>NC_083718.1:33826853-34428724 GCF_028564815.1 Eubalaena glacialis
GGCGAGTTTGGAACCACTAGGGAAAATGAAGGTGGTGGTGAGGGATAGGGCTGGAAAGGAAGGCAGGGTTCAAATCATGGTGGGTCTTGGGGACCATACTAAGGAGTCCTAACTTTAATCCTGAGGCTAACGCAGAAGAGGAACTCTCCTAAGAACTAACCGTCCCTGCCTCCCTGATTGTCTTCCACATCAGTTTTCACAGCTTCCCCTGAGAGCTGGAGAGAGAGGGCTTCTAAAGAGGAACCAAACCTAAGGAGCCGTCTGCCCAGCCCCCTGAGGGACGTTGGGCGCGCAGGGCAGTTCTCGGTGTTGGGCCCTGGCAGCAACGGGAGTGGGTAGCCCAGCATCCATGGGAGGGAGGGAGCACACTCTGACGTGCTCTTCAACATGTGTGCCCTTGACAAGGGCAGCAAATGTAGCAATGCTACAGGAGCAAAGGCAGCAGAGGGGAAGTCGGAAGATGCTCCCCGGTGTTGGTGAGCAGACATGAAGCACATTTATGGGACTCCCGGAGAGGGAAGGAAGGAGTAGCTGCAACTGCCCCGCGCAAATAGGGTGGGGGAGTGAAGGTGAGCAGTTGAAACACCTCTGTGTAGAGAACTCTAAAACTGCACTGCCATGTCTTGTGAATATTCATGATGTGACACAAGTATTTTTGACCCTTTCTTTAAGGCTCACCTTTCCCTGGTAATCCGGGGAAAGTGTGTGTGGGGAGTGGGGCTACTGTCCTCCCAGGACCACCGTCCTCCATCTCTCGGAGGCTGCTGCCACCAAGCTGACCTCAGCAGAGGGCTGATGCAGGGAAGCTGTGTGTGTAACAGGCTTTTCTGAAATTTTAGACATAATGAGGAAACTGAAATGTGGGGAGGAAAGAACTGGGCCTACTTTGGTGCCTTTCCCAACACATAGTCATCTACCCACCCCCACTCCACCTTCAGCTACTCACTGATGCAGCAGAAGCCATGACACTGAGATTTTCTCTTTTTTCTAAATTAATTAATTTATTTTATTTATTTTATTTTTGGCTGCATTGGGTCTTCGTTGCTGCAGGCAGGTTTTCTCTAGTTGCGGCGAGCGGGGGCTACTCTTCATTGCGGTGCACAGCCTTCTCATTGCGGTGGCTTCTCTTGTTGTGGAGCACGGGCTCTAGGCACGCGGGCTTCAGTAGTTGTGGCACACAGCCCCAGTAGTTGTGGCTCACGGGCTCTAGAGCACAGGCTCTGGAGCGCAGGCTCAGTAGTTGTGGTGCACAGGCTCAGTTGCTCCGCGGCATGTGGGATCTTCCCGGACTAGGGCTCGAACCCATGTGCCCTGCATTGGCAGGCGGATTCTTAACCACTGCGCCACCAGGGAAGCCCCGAGATTTTCTTGACTTTGGGCCAAATCAAATTCCCAGGCAGGGCTCCCTCTCCCACTAGTCTCAGCAATAGGAAGGGAATTGGTATAGTGATTTATTCTCTCGTCAAGGGCAAACTCCCAGCCATCAGGGTGTTTTATTTTTCCAGTTCTAACTGCTCGTTTGCCTTCCCTACAAATTCTGGAGCTCCTTGGATTGGGGACTGTATCTTAATCATCTCTGAATCTCTTCTCAAAGTCTTAACTCCATCCAGAATGAGCCCACTTCCTTTTCAAGCCATTTCCAACCCAAATAGACATTGGAAACCACAAAACCGATACCCTAGATATCACCTCCTACTTATTCCTATGAGGAGAAGTTCCTAAAATGAGCAAACTGCTGCTGAGAGGCGTCCCCATCAACCTCATTATGCATGTTTATCCTTTAACAGTCTGTCCTTCCTGGGCATGGGTAGTGTTCATGCGGGTAAATGTCACTATTTACCTCGGGTTAAGACCTGCCACCCAGAGAGGATGTTCTCCCTCTGATTGCCAAGCAGTTAAGGGAAGTGCTGGCTGGCGAAACAGGATTCAGCTAATTGCACGTCCCGCGGGGCATTGGATTTTGTGGGCATGTGTTCTGCATATGGGGCAACGAGGCCTATTCTATCACGTGTGCTGTTGAAATCTCTACCCAGCCAAAATTCAGGCTGGCAGATGGAAGAAATTCTTAAAGGCTCTATTTCTGGTTTTCAACATTCAAAGAAACAGTGTGCTACCACCTCTTAAAAATAATTGGTTAAGCACCAAGTTATATTCATTGCCACAGTCATAAATAAAGAAGTGCTAGACCACATTATTCACATCTAGAATATTGATAATAATTCTTACATGCAAGAAAAAGGATTACTGATGTTTGGGAGGTTGTCTTTTTTTTGCTTTTTTTCCCCCTTTCCTTCTGTCCTCAAACCCCACCCGTACCCCCCAGCCAAGAAAAGTCTTGTTGATTAAAGTGAAGAGGCTGATCTTTGAAGTAAAATTAAACTTTACTCTTTTCCGAATCAAGAAATAATCTCAAGACTAAAATAAGAAAGTGCCAAACCAACTTAGCATTTGATTCTGAGGAAGATTCCCCCAAGAAACTTGGATGGCAGAAAATGAAAGGGAAGCCAATTAGCTTGTGTGAAGCCATGTTAACTTTGAACTAGCTTGCTCCAGAAGAAATGCACCCGTTAGGAAGGTACACAAAAGTAAGCACGACTGCCATCCAGGCTTCTTCCCGCCTGGTGCACACAGACAGCTTCCTGCCCGTTTCCTGCTGGCAAAGCAGGTGAGTGGAGAGCAGGAAAAAACACGCAGAGGTGTTGTAGCTACGCACCAACCAGCATTGCTTCCACGGGCCCTCCGGCGTTACAGGACCACGTTCACTGAAAAATGATGGCTCCCTTGAATGTTCTCGTGTGTGGGTGTAACCTAAACACAACCCTGCCTAATGAATCACTCTCTGGAGAGCCAGAAGGGGGCTATTCTAGGTATACTGCCGATGTGGATGAGGACGCCTCTCTTCATTTCCTGACAACAGGAGAATGCTGTGACGACTCCAGTTCCTAGAGAGCCACTGTTAAAATCCTCTTTGGAGTTGAGGGACTAGCTAAAAATATGTTAGGGGACAGAATGAGTTTGCCTGTTTCTTCTTGGTGTTGTTGTTTCGACTAGGGTTTTTTGGCCTCTTGTGGAAAATGGGTTACTAACGTCCACTACTGTTCTGATTAGAGGGCAGCTCTTTTGCTTTTCACAAGACTGATGTCAAGCAAAAAAGAAGGGTAGGTTTGCAACCTGCTTGAGTAAGGATGGCTCTGCTGCCACGAAGAGCACGTCTTTCTAACTGATGGCACTGGAGAGTTGAAACCTAGTCTAAGGAGGACAACACAGGGGAAGGTGACTGAGCAGGAACTCAGGGGATCCGGGTTCCAATCCCACCTCTGCCCCCAGCTACCTGTGGACATGTAGGGCTTTCCTGGGGCTTCAGTTTCCTCCTCTGTAAAATGAGCACGAGAATTCTAAGTTAGAAACTACATTGATGAACCTTAAAGACAGTGTGCTAAGTAAAGTAATCCAATCACAAAAGGGCGAATGCTGTATGATTCCACTTCTATGAGTCACCTAGACTAATCAGATTCATAGAGACCGAAAGCAGAATGATGGTTGCCAGTGTCTGGAGGGAGGCAGACTGGAGAGTTGTTGTTTGATGGGTACAGAGGTTCAGTTTGGGAGGATAAAAGAAGTTCCGGAGATGGATGGTGGTGATGGTTGCACAGCAGTATGGGTGTTTAGGATCACTGAGCCACACAGCTAAAAACGGTTAAAGTGGTACATTTTGTGTTATGTATATTTTGCCACAATTTAAAAGAATGAGAAAAAAATGAAGCAATTATTCACAGCATTAGTGCACAATATCAGGGGTTCTCAAACTCAAACATCCACATGCCCAGGCAAATTGTGTAAATGAATGAGTGAGCCCTGTGACTTGCAGGATGCACATCACGCTGGAGGGGGCAGCGGCTCCCCAGCCCAGCCAAGACCGGCCATGTAGGAATGTGGGTAGATTTTTCAAGAAGAGTGAAAATTCTGGATATTTAGGTGAAATCTCTGAATTCTTCAAATTGGTAACTAACCTAAAAAAATTTTTTAAACCCACAAAACTGTGGGCCAGACAAATTCGATTCTGCTTGCAGGCCTCTAATTTTCTCCCTCCGTGTAGATAACCCATCTGCATCATCTGGTTTCCTTTCTTCTTTGCATCCCACTCCCCGCTTCCTCCTCAATAACACATTGTGGCCAAGACAAGCTGTATCTGGATTATTCCCTTGACTTTCCACTGTGTGCCCATGGAAACGCAAGCAGAATATGCCAGAACAGGCAGGATATACTCCACCTGTAACAGGCGGGTACGCTGGCGTCAACATTGTGGTGGTTCTAACAGGGTCCATCAGAGATGTGGGGGGCACTTATGTGCATATTCTAGCTCCAAACTCCACTAACCCTATCTTTTTTTTTTTTTTACTTTCCTTAATGGAGATCTAGTGAAATAGTCCCTGACTCTCTCATCACACTTGATGCCTTCCATCTTTTCATTTCTGTTTTGAAACTGATCAACTTCCTCGCTATATCTGGTGTCCATTCTCATTACCATATTCAGAAGTCAGATGATATCATGCATATTTCTTGATTTTTGATGACTGTGGAAAATATCAATACATCCCAGTATGTGAGACCTCAGGGTAAAAGGGATTTTATGTTATCAGAGTAGTAACAGCCACGTAGATGCTAGAGGTTGCCTGTACTGTATTTCACTTATAAGCCCGATATTGCAACTTGGCAGAAGAACATAGGCAGTTTTCCACGTTTCCTAGCAGCTTTATTTAAAGGTGGGACATTGCTTGCAAAAGTAGGCCATTTGGAGAGGTGTAGGGAATACATCGCTAATCACCTGCCAGTCTATTTCTTGCTTATACCAAAACTGGTAGCAAAAAAAAGGAGAAATCTGGGCATTTCCTTAGGCGAGATTTTCTACAATTAATTCTCAGTGACAGCACAGATGTCTCCCGCTTGTGAGAAGCCATCAAAAGGTTCTTTTTGATGTGATATGCTCTCCCAAAGTGGGGAAGCAGAAGTATTGCTTAGATGAACAGATCTGCATTCTCAGCAAATCCTGCTGGTGATGGGAAGGTTGTGGCTCTGTATTCAGAGAGTCTTTCTGCCTGTCTACTCCTGTGGTCCAGCATGGCCTTATGCCCAGTGATTCCTCATTCAGCTGGCAATTTTTTCCAGATAACTTCAGTTTGCCTCTTTGAGAGCAGTGGCAATTTCCTTCCTAACGGTGTATCATTTTGTTGACATTTATGAAGCGCTTACTATGTACCAGGCCCTGTACTAGGAGCTGGGATATAATGATGATCTAGTGGGAGAAGCAGAGTCATAAACAGAGTTAACTTGTCCGGAGTCTGTGTGAATGGATGCTGCTTTGGTGCTCTGCCCAGGTCCCCTTCCCTTGCCCAGTGTACCCACCCCTGCTGTGTGGGTTGGCTGCCAAAGGCTCATGGGTACCACTCTCCTCCTAAGAGTTGTCCTCAGCTGATGGGGGCTGCTTCTCCTGATCAGTCAGACCCACCCAGGGTAGCCCACAGCCAAAGACTAACTGATCTGGAAAAACAAAAGGCCAGCCCTGTGACATCAAGAAGACACCTCTATGATGTTAATTGTGTTCCAGAGGGCTCCACTTCCCACCCATTCACCTTGAATCAGGCCAGGGCTTGACTGTACCTGAGCCCACAAGAGCTTAAGTTCCATGTGGCTCTTTCCCCTTATCCTGCTTCAGACCCTTACAGGTTTTCTGAAGAGCACTTCTGCAATAAGTCACAGGCCTCAGACTCTGCTTCTAGGAAGCCCAATCTGTGACAGGGTTATGAAGACGATATTTTATAGGAATCTTCATGAAATGTTATACCTTTCTTTGCCTTTTTAAGCAAAGAATCTGAGTATATAATTTTTCAGGAGAAAATATTTGCGAATCACGTATCTGATAAGGGGTTAATATCCAAAATATATAAAGAACTCATAGAACCCAACAGCAAAAAAACAAAACCAATATGACTAAAAAATGGGCAGAGGGTCTGAACAGATATTTTTCCAAAGAAGACATACAGATGGCCAACAAACACATGAAAAGATGCTCAACATCACTAACCATCAGGGAAATGCAAATCAAAACCACAACGAAATATAACTTCACACCTGTTAAAATGGCTATTATCTAAAAGACAAGCAATAACAAGTGTTGGCAAGGATGTGGAGAAAAGGGAATCCTTGTGCACTATTGGTGGGAATGTAAATAAATGCAGTGACTATGGAAAACAGTGTGGAGATTCCTCAAAAAATTAAAAATAGAGCTACCATATGATCCAGCAATCCACCTCTAGGTATTTATCTGAAGAAACAAAAACACTAATTTGGAAAGATACATGCACCCCTATGTTCATTGCAGCATTATTTACAATAGCCAAGATATGGAAACAACCTACATCTCCATTGGTGGATGACTGGATAAAGAAAATGTGGTATATATATACAATGGAGTACTATTCAGCCATAAAAAAGAATGAAATCTTGCCATCTGCAACAACATGGATGGACCTAGAAGGCATTATGCTAAGTGAAATAACTCAGACAGAGAAAGACAAATACAGTATTATCTCACTTACATGTAGAATTTTAAAAACAAAACAAAAAGCAAGTTCATAAATATAGAGAACCGATTGGTCATTACCAGAGTTGTGTGTGTTTGTGGGTGCATGGTGGGCAGAATGGGTGAAGAGGGTCAAAAGGTACAACTTCCAGTTATAAAATAAATGTCATGGGCATGGTAACTATAGTTAATAATACTATATTGTGTATTTGAAAGTTGCTAAGAGAGTAGTTTTTAAAAACACTCATCACAGGAAAAAATTTTTTTTATAACTATATAGGAACAGACTTATTGTGGTGGTCATTTCACACTATACACAAAGATTGATCATTATGTTGTACACCTGAAATTAATGTATGTTAAATTATGCCTCAGTAAAATATATATAAGTATAATTTTGCATATTTTGGAATGCCTTCTCCTTTTGTTTCCTCCTCAGTAAAATGAGGACATTGAATGAGATGCCCTCTCTGCGAAATCTTATGTGTCTTTGACTTTGTAACCACGAGCATCACTTTGGGGTTGAAGTGGAAAGAGACAGACCTGAGTTCAAATTCTGACCCCACATCTAACAGCTGAGGGTCCTTGCAAGCTGCTTGGCCTTGCTGAGGAGGCCTTCCTTCATCTGCTGAATGGGAAGTGATATCTATCTCAGCATTGCTGTGAGGACTAATGAAATAATCTATACTGAAACACATGGTGCAGCACCTAGCAATAAGTCATACTGTTATTATTACTAATATGTTACTTCCCTAGTAAAATAGGGACACCTAAATAGGCCTATAAGACAGCTTGCCCTACACTACATGGTCCCAGACTGCTGTGCTCTCTGAGTTGTTGGATTTGTTTGTTTTTCCTCTGCCTTCAGGCTGTCAACTATCTTGAGCAATTTTTTCCTGCATTTGAATTTTCTGACTAATCTGCTATGGATTGGAGAAACCCTCTAACCAGACTTATTAGAATTGACTGGGTTATTATTATTATTTTATTAAATTTCTTGGCCTGTCTGACTCGTCTCATGGTAAGTTGTAGATGGGCAGCTTTCAACTAGATTGTGGCCTCTTAGAGCTCGAGGACGATGTCTTAATCATCAGTCTCTAACACCTAGTCTAGTGCCAGCAGAACCAATAAATGGGATCTAATAAATTCAAGTTGGAATACACTCAATAAGGATTGAAAATAAAATGTAAGTAAAGAGGCTCAAAGTGAGGGCCTAAACCTCTGCTACAAAGTCAAGTCCATAAATTTTTGTTCTGGATAATTGAGACTTCTAGGTAAAAGATTTTGAGATTGAAAAAGGTTTTATTACATAAGTGGACATTGTAAGGGGAAA
Organism: Eubalaena glacialis; assembly: GCF_028564815.1. NCBI lineage: Eukaryota > Metazoa > Chordata > Mammalia > Artiodactyla > Balaenidae > Eubalaena > Eubalaena glacialis. The sequence goes on from NC_083718.1 coordinate 33,834,767, forward strand.
GGAGAGGGTGAATTTTATCTTCCAATCAATGTTAATAGGAGGACTAAAATTCTGAATGTTAAAATTCTGCTTTTCTTTTCCACAATCCCCATGATGGGCACAGTGTCTTAATACTATGGGTTTTGCAAACAATAGAGAAACCCAAGGGAAAAGCCACATGGTGTTTGTCCCCTGTAGCTCCTAATCATCCTCCTGTCATTCTCCTTTGATGTCTTCCTTGTCTGTTTCCCTAAATGACACAGATACTCCCGGCCTGTTTCTGGGCAGAGTTGTTTCTTGCTCTTGGAGAGTCGGACAGGAGCCAGATGAGAGAGAGCTAGGATGCTTAATCAGCTGTCTTTACTGCTCAGGCCATCAGGCAGGGATGGGAGGAGAGACAGCCCCTCTGAGATCAAATTCTACAAAGTGCTGCAGTGGTACATTTTGTTCACACAACAATTAAACTGGTTAAACACTGCCTGACCCTGGGATTGCTGGCTGGGGGCCCGGGTTTGGGCTTCTTATTTGTCTAACAGGAGCCTACAAAGCAAGAGTCCTTCTGGGCTGCCTTTAGGACTAGTAAGGAGGTATATTTCTTCCTTATCTTAAAGGCCCAGCAGCTTCTGTACAAAACTCATCTGGCCATAGCTCAGTGGAAATTGGAGCATCTCCTCTCAGAATCATTACCACACAGATTCCCCAGATCCAGTGGTCCTCAACCTGGCAGCCCATCAGAATCATCTGGGGACCTTTTAAGTGCTGTCTGGTACCCAGGCTGTCCCCCAGACCAGCAACCTCAGAATCTCTGGGGGAGGGACACAGGCATCAGTGCAGCCAAGGTTGGAAATGAACTGCCTTGGGTGAAGACCACTGCAGAGAAGGTTAAAAGATTTCAAATGATTGAGCTCAGAGAAGAGGAAAGAGTGTGACCTTAAGATTCGTGAAGGCCCCAGTGATGTAGTAGAAGAAATTCTACATGGTATCAACTCATGGGGCTTGGGCTCTGGTGCTGCTACCTGCTACCTCTAGATCTTGGGAAACTAACTCTGGGCTTCCATTTTCTCATCTATAAAATGGGTTTTGTGCGGTAGATAATACATAGAAAATACCTGTACATAACAGGTATTCAAAAAGTAGTAGTTACTAGACTCACAGACTTAGAAAACAAACTTATGGTTACCAAAGAGGAAAGGCGGTGGGGGAGCATAAATTAGAAGTTTGGGATTAACATATACACACTACTATATATAAAATAGATAATCAACAAGGACCTACTGTATAGCACAGGGAACTCTACTCAATATTCTGTAATAACCTATATGGGAAAAGAATCTGAAAAAGAATGGATATATATATGTGTATATGTGTATATATATGTGAATCACTTTGCTGTACACTTGAAACTAACACAACATTGTAAATCAACTATACTCCAATATAAAATAAAAATTGAATTAAGAAAATAAAAGGAGACAATAAGAGGATATATATTTTTTAAAAAGTAGTAGCTATTATTAACACAGGCAGTGCTTCCTTAGCCAGATTGAGAACACTTTTCTTGGTTGTCTTTTCTCCACTTGCAAGCTTTTCCCCATTTAAGTTGGGAAGGAGGATTAGAAGAAATTTAAATTGTTAAAGTTGCTATTCTAGATGACTTCTTTTTTGCTATATACTTTTTTACATTATTTTCCAATCGAACTAGTTAACAAAGTCTTTTCATATGTTCATAGGCAGTTATGCTTTCATGGCATGACAGGTAATTAATTTTCACAGTTCATTTAAATGACAGAAAAATAAACCTACGTGGAGGCTACAGAAATTGTGGTTGGACTTTTCCTTGCTTTTCTGGTCCTGGTTATACCCTCTTTTAGTCAATCACATACCCACCAAAGATACCTTCATAGCATTCCACTCAAAGGATGTGAAGTTAATATAAATACCGCCTGCTAAGTTTGCTGTGAAACCTTTAACCAAAATTAGTTTAACTCAGGGTGTCTTCTGAGTTTGTTTTTTTTAATTCTGAGGATTGTGTTTCAACAATTGAGAGGTGTATTTCCTAATTTTGAAACGCTATATGGAATTGCACAGTTGTAACTTCCTCAGATGTGTACACAGTCCCATGAAGTTTTCAGAGGATACTTTTGTATAAATTAAGATGCTACAATTAAGCATGGTCTGTGGTCACGCACAAAATTTGGTACTCATCTAAACTTAGTGGCATAAGTAACATTAATTAAAATCTTATTATATGCCTGGAACTGTGCTAAGTATTTTACATGCATTATCTCATTTAATTCTTTCAGCAACCCTGTGAAATAATAATATAATAATAAATATATATTATATTATTATAACAATATATATATATTATTATAACAATCCTGATTTTACAGCTAAAGACATTGAGACCCAGAAAGTTGATTTATTCAAGATCAAGTGGAGAACTGGGATACAAACCCATATCCATCTGATGCTAAAACCTTCACTTTTAAAAAAAAAAAAAAGCTTTATTGAGATATGATTAACATACCATACAATCCAACCACTTAAAGCGTACAGTTCAATGGCTTTTACCAGAGTTGTGTAATACTCACAACAATCAATTTTAGAGTATTCTCATCAATACAAAAAGAAACTCTATCAGTTAACTAATGGATAAAAAAATGTGTGTCAGGGGCTTCCCTGGTGGCGCAGTGGTTAAGAATACGCCTGCCAATGCAGGGGACACAGTTCGATCCCTGGCCTGGGATGATCCCACATGCGGCGGAGCAACTAAGCCCGTGCGCCACAACTACTGAGCCTGCGTGCCACAACTACTGAGCCCATGCGCCTAGAGCCCGTGCTCCGCAACGAGAGAAGCCACCGCAATGAGAAGCCCGCACACTGCAATGAAGAGTAGCCCCCGCTCACCACAACTAGAGAAAGCCTGTGTGCAGCAATGAAGACCCAATGCAGCCAAAAATAAATAAATAAATAAATAAATTTAATTTTTTAAAAAATGTGTGTCATATCCATACAATAGAATGTTATTAGGGGAAAAAAAAGAAATGAAGTTCTGATATAAAAGATTTTTTTCTTTTGATTCTGCTTTTTGTGTCATATCTAAGAACCTATTGTCTGACCATAGTTAACAATACTGTATTATACCCTTGAGAGTTGGTAAAAGAGTAGATTTTAAATGTTATCACCACACACGCACAAAAGGAAAGATAATTAATGTGAGGTGATGGAAGTCTTAACTACCCTTATTGTGGTAATCATTTTGCAATTTATACGTGTATTAAATCACCTGTACACCTTAAACTTACGTATGTTATATATCAACTATATCTCAACAGTTGAAAAAAAAAAGAAATAGAAAAAAAAACCATAGCCAAGAAGATTTGTGCCTATGTTTTCTTCTAAGAGTTTTTTTTCTTTTATTAAATTTATTTTTTATTGAATAGTTTTAGTTCTTATGTTTAGGTCCAAAGCTTTTACTCTTAGCCACTACACTTTACTGTTTTGTGTGTGAATAGACAAAAATACGTCTACAACCCGTGGAGGAGGGGGTAGATAGAATGAAGCAACTGAGTAATTGGAAGGTAAAGTTATCTCTGGATTTTAATGATCTGCGTTTGTCCCATGCCAACTACGCTTATAATTAAGAATTAAATCACTTGGTCATGTCCTGAGTATATTTTAAAATCTTGTTTACAAAAAGCACTATACATTCCCATTTCCATGACCCTAGGTCCTCATCCCTCCCAAGACTGTGTGGATAATCTTCTGAGTAGAGCAAGTTCCTCTTCTATAAAACTCATTACCCTTTATTGAAATCAGTTGCATGTTAATTTATTAGGCTATAAGACAGAGACTGTGCCTTTCTTTTTCACCATCGTGCCCTCGGTGCCTAGCATAGTGCCTGGCACCTGTTAGGGGCTCCACACATCCCTGTGGAAAGGAAGGCTGCATGAACTCCTCATCTCTAAACACTTCAGCTGGACCAAACCAGTTTAACAGTCTGCTGCCAAGTTAATATTCCAAACATTGCTCTGATCATTTCACCCCTGGCTCAAAGACCTTCAAGGACTCTCCATTGCCTTCTGAGAAGCCTGGCTCCTTAGCCTGGCATTCAAGCAAGGTCTGTCTCTGGCTCTACCAGTCTTCCCTTCACCTGAACTTTCAGTACTCCAAGGCATCTTTGGAGCTAGTCAGACCTAGAGTGAAATCCTGTCACTGCCACGTGTTAACTGCTTGACTAGAGCCACACGTTGCTTAAACCCTAGAAGCCTTAGTTTTCTCACCTTTGAAATGGGAGTGTTGATACTCACTCTACAGAGGTAGTTGCAGGGGGTTACAAATAATACATTTAAGCATCTGGAATATTGCAGGGACTTGACATGTGAGAGTGGTCATTTGCTCCTGTCATAGGGTTACCAGATTTAGCAAATAAAAATACAGGATACCCAGTTAAATCAGAATTTCAGATAAATGACCAAAATTTTCTAGAACAAGTAATCCTAAATATTCAAATTTAACTGGGCGTTCTGTATCTTATCTGTCCACCCCCGATGTGTGGTTTATCAACCACACCCCAGTCTGCAAACGTGGATCTACTTTGTCTCTGCTTGAATGCCCTCCACTCCACTTTGCCAAAATCTGCCACCCATTTGAAGGACTGGCTCAAACACCTCCTCTCTCCAGAAGTGTTCTCTGGCACCCTTAGAGAGTTATGGTTTCTTCCTCCCCTCCACTCCCAAAGGGCAAAGAGCACACAGATCATGTGTCACTTACATGCTTCCTTCTACTCTGGACATGTATGTCCTGTGCCTTATTCTCCCTGGAGCCTGGAAGCTTCCTGAGCCCACAAACCAGACCTGGTATGCCACCTCATGCTTTACACTCAAAGGTGCCCCATAGCTATTTATTAAATGAAAAAAATGAGACTCGATTGTCCTAAATCAGAGCTACTTTCTATTTTCATTTTCAGAGTAGATTTCCCCTTTTAAATCCTGGAATCTGGGCATCACTGGCATATGGGGCTTTTAAGAGACTTTACTGAAATCTTCCAATTTAGGATAAAGGGGAGAAATGTTAATCTTTTTCTTCTCTGGACAAGGAAATGAGAGTTTATGAAAAGGAAAAAAAAAATGAATTGGCAAACCACTGGTTACAAAATAAAATAATTACAGCGTTAAAGGAAAACGTCTCCACGTGAACAAAGTTCTCTTTTCTTGCCTGCACAGGCAGACAGATGTATTCCAGCATCTGTCTGAGTAGGTTTGTACTGAAAAGAGGAAAAATGAAATCCCCGGGGCACTATTTGCCAAGGGATTTGCTCCCCTTCTTTGTTTGTTCTGACTAATCCCAGAGTGGCTGAGAGCTGCCCATTTTGTCTCTGGGTTCAGGCAGAAGGGAGAGATATTTTCCAAAATAGCCCATGAGATGGCTGGGCTCCCTGAGACAGGATTTGGGGAAGGACAAAGGAATCGTGTGGGTATTTTGTGAAGGGTGTCTGGATTGGCGGCCTGTCATTTGGAAGGCATCTGCTCCTGTCATTTGCAAATCTTAAGTAATCCTCTATCGACAGCCGCCTGGCGCTCCTTCCTGCCCACTTAGACTGTCCCTCCCTGCAGTGCCCTCTGATGTCAGGCCCCCTATTTTACTGCTCTAATTCAATGGCTTCTTATTGGAGGCTCTGCCTGGCTAATGGCTTCTTCCCAACTGCAGAGCTGACATTTACTTACTTGATTTCCACCCCTCCCTGTCCTCTCTGGCCTCCTTTGTGAGCAGAGCTTAAATCAGGCAGGATTTCAGATCCAGCACCTTTTTATATTCCAGTTTGGGCCTCCTCTTTTGGGAAGAGGAGGGTGGCTAAGTTGAGAAGAGCCTTGGAAATAGACCCTGGGCTGATCAATCCTGACACCTGCAGATAAACCCAGCTTTGTGACTTATCTGTATCCCAGAACCCCAGCTGACTCTGGGCTACCTTCCTTCGTTTGCTCTTTAACCTGGACCCCAGCCTGCTAATTTCAACTGGAACACGCTTTCTTTAGTTCATCACCTAACAACAGACCACTGCCAAAAGAGCCATTGTTCATTTTCATCATTGGAAAGGTTCCGGGCTGAACATTAGACCCTCTCGTCACTAGGATTTCACATTCAGAACTGCAATTTAGGGCTATGATCTTCTTAATGGCTATCTTAGTTGTCACAATCCCAACTCATCCCATTCTCTTCCCTGTCCCTAGATGTGAGCAGCTTTGGAGAGATGAGGGAAGTAATCCTGAAAGGATTTCACATTTGAAACATCTTCACTGTATCATCATCTTTGCATTTGTCTCTCACTCAGTCTTGTATCCCCAAACAATACAGAGAAGGAAGAAGAGCCAGTATCCCCGAACACTTGCTCAGAATGGATAGCCACAGATTGAGTTTAAAATTATTCTCAGATTATGGATTATGGTATGTATTTATTTATAGGCATCACTCCATAGGACAAACAAACAAGGAAGTTCACCTTTGGTCTGGGGCCGTTTGGCAGCACGGCTTCCATCTCCAGCATCGCCTGAGCAGCTATCATTCAGGCAAGCTGTTTGCTTGAGGTCTATCATCTGTCCCCAGGGATCAGTTTTACTTGATTCTTAATTATACTCTACTTTCCACCCCCTCCAGTCCCTTTACACATGTGCCCGTGTGCTCACACATGCATATACACACACAATTCCTCTTTAATTGGGCTGCAGCAATCCCTCTCAGGCGCTTCTAATGTGGCAGACAGTTTATTCTTGGGCTGCTCTAATGGACAGCTGTCTCCCCAGGCCAATGCTTCATTAGGTGTGACAGCCTGCAGCCAATAGTCACCATGCCACTCTGCTCAGGGGCTCAGGTGCAGCTCAGGAGGGAGTTTGGGAGACAAAGGGCAGAGGCAGTGGTGGTGGGATGGCCCCTGGAGCAGATGTATAAAGCAAACTGGAGTGCAGTTCACTTTCTTATACCAGGTTATGAAATTAGGAGCTGGGTTAATAAAGGAAACTCGGTTACCCAGGTGTTGCCACTGTAACCGAGAGATTGATGTTCAAGCCTCAGGAAACATCCAGAATAGCTGAGTCTTCATAGGTGGCCCACTACCTGCAAAATCAATGTGGCCTGTGTACAAACACCTCCACCCTGTGCAATCCCCCTCTTCTACTTCTAGCATTGACTCTCTCTTTCCTGTCTTTGTGGGGAGAGGTCAGGGAATAAGAATATCTCCTATGTTCTAGACACTTATTACTGATATACTTGTTTATATAAACATATAAACATCAGAGTGTCATTTACATACAATAAAATCGACAGTTTGATGGGTTTTGACAAATGCATATACCCTGATAACCACCACGCCGTAAAGTATAATCTCATAACCCTCACATTTAATCCCCGTGAGATAGATTGGTGTTATTGGCTCACTTTTATAGCTGCAGAAACAGAGGACCAGAAAGATTAATAACAGTAGCAATAAGAATGGTAAACACCAAGGGCCGGGCACTGTTCTATGTACTTTACACACATATTACCTCACTTAATCCTCTCCACAATCCCATTAGTTCCATTTTACAGATGAAGAAACTTGTCCAAAGTCTCACAGCTGAATAATTGGAGTGGGATTTCTGGTGCTCAGTTGACGTTCTTACCTCAGAGAATAAAAAAATGTTCCCCTAGTTAGATTTTCTTTTACTCCAGAGAGACAATCCCCTCAAAACAGAACTCAGAGTCAGAGAATGGAGAAGCCACACGTACCACATCTCTGCCATTCCCCCCACTGGCTTTCTTTAAGCCCTGGACAGTCTGCTCTACCCTCATGGACAGAGGAGATGGGTCTTAAAACGCAGCCTTGTTTGTTTACCCCTTGAAACCCTGCACTTTTCATCTAAGAAATTTCTGTGAGCTATCTCCTCAAGCAAAGTGATCCAAATTGCCCTAAAATGTTGGGCGTGAACTGATAGAATATGTCTAGCTTTGCTAGCAGTGCTGAGCTTTTCGAGGGAGCTGCTCTCCCTCTCTGAACGCTGATGCCTGCTCTATGCACAGAAGGACAAAGGTGTGGGGTGGCTATTTGGGACTCTAATACCAAAAGGTCAACCCACGCCTCTGCCTTTTATTCACAGCCCCAGCACCCCAGAACAGGGAAACCAGCAATGGTTGGATAAGGGCTGAGGTAGACATTAGCTCTTTGCATAAAAGCCCTGGCCGTGAGGCTAAGGACGGCCCCTTTCTCTCTTCCCTCCTTTCTCTCCCATCTGGCAGAGGAGTCCGGCTCCCTAAATCTTTTTGTTGGTTAGTTTCCATGGCAGTTATTGTCTGTGTGTGTGAACATGTCCACCCCCTCACCCTCTCTCCCTACAGAGCAGGCCCTCACAGCTGAGGCTCGGTAGAGAGGGAGGCAAAGCCGCCAGGGCTCTGAAAGCAGGCTGAGTTCCTCTTGATGGGGGGATCACGCATCCTGAGCTCAGAGACCCCCAAGCTTCCGTGCATTCAGGATGGGGCCCCCTGCGTAGGGCCTGGCTGCATCCCAGTTCATCAGCCAGAGGCAGCAGCAGGGGACTCATAATCCTGGAGGAAGCCCTTGGGATCCTAGGGACACTGTAGTCCCTGCCCCCAGCCTGCTCCTAGGAGGAGCCTCAAGCCGACCCCTACCGGGTCCTCTCCAGCCCCCTCTCCTCCTTTGTCTTTGGCAGATGATCACCTGATGTCCTTTTCCCCTGGTCAGGTAAGTTTTATTTCAATCCATGTATGCAGAGTGTGACCTTGGCATTCCCAGTGCCTGCTGCTGGGGAGACAGGTAGCAGTGTTAGAGACAGACTGGCATGGGATTGGGAAGGGTGAGGGTCTCTAAGTGCCTTTCTTCCTCAGCTCGGCCACTCTGGCTTTGCAGTTAAAGATTCCTTCCCAGCTAGTTGTAACCTAATTAACTTCCAAGATCACTGTCTTGGGCACAGACTGACCAACATACAGACAACATCCAGAACTTCTAGTTCTGGTCTGAATTAAGCTCTACTTATTGCATATGAACTATGTACAAATTGCTGTGCTTGGCTTCAAAGGAATTGCAAGAATGACACACAACAGCGGTTCCCACCTTCAAAATGCTTACCACCTGGTAAGACAAATAGAACCTCTACACAAATGGTATGTGGACTCCGGGGTCAGACGATCTTGACTTCGCACCCTATTCTGGCTCTGTGACCTTGAGCAGGTCACTTAACCTCTCTAAGTCTCAGTTTCCTCATCTGCAAAATGGGGATAATAGTGCCTACCTTATAGGCTAAATTATACACACATATATATATAAAACTTAGATCCGTTCATGACATTAATAATCACCATATATTTGTTAACTATTATTATTAAACTCATATGAAATTTAAATTATATAAAATATGTAAAGAATTTGGAATAGTGCTCTGAATATCAGTGGCGGTTATTATCATGGAAGGCAGTTGTAAGTGCTCACACAGTTACAGATAAAGTTCTAGGAAACATGAAAAGATTGCTCTTGCCTGCCAGGATCATGCAAGGCTCCTGGAGGAGGTGGCATTGAGTTTGAGCACTGAAGAGGGAATAGGATTTCAACAAGCAGGGATGCATAAATGTAGCAGAGAGCACCAAGCCATGGTGTGGCACTAAGAAATGAGAGTTCTACTGGGCCTCAGCTCTAGAGCAGTTTGGCTGGAGACCAGGCACCGAGCCTGGCCGAGAGGCTGAGCTGGACTTTGGACCCCAGCATCTTGAGGACAAGGGCCAAGTTTGGGGTGTGACACTGTGAATACCGGAGTAACTAGCCCACCCCGGGAGGAGGGGGAGTGTGACACTTGAAAGAGATCCAGGCTGGGAACCCCAAGACCAAGGTTCAGGTCCTGGGTGAGCTTCCAGTTGAACTGGGTGCTCTGAGGCTCATGTCTTCTCCTCCTCTAGGTTTGTTTTCTCACCTGTGAAATGGGAATAATAAAACTTGGTACACCTCTCAATTTTGTTATAATTATTAACCATGGCATATGAATGTGAAAGTATAAATCAATATGTAAAATGCAAAGTACTATTCTTCAAGATAAAGAAGAATTAGTATATCATCTGCACAGCTCTGGGGGAAATGCAGAGGAATAAATCATTTAACAAGGAGACATGAAAATCATCTAGCATAACACCTGACTCATAACAGTAGTTGAATGAATGATCTCTCCCATAACTGACTGATTGGTTAACTTATTCATTCATTAATTCAACAAGTATTCCTAGAGTCTCCACTGCATGCCAGGCTTTAGGCTTGGTGATGGGAGGGAGTGGTATATAAGAGAGGTACAGACCCTGCCCTGAGACCCTTATAAGCAATTCAGGGAACTGGCAACCTGAGGACATCCCTCTGCCCTATACTAGCAGCTTCCATCCTGCTGGCCATCTTCTAGTTTCTTTCAAGGATTATTGCTATTGGACATTTATTTTATTTATTTTTAAATCAGTGTTCTTTTTTTTAAAAAACTAATTTATTTTATTTATTTTTGGCGGCATTGGGTCTTCGTTGCTGCGCGGGGGCTTTCTCTAGTTGCAGTGAGCAGGGTCTACTTTTCATTGTGGTGCGCAGGCTTCTCATTGCAGTGGTTTCTCTTGTTGCAGAGCACGGGCTCTAGGGCGCGCGGGCTTCAGTAGTTGTGTCACACGGGCTCAGTAGTTGTGGCTTGCAGGCTTTAGAGCGCAGGCTTAGTGTTGAGGAGCATGGGCTTAGTTGCTCTGCAGCATGTGAGATCTTCCCGGATCTGGGCTCGAACCCATGTCTCCTGCATTGCCAGGCAGATTCTTAACCACTGCGCCACAAGAGAAGCCCCTAGATGTTTCTTTTTCATTGATTTTAGGCTCCTAAGACACACACCCCTCCATGGGTCTTGAGAACACCTCCTCTCTGCCCTCTGCTGGTGGGGAATTGTAAGGGCTTTGCAATAAACAGCTCAATGTTCATTACTTATAAATACCACGCATTCCTGCTGCCTTCCATCACCCCTGCGATGAACTGAAATGCTTTAATCTTTAAAGAGGAATGAATTTGTAATTAACACCTTAACTGTTATATCTGAGCCATTCCGGAGGTTTTCTATTTAAATGCAAATTGAATCTTCCCGAAGGAAAGCTAATAAGTGATGAAAGTAGATAGCAAGAGATGAGGAAGCAGGAGGAGGGAGGTGGTGCTGATGTGGAGTTGTCACCGTTGTGTTGTTGACCTGCTGCCTGCGGCCCACACTCTCCACACCCATAGACCAGGCCCTGAGGCTGAGGGAGCCTGAGGTGGGGTTTGGGTCCCTGGAGCCTGAGTCTCAAGTCCACTGTTTGTGGGGATGCCCAAATCAGCAGCCATTTGGGCGGGTCCTCACTGGGCTGCTGGAAGTCATCTTAGCATCATGGTGGCCTGGAGAAGATATTGGCTTTGGAAGAAGATATTTTCAGACACAACTGGGTTTGAATCCAGAATCCTCTTCCAATTAGCCGTAAGAGCTTGGGCGAGTTTCCGAATTCCTCTGAGCCTCCATGCCTTCATAATGTAAGCAGCCGTTAGTGCTTGTTCCTCTCAAGATTGCTGTAAAGATTATGTGATAAACAGAGAAAATGTGCCAGATATACAGTAGGTGTCCAGCAAATGTTAGTTTCCTTCCATTGTCATAAGATATTGCTATGCCAACTTAACACGTCAAGGTAAGCGAGAAGCAGGCTGTCAAGAAAAAGGTGGTATAGCTCTATTTCCTTTAAAGTAGCGTAAGTGGGGGGGGGCACAAACTTTTTCTGTAAAGGGCCAGGTAGTAAATATTTCACGCTTTTCAGGCCATACGCTCTCTGTTGCAACTATTCCACTCTACCATTGTAGTGGGAAAGCAGCCACAGACAACACATAAACGAATGAGTGAATGAGCATGGCTGTGTTCCAATATAACCTTATTTATAGATGATGAAATGTGAATTTCGCATAATTTTCACATATCACAAAATATTTTTCTTTGGATTTTTTTCCAACGATTAAAAATGTAAAAACCGGGCTTCCCTGGTGGCGCAGTGGTTGAGAGTCTGCCTGCCAATGCAGGGGACACGGGTTCGTAGCCCTGGTCTGGGAAGATCCCACATGCCGCAGAGCAGCTGGGCCCGTGAGCCACAGTTACTGAGCCTGCGCGTCTGGAGCCTGTGCTCTGCAACGAGAGGCCGCGATAGTGAGAGGCCCGCGCGCCGCGATGAAGAGTGGCTCCCGCTTGCCACAACTAGAGAAAGCCCTCACACAGAAATGAGGACCCAACACAGCCATAAATAAATAAATAAAATAAATTAAAAAAACAAAACAAAACAAAACCATTTATCTGCATTCCTTTAACGAGGTTACTGACCCTTTAAAAAAAAAAAATGTAAAAACCGTTCTTAGATCACATGCCATACAAAAACAGGTGGAGGGCTGGATTTGGCCCATGAGTCATGTTTGCTCATCCCTGCCCTAAAGTATTACAAGAGGCCTTCACCTAAGATTTGGGAGACTCTGCACCAAGGAACCTCTCAGAACATAACTCCTGAGGCTGGGACCACAGGGGACGGATGTCACCCAAGGAAGAAAATAGCCCTTTGGGCCAGGACTTCCAAGGACTAAAGGATGCACAGGATCCCTGGTGATGGTCTCTGCTGGGGAGCCAGCCATTGGGTCAAGGCATGAATAGAGGTGTCATTCTACTTCTTGCCTAGTGATGTCCAGGAAGGACTGAGGGTTCGTGGGCGCTGAGCAGGCAGCCATCTCCTGGTGACAGGCTAGGGATGGGTGCTCAAGGGCTGTATCCTCAACTGGGAAAGCAGTGCAAGCTCCTTGGGCTCCTCAGACCTCCCAGGGGCACACCTGCTGAGGACAGGCCGGCCCTCTGATTCACCCAAGGCTCAGCCTGTTTCTCCCCTTTCCTGGGCTCTCTTACATCTATTCTTAAACACACACAAAGCCTACTTGCAGCCAGCCTGTCATGCCTCTCCCCCTTCTCTCTGTCTCTAGCACAGAGAGAACACAGGTCACTACACCAGATGGCAACTTTGCTGCTGAGGCAGACTGCCGGTCTCCCATGGGAGGAAGGGTTAAATCAGGGGAATGGATGATGCCAGCTCCGCAGTCCCCACCCCTTCCTCTTTAATGTGCCTCTGCCTGGTCCCTTCTCCAGAACCTCTGGGGAGGAGGGCGTGTGTGTGTCTGTGTTTCTGTGTGTGTGTGTGTGTGTGTGTGTGTGTGTGTGTGAGATGTGATGCACCAGAGGACAAGGGGAAGAGGAGAGGAGAGACAGTGCCAGAGGGAAAACCACCCTGTACCTCTATAAGTGTCCCAACCAGGGTGGACAGACACCTCTTTCCAGCTGGAGGGTGAGCCAGACATGCTTCTCTGGCACCCATGGAGGATCGTGGGCTCCCAGAGGTGGAGGTGAGCAGAGCCACGGGCTGGAGAATGAGGCTGCTCTGTTAGAAGCTGCCTGAGGCCTGGCAGGAGGAGAGAGGCAAAGAGGGCTGGGACCTCTGAGGGTAACTGCTCTCAGTTCCTGGCTCTCTAGAGGCCCCAGACTGAGTGTCATCTCACACCAGTCCAGCTTGTGGGTCCCCCTCCTCCTCCTCCCAGCCCCGTAAAAGGGCCTGGAGCCTTGGATCCCACTGCACGTCAGGTTCAGCCAAAATCTGGTGCTAACAGGGAGGCAGGGAAGGAGAGTCAGGCCATGAGAAGCCCTCCTCCTAACGTAAGCAGTGATGATCAATAGAAAACCAGTAAGTGTGATTTACCAGGTGAGCAATACCCACCTGGAAACAAGGGGACTCTCCAGGGAGTGCGCCAGGATGAAGATGAGACAGCAGCCTTGCAGCCTGAGCTTTTGTCCTCCGGATGAGACAGCTTTGCTGGGAAGTGGGGGCCCATGCAGGAGGTGAGCAGGTGAGGCTTCTGTTTGAGGCAGGCCTTATTCCTGGGCCTCAGAGCTCTGGGGACCGGGCTGTGTGTCCACCGCCCTGCTCACTCAGAGCCTGTCAGCAGGAGAGCCAGCCCCCCCGACCTTGCCCCCTAAGTGCACACACGCAGGCACCATCCATGACAGGCAGGCTGACCCATCTGCCAATCAATCTTCCTTGCCGATTTCCCAGCTGGAGCAGCGAGGCTGGTGTGTAAATCATTCAGAGCCCTCTCAGCTCTGCCAGGACATGGAGCTCTTTTTAATTAAGAAGAATGGAGGGTGATGCTGGCTCTGGAGATGGCGGTATTAACTTACTAATGGGCATTTAAAGAGCTGTGTTTGAGAGCCCTGCTGCTGCCTTCCCTAGCCTACAGCCTCTTGCTCCTCTGCAGAGCCACCCAGACCCCTGTGAAGGCTCTGCTATCCTCTACATTAGAAGCGGTAGACGATAAGCCCCCCCAGTCCCCAGTCAGGCCCTGGCCTGGTGACCTGGGACAAACGGGCCCATTTTTGCTTTTAGAGGAAGGGCCAGAACCGGGATGACTTGAGCCCTGAGTCCTCTGCCTCCTGTTCTTGCAGCTTGTGGGAGGGCAACAGGCACCCCGGAAATATCAGGGCCCAGCAGGAAGCATGATTAGGCTTCCAGGTGGGTGCCCAGGGTCTTCAAGAAGGCAGCCCATTAGCCATAGCTGCAGCTATCACAGGCTCTATCACAGGTCCCTGTGTCCCCGGCTGAGCTGGGGGAAAATGCAGGTGGTGGCAACAACAGCGCCAGGGGAAGGCCCCCAGTAAAGTCCCTTCCGGTGACAGAACCTTGGGTAGTGGGCAGTGCCTACGACAGCCGGTGAGGCCAGACCTCTGTGTGTTTGCACCGCTTGGAAGAATGTGAGGATGTCCATTCTGGAAACTGCTGCTTTGTCACTATGGTTAAACGATTCTTTCTCTAGGGCTTGCCACCCTGCACGCCCTCTGTGGAAGAACACTCCAACTGGGAGAGACCTCAGGCTGCCGTCTTCTTCCTCTTCTTTCTAATTTTACAGACGCCAGATTGGATATGACTCGCCCAGAGGTGCACAGCCCGGTTATGACGAGACAATGGGCTGGAACAAAGGTTTCCTGACTCACAGTCCTGTGTCTTTCCTGTTTCCAGTACCTCCCAGGGGAGGTGACACCATGGTCTCTCACCTCACCTCCTGCTGGTGTTTTAATTTTCTGTTGCTCCTGGGCAGGAAATTCTTCCTTTTTTATAACCCAGATCCTCAGGCTTTATTATAAGCCCCATTTCCTCTTACAATTTCCTCAATAAACACAGGGAAGTCGCCAAGGTCTTTCAGAGAAGGTTTCTCTTCCTGCTGTCATTGTCATCTTATGCATTAAACAGAAGAGTATGCACTTCCCAATTCTTTCTTCTAAATCATGCATTTTGTGAGTCTGAAAATCAAGATGACCACCCTCCCCCCACGCCCTGCCAATCCCTTACCTGTGATCCATTTTACACTTAGGTAAAATGTCCCAATTTTACCTAAATAGGCAGAAGTTGCTCGCAGGTGGACAGATGCATTTAAAACTGATACCCATTAAGTCCCTCTAGGCTCCAGGCTCTATGCTGTGTGCTCTGTGCTATGTACTATGTACTATGCTGTGTGCTCTGTGCTATGTACTATGTACTATGCTATGTGCTATGTGCTCTATGCTATACTCTGGAGTAGGAGGAAGGAGCAAGGTGGGTACTGGAAGGAGTGTGGCTAACTCAACTCTCTAATCAAGGCTGCATGGTCAGGAGGGGAAGCCCTGTTGTCTGAGGCCATCCTGTGGGACCTCAGACTGACACCCTAAGGGTGGCAGTGCCATATGAACAGATGCAGATTATGGTTGTGACTGCTGGAACTTGTGTTGCACCAGCTCCAATCAAGTCCACTTGAGCCCTAAATCCTTCCTCTGGGCTGATGTCAGGACTGGGCAGGGGGGGCTCTAATGAGGCTTTTCCATGTTGGGGGAGGAATCTACCCTTGCCTTGGTCTGCTGGCAGCCTCAGTCCTAACTGGATGAGTCACCTTCCCTCCCCAGTCCCTGAATACCAGAAGCCCAAGCTTCTGGTGAGGAATAAGAATGTGATTATCTAAAGGAGGGGCACCAGCTGTTCTCCAGATCACTATGCTGTTTAGGCTGCAGTGGAAGGAATTCCAGTTAGCTAGGAGGAAATATCCTGTCCAAGACATAGGCCCAGAAATGGTTGAATACAGGAGGGTGTGGGCCCTGGTAAGGTGCCTACCACGTGAGATTGGCACGTGCTATTCGACACACTGCCTGGAGTATACAGAAAGTCAGAGGTATGGAAACCTGCCGTCACAAATGGAGGAAAGCTCTACTCTTTATAGAGGACCTATGCCTGCCCAGGAGCCATGCCGGGCATCTCATTCCCCCCATAATGCTAGAAAGTAGATTTTCTTCTTCCCTTTTTCACAGATGAGGAACTGAGATTCAGGATGTAAGTGATTTATTCATGGTCACGCAGCCAGGGGGCGGCTGAGCCAGGATTCAGGCGTCTGTCTGATTCCAGAGTCCACACACCTTCCCACTGCCCTGTGACTGTGGGGCACTGCAGAGAGAGAACTACACAGGGGAGGTGACCCAGCCTCAGGGGGCTCTGGGTGCACCCCTCCCCCAGCGTGGTACCCACAGAGGGAGTTCCATGGTATCCACTGACAGGAGGGTAAACTGTATTTCTGAGGAGGGAGAAAGGAGCTACTGTAGAATTTAATAGCTAAACAACCCCTCTTTCCCCACCCCCACCCCAGTGTGCTCTACACTTGGAATCCCACCAGTCCCTTGAGGCCCTACACACAGATACTCCATCCATAGTCTGCCACACTGGGAATCTGCCTAGTTTACTGGGAAGAGTAAACTACACCCTCAGCTTCCCCAAAACCTACCACAGAGTTCAGTGAAGGCCGGCCCTTGAATAGCTAATAAACTCAATCGATGCTGAGTCAGACTGTGCATTTTCATGTATATAAATTAAGCCTTAATAAACCCAAATTGAGACTTTAAAAAAAAAATGCTTGGGCTTCCCTGGTGGCGCAGTGGTTGAGAATCTGCCTGCCAATGCAGGGAACATGGGTTCGTGCCCCGGTCCGGGAGGATCCCACATGCCACGGAGCAACTAGGCCCGTGAGCCACAATTACTGAGCCTGCACGTCTGGAGCCTGTGCTCCGCAACGGGAGAGGCCGCGACAGTGAGAGGCCCGCGCACCGCGATGAAGAGTGGCCCCCGCTCGCCGCAACTGGAGAAAGCCCTCGCACAGAAACGAAGACCCAACACAGCCAAAAATAAATAAATAAATAAATAAATTTATTTTAAAAATGCTTACTAAGTATTTCTGGGGCTGAGCACCCCTTCAACCAATTTGACTGATGCGTTATCACAATAATTAAGACTCCAGAGCACCAAAGGCTTCATCTTTAGAGGCTTTCATGAACTTTCCTCTCCCCACTTTCCTACCTTCCCAGTACCACCTTGTAACCAAGGCAAAAACTCAAACGCTTTCTAAGAGAGAAGAGAAACCCAGACCCGATGCAACACAAGGTCTTAAAGCAGAAGGATTTAGGCTGACATGAGGAAGAACTTCCTGACGGGGAAAGTGGTTACCCACTGGAAGAGCTGGTGAAGAATTAAAGGGGTCACTGGACTCCCCACCTCTGCTTGGCACTCCACAAGTCCCCAGCTTGGTGCACTCAGCCCAGGCATGGAAACCGCAGGTGACTCAGGGAACCTTAAGTGGCGGTTGCTAGGTTACAAGCTTCCTCAACGTGCATTCAGTGTAAGGACTAAAGGATGTCACCTGGCTGAGAGGAAGAGCTATGGGGGAAGGAGTGGGGGAGATGGAGAAAAGCCAGGACTTGCAAAACAAGGAATTAGGCCATGGCCTGGAAGGCATCCTGTTCTTAGTACTTTTCCAAGGGTCTGAGTCCCACAGTCCTCACAGAGGGTGTTGCTTGCAGGACATGAACATTGAGTTAGAATGGGGCCTATTCTGGGGCTGGATTCTAGTCCTTTCCCAGCTATGCTGCCTGGCACAGACAGTATGGCAATGGGGAGAGGACAGTCACTGAAACCTTTGAGGTCTGGGCTCCTTCCTTCACTGTAATTGGACAGAAAGCCAGGTGAGAGTAGTGAAGTTTGATGTCCTTAATAATGCACAATTCTTTCATTTGTGATTTAATTATGATAAAGTGAAAGAGCACTGGATTTGGAATTCACAAACTAGACCCACCCTGAACGGCTCACATGGTCATAAGTCAATTACTTCATTTCACTAAGTCTCAGAGTCCTCATCTGTAAAAAAGGGGTGCTAATACCTGCCTGACAACCTTTCCTAGGGTTTTTAAGATTACGAGAAAGTGGATGTGCGAGGGCTTAGTTTAGCTCGAGTTATGCAAACATAAAGTAGTATGAACTTTATATACCTGCTCGCTGAGCTGTCCCAGCTGGGGTGGGTGGAGGCACAAGAAGCCTTGCCTCACTGCTTTGGGAAAAGGCTCCGTGGGCAAGAGAGGCTGAAGATGGACCCTCAACAAGCCCCTCTGAGGAATGCGTATGGTTTTCAATCCTCTTGATCACCCTGTCGTGACTTTGTGAAGACAGTTTAAATTGATGGTTGAGGGTTTGTTCCCTGTTCCTCTGGACAGATTGTGATCTCCAGGAAGAAGAGAAATGTTTGATGTTTCCTGTGAAACTTCATTAATTCAGACCACATTTTTGGAATTTGTGTTCTTATTGAATAAACAGAACACAAATTTCGGGGAGGGGGAAATTTCCCCCCTTACTCCTCTTGAGTTCTTTTGGCTGGTCTAATAATTAAATTGACAAGATTATCAGGAGGGGAAAAAAACCCAACTTAATTCACATGCACAGAGGTCCCATAGAAATGGGACCCCCGCAGTGCCAAAGCAGGCTGTTTATATATCATTTTTAGGCAAATAATTATTTGTGAAGACGTACCAAAGGAGCTTGCGCTTGGGGTACAGACTAATGAAGTAACAAAATCTGTTTACACAGTTTTCTTAGCCTTGAATTCCCTAACTCTGGTGATAAGTAAGGATGCTTTCTCTCTCCTGGTATGGGGAGGATACTTTCACGTGGGAGATTTATTTCCCACTTTCGGGGGAAATAAGGAGTACAGAGTGTTTTTTTAATATCAAATGTTTTTTCCCACCGGCTGTTTCTCAAGTAACTTTAACTTAAAACAATCAATATGCCATTGTGGTATACCTTGGGGTGGGCTGCTCTGAGCCCCAACACAACTGTCCTCTG
This sequence comes from Eubalaena glacialis, assembly GCF_028564815.1. Lineage (NCBI taxonomy): Eukaryota > Metazoa > Chordata > Mammalia > Artiodactyla > Balaenidae > Eubalaena > Eubalaena glacialis. The sequence goes on from NC_083718.1 coordinate 33,854,012, forward strand.
TGAAGGTTCTTAGAGGTACTTACTATGTAAGTACAGAGAATTCAAACTAAAAAGCAGTGGAATTTCTAAGCCAAGAACTCAAGATGTTAAGATGGGCCTATGAGCTGTTAAGAGGTACTGTGACCTCTGTTTCTCACAGGAAGTCATTTCTAAGTGAGGACCAAAATGTTTGCGCTTGTTCTCAGTTTTCCTTTTTCTTGGTTTTGTTGACAGTAGTTGTAGTAGTAATGGTATTCATAGTGATTTACCAGCCCCTTGCTGTGTGTCAGAAGCTGAACTGAACACTTTACAAATATCATCTCATTTTTTAAAAAAATAAATTTATTTATTTATTTTTGGCTGTGTTGGGTCTCCATTGCTGTGCGTGGGCTTTCTCTAGTTGCGACAAGCGGGGGCTACTCTTCGTTGTGGTGCTCGGGCCTCTCATTGCGGTGGCTTCTCTTGTTGCGGAGCACGGGCTCTAGGCGTGCGGGCTTCCGTAGTTGTGGCTCACGGGCTCTAGAGTGCAGGCTCAGTAGTTGTGGCGCACGGGTTTAGTTGCTCCGCAGCATGTGGGATCTTCCTGGACCAGGGCTCGAACCAGTGTCCACTGCATTGGCAGTCAGATTCTTTTTTTTTTTTTTAATAAATTTATTTATTTTTATTTATTTTATTTCTGGCTGCGCTGGGTGTTCGTTGCTGCGCGCGGGCTTTCTCTAGTTGCGGTGAGCGGGGGTGCATGGGCTTCTCAGTGCGGTGGCTTCTCTTGCTGCCGAGCACAGGCTCTAGGTGCACAGGCTTCAGTAGTTGTGGCTCGCAGGTTCTAGAGCTCAGGCTCAGTAGTTGTGGCGCACGGGCTTAGTTGCTCCGCGGCATGTGGGATCTTCCCGGACCAGGACTTGAACCCGTGACCCCTGCACTGGCAGGCAGATTCTTAACCGCTGCACCATCAGGAAAGTCCCAAAAATATCATCTCATTTAATCTTCACAAAAATCTACAAGGATATATCTATACCATGGAATGCTACTCAGAAATAAAAAGGAATGAACTAGTGATACATGCAACAACTTGGATGAATCTCCACAGAATTATGCTGTGAGCAAAAAAAGCCAATACCCAAAGGTTACATACTGTAAGTTTCTGTTTATATAACATTCTTGAAATGACAAAATTATGGAAATGGAGAACAGATTAGTGGTTGCCAGGGGTTGGAGAGAGAGGGGTGAGAGGGAAGAAGGTATGGGTATAAAAAGGCAAAATGTACACCTGAAACTAACACAGTGTTGTAAATCAACTATGCTTCAATTAAAAAAAAAAAAAGGCAACGTGAAGGGTTCTTGTGGTGATGGAAATATTCTAAATCTTGACTGATCAATTTCCATATCCTGGCTATGATATTATTGTACTATATGTTTTGCAAGATGTTACCATTGAGAGAAATTGGGTAAAAGGTGTTATTTCTTACAACTGCATGTGAATCCACAATTTATCTCAAAATACAAAGTTTAATCTGAATAAAATAAGGAAACTGAGCCTCGGAGTAGTTAAATAATTTCAGAGCCAGAATTCAAACCCAGGTCTGTCAGACTCCCAAGCCTAAGCATTTCAACACTTGGCTCTATTCAAGGGAACCATGTGGGAGGACCCCACAAGCCTGCAGTTCATCACACCAGGTGGCTCACTGGTGTCGTGGGCACTTTTTTTACTGGGGACTACTGTCCTGATAAGGCCATTACAGAATGGCTTGAAAGAATTATTTGGCAAGACCTGTGGGTTGGTGCTGAGGGCCAAGATTTGATAACCAGGTCTTCCCTTCCTAAGGTGTGATGTGGGAGGGACCACTCACGTGTTTGCGTTTCCACTTTTGTCTCTGGCTGTGTGTCCACATAACTGTGCACTTTCTGTCAGTTTCTCCGTGGATATGACCATTTCCGGGTGGAGGGTGAGGTGATGTGTAAATTATGCATCTGTACGCAGGTCGGTGTGTACATTGTTTGGATGCACCCGTGTCAGGTCTGCGTGCGTCACGCCCACATAACTTGCTTCTATTAGGTTAAACCATTTGATAATACCTCCCCCAAAGCAAAGCCGACTATTGAGCTAGCCTGTCACGAACTGGGTCTGTGTACTGTAGATAAACTGGGTAATTGGACTCTCCGCCTCCTCATCCAAAACAAACACTCACAAACCGCCCACCCCCACACTGGAGGGAGTCTAGTCCCCGTCATCTGGGTACTTGGCTCTAGTGCCCCGCTTTCCCTGAACAGTAGGCAAGGTGAGCGTCTCCCGCCGGGCCCTTTCCCTCCCCCGCAGGCCGGGCGCCGCCAGGGCTTCCGTAAAGAGGTCAGGGCTCGCTTCGCCGCGGGGCGCACGCGGGTTCCTGCACAGGTGTGGCGGCTGATGGTGGGGATGTGCGTGGAGCAGGCTCGCCGGCCTCCCCGCACCCCACCCTCCGGCGGCGGCTCCGCTTCTCCTTCCTGCTGCTCATTTATTCTCCTCTTCTGCATGTGACAGCGGTGTGCGGACCGGGGAAGGACAGAGCGCCCTCTCCCCTGCTCCCCGCGCCGCTCTCGGGTAATGCGCTGCCTGCGCCTCGCCGCCGCACTCCTCTGGCCTGGCTGTGTAAGTGGCGCGGGGGCAGGGACGGGAGTTGGCAGGGAGGGAGAGCCGGGGGAGGCAGGCGGCGGCGCCGAAAGGTGTTAACTCCTTGCTTCGCCGGGAGGCAGCCTGGCACCCTGAACCCCGGAACGCCCCCGGCCCCCGACGCGTTCCACGCGTTCCACGGGTTTCCGACCAGCTGGCTGGGAGCGGCGGGGGACAAAGCGGTGCGGGTTTGATGCCGCCGCGGGGTGGCGCCTTCGCCGCCGCGTCTTCCCTTGAAAGTTGGCGGGGGGTTGGGAGCCCGCTCGCCCGCCCACGCCAGGAGGCCCGGGCGCCGGGCCCGGCTGCCCTTGATTCGCCCCATTCCTCCCGCAGGGCCAGGCTCGGACGCCGCCGGGCCGCTGAGTCTTGAGGGACAGTGAAGCGCTGGCCGGCGTCGGGGCCCTTGCCGGGGGTCGGGCGGGAGCCGGCGAACAGGAGCGAGATGGAGGCGCCGAGAGGGGGCGCGGAGTAGCCGGCGGACCCCCTGGCTCGCACCTCCCCCGGCGCTCCGCGGGGGCGCGGCGGGCGGGGCCCCCGGGGCTGCCATGGAGGTGCCCAACGTCAAGGATTTCCAGTGGAAGCGCCTGGCGCCACTGCCCAGCCGCCGGGTCTACTGCTCCCTGCTGGAAACCGGGGGGCAGGTCTATGCCATCGGGGGATGTGACGACAACGGCGTCCCCGTGGACTGCTTTGAGGTCTACTCCCCCGAGGCCGACCAGTGGACCGACCTGCGCCCCCTGCCCACAGCCCGGGCCGGGGTGGCTGTCACCGCCCTGGGGAAGCGGATCATGGTGATCGGGGGTGTGGGCACCAGTCAGCTGCCTCTGAAGGTCGTGGAGATGTACAACATCGATGAGGGCAAGTGGAAGAAGAGGAGCATGCTGCGCGAGGCCGCCATGGGCATTTCTGTCACGGCCAAAGGCGAGTGGGGCCAGGGCTGAGGGCGGGCAGAGAGAAGGGAGTGGGGGGCCACGGGGAAAGGGATGGAAGCCAACACTGAGTTGGAGGCCACTATCACACTCCTGATTCCCAGTTGATCTTTACAATGGACACTAAAACTAGAGACCCGCTGGCCTTATTTTACAGATGGGAAAATTGAGACTCAGCAAGTGAAGTGTCTAGTAAATCCATATGATGCCAGAGCTCCACTCCACCCCCACCAGGTTCCTCCCAGCAAGCTGGGCAGGCCGGGCCAGAGGGGAGAGCCAGAGGGGGTTAGTGCAATGTCCCTGTACATCCCTTCATTCAGCAGAATGATTGGGCCTTCCACCCACAGCACCAAATCCCCTGAAGTCTTCCTTGCAAGCGCCACCACCTCCAGACAATTATTTGGGGCCCTGGGGATGTTCATGCCATCCTCGTACCATCACCAGGCCCCACTGGGAGGGCTTTGGGACCTGATTCCAGGACCTTCTCCCCACCATCTGCCTCCTAATCTCAGAGACACTGATGAGTGGACACCAGAATGTTCCTGAGGGTCGTGCTTCTGTGGCATCTTGCCCAGGTTCACTAGGTTCTCAGGGCATGCATGTGATGATCACGTAGCTTTGATTCTCATTTTGCTTTTTCCAAGCCCATCATTTCTTTCTTTTCAGGCCTGGTACAGCCCAGAGCACAGAGGGGGCTCTGAAAGCTCTTTTGCTAAAACACACAGGGTTTTATGGAAAATGGCCCAGCAGGAGTTAGGAGACCCCAAGTTCAGATCAGACAGGCTTAGTGGGATGCAACCTTCCCTCCTTCTCTTGCAAAACCATTTCAGCTGCCTGTCAGGTCTACTGTAGATCAGAAACCAGTATTTCTTGAGCACCTGCTCTGTCCCTGGCACAGTTCTAGGTCCCAGGGAGGAAGGAAAGAGGCAGAAGATCTGATCCCTGCCTTTAGGAGCCCGGGTCTTACCAATGAAGGTCAGAGAGAGAAACTCTTAACTCAAAATCCCTGAGGGCAGAGTAGCCAATGGGGCCTCCTGAATTCCCAGTAAGAAAGATGGAAGGCATGGAGGCCCATGGGGAAATAGAGAGGGAAAGGGTAGTCCTTTATCCGCAGATCTCAATAAGTGGGGCTGAATGATTAAGAACCAACATTTATTGAGTCCTTACCATAGGTGCCTTATAGGTATTAACCCCTTTGACCCTCACAACCTGTCTGATGAGGTAAGTGCTATTATTATCCTCATTTTAGAGAGAAGTAATGTGAGGCCCAGAGAGGTTAACTTGCCCAAGGTTACGCAGCTAGCAGGTGATGGTCGAGTCTGTGCTCTTAACTATGGCATTGAATGGGTTCAATAGTTAGTTTACTAAGAATTTACATGCCTGTGTGCCACACTTTCTAGCAGATGCTGGGGCCACAGATTAACAAATCTCAAGAACCTAACAATCTATGGAAAGAAGAAACATACAAAGGTTATTTCAGTAACGTGTGGCAAGTAGGGTGATGCAGGTGCCACAGGAGGTCCTGAGCCGCCGCTCTCAGCCCAGCCTTGCAGTTCAGGGACACCCAGGTGACTCTGAAAGGATGAGTAAGAATTGGGTGCAGGAATGGTAATGTGGTCTGGATGTGAGGGTTCCCAGCTGGAGGTGTGCGGGTGAAAACAGGAATAGAAGAGGCGGAGTTTGTGTAAGGTAAATTTCTCATTAGCAGGCCCCATCTCCCAGCCACAGGCTAGGGTTGGGATTTTTTTCCCTCTCTTTAGTAAGATTGGAAAGTAGAAAGAAGTAGTACTCATCCCTGCAATCCCCTTGAAGAATGAAAGTCTCATAGAGCCAGAAGCGGGGAGGACTGGCTACTAGGAGACAGAATCCCGGGTAGGAGTGAGTCCCTGGGAAAAAAGAGGGCCCTGGGGGTAGGGCTGTGTCCTTAACAGGCTGTGTGAGGTACTGGGGTGAGGCCCAGGGAAACATGGAGGCGTTGCCTATCCTCTCTGCTGCGCTGTGTCACCTGCAGCCAAGAGCAGTAGAGAGTGGGGGGGAACTCACTTCTCTGGGCAGGGCTTCTTATAGGGGCCAGTTTTCTCTCCTCCAAAGCCTCTCCCTCATTCACCCCTAGCCCATTCAGTGCAGGGTGCTTCCTGGAGCCCAGAGCTTTCCTGTGCATGAAGGAGGATAGCCTTCTCCTATCCGGACAAAGAAAGAGACAGCAGCAGGCCAGTGTCCCACAAGGCCAATAACAGCAGGGCTGACCTCATTTCCAAAGGCTCCTGCTAGGTCTAGAGAGTTCTGATCTGGGAGTGCCTGGGGAAGAGGCCACTATTGGAGGGTATCAGAGGAATACCCCTCCTCTTTGGCATCCCTCTGGCTGCCCAGGAAGGAGGAGAATGGAGGGGATAAGACCTGCAAAGGGTTGTCCAGGCCTAGACTCCACTGCAGTCTACCTCTGTGCAAGTATTTCGGGTTTAACCAAGGGCCAGACACCAAGGAAAGCTAAGGCATGTAGGCCTGACATGGCTTCAAGAAGACCCAGGCTTGACTGTGGCAGGAACTTTTAATGGTGCCACCAACCCATTCTTGGGCAGAGCGGTGTGGTTGGGACCTGGCCGGGCTTCAGTGCTTGTGTTCCAGGGGTTAACAGAGCCTGGCCATGGTAGGAGCTGAGTACAATGGGCCTGTCTCATAGTGTCTGTTGTATGGCCTTTCTCCTTAGATTACCGAGTGTATGCGGCAGGCGGGATGGGCCTGGACCTCCGTCCACACAACCACCTCCAACACTATGACATGCTCAAGGACATGTGGGTGTCTCTAGCACCCATGCCCACCCCGAGATATGCTGCCACCTCATTCTTGCGAGGTTCCAAGATCTATGTGCTGGGTAAGGACAGGTTGTCTGGCCCACGTCTGGCCCTTCTTCCCTCCCCCAGGTCAGTTCCGGTTGGACGCAGTGCCTGTGTGCTGAGCATCTCCTGGGCTCTGGGGGTTAATCATGCTGCCCCACCCTTCAGGGAGCTTCCTATATGATCTGATAACAGTCAGAAGGGGAAACCCAGCCCCAGTCCTCAGGGACTCACTCTTCTGCCCAACCTTCGCCCTACTCTGGCCTCCAGGGGGACGACAGTCCAAGTACGCGGTCAACGCCTTCGAGGTCTTTGACATCGAGACTCGCTCCTGGACCAAGTTCCCCAACATTCCCTGCAAGCGGGCCTTCTCCAGCTTTGTGACCCTAGACGACCGCTTGTACAGCCTGGGTGGCCTGCGGCAGGGTCGGCTCTACCAGCAGCCCAAGTTCCTCCGGACAATGGACGTGTTCGACATGGAACAGGGTAAGCTGGGCACCAGTCCCCGGCTGCGCACCTCCCTTCTGGCTGAATCCCCCACCTTACCCCCATCCCATCCATCCACCTAGGCTCACTTACCCAGCTGGGTGAGCCTTTCAGAGTCTGAACACCCTTCTCCATTCAAGGCTACTCTTGGGATCAAATTCTTTCATCTGTACAGGGTTCCCTTTGATTGGTTGGTTGGTTGTTTTTATCAAAGCCTTTTCCACCTATTGTCCATTCTTACAACATCCAGCCAGAGCCAGGTGAGGAAGGGCTTTTTCCTGTTTTTTACTCGTGGAAAAACAGAAGGATCCTGACTCTGATGCTCTCTGCCTCTAGTCAGCCTCCTTTCCAGCTTAAAGCCCGTGAGAACAGAGGTAGAACAAGGTGATTTGTCATAAGAGATTATGGTTCCTTGGATTGCAGCAAGCATGGGAGAGGGTAGAGTGTCATTTCAAACAGCAGGAGACATTGTATATGCACTAAGCACACAGGGTAGATGGAGTGGAGATGCTGCCTTGGGTGAGAGCAGTTTGGGACTCATGTGTATTTGGAGGGGCGGGTGGTCAGCATCTGATTCTCTCTGTGTATCTCCTGCCATCATGCATGGCCTGTAGGGGGATGGCTGAAGATGGAGCGCTCATTCTTCCTTAAGAAGCGGCGGGCAGACTTTGTGGCCGGCTCTCTGAGTGGACGGGTCATAGTGGCTGGAGGACTTGGTAAGGATAGAGCTTCCAGGCTGGCACTGTGGTTCTGGTGCTTGGTGGATTCTAGGCACTCTGCATGAGCAGGAGAGGGTGCTGGCTCCTTGCACACCGCCTGCCTACTGCTTTACTCCAAAGAATTTCAAAGCACTCCCCTCCTCCCAGCCTAGATGTCATGTCTCCATGGACGGGCCTCAGTTGCTGTCTATCTGTCCTCTTACACAGGAGAAACTGAGGCCCAGAGAGAATAAGGGGCATAGTGATAACCATGTGACACAGGCTTGCCAAGCACAGGTCCCTGGGGCCCTATCCAGGAATGACTGGAGGTGAAAGTGTGGCAGGGATTGGCCTTGGTCCTCTTTCTCTTCTCCCTGGATACCCAGCTCTGTCATGGAGTAGAAAAGCAGTCTGATCAAATCAGTTATTCTAATGAATTCAGGATTTGCTGTATAAGACCTCCCAGAGATGAGGGTATTTTGAAGGCGGGACCCCAACATCAACAGGGGAGAGACAGATGGGCGGCGGAGCTTCCAGGAACCCAGAGTTTACTCAGTGTGGACAGACACCCTATTTACCCACACAGGAAAGCAGCTTGATGTAAGCTAGACCATGTGAGCAGCTTTCTTAGTAAAGGGCAGAAGAGAGGCCGTAGTGTCTAGAAACTTCTGGTAAAAGCAGGCGGTGGGGAAAGAAAGTTACTCTTGAGATGAAAAGACAGAGAAGGCAGGAAGAACAAAGCAGCTGTTTGACAAAAGGGTGGGGAAGGAGCAATTCTGTAGCCAAGGAAGTTGAGGTTGATTGGCTTCTGCTTGTGGTTCCAGAGGCGGGGAGCCAGATGGGGGGACTTCCCCGGGCCGATAGGTGACTGGACTCCTTTGTAAGGTCCGGTTCCCTTGGCACTTTCAGGGAACCAACCCACTGTCCTGGAGACGGCAGAGGCATTCCACCCGGGGAAAAACAAGTGGGAGGTCCTCCCCGCCATGCCCACGCCCCGCTGTGCCTGCTCCAGCATCGTTGTCAAGAACTGCCTCCTGGCCGTGGGGGGCGTCAACCAGGGTTTGAGTGATGCGGTGGAAGCCCTGTGTGTCTCTGACTCCTAGCTGGCTCTGGGCCCAGCCACCGTGTCCTGGACCGGATCACCCCTCTCTGGACAAGAGGAATGATCTCATCAAAGCAGTTTGGGCTGCTTCCCCGGATGCCAGCTCCTGTCAGCAGCCAGTGGGGTTAGGCCCTAGGGCTCTAAATGACCTCTCCACCTCCAAACCCTACCAATCCGAGAAAACTGTAAGAAGTCTCGATGACTCTGCCATCCCCCTTCCCCTGTTGGAGCTCAGGTGACCTCTGGGGAGAGTCCTCACTTACTGCTCAGGCAGAGAAAGGTAGGTAGCAGGAGTATATGCTACCTCCCTTCCTGTGGGTTTACCTCTCCCATCTTCAGGATAGGGGGTAGGCAGGGCAGTTCTGACCCAGAGGATAGCTACTTGTAGCTGTCCTTTCCCTGGATCTGCGCTAGTCTGAAGGTCTCTTGGGATGGAAGATGGAGAAGGGTTGCAGGAGTCCCAACCCCTCTTCTCTCCATTGGTCTACATCCCTTCCCCCTTTGGTGGCCAACTGTGGGCCTGCCCTGGACCTCATCTACTCAGCAAGAATTGGCCCTGAAGCTGGAGGCGGCTGACTTGGAAGGGAAGTCGGGTTCACGTGCACTGGTCCAGGTCAGAAGCCCTGGCCAGGAAGGACCCATGCCTCTCGGGGTCCTGATGGGAATGTAATGATGGGACTGGAGCAGACTCCCAGCCCAGGGTCTGCTCCCCACTCTTCTCCTCACTTCATTTCTCCTTCGGTCACCCCTCCCCACCAGAGGCACCAGAGGCACCCCTCCACTTTGTCACTGACAGCCCCAGAGTGTTTCTGTGTGAAACCTTCTTATTTACACTGTGGCATCAAAATCCACAAAGGATGGATTAATTGCACTCTGGTTAACAGCAGCAGCACAATGATTAAAATCTATATTCCTATCTTCTCTGGCACCCTGATGCAGGGGCGGGGTGGACGGTGTCTTGATATGCAGAGGGTACCGCATGAAACAGTCCCTCTGACATTCTCAGGCTAAATGGGGCCCCAAGGGACCACTTGTTCTTGGCTGTTCCCTCTGAGGAGGTTCCACCTTCAAACCACCCTGCCCCGACCAGTCACCTCACTCCTAGGAAAACAGCACACTTTCCTCTCCTGAGCGTTGATGCCCCACAGGCGTGTTGGGAAAAGGCTGCACTCATTAACTGACTTCTTCGTTGGGTTACTCCTGTGACTGGCCTCAGTTCATTCAGCTCGAGCTCATTTCTGTCTTGCCCACAGTAGAAAGGTAATTGCTCACTGATGTAAAAACGTGAAGGACATGCCTCCTTTTAGCTGGTATAGCCGCTTTCTGATTCCAAGTTATTTTTAAAAGCTGTGCTAACACGGGGGATACAAAGATGAAAAAAATATGTGCCCTGGAGGGGCGGTGGGGGGGTCAGAGAGCACTCACCACGCGCTGGTATGATTATTTCTCCTGAAGCAGGAACACCCGTCTGAGGGCTCAGGGGGAGCCTCCTGGAGAAGATAACACCTCCACTGAATCTTCACAGACAAGTGGAACCAGGGTCTTTATGGGACAGTCGTTTTGCCTCCCTTTCTCTCGTACCTGATCTTTTTCTTTACTTGGGCACTGGAAGGACACTGCCACCTGCTGGCCCAGCCTTTCCCTCCCGCCTTGGCATCCTGTGACCACGGGTGCTCCGCAGGGGGAGCTACTGCCCTACCTTCCCTACTGCTTCCAGACCCCCACCCCCAGCCCATTTCCGTTGAGCCCCCTGAAGTGACTGTTAGAAAGAGGGGCTGGGGGAGCAGGTTAGGGGAAGCATTGCAAAGGCCAGCCCTCCATTCCACTTCAGTCTCTGCACTGCCTGCTCCCACCCTCCCCAACCCCTCCCCAAGAAAGACATTTACAAATGGGGTCCCTCCACCCCTTCTAACAGGAAGCCTAGCCTTGTGTGTAGGAGGCTTTCCAAGCACACAAAATGGCACCAGACCTGTGGATGGGACTGAGGCATTTTAAATAGTTGGGGTACCTTATGGCTGTAGCCAGCCCTAAAGGCTCTTCCCATTATGAGAATGGGGGACTGACCGCTGCAACCTGTGAGGGCCACTCAGGGCTCAAGCTGGTATCTGCTGAGGACTCACCTCTTGGAGGTCCATGCTGGGAAGACTTTGGGTGTGGCTCACCGAGGAGCGAGGGAAATAGGGGGTGTCAGCGGCACACCTCATGGCTGTACCTCATGGTGCTGCAGAGGCCGCTCAGGATCTGCGGTCCAATGGCCTGGCTCCGGGCCTCACTCCCCTCCCCGCCATAGGCCTTCTCATCCCCGTCCCTCTCTGGGAAGTTCCCTCCCCTCTCTTGTCTTCATTTCCCAATGTGGAAAACAAAAGCAATGACAATGCCATCTCACAAGTTGGCAAAGCACCAGCTTCAATCCTCAGATCAACTCTGTGGAGAAGGCAGTATCCTCGTATCTTGCACATGAAACAACTAAGCCTCCAAAAGGTTATATAACTTGTCCAAGGTCACAAGCTAGTAAGTGACTGAACCAAGTCTGATTCTAAAACCTGTGACCACAGTACTGCATTGCCTCAAATGGAATAGCACAGAGGAAAGGGAAGAAAATCAGCTGCTCTGTACTATGTAAGGGTTCAGAATGTCAAACCTGGAAAGATGGAGGGCTCCAAACATTCCTTTTGTTTCCCAAGGAATGAGTATGAGGATTAGCAAGGAAAGATTGGGAAGGGCTCCCTAACGTGAAATGAGCATAGAATATTCCTAAATTTACATCCCAGGAAAGTTCCCTTCTGGTTCTGTGACTGTGTCAGCTATTCCAAAGCATTGTTTGACAATGAACTCCAGTTATGTGTCTGGCATGGTGCTGGACTTGGGATTCCTGCCCTCCAGTCGTTGCAGTCTTGGGAGGGAGACGGGGACTAAATCTGCAGTTAGTATTTGATGAGACAAGTGTCAGCCTTCCTAGTGCAACCCAGAGGTGCCCCATCCTTACTGGTTACAGAGAACTGAGAGGAACTGAGGGGATCAGAGAGGTTTCCAGAAAACAAATCTCAAACTGCACTTTGAAAGAAGAGGGAGGACAGCCAGGCAGAGGAGGATGACCCCAGGCTTTGAAGCAAGAAATATGGGTTCAAATCATAATTGTCATGTGCAGATTGATCTTGGGTACGTTGTTAACCCCTGAATCTCAGTTTCCTTATTTGTAAAATGAACAAAATAAGGCCTCACTGAGGTTAAGAGCTACCTGCTATACACAAAATGATTTGCATATATAAGGTGAGTAGCTGCATTATTATTTTTTGTTGTTGTTGAGGGAGAGACAGAGGTGTTCTCAAGTCCACTGAGGGACAACATGCACATTGCAGAGAATCTAGGGAGATGGGCTGGAAGTACAGGCAGGGCAGATCAAGAGGCCTTACGTGCCTTGCTAAGGAGTCTGGACTTTATCCATATGGGAAACTGGGAGCAAATTAAGGATTTTAAGTGGAGAAGCATCATGATCAGATTTGTGCCATTGGAACATAGGATAAGCCAAGTTCCTCTTCTGAGGAAAACGAAGTAAGTAAAATCACCAAGGCACCATCTAAGATCAGAAAGAACCCCAGGGACTTCCCTGGTGGGGTAGTGGTTAAGAATCCGCCTGCCAATGCAGGGGACCCGGGTCCAAGAAGATCCCACATGCGGCGGAGCAATTAAGCCCGTGTGCCACAACTACTGAAGCCCGTGCGCCTAGAGCCCGCGCTCCGCAACAAGGGAAGCCACCACAATGAGAAGCCCGCGCACCGAAACAAAGAGTAGCCCCTGCTCACGGCAACTAGAGGAAGCCCGCATGCAATGATGAAGACCCAACACAGCCAAAAAAATAATAAATAAATAAACAATTTTTTTTTTTTAAAAAAAGAAAGAACCCCAGTTGGGGTTGGAATCTTCAGAAAAACACGTGGGCCAAGCTTGTCAGGCCTCCTCTGGAGGAAGGTCCATCTGCTGGGCAATTAAAGTGCCAGGAGGGTTTAGAACCACAGAAAGTGGACAAGTCCCTCCCTTCCATGGTTTCTTCTCCTCCAGAATTTCTAATGATCTCTTGCATTTACTTGGAGCTTTCTGGCCCACAGATACCCTGAACAGGAGGTGGGGTACCATCGGCCTTTTCCAACCCCCATCTTGTAGAAGAAGAAACAGAACCGGGAACCCTATGACTAACCCAAGTGGCACAACTAACAAGTGATGGAACGGAGATTCTAATCCAGCTGCCGGGGTGGAGGGGAGTGCACACCCCCACCGCCCACCATTCTGAGCTCTGCAGTAAGAGATGGCATCCCCGCCCCTGGGTGGCGGCAGAACAGGACCAAAGCCTCAGGCCAGGCTTGGTGAGATCAAAGAGTTGCGTGGGCAGGCGCTTCTTGTTGGCATTAGACAACTGCAGAAGTGAAGGCATGAGGCAGAGCACAGGCAAGAGCTGAAGAGACGGGCACATAAAAGGACCCAGACAGGTTGGGCAGATAAGTTTCCATTTTATTAGTTTCCTAGGGCTGCCATAACAAAATACTGCAGAATACAGAAATGTATTGCCTCACAATTCTAGAAGTCTGAAATCAAGAGGGAGGGGGAACCTTCCTTGCCTCTTCCTGGCTCTGAGGACTGAGCTGATCTGGGAAGGCTTCCTGGAGGAGACTGCTGTTATAACTGGGCCTCAAGGGAAGGGAGACTTGGGTGCCAAAGTGCACACAGGAGTGGGGAGTGATGTGAAAAAAGATTAGAAGGCAAGTTGGAGCCTGTGCCGACCTTGAATAGTGGGTCGATGCCTCGAGAAGAAGGGTTTGAGGAAGGTCGGCATCAGTGTGATATGATGGTTGTGGCCGCCTCTCCAAGCACACCCCTCTCCATCGGCGGTGCCAGGAGTGACGGGGGTGGGGGTGGGGAGTAGGGGGGAGGAGCCCATCTCTGGGAAAGGGTGGCGAGCCAGCTGGCTGCAAGGGCACAATGTCTCTAGAGTGCCCTGTGTTACGTTCTTGTAGAGTCTGCATTCTCCCTCAGGATGTGACCCTTTAATAATTTAAACTGTGGGGTGTTTTCCCAAATATCCAGTTCATTTGAGCTCCCCAGGCAGGTGTGTGCCTGGTTCAAAGAACCCCCAGAGCCCACGTGTTCCTGACGGCATGAAGCAGAGCACCAAGAAACCACCGTCCGCAGCCCAGAGGCCAAAGTGTCCCTTTTTCCAAGAGTGATGGACCCCTTTACAGATTATGTGCAGTTGGTATTTCATACCAGACAAACTTCCTGCGACTCCACCCAGCATGCTCTGGGCCAGCCTGAGCCCTGCACATGCGCACACTCACAAACATACACACACACACACTCACCTCTCTCCCTTTCCCCTCCCCTCTCTCTTTCATGCTCACACACACCTCACACACCCACATCACACACCCACATACCCCTCAGTCTCACACAGACCTTACATGTACACTCGCAGATTTACACTCACATAATCACTCATGCTCACATACACAACTCACACACCTCACTCTTATGCTTCACACTTGCCTCACGCCCTTACAATATAGCTCACACTCACACATGCCTTAACCTCTTACACCCACACACTTCAAATACATCCCACACTTTTACACATCTGCATGCACCTCACACGCATGTGCACACCCGTTCACGCACATGTTTATGCTCTTACACACGCCTTGCACTCACACATATGCCCCTCACACTTACACTCTGGTACACACACTGGGAGCAGGCGCCCGGGCTCAGAACCCCTTCAGTGTGGACGGTGAGTTGCCAGCTCAGGAGCATCCACTGCTTTGACATCCACACTGCCGGCCCCTCCAGGACCTCGTGCACAGTTTGCTGTAACAGCCAGGGGGACCTTTGCACCCTCAATTCCCTAGGACCTTAGGAAAGACTGGGATCCATCTATTTTACAGGGGAGGAAACTGAGACCCAAAGGAGTCCTGTGGCTTCCCCAAGTTGTCACGAGTTCCGTAAACGGGGAGGGACGGGGGGGGGGAACCGTTTGTGGCTTCCCTGCTTACCTTCACGTGCTCAGCACCTGGTCCCTGCCCGGCACGCAGCCAGCACTTGATAAACCTGGACTGAGACGGTGAATGGGTGAAGGGAAAGAACAGGGGAAAGATCCTGGTGCCCCAGTCCCATTCCTAATTTAGCCAGACTGAATTCTTGAGACTTTTCTTTTTTTCATGCAAAACCTCCCAGCCGCCTACCTCCTCTGAAGAGGAAATATCTGGCAGATGACTCAGAAGGTCAACGGGGTGAGGGGCTGGAGGCCCGGAAGTGTCTGAAGACTTGATGCCTGAGGTGACACTTTAGAAGTGGTGGCTTTTCTAGGTGGTTCAGGGAGAACTCTGTCTCCCCCAGGCTCGTGGGGTCCGCCTCCCCCTCCCCGCACCCTCCACGTTGCTGCAGTGTGGAGACGGGGCAGGCGAGACACTCCGGGCTTGCGGTTGGTGGCTCCAGCTTCGGTCAGCCTCGGAAGGGAGGGTGTGGATGTGCCAGGAGGTGAGGGACCCCTGAGGCCCCATTCACTGTCGCCAGAAGGTGGCCCACCTTGCCTGCCTTATCTGGAGGACCAGAAGGAGGACTTTGGGGTGACCGGCCTCCCATTCAACAGACAATGGGCCTTGGTCCTAATCTCAGTTTAGCAATTCACATTCTTAAAACCAAACGTTTATAAGGCGATAATAATTTACAAATTCCTTTCCCAGGCTCCCCACTCCAGATCCAGCATCCCCATCTGTAGGAGAAGGGACTGGATTGGAGCTGCCCTTCCAAATTGGTCTTACTCTGCCTCAGACCTCAGGTCCCAGCACCTCGGGGAAGTCAGCTCAACCCTGGGTGGAAAACGACCATCTCATCCCTCGCCTCCAACCCCCTCCACATGGCGGCTGAATTCCTCTGCCCTTTCAGAAACCGTTCTCATCTGCAAACCTGCCTGCACCATCACAGCTGAAACACCCTCCCTCAGCTGCCCCTGGTCCTCCAGGTGATTCCCAGCCTCCGTCTTGACTTCTAAGACCCTTCACAAAAGTCCTGCCCTTCCAGCCTCCCCTCCTCACCTCTGCCAAGTGTGGCTTGTGGGAGACCACTGGGAGCAGGCAGTTCCCTAAACTGTCCCTACTGTTCCCCTCCCAACCCCGCCCCAGCCCATCCCTCCCCGCAGAATGCAGAATACCCCCTCCTTGTGTACCCCCACCTCACCCCCATACACACAGGGCTCCTCAGGACACGGTGAGACTGTTAACCCTCGTGGGCCCAGAGCATCACCGCGCTGGGCACCAGAGCCTAAATGTGTAACAAGTGACTGAATGGAATAAATGTGTAGCAAACGACCGAACAGAATGAAAGTCAGACAACCAAGGGCCCAGAGAGCACCAGCTTTGAGAGTAACCTTTACAAAGCCCCCCTTCCTCTGAGCGCATCTGGCTGGTATGAGGAACCAGAGCCAGGAAATCAGCAGTATTTCAAATCCCCCTGCTTATGGGGTGGGTTCTCTCTCCCCTTCTCCCCGGGCTCTGACAGGAGTGATAGGTCAGAATTGGGCTTTTCATAAGCTGTGGGTGACAGCCAGCCTATTAATCCAGGCTGGTGGTAGCAGCCCCAGCACCAGATTGTGCTGGTGTCATTCAGGGCCAAGAGAAATGCTAGCTCCCGCCTTCCCTTCCCAAGGGCCGGGAGCTGGTGACCTGGCTAAAGAATGTGCTTGGCTAGGGGTTTACATTCCAGGATCAGTTTGGGAGGCAAAGGGCTTAGGTTGCCAGTGGGAGCCAAGCATGGGCAGGGAGGCGGCACCGGGCAGACCTTCCTCCCTTGTCCCTCCTGGGCATACCTCCCATGCCCTGCCCTGTCTGGTCCTGCCTGGACCTCTTTGGACCTCCCTGAGTGCATGGTGGCAGCTGTGGAGGCAGGGCCAGGAGGAGGAAGACACTCAGCCCCCTCAAGGGAGCAGCATTTAAATGGAGTATAAAGTACTGAGTTCTAAGCCACAGTACCCACAGCCATAAATCCCCAGCTGCTGGGGAGCCTTTTCCAGTTTACAAAGAGGCTCCACGTTCAGGATCTCCTTTGGCTAATAGGAACTGAGGCTTGAAGGGACTGAGTCACCCGCCCTAGGTCATGTGGCCAGCAAGGGGCAGAGCTCGGTATGGAAACCCATTCTCTGACTGCCATTCTGAGGCTCATGTACCCCCTTCTTCATCTATATCAACAGCCTCTGTACCCCAGAATCTAACCCAAGGCCCTGACTTCACAGGGTCAGTGAAGGATCAGTGAGTATGAAAGTACTGACCCCTGTAATGATAGGGGTTTATTTTTATTTACTTATTCTCCATCTCATTCCATCAAGGATCTCAGATGACTAATGGCAACAACACACCAGGGTTAGTTGGTGGAAAGTACTTGGTGACTGGGTACCCAGTGGAGGAATCCCATGAAAGCTTTTGTCCCAGTCATAAGCATAGGTGCCCCCCTCTACATCCCAACCCCACAGCAATGGGAATTACACAACCTCAGAGATTGAGAAAAGAACATAGAAGTGAGGGGCAGAAAAGGAGCTCTTTTTGTTTTGCCGTTAACAATGGGGTAAGGAGACCCCTTTCCAAAGTACTGACTAGAAGCCCTAGACTTTAAAGCTACACAAATATCCACCCACCCCACCTCCCAACTCTCAACAAGAACCCTTGTCTGGCATTAAAAAACAAGCAGTGAGAGTAATTCAAAGGCCCTTCCTTTTCTCCCACCAAGTGAGACTGCTCCCTCCCTCCCCCAGCACAGAGCTCCAGCCTTGGGCAGTTTCAATGACCACTTCCTAGCGCTGAACGCTGAACTTATCTTAACAGTCCTTTGTCCCAGATCAGATCAGCTGTAGCTCAGGGGGACAGCCCCTTGCTATCATAGCTCCCATCCACACAAACACACACTTGGGTCTCAGCCAGAATGGGGGTTGGGAGGAGCGGACTTGGGAGGACCAGAGCCCAGCAAAACCCCAAGCAGACTGAGAGGAAACCATCAGTCTGACAGCTTCACATCTTGTTTCATTCCACAGCAAGCCCACGAGGGGTCCTGAGGCACGTTTCAGGTTGAGTGAACTATGACTTAGAGAGCTTAGTCTACTTGAGACTTGGGCAAATCAAGAATCCTCTCCAAGCCAAAGTATGATGGTTGAGAATGCTATTTCTGGAGCCAGATTGCGTAGGCTCCAATCTGATTCCACCACTTGCCAGCTCTGTAACCCCACGTGGGCAGGTATTTAATTTCTCTGTGCCTCAGTTTCCTCATCTGTGCAATGGGGATAATCATATGTTAGAACCTATTTCATAGAATTGTGGTGAGGACTGAATTCATTCATACAGTGACTAGCACACAGTAAGTGTATTAGCTGTGCAAAAGATAATAATTCTTATCCAGAGAGTTGCCGACAGATAAGGGATAGTCATAGTCAGTTAGTGGCAGAGCAGAGCCTGGAGCCCAGGGTGTCAGACTCCTGAGCCAAAACATCATGCCAGGGGTGGGAGCGGGAATGGGGGTCCTGAGTGTCCTGTAGTGAGGGAATCAGTTGCCAGGTGGGCAAAAGAACAGGCATGACTGAGATTTCTAATTTGTCCCTACTTAAACATTGCAGAGAAGTTACAGCAGAGTTGAAATGGAACTCAGAGTTGATTTATCCAAATCCCTTTCTATAGATGAGGAAACTGCCCCCCAAAGAGAAAGTCCTTGGCCATGACCACAATGTGGGTAGTGGTAAAAGAGGAGCTGGAACCCAGGACTCCTTTTTTTTTTTTTGGCTGTACCACACAACTTGCGGGGTTCCCCGACCAGGGATTGAACCCGGGCCCTCGGCAGTGAAAGCGAGGAGTCTTAACCATTGGACCACCAGGGAATTCCCTGGAATCAAGGACTCGTGACTCCTGTCCGTCTGTGTGTAATTTCCCTGCTGCTCCATGTGGGAGACAGTGCAAACTCTCTGGCTTGGGGAGAGGAGCTAGCTTCTCTTTGGTCACATCCCTCCCAGGCCTGGCCTGTGAATAACATTCAATTTCCCATTGTAATTGAGAGCTTGGGGACTGTTTTCAGTGTTTGCAGCACAAAATTCCCCAGACTCCTGGTAAGGCTTACTAAATTTATATTGTAAGCGGCTCACCAGTTCCATCTTGTGTTTCCGAAGCCCATGTGGGCACCACAAGACAATGTGATTCTTAGGGACTTGAGTTGTGATGTAAGACTGACAGGGTTTGCCTCCCAGCTGTGTTACTCGTAGCTAGGACTGAGTGGTCTTGGACATGACACTATATCTAAGATGCTTAGAACCAGGGCTGGCTCAATAAATGTCGGATAACATTATACCTATTATTGTAGTTGCTCAGTATATATTTGTTGAATGAATGAATGAATTAATTAAATGAACAAATTGCTCATTAAATGAACAAATTGCCTAAGCAGACCTCCACTTGGAGTCACAGCATCGGGCATCCCATAAAAGTTGCTAGGCTTAGTTTGGTCAGCAGAGGGCAGCATTGAGTCAAGCATCTCAAATTGCCAGACTTACAGAATTCACAATCCTGTTTTCGGATGCCCAACTCCCAATCTTGGAGGGCCACTTCTAACGTGCAGGTTCCTAACCAAGCAGTTCCACCAGTCCCTGAGAAAGAAAGGTCAGCACCTTCAAGGCCATATTGTCCACGACCTGAGAGTGTCAGTTACTGAGGGCTGTAGCTCAGAGCTCTGAGGAAGGGAAATATAATGGTTGAGGGCTCAGGCAAAGAGGTGGTAAGCTGAGCCCTTTAGCCTGCTGCACCCCTTTTTCCAGAGAGAAGGAAAGAGGGGCCCAGGCATCTATACTGAGATAAATCCCAAGGCAGGAGATGCTCTAGGGCCTGGGAGCTCCCCTGCAGATCATCAGATCCAGAAAGTGCTTAGCTGGCCCTCTACTTTCCTGCCCCCACTACCCTCTCAGCATCTCCCCTCACTCCTACCCCAGCCCCACCCCATCCCTGAAGGTCTTTCATCACAGTTTACCCTCCCTTCAAGGTCCAGCTGGCCTCCTGTGAGGCCCTCCCTCAAACCCCTGAGCCAGAATAAGACCCATCCTTTCAGCCCCACATGGCATTTTGTACCTGCCTTTTTTTTTTTAATACATACATAGTTTAAATTTATTATAGTTTGTTTTCATCTCTCCAAGGGAATGACTGAATTAACAGTGTAGATATGGGGATGTGAAATTTATGGTATGAGACCAGACATAGGGTAGTTGCAAGAAGTTGCTTATTTTTTGGTTAACACTCATAAAACTTTTTCCCTCATATATTCTTCAAGCATTTTTAAAAATAAATTTATTTATTTAATTTTGGGTGTATTGGGTCTTCGTTGCTGTGCACGGGCTTTCTCTAGTTGCCGCGAGCCGGGGTGGGGGGGGGAGCTGCTCTTCGTTGCGGTGCGCGGGCTTCTCATTGCGCGGGCTTCAGTAGTTGTGGCTCGCGGGCTCTAGAGCGCAGGCTCAGTAGTTGTGGTGCACGGGCTTAGTTGCTCCGCGGCATGTGGGATCTTCCCGGACCAGGGCTCAAACCTGTGTCCCTTACATTGGCAGGCAGATTCTTAACCACTGCGCCACCAGGGAAGTTCCTTCAAGCATTTAAGTGCCTCTCTTGTGCCCTAAATTTGTGCTACTGACCAAACCACCTATCTAACCTTCTTCTTAGCTTTTATTTTACTTTTTAAAAATTTTTATTGGAGTATAGTTGACTTACAGTGTTGTGTTATGTACATGTCTTGAGAGCCTTCCCACTTTCTGCTTTGGGTTAGATGGTACTTTATTTATCTTATTTCCCTTACTAAACTGTAAACTTCCTGAGAGCAGGTTGCTAATTCTTAGTTGCCCCTCAAGAGTCATCTTAGATGTATTTCTTTTTCAGTAGAAATACCCCAAAGTGTGGCCTTGGTATCCCTCAGCTGCCCTCCCACGAGCACCCTGCACTTCACACATCACAGCAGTCCTTACCCTGAGCCACATTAACATCCTCTTCTGCTGGTCTGGACACACACAGACACACACAGATTGTGAAGTGTGCAAGGACCGGCACAGATGTTTGTTCCTAACTCTCCCCAGCGAGGCACCTAGTAGGCTCAATAAATGGTTAATCCCAGAGCCCCTCACACAGTGATCACCAATAGTAGGCTTACCCCCAGCGCCCCGCAACTGGCTGGTGGGGCGGGCAAGATTGAGATGGCTCAGCTCAGCCCAGATTCCTGGGCACATCCGAGCACATGACCCAGGAATTCCCCAATATCTGCCGGCAGCCAAGTCCCCTGACGTAATCAGATTCTCTGTCAGGCATTCTCACTCTGAGACAGACCAGGTCTCCCTTTAAGGAATCTGAGCATTGAGTTTCAGCAGTTAAGATCATTTCCGAGTTGTATGCTGCTCCGGCTCTGTGTCTGTTTGTCTGCCTCCCTGGCCTGTCTGCTGTAGGCAGACAGCAGCCAGGTCCATTCATCACTAAAGCCCTCTCTTGTAGTTCCTTAGAGGCCAGCAGGCTGCATCTTGACTGGAACTGAGATCTCTTTTCTCTGCAGACTTTGGCTATCATGGCTTGCCCCCTAAATGGGGATTCACATTCTGATCAAAGGAAGCTGAAGTGAGGGCGGGGAACGTCCAAGAGGTACGGGAGATCTACCCCCAACTCCCCACCCCCCCCACCCCTGCAATAGTCAGTTTAGCTGGTAACAGAGGGAAATCACTTTAGCCTTTGAATTCCACTGCACATGCATTCCTTTAGTTCATAAGCATCTATTGAGTGCCTTTTTTGTGCCTAGCAGTGGGCTAAGTGTTAGGGATACCTGGAATCTAGATTAGGTCTAGATTAATCTAGATTTCATAGAAGTGTTGATTAAGCTTGAAAGGGAATTTTAGGCTCATCTGTATGATTCTTTCATCTTACTTATGAGAAAATATTGATTCATCTGGCTAACTGTCTCACATCCTTCAGGTCTCAGCTTAAAAGGCTCTGTCTGCAGGAAACTGCCCCAGACCAACCTCCTCCTCTCTGGGCTAGGGGCTCCCTCCTGTTATATACCCCAAGGGCATTCTGTTCTTCCCCCATTGTGGACACATCTTCCTCTGTCTAGGATTTGCTTATTTCTCACTAGACTGAGAACTCTCAGAGACCATGTCCACGCTGGCACCATCATATCCATAGGCCAGCACCTAGTGGGCACCAGTATTTGTAGAATGACTAAGTGATGGGGTAAAAGGCCACAGACATGGTTGGTGTCAGTCAGAACTAGAACTCAGGGCTCCTAACACTCAGCCCTGTGCTTGCTCTTGTATTACCCATGCTTCCTCTTGAGAGCCCTAATCTATCTAGATGGCCCCAGCTACCTGGGCCCCAGGAATGGATGCAGATCTCATTGGGGAAAGGAAACAGCACGTCGGGGGAACTTTCACCTGGGCCTCATTCTATTTTCACAGATAACCCAGGGGAGGCCGGCAGAGAGAAGAATGCCACACTGGCTACCATCTCCTGTGGTCCTCCAGATTTGGGGAAGCAGGGTTGGTTTCCCGCATAAGTGTATCATCTCCAGCTATAAAGGAAGCCAACGGCCCCATTCTCCATCCCTAACTCACAATAGAAAGGATCAGTGGAAGTGGGAAAGCAGGCAGACACTAAATATAAATTTCAGTCACCGGGGATCTAGTCCTTCTTGATCTTCAGCATGTCCTGAATACACAGCTGGAGGCACCATCCTCCCGAGGCCTCTGAATCCCAGCTCTGCCAGTTTCTCACCAGTTGTGTGGCCTTGGGCACAGGATTGAGCTACCATGAAGACTCAAGGGGAGATGTTCCTTTCTCCCCATTACACTCCACATCTAGATGGAGGAGAGCCTGTAGATATTCTCATTTCACTCTAAATGACACTCAGTATGGGGATTCTGGACCTGGGGATTCTGCTCCAGGCCTTAAAAACCAAGCCATATGTCATGACCTACCTGGCTCCAAAATCACAGAAAGGAAAACTTGAGTGGGCAGCTATTTACAGGTTTAGGGACACAAGTTAAATAGTAGAAGTGTAATATATTTTTTAATGAATGAATGTTTCCCTTTGTTTCTCTCCACCTCCTCCCAATGCTTCGTAAATTCCACCACATCTTGAGGGACCCACTCAAACTTAGAGCCTTATTTGCTGAAGAAGTAAGAACTTTCCAGAACTGCATTTCTGGGATACAATTAAGGTTGATCCAACTGAAGACAGCTGAATACAGAACCCTGAAACAGCTCTCCCCTAGCCCTCCAACTTGACAGTCTGCCTCCATCCCATTCCATCCCTCCTTCCTCCTTATGGTCTTAAAGAAGTGGTCAAGTGACTTTACAGATTTTGACTTGAGAGAAGCAAATTACTCAGGATGGGGAAATACTTTGGTGACCTCTAGTACTGTCAGATTGCCCCTTGCTAACTGAGAACAGCACAATGGAAAGACAACAGGTGCCTCTAACCAGGACCAAGAGCCTCTCAGGGGCAAGAGCTGTTCCAGGGCCCCTCAAAATTTCTGGACCCCAGTGGTATCAACCCCCGCCGCCACTCACCCAACGCCCCCTCAACACCCCCCCCAACATCTCCGCCCCGCCCCGCGTAGCCGCCCCTGGCGTAAGGTATTCCCCTTGCCTGCCCCTCAGGGGCCCAGGTGGGCGGGGCTCCATTGACACCTTTCCCAGCCGCTCCGGGAGGAGGCGGAGCCGGGGACCCGGCAAGCCAACGCTGGCGGCCCTGGTCACGCGCCGCCGGCGATCAGGCCAATGGGCGCCGGGGGGTGTGGCCAGAGCCTCTCGTTCACGGCGTTTATAACAACTTGGAATTCGGCGCCTGGTTGCGCGCTTTGGTGCGGCTGTGGATTCTCGCGCCGGGAGTGGGCAGGAGCCGCGGGCTCTAGCTCTCTCCGCGCAGCCGATTCCCCCTCCGCCCTCGCTCACCTGCTCGCCATGGAGTCCTTGGCTTTTCCCCGGCGCCTCGGCCCGGCTCCCTCGGCCACCGCTGCCCTGGCCGCGGAGCTAGTTCGGCCTTTGACCGACGGGCTCCTCAAGTCGCCCAAGCCCCTAATGAAGAAGCAGGCAGTGAAGCGGCACCACCACAAGCACAACCTGCGACACCGCTACGAGTTCCTGGAGACCCTGGGCAAGGGGACCTACGGGAAGGTGAAGAAGGCGCGGGAGAGCTCGGGGCGCCTGGTGAGTGCGGCTCCCTCTCGCGGCGCCAGCCGGCCGGGCTCGGGACTTAGCCCCAGGAGGCGGCTGATGGAGGGTGGGCCGGGAGCTAGTGCCTTGCTCGGTGGAGTTGCCCGCATTCAGTCTTTACCGCGCTGAGGTTGCGTTATGTGTATGGGGTGCTGGTAGTGTTCATTGTAGATTTGTCTGTCCATGGTTGTAGGGACAATGGTCGTGGACCTGAGAACCGCACCAACTCCGGTCAGCAAGTGATGATTGCCAAATAAGTGAGGCGGGGTGCATAGAGGACGAAAAGTGTCCTGAGATGAGAAGGCTTCCTAAAGACGATGAGACTTAAGTGGAATTTTGCTTGTAACAGACTATCCAATAGAGTGGGATGGGAAGAGGAAGTAGAAGGCACCTGATCTTAGCAAGGGGTTAGTAAATGTGTGTAGTTGAATGAAGAAGTGAATGAAGTGTCCAGTTCCTCAATTCAGTTCCAATAGTCTGGCAGCCCAGCAGACTGTGGAGATATCACCCCCTCCCGGGGGGCGCGGGTGGGTTTGACATTTAGGTCCTTTCCAGGTCTAAGATTGAGTCAGAGTTTCATTATGATGGGTTTTTAATTCTGGTAAATGTGAAACCAGGCTCTGGTGAAAGATCCACTGTGCCCCAAGATACCTTTGGGTTTGGGGCCTTTTCAGGTATGTGTCCTGTTAATTTGGGATGTGTATGTGTGTGTATAGTAGTAGTAATCTGTGGTACCTTGTGTAATTTACTTTATCTCTGTACTCTGTTTCCCCTTCTGCAAAAATGAAGAAAACACAGCCTCCCTCACAGCTGCTATGAGGATTGAATGAGATACAAATATGAATTTAAATTGTTGCTGACAATAGAACCCGCAATGAGAACTGGTATTTATATTTGAAAAGGCCAGCCCCGAAGGGATAGCAGTTTTGCCAAAAGTTAACAATGGTCCCCAAACTTGAGTTTAATGTGCCTAGGAATCACCTGGGTGCTTGTTTAAAATACTTCTTCTCTAGTTCCACACCCAGAGGATTTTATTCTGAAGGTGTAGGATGGGGCCAAATAAACTGTATTTGGGGGGACGGCTGCGCCCTGCAGGCTTGGCATGCGGGATCAGAATGCAGATCAAACCTGTGCCCCCTGCAGTGGAATCGCAGAACCTTAATCACTGGACCGCCAGGGAAGGCCCTAAATACTCTGTATTTTAACAAGCCTTTTAGGGCAGGTGGTTTAGGGATTGTTTTGCCAAATCCAGTTGGGTGCTGGTTATGAGATGTGCATGTATGTGTGTGTGCCTGCGTGGGTGGCCATGGTTTGCCCTATGAGCTATGGCAGCAGTTACCTCCCCAGATTGTTTGCTTTTGCAGCCAGTAGCTGGTTTGAAATTCAAGAATTCATTTCATTGGTGAAGGAGAGTGGATGCTGGGGAAAGGGAGTGGATTATGAGAATGTGTCCCTCATCAATAGGACCGAGTATGTTTTTCCTGCTAACACCTGGCACGGTCCCCAGTTGCCTGCTGCCAGGTTACAGCTATTGGGCAATCATGTACTTCCTGGCTTTCCTTTTCTTTCTCTTTCTATAAAGTGTGAGGGCCCGGTGAGGCTCCAGGCTGGAGACAGCTGGGCCCAGGCTTTGTCAGGGGCTCAGCTGGAAAATAGCTGCTTGTGGCTCATGCCTCTTTTGGGGGGCCGACTGGATTGGGGGGACTTGGGTGGCCTGGAAACTGAGACTGAAGTTCAGAAATCCCATTAAGCTCTTGACCTGGGTCACCGCATGTGTGTCTCTGTGTGTGTGTGAAAGAGAGAAAGGGAGAGATCATTGATTCTGGAATGAGATAAACCAGCTTTCAGTTTTCAAACCTCAGTGGCTGTAGGCAGGGATTCCAGCTCTTATTACATCAGAACAGAGAGAATTCAGAAGGTGCTCCCTGGCTTCATGTCTCTTGTTGTATGCAGGGAGCCAAGATCAGGAGGAGTGGGACCTGCCCTAAAGCTCCCTGATCCATAGACCACCCCGTACTTCTGCCGGGAGCTTGCTCAGGGTCTCCCTCCTCCTTGGAGAGCAGCTCTACGCGCTGCTAATGGTTTCTCAAAATTCTGGAGAGGAATCCTACCCCCACCGCACCCCCATTCCTGTCTCTTCACTGTCCTCCCTGAAGAGAGACCAACCTGGTGCCCACAACCTCCCCTCAAAGTGAACTGAGGGTTCAGAGGAAAGCCCCGCTGGGTGACTGCCATCTCAATTTCTCTCCACCACATTTCGCATTCCCACCCTGCCTGGATAGGAGTCTCAGGGGCCAGATGGGATTGTCCGGAGGGAGGGGCAGGTGGGCAGGACTAATGGCTCCTCCAGGAGGGCATTAAAGGAAAAACCAATATTTGCTCTGGATCTTCTAGCTCTGACTACACTCCTGGTATCCACATGGCATTTCCTCCTTTGACTCTCGCAGCTCTCCTGACCACCCCTCCCCTAAAAAGAAAAACACCTGCTAGGGTCCCTGGAACCGTGGCGTCCCCCAAAGCCTTTAGGTTGATCTGCATGGAATTTGTACTCCATGAGGAGCACAGGGGAGTCCAAGGGGACAGTGATCTGGGGCAGGGGTGCTTCTGTCTCATATATTGGATTGTTGCGTGGGATTTCAAAATGTTTGAAAGTGACTGAGATGGTCTGATTCCTTCATTGACAGATGGGGACACTGAGGCCCAGAGAGGGAAGGTGACGTGTCCTGTGGCTGGTTAGTGGCATGCCTGCAACATAGGCTCCTGACTTGACCACCCCAGGCGCTAGATGACCAATACTGAGTCTTGGACTGGGAGTTGGCTTTGGGCTGAGCCCAGGCTTGCCTCAGTGTGCTTTGTCATTCCAACAGCTAGCTCCGACTGCCTTTCCCAGACCTCCAGGCACGCTGAGGGTGGGAGGAGTCACTGGGAACAACCCCCACCCCCATACATACTGACAGCGTAGTAGAGAGATCCCGAGTAGGTGAGCTACACTACATTCAAGGCTTTTACTTTGTCAGGAAGACTGCTCAGCTCAGCATCAGAGTGCAAGCATTCAAAATCCTGGCTCCACTGCTTACCAGCCGTGTGACCTCTGTGTATCTCAGTTTCCTCATCTGTAAAGTGGGGATTATAATAATTCCTACCTCGTGGGGTCCTCATAGGATTAAATAAGATAATATATGTAAAGTGCTCAGCACAGTAGCTGACACACACAGTGTTATTATCCCAGCAAGGCTGGCTTTGTTGAGGTCCTCCCCTCCCTCTCCTGGGGGAGGGAGAGTCCCCCCACCCTGGGTCTGTCCTGCCCTGAGCAAGAGAATGGCTTGTGCTCAGCTTCCCTAAGCCCTTTGGTCTCTACTTTGTTCAAAGTCCCAGTCTCTCCTTTAGCCCCTGATCCAGAGAAGGGCTTCCGCCTGGCCAGCTGCCAGAGGCCTCTTCTGTGTGATGCTGCCCTCCCAGCTCCTCCTGCACCTGCCTGCTCAGCAGCAGGGAGGGAGACTCCAGCTGCAGGTGACTCTTGTCCTTGGGCTCTGGCCAAACCACACAAGAGGGCTGGGCAGGGAAGCACCTTGCCTGGCAGCCTGGCAGAGTGGGCAAAGAAAGGGTGGGCACAGCATGGGGTTTAGGGGAAGCAGCTTAGCCTCCCCTCGGAGCCCATTCCTGCTCCCAGCCTGGTTCTCTGGCAGGCTTGGTGGGATGGTGAGCCATCCCCACTCTGCCAGCCCTAGGCAGCCCAGCCCAACCTCTCCTCCATTATCTAAATGGGTCATCCTCCAGATCCTTGCCCCACCTCCCAGAGGCAGCTGCTCCGTGAAAGGCCAAAAAGGAGTCAAGGATCTTGGCTCCAACTCTGGGTGATAGCTATGACCAGAGATGCCCAGCTTGTACCCTCTCTCCCGGCACCTGAAACCAGTACCTCTAGATCTTCTTTTTCTAAGAGCTTTCTGCCATCCTCTCCTGAATCCAGATTATTCTTGATCTGAGTTCCTGTGGGGACTGGGAGGAGAGAAGGCAGTGTTTAACCAGTTGAGCCCCAGCACCCATCTCTCCAACGTCTTAGTATATCTGTAAGTGGGATGAGGGTGGCTGGTGGTACTGCACAGCCTGGCCCATGGCAGGGTGTGGGGCATTCCCTTCTCCAGGGGTAGGAGGCAGGGAGCTGGAGGCAGGGCAGAGCATCTTGCAAGGAACTTTTGTCTTCTGAGGTGGTGGCTTCTCCAGGCAACACCCTTCCATCTTGGGTCCTGACAGCCTTGATATGTTGAGGAACCTCGGAAGAGTCACCTTTCTGGACTTTAGTGTTTGCCATTTGCAAAATGGGATAAGGAGTTAGCCCTGCTGCCTTTCCAGCATGCAGGGCCACAGGGGCAAGAAAATCACTGGACTGTTATCAGTAGGAATTTTGCTCAGGCAGGTAAACATAGATATAGCATGGGGCCTCTGAATAAACCTATTATAACAATCCTTGGCTAGCACCTTCCTGGCATAGTAGCACGTGACCCATTTCTGAAGAAGCTCAGCAGAGAATGCTAGAGTTTGGAAGGGAGCTTAGAGATCCTAATGTGCAAATTCGTGTATAGTTCCTTTCCTTTCTTTCTGGCCTGTGCTCAAACCTTTCTCTCTGCCTGGAATGCCCTTGTTGCACTGCCCCCCTCAAAGGCCTGCCCGCCTCGGCTTGGCAAACCCCACTCTTCCTTCAAGATCTAAAACAGAGTTTTCTCCCAGGGGTGATTTGCCCTGCTCCTCCAGGCAAAGGAAGCTCTCCAGTGCTCCTGGAGCCCCTGGGCATGCGGGGATCTCAACCGTCATGTTCATCACACTAGACTGGACCAAGGGCCTTGGCGCGGGGACTATCCAATTTTTGTCTGAATCCCCAACACCTACCATAGCGCCAGGCACGTAGTAGGCATTCAGCAAATGCTTGGAAATAAATGTCCTTTTATTTTTCAGATGAGGACATTAAAACTAGCCAGGCCAGTTAACCGGATCATTTAAGTGACTTGTCTTGAGTTACGTAGCTCCAAAGGGGCAAATGAAGACTAGATACCTGGGCTCTTGACACCCCTCCACTGATCTGGTGTTCACATTTATATTCTCATTGTTGTGCCTCAGTTTCCTGCCCCCTCTGAGTAGGGTGGCCGTATAATAGAACATCTCAACTTGAATACTTTGTGGAGTAAAAGGGGGCACTATTAATAATTATACGGGATGACCCAGGATTGTCCCCAGGGAGGTGGCCTTCCTACCTCTGGGTGATCCATTCAGCGATTGTTTTTCTCTTCCTTTCCTCTAGTCACTATATTTTAATTCTAAAGAATGGTTGCTCAACTATCTTGCAGATGAGAACAAAGGTCCCTCAAAATGAGTTCTCATAAACATGGTTGACTCTCCACCCATGCCTTGGAAAAAGGGCAGAAAGTCTTATCTGGGCACTGGCCCCATCAGTCAGGGATCAGCCCAATGACTTAACCAATAAATATTTATTTGTGATTTGTGTTCACCAGTAAACAGTTGAGGTCTGTCCAGTGGGACTAGGATAGGTGGGGGAACAGTGGCCCAGCCCCACCAGGGCAGTGATACATGGCTCTTCTTGTCTGTCACCTGCTTGGGGACTGGTGGAGGCCTGATGACCTAACTTGTTTCTTTCCTGGGAAGTGCCAGCCAAGCTGTGGTCTCCTAAGACCTAATATAGACAATGGGGGAGGGGGGCGGTCCTTGACCTCACCCCCTGAGGCCAGAGCATGAGCTTGCAGGAGGACGGAACTGAGGATGAACAATTCTGATTTTAAACCGTAGGCTTCCAGAGTTGAAAGAAACAGATCTCAGGATCCAACTTGTACACCCTCTACCCATGCAGGGACTCCTTCTAGCACCCCTCAGAGCCCTTTATTTTTTTGAAACCTCATTTCTTTTAGGCCTTGTCTTCTTTAGAGCTCTGCTCCCTAGCCCACGATGATTTATCTCATTGTATATGTTTGTGTGTGTACAATTGTACATCCAAGATATGCCTAGTTTTTGCATATGTGTGTATCTTAAGCTCTCAGATATTTGTTTCATTATCTAGGTATGTGATTTACATGTGATTTTTTTTTTTTACTATCTATTAATTCAGTTTCATGGGCCTTTATCTGAAGAGCTCATGGCATTTTATCTATTGTCTGATTTTTTTTTTTAACAGGAGAAAAACAAATTTAATTTCACATGTACAGGAACCCCCCCCCAAATATGTGTCTCCCCAACAGTCTGGCGATTGAGGCTTACATGCCATCCTGAGCTAAGGAGAAGGGGGTAGGGGTCTGGTAGACCTGCCTCCACCAGTCCCCAAGCAGGTGACTGGTAGATAAATGTTTGCTGGGCCATGCAGATAAGTCTTCCTGATGAAAAAAGTTATCTCTGCTAATAGCTCTCTCTCTGGTACAAGCCTCCTATCTAAATTCTTTAATGCAGTTCAGGGAGGGATAAAAAGCTCTTCTTGAGTCTGCTGAGCCTTCATTGTCTTCAGCTCGAAATCATCCACATGCCGAAGTGACAGTTTGGGGTAGCCTGCCCTGAGCCCCACCACCAAGTAATGCAATTACGTTTCAGTGCAGGCATTTATGTTCATATTTATTATCATCATAGCCTGTAAAGTCTTGGCAAACATGTTCAGTTGCCACTGGATTGGTGTGTCCTCATGTACAAATGACAACTCTCTTTCATTTGTACCTAGAGTTCATTTTTTGCAGTTATAAAACCATACTTCTTTTCTGCAGTGATAATTCATAACTGAAAAATTATTAGAACATTATCTGATATATCAAGACAGTTGCAGCTCTGGAGCTTCTATGTAGGAGAGACTTTAATGGCTCTAGTGGGTTGGAATTAGGAGCAACAGGAGTTGTCTTGAAGCTTCACTGTATTGTCTGATTTTTAAAACAAAGAATTCAGAGAGAAAAGAACTAGTCCATAGAATCTCCCCTTCAGGGAGAGAAAAAGGGTATAGAGAGGCGTTCAGGAACCAAGCTCCAGGCTGGTTGGAGGAGGATTTAAGCCCCTTCCCCCCATCCCCACCCCCTGGTCAATTCTAAGCCAGGGATTTTTCTGCTTAGCTCATTGGGGTGGTTTGGAGCAGAAGGGGTGGGGGGCGTGAAGAGAGCGCCTGAGGCGCAGCCCGGCCCCTGCAGCTGCAGCGTGGGCCCCTCCAGGGGCTTGGGCAGGAGACTCCATGGTGACCGTCCCTCCTGCTGCCATTGTCCTGCCTGCCCTGCTCTGGAAGGGCGAGAGAGAGCCGGGCCTCCGCTCTTTCATGGATGCAGCTCCAGGGGAGGAGCGGGGTGGAGGGCACGCCATCCCTGGCCCGTTGCCGGGGTGACCAGGCCCAGGGCATTGTGAGCTGCTCCTCTTAGAGGATTACGGCTGTTCCGCATTCTTGTCTGAGGCGGACGTAGGCCCGAGGCCCGCGGTCCGGAGCGGAGCCGGAAGCCTTTGTCTGCCTCCAGAGCCCTGTGAAAAGGGGATTAGAGGCCCCGCCCCTTGGGCTCTGGGTTCCCTTTTTTCCGCCTCCTTTTGAACCTTGAGGGGAGGCGAACCCTCCTGGGAAATGAACGAGAAGCTGTTTTCCTCAGCCTGTGCCTTGGGATTTCTCATAACTTGCCCGGCTCCTATGAAGGGGAAGTCTTGTATTTACCATTTGTGTCCTTGGACAGGACTTGTTGGGAACTGACCAGCCCTGTGACACCCCCACCCCATACCCGCCCAGCACCTGCTGCCAGCGTTGTAGCCTCCGAGGGCCCCGGGGCATTTATATGGTCATTTCACAGAGTCAAAGCAGGAAAGCACCCCAGACATCTTAGTCCAGCCTGTTTATTTCACAGAAAACGAGGCTGGGGGAGGGCATGGGCCTTGCCCGTGAGCACAGCAACAGAGCCTGGAGGGCCCAGGTCCCCTGACTCACCACGCGGTGTCTTCCCCACACTGCATGCGCCATTGGTACTCTGTCACCATCGCTGCTCAGTGCAGTAGAACAGAGAAGGGGGCGAGCTGCCTCAGCCTCTAAGAGCTTTGCTTAAACTGCTTCTTGGCAGTTCATTCTCCACTTCCTCTTGCCTCCCTCCACCCTTCCTGAACCCACCACATGTACCAGCCAGAGGGTTTAATCCTTAAATGGCATTTTCACCTTTACGGACAAGATAGCAAAGCCCAGAGGACTCTGTTTAACTGTCTAGTTGTTTGTTTGTTGCTGGGGGAGAGTCATTACTTACCTAGACCGAAGAGACTAGCATTTTTTTCATAACGTTTTTGGGTGATTTTTTTGTGTGTGTGGTAAAACATATATAACATAAAAGGTTCCCTCCAGCCTCTCTGCTGCCCGCCCCAGTGAAGGATGGAGAGGCTTCTCTGGGTGCACGCTGTGGCCTTTGTAGCAGCTGTAGGCAGATCACCAGGGTCAGGGCTCCCAGAGTATCCTCAGGGACGCCTTTACCTGCCAGACCTTTCTCCTCACTCTCCTGCATTCTCTGCTCCCAGGTGGCCATCAAGTTGATCCAGAAAGACAAAATCAAAGATGAGCAAGATCTGATGCACATTCGGCGAGAGATTGAGATCATGTCATCACTCAACCACCCCCACGTCATTGCCATCCACGAAGGTACAGAGGCGGAGCATTTGAAGCTGTGTGTGTGTGAGTTTGTGTGTGTCCAGTCGGAACAGATGACACAGAGGTAAAAAAGACACAGGCTTTAGGCTTGGGCAAAAGCTGGATTTGAAACCCAGCTATGTGACTTTGGGCAACTAATTTAATTTAGTCTCTGGGCCTCAGTTCCTCCTTTGTAAAATGGGATAATCCCACCTACATCACAGGGTTGTTGCAAAGATCAAATTAAATGTCACCAGGGAATTCCCTGGTGGTCCAGTGGTTAGGACTCTGTGCTTCCACCTCAGAGGGCACGGGTTTGATCCCTGGCCAGGGAACTAAGATCCCGCATGCCCTGTGGCGCTGCCGAAAAAAGAATTCAAATTAAATGTCACCAAGTGCTCTGCTCATGGGAGGAACTCCACAGATTGTAGGCATTTTTGTTCTTAGGTTTTCCGTACTGGAACACTGTCTCCCCAGACCAATGAGATCCTTAGCAGTCTGGGGGAGGCTGGAACATACGGGGACCTGCACCTGTCTCAGGTGTGTGGGTGCTGTTTTTCTTCATACATCCAAGAGCCAGGCCTCCTGTCCTCTGAATCATTCCCGCCATGGGGCTGGCTCCTACTTCTCGTCTCTTGAAGCCTCCTCTTGCTCTGACATCAGTGCTGGCTTTCCACTCCAGCTTCCCTGTTCCCTGTGACCCAGACAACAAAGTGAGCAAGAGAGGGTGATGAGGGAAAGAGGGGGAGCAGCCTCCCACACACACCCGTCTGCTTCCAGCCTTTACATAATATCAGTTGGACAGGAAGCGAGGAATGGCAGGAGCAGCAGGACGGAGGGAAGGGAGCCTGTGGCTTTGCCCTCGGTCTGAATATTCCTGGTAGGAAGGAAGAGAGGTCTCCTCTCTCAAGTTCTCTTTAGGGGAAGACTAAGGGCAGAGCCACTGACATGGCCCTGTGGCCTGAGCCTGTCCCATGAGGAGCCCCGGCAGGTGGCTGGAAGGCTAATTGTTTCTCTGTTTATTTCCCCCAGGGAGGAGTGGGCAGATGACAGAGTATTGGTTAAGCCAGGCTAAGCTTGGTGATTGGGCTGTGTGTGTGTGTGTGTGTGTGTGTGTGTGAATTCTTCCCCCCACCCATATCTACAGCTAGGTGTGGGAACTGAGCTCTGAAGCTTAGGCTGTGGCTGCTACTTACTGCACCTTCAGATTCAGCAGATGTTGGGGTGTCATAGTTACTGTGTATCTGGTAGAGCTCCCCCAGATCCATCCCCATCCACAGACTTTAAGAGATATGGACTGGGGGGAAGGCTGCAGTCCTAGGAACTGACTTCTAACATAGCTGCTCTCCAGAATGTGCCCTGGCTGGCTCCTGACCCCCAATTTTATGGCACAAAGCTTGCACACATCCTGCAGAGATGTGGAGAACCACAGGGGTGGAGCCTCAGCTAGGCACCCCCCAGCAGTCTGGGCCACTGTGCTCCCCTAGGAAAAAGCACAGTCCTCCTGGCCATGTATCCAACTGCCTGGGAGCTGGGACTCTTCTTGGGAGAAGCCTCCTCTCTTAGCTCCTTCTCACAGGCTAGACAGTAATCTCTCTGGGGCTGGCTGAGCAAGCCAAACTCATAGGACTCGTTTGACACAAAGATGCAATGTCACAGACATAAATGTTTTGACACACACCCTGCTGAAGGGCCAGTTTGGTGAACCAGCCATTCTCTACTTTTCCAGGAGGCAAGACAAGGCCTGAGGTGGCCGTAGGACCCCCCCCTCACATGGAGATGAGCCGGCTGGAGTAGGCTGACTGTCAGGAGCCCAGCCAGTCAATTAATTACCAAATATTTATTGATCGTTTCTATGTACAAAGCCCCAGCCTGGATATTCTGGATGGGAAGTCAAAGATGTTAAGGGTGATAAATATCTCAGCTCTCCATGGTACTTTACAGTTTACAAAGCACTTTCATATACTTTTATCCTTCTTCTGAGCCTCGAGTCAGGCATTATTATGGGCATTATTTTTCAAGTTTATACATGAGGATGCTGATAATAAATATAACAGTAGGTACGGTCTATTGAGTGCTTGCTTGTATGTCAGAGCCCACACCAGCTTGCTCAGCCAGCCTGAGAGCTGTGACTAACTTTTATCTATTTCTCGCCCCAGCTCTGTGACGTTGCTATCATTATCCCTCTTCAAATCAGGAAACTGAGGCACACTGATTGAATACCTTGCCATGGTCACCCAGCTAGTAAATGATGGGGCCAGGATTCAAATCCCAAACCTACGTTCTTACTGATGTATCTAGAAGAGATTTGCCCAAGGTCACAAGGCAAAAAAGTACTGGATTCTGAACCAGAGAGCCTGATTTTTCATTCTCATCCAGTGATGTCTCAGAATTTGCAGGGTAGTGTTAAGAATCCTCAGAAGCCTGAACTTCCAAGGAAAGGGAGGGTGAGCCAGTTCCCTTGGCCTTAATTCGTTGCTACTGGAAGGTGTTGGGAGCATCAAAGGGCACTGTCCTGCCTCATTAGCAGATGTCTCTGGTGGGAGGTCCTGTCTGGTTTGGGGGCCTGGGAGTGATACGTGTTCCCTAGTGGGGAGCAGTGCACTCTGGAGGGGCCTGACATTCCTGCCTTGCTCTGCCCCAGTGTTTGAGAACAGCAGCAAGATCGTGATCGTCATGGAGTACGCCAGCCGGGGCGACCTATATGACTACGTCAGTGAGCGGCAGCGGCTCAGCGAGCGCGAAGCCAGGCATTTCTTCCGGCAGATTGTCTCCGCCGTGCACTACTGCCACCAGGTGAGCTGCACCTGCCTCAACCCTGTGCTGAGGGGGTGGTCCCTGGGGCTCGGGGGCTGGTTTCACCAGAGAGATTCCATGACTGGTCCAGGATCACACAGGGAGATCGAAAGAGGCAAGACTCAATTCTGGACTGAGCCTAGGGAACGTTGGTGTCTCTGGCTTCAAGTCTCTTGGCTGGGGTTGGAAGGACCATGATTTGTTGTAGTATGTACCAGTAAAGATGGGCCTCCCAGCCTACCTGTGCTCACCCCCACTCGGCCCCCTTTGTGTTTCCCTCACTGTCCAGACCAGGTCCTCATGTCCTTCCCTCCCTGGTGGCCTTCCCCTGACCCTCCTCCCTCCCTCTTTCAGAACAGGGTTGTCCACCGGGATCTCAAGCTGGAGAACATCCTCTTAGATGCCAATGGAAATATCAAGGTGAGCCTCACTTCTTGTTTAAAGCTGCTTCCCTCCCCCTCCCCAGCCTGTCTGCACTGTCCCTTGCCAAGCATCTCTAAGCCCCTAGAGGGTTCCAGAAGGAGTTGAGCAAAGCTCAGACTCTTATATGGGTACTGATAAGGACCTTAGCCATCATCCATTTCAGTACCTCATTCTATGGATTGAAAGCTGAGGCCTTACGATAAGCAGTGATTTGCATAAGGTCCCATGGCTATCGAGTTGCTGAGCCTCAGCTAGAACCAAAGTCTTCTGACTCCCTGACCAGTGCTCTTGACGTCACAAGGCTGAAGGAGTCTAGATCTAAGGTTGGCTTCTGCTCACGGCCTTGGGACTGGCATGGAGAGGCCATGGCCTGAGTTCTCCCCACCTGCATGCATGCGCAGGCACGCACGCATGCGCACTTTAATCTGTCGCAATTAGGTAGCCCTTTAGCACCTTTCACCACAGCAAGCACTCCAGAGCCAGCTTCCTGCCTTCTGCAGCTGCTGAATTCCCGTGTCTAAGTAGTTAAATTTAGGCCTGAGAAGTTCAGGTTGATGTGATAAACTCAGGTCTCAGGGCTGGAAGGGGAGATGGCAAGGGCTGGCCCCTGCAGATACCTGGAAGGGCTCTGACTCTGCAGTCGGACCCTCCTCAGAATCTTCCCGAACCCAGATCATAGTCCTTTCCCCAGTGACCCCTGACCTGTGCCCTGAGGCGCCCTGGCACTGAGTTCATTTTCCTTACCAATTCCCGGAGTAGGTGGGGCTCTCTTTGATGTTGACCAGGGAGGGGGAAGCCAGAGCCAATAAATCCACACAACCCAGGCAGGCACGAACTTTCCCATCTGCACCAATCATCTGCCTCATTATAGGCTTCAACTGATAACTGCTTGATAGGAGGGCAATAAAACCCATAAATGAAGGAGCCAGAGTTCATAAACAACTTCTCCCCACCCTGGGCACACATGACCCTCTGCTGGGGATGAAGAGGTTGGGAGCAAAAGGGCATTGGCCTCAGCCTTTGTCTGAGGATAGCTGGTGGAAGGGTCTTTCTGAGGAATGAGAAGATGGGCTTGGGGCCCCTCAAACCCTCAATATCAGAGGGCTCAGGAAGTCCTGTAAGAAGATCCCTTCTCCTGGGCTATAACCATGGCCGTAATCTTTGTTTTTCCTTCAGTACTGCTTCTCAGCTTTACTGGGCTCACCCCAGTCCCGCCACCACGTTCCTGCCCGGGTGTGGGCAGAGAGATGTATTCTTTGATGGGAAGGGCAGCCCAAGCCCAAATCATGGGGTAGCTTGCTTCTGAGGTTCATGGCATTGGCATGAGACATTGTCTGTCCCTCTCCAACTGGTAGACCCTTCCTTCAGTCAATAAGTGGCCATTAGTCCCACTCATGAGTCACAGCTGTGCTAGGAGTTGCAGGAGGGGTGGG
This sequence comes from Eubalaena glacialis, assembly GCF_028564815.1. Classification (NCBI taxonomy): domain Eukaryota; kingdom Metazoa; phylum Chordata; class Mammalia; order Artiodactyla; family Balaenidae; genus Eubalaena; species Eubalaena glacialis. The sequence continues at coordinate 33,891,195 of NC_083718.1, forward strand.
GGCAGGAGGTCGGCATGGGGAGCATATTGATGTGGCAGTGTGAGGAGACGGAACTGACAAGCAGGGGCTACTGTGAGCCACTGGAAATTGTAGGGCTTCATGGGAGGAGGAGATCTCAGGGCAATGGAAGGCTTCCTGGAGGAGGTGGGCTTGCTGGGTCAGGAGGATGTGTGTAGGCAGAGAGAGCATCCCTGGAGTAGAGTACAGCGTGAGCAAAGGGACCTGGGGAACAGTGAGGACCCTGGAGCTCCCCCACACCTCTGCCCAGGCTCTCCTCATTGACACAACTTCCAAAGGGCTCTTTCTTCCAGGGCCTGAGCTGTGTTGGTGGTGCCCGGTATGGGGTAGGGGTCATGGGCACCCTTTCCTCCTGCTAGGGCCTGGGTTTCCCCGGGGTCTGGCAGGGGGCAGACCAGGAGCTATAGAACAACACAGGCCTTGGTGTGACCCCTGCCTGTGTTTGACCCAATTCTGCAGATCGCTGACTTTGGCCTCTCCAACCTCTACCACCAAGGCAAGTTCCTGCAGACATTCTGTGGGAGCCCCCTCTATGCCTCGCCCGAAATCGTCAATGGGAAGCCCTACACGGGCCCAGAGGTGAGTGTCTGGACTCCTCCGCCAGCCTGCCTCAGCTTAGATCCTGAAAGAGGGATGTGCTAGTTTTCTAGTTATTCCCTTTCTCAGATCACAGAACTCACTTCCCCACCAAAGTGGTGTGTGGCCGGGTCTCTAGCGGGAGTGGCAAAACTGGAACAAGAGCTTAAGTCTTCTGACCCCCAGTCTGGTTCTGGGCCCCTCACCTTCCACATTCCCATTACCTTTCCCAGCCCCAGCCAGCTTCCCTGGAGGGATGGTATCTGTCACAGCCACCACTCCTGGCCCAGAAGGGATGACCTCGTCACTGATCTTGTGTTTGTGGCTCCTCCTCCCAAGGGGAGGCAAATGACAACAGCTCTCCCCATGAACCTCAGTGCCTTCTGCAGTGTCACCCTCTCTGCCCCTGGGTACTAGAAGGAGGTGGTCCTCAGATACACTGGGCTCTGAGTTCTCCAGCATGGGCTCCCTTTTCCCCACGGTATTGAAGGTGAGGCTGGAAGCCCTCTAGCCTGTGGCATGAGGAAGTCCTGGCTGATCCTCTCTCTCCCTCAGGTGGACAGCTGGTCCTTGGGTGTTCTCCTGTACATCCTGGTGCATGGCTCCATGCCCTTTGATGGGCAGGACCATAAGACGCTGGTGAAACAGATCAGCAGTGGGGCCTACCGGCAGCCGCCTAAACCCTCTGGTGAGTGAGAGGTGTAGGTGTTCTCATCTAGGTGCTGGGTGTCCTTTGCTAATTCCTGAGGCACGAATTAAACAGTGACAGTAAAGTGAAGAGGGCAGCCCATTGTAGATGGAGTGTACCTTCCACCTCAACTCCTGCTGTCATCTCTTTGCCTCCTATGTCTGTGACCTCCGAGGAAGGAAGGGATAGCTCCTTCCTTCCTTTATGGGTAAGCTTTATCATATTTGGAAAGTGCTTCCTAAGGTCTAACTTAGATCCTCTTTGCTACAATTGTCTCATTTCCTACTGCTTTTGTCCTTGTCCTTAGAAATCTTTTTGTCCTTTCACGTACACTGTATAAGGCAAGAAGAAAGGTGTGAGGACCTTGGTTTACTCTTGAGCAGTCCCTACTCTCAGAGGGTTGCATGTCAGTGGAGCAAAGGAGGATACACACTAACACATAAACGTGGCTGTGGTCCTGAGGGGTGGTGGGATGGAAGAGGAAATCGACAGTCAATCCAGGAAAGCTGGAGACTGGGGAACTGGCCCGGGCTGCGGCGTGTATGGAGCCCTAGGTGGGAGTGGCATATCTGACACAGGAGTGAGCAGTGTCTTAGCACAAATGGGGGTAAGCCAGTGAGGGGGACTGTGGGTGCCCATGCTCATGGCTATGGATTTGAAACCCTTCTTCTTTTAGATGCCTGTGGCCTGATCCGGTGGCTATTAATGGTGAACCCTACCCGCCGGGCCACCCTGGAGGATGTGGCCAGTCACTGGTGGGTCAACTGGGGCTATGCCACCCGTGCCGGTGAGCAGGAAGGTCTGCACGAGGGAAGGCACACTGGCAGCGACTCTGGCCGGGCCTCCGTGGCTGACTGGCTCCGGCGGTCCTCCCGCCCCCTCCTGGAGAACGGGGCCAAGGTCTGCAGCTTCTTCAAGCAGCATGCGCCTGGAGGCGGGAGTCTCGCCCCTGGCCTGGAGCGCCAGCATTCACTCAAGAAGTCCCGCAAAGAGAATGACATGGCCCAGACTCTCCAGGGGGACCCAGCCGCTGACACCTCCCCTCGCCCTGGCAAGGGCAACCTCAAGCTGCCGAAAAGCATTCTCAAGAAGAAGGCATCAACCTCCTCGGAAGGGGCAAGGGAGGGCCCTGAGCTTGGCCCCGTCCCTGCGAGCCCAGGACAGGCTGCCCCCCTGCTCCCCAAGAAGGGCATCCTCAAGAAGTCTCGCCAGCGGGAATCCGGCTACTACTCCTCTCCTGAACCCAGTGAGTCTGGGGAGCTCTTGGATGCAGGGGACGTGTTTGTAAGTGGGGACGCCATGGAGCACACGCCCCCCCAAGCCTCAGGGCTGCTGCTCCATCGCAAGGGCATCCTCAAACACAACGGCAAGTTCTCCCACGCGGCCCTGGAGCTCACAACCCACACCACCTTCGGTTCTTTGGATGAACTGGCCTCACCTCACCCTCCAGCCCGGGCCAGCCGCCCCTCGGGGGCAGTGAGTGAGGACAGCATCCTGTCCTCTGAGTCCTTTGACCAGCTGGACTTGCCCGAACGGCTCACTGAGCCCCCACTGCGGGGCTGTGTGTCTGTGGACAACCTCATGGGGCTTGAGGAGCCCCCCTCAGAGGGCCCTGGGAGCAGGGGCCTGAGGTGCTGGCGGCAGCACCCCCTGGGGGATAGCTGTTTTTCCCTGATGGACTGCCCGGAGGTGACAGAGGCCTACCAGCAGGCACTGGGGATCTGCTCAAAGCTTAGCTGAAGGTGGGGGGCACTGCCCCATCCCGGCTAGCTCTAAGATGCAGCTGGCTGCACCCTGAGGGGAAACTGCCTTCTTCCCTGCCTCCCAGGACCAGCATCCCAGCCCAAAAGGCTGAGATGGTTTGCAATTGAGCCCTGGGGAGGGCTGGATGTGGGAAGTGGGCAAGTGAAGTGCACTGAGGGTTCAATGTCTTCAGCCCCATGGAACCAAGAAGGTAGTAGAAGGGAAATGAGTAGAGAAGTAGAGAGGAAGGCCCAAGGCTCAGTCCAGGTTGCCTGTTTCTTGTACACATAGTAGGGCCACAGAGAGCTGGAAAGAGCGCTCTCCGCGCCCAGCTCCTATAAAGGGTAAGTTTTGTGCCTGGTACCTTCCTGCCAAGGTGGGGATGGAAACTCTTTATTCACATACACATTCCCATCTCCGCCAACCACTCAAACTGGAGTGTGGCACCCCCTAATGTGCCTGGGGTGCCCTGGGAATGGTCTTCTAGAGTGTGCCCTTCCTTATTTATCTGAGCAGTAAAAGAACACAGCCTCTGTTTCCTCAAAGGTTCTCTCCCCTTTCGCATCCTCCAAACCTGGCCCAAGCCTCCTGGAGTCGCTGCTATGAATCTAAAAGACTTGAAAAGGCTCAGGCTGCTATTGGACATCATCTCAAGGGGCCCAGATTCCCCTGGACCCCACCTTGGACCTCAAAGACTCTGAACTTCTCTAGCCTCCAAGCTGCTCCTGCTACTGAGAATGGATGTATCTGTTTCTCTGGGCTTTCAGGGCCTAGAATGTTCTTATTTATTTTTATGTTTTCAGCTCTGCATTTTTAAAATAGTGAATCTTACTGTTTTCAATAATGTGAATACTATGTTCTGGGGAAATGCACTATGACATCTAAGTTTTGTGTACAGGGAGATATTTTTGCAATGATTCCCTACTAATCAAGGGGAAGCCGGGGGCCTTTTATAAATCTACATGTCCCATCGCACTATCTGGAAGGGGTCTCTGGCTCCCTCACTCCACGCCCTGATTCTATCTACCTGATGGTCCCTCTTCCCTTCTGTGGAAAGAAAGAGCCACCCCATTAAAAACCAGAACGATGATTGGAAAATAGCTTCTGTGGTTCTATTTGGGGAAGTGGGGCACAGGTCTTCGAGTTTTCTCTTAACACACACTCCCTTGGGCTCTCACAGGTGGAAAAAGGAGAACCTGCTTAATAAAAACAAAACACACACCAAAAACTGAGCTCTTAGCTCCAAAGGACTCCCTGTTATACCTCCATCAGCGGTTCTGCCCTTGTAAACACACAGCGGGGAGGGTGCCCTGGGCTGAGGGTCCCAATTTGCTCCTCCTGCCTTTAGCACTAAAGAACTGGGTTTGGCAGATTATACAGCCCTGCCCCCACCCTTCCCCCTCCTCTCCCATCCCTCCCCCATCTAGCTCCGTCCCCTGCTGCTTGTAGGCACCTCCACCGCCTTTATTCTCTCCCTCCAAAGAAATCCCTTTCCCTCCAATGCAGGCAGCTGCTCCCCACTCCACCCCCCAACCGCCTGACTCTTAGAGGAAGTAAAGAATGCGTGGAATGCCCCCCTCGTTGGCCGTCCCTCTCCACCCCCTGCAGAGCATTCCCCGGACGCCCGCTCCATTGAGAAACTCCCAGGCTCTGAGGGCTAGGATGAAAGGGAGGATAAGGACAAAGTGCAGGCAGGCAGCCGGCTGGCTCCAGCTTCAAGCAGTCTCCCTCCCCCATACCTCACCCAGCTCTGGTGTTCGCAGGCCCCCAAACAGTCTGCTCCCTGTACACCTGCCCTCCTGCCAGCCTTCGGTGCCTGCCGGTGTGGAGCATCTGCACTGCCCTCCCCGTCCCTGCATCTGGGGAGCTGGCAAAGTTGCTGAGTCTGGGGAAGAAGTGGGGAGGCCAGGCAACTATGGGATCAGGATGGGAGAGTAAACAAGAAACCGTTTAGGCTACAAATGGGGTATTTCAGTCTGATAATTTTGAAAAGGCTCCGTGTCTCCTGGTGATGGGGTTCCCACCTCCAGCCTTTTCATGGAGAATTTTCAAAGCTCTTGCAGCCCCGAGGCTCCACCACTTGAAAACAAGGCAGGTCCAACTGAGTGCTGGAGCTCTGGGCTAGACTGTGGGTAGACACAGGAAAAATATAAGGGAGGGTCTTTACCCAAGAAGCATAGAGTTCAGATGTGGAGTTAACTGTGTTGATTTATTCATTGACTCAGGAATCAAGCCCTATCGTGTGCTAAGCTCCATGGAAGACAGAGGTAATTGCTCTGTTTCTGGCGCAACGCATAAGATCCTAACCTCAGAGAGGTTGCAGACTGAACGGCAAGCCAGCATGCATAAAAATAAGTAAAATTCAACAGAAAAATTTTTAGTTCAGAGAATGTTGAAGGGGAGTTGGGATGATGAGAAAGAAGAATTGCAACTTAGGAGATAACAGAGCTACCATTTATTAAGTGCTTACGTATCAAACACTTGATATGTTATGTAATGCCCAGGAAAGCCTTGTTAGTTCGGTACAATTTTTGTCATTCTTGGGTCACAGAGGAAGAAATTGAGACTCAAAAACATAAAGTAACTTGCCTAGTTAGCAGGTGGGAAAACTCAACTCAAATCCAGGTCTGAGGGATGCCAAATCTTAGCGGAGTGGGCGATGGGGGGCTCATTTAAACTAGATTGGGTTTGGAGAGTTGGGAGAATATCAGTGAATGGAACTACAAATACTTATTGAGACACTATTACATGCCACACTCTTGTCCAGGCACAAGGAGTATGGCAATTCCTTCTGCCCCCAAATGCCTTCCCCTTACCTCCAAAGCCCCAAAAGGGAGCTGGGAAATAAAGGGTGAGTGAGAACACGGAGAAGCTAGAGTGGGGAGACAGGACGGGAGGAGAGAAGGGACGCCAAGCCCCTGCAGCCCATCCTACTAGCACTGCTGGCGGGCGGATTTCTAGAAAGAGGAGGGGATGCAAAGGTACTTGGTCCTGAGATCTTTGTCCTCTTTGAGGTCTGTTTGCTTAACCTCTTCCAAGCCAGGGGCTGGGAGGGGTGAGCAGGAGAGGGCATGGATGTGGCGGAAGCCCGCTGGGGAAAGAGACTCTGGGTGGGAAGAGAATGTCTATTACTCCAGCCCCTAGAGACCCAGGCTCAGGGATTCCATTTGCACGGAGCTTCCCCTCACTTGCCAGGATGCTTCATACCAAAAACATTCAGAAAGCAGGCTCAAAGAGATGACTCTGGGCCCCAGGGGGGAAGGCTGGAGCCCTAGGAATATTTAGTGCCACATCAGTGCTTCTGGAATGTGAATAACCCAGACAACCACCGGGGGCAACTTTGGGAGACAGGAAAGGGCCTTCAGAAACTAAGACAAGAAAGTCTTGGTCAGAATTCTCACCTTACCCTCAGCCCTTTCCTGGGGCAAGTCCATCCAGGCTGTCCCTGAGTGGAAACCCCCTCACTGGGTAGTACCGAGGCTCCTCTGCGCAGAGCGGGGAGACCCCCACAGCAGGCATGTCAGGAGGAGCCCTTCCCTTCTCCCCGGACCCTATCCAGTCAGGCTGCCTTGGACCTTCTGATGGGCTGGTGGGAAGGGGAAATGGCACTTCAACAGTCCCCCGCATGGCACAGCGCCCACATCCCACTAGAGCTTCTGCTCAGCTCTGCAAGTCAGAATCCAGAGACTCACTGACAGCCAGAGCATGTCTGGACCGCGATGAACCCAGGACAAAGGGCTAGCTGAGGAGCCTGGGCATTTTTAAGAGGAGACTGGGGTTGGGGGGATACATTTGTATACAAAACGGACAAAAATCTCTACCCTTGTGGGGTTTCCATTCTAGTGGAGGAAGATAGACAAAACAATAGATATAATAAATAGGTGAATTATATAGTATATTAACAGGTCATAAGCATGAGGAGAATGGGAAGGGGACAGGGAATAACGTTTTAAATTGGGGTGATCAGAGAAGGACTCATCGAGAAGGTGGCATTTGTGCAAGGACCTGAAGGAGGGAGGTGCTAACCACATAGATATTTGGGGGAACAGTGTTCCAGGTGGAGGGAACAGACAATAGAAATGCCTTAAGGTGGGAGCAGGTCAGGCAAGTTCTAAAACAGCCATTGTGGTTTTCGGGCGAGCAACATGGCGCCTGCCATGCCGGTGGTGATGGTTCTGCCGTGGCCCGCAGCCCAGGGACTCCTCCGGAAATGTTGGGAGCAGCTGCAGCGGAAACTTCGGCAGAGCCGGCCAGGCTTTCCCAGTCCTCAATGGGGACCAGCATTAGCGGTCCAAGGTCCAGCTATACTTACAGAACCAGCAAATGATACCAACGGAAGTAAGGAGATTTCCAGCTTCTTGGAGAGCATCTTTTGGATGGCAGCTCCCCAAAACAGACGCAGCATTGAAGTTAACAGGTGTAGGAGAAGAAACTCTCATAAGCTTATTAAAGTTAAGAACAATAGAGACATTTGTCCTGAATGTGGTCACCTGAAACAGAAACACGTCCTCTGTGGCTATTGCTATGAGAAGGTGTGTAAAGAGACAGCGGAAATCAGACGACAGATAGAGAAGCAAGAGGGAGGCCCTTTCAAGGCTCCTACCGTGGAGACCATGGTGCTGTACTTCGGGGAGACACCCTCCAAGCAAGATCAGGGCAAGAGGATCATTGAGAGAGAACGGAAGCGGCCATCCTGGTTCACCCAGAATTGACACCAAACATGTTTCGAGAGGATAACTTCACATAAGACGTTTCTCCTGAAAAAGAGGAAGATTCGTTGTTTTTATGTTGGTTATGTGCTTGTTTTTAAATCATCAGCATAGCCTAAAACATTCTTTATAAGCAGTTAGTTTTTTGCGGGTAATTTGAAGAACGCATCAGGAGTAAAGTCTGAAAATGTTTGTTTATGCAGAGGCTCAGTGGATTTATGTGTCTGTTTCTATTTTACTACGAAGTTTTAGTAAACAGAATTTTCAGGACAGAAAAATAAAACCTAATTTAAAATTCGTAGCCAGAATTATGCGTCTGGGCTCTGGTGTTGTTTGTTTGCCACTGGTTTTTCTTACAAGAATACTTACACAAATGCTTTTGTTTAAGTAACACCTGAAAATAGGTTATTTAAATTCTGGGTGTCGCTTTTTTAAGATGGTAGATGTAGCAGTAAGAAAAAGTTCGTTCTGTTTGGTTTTTTTTGTTTGTTTGTTTTAGCAAATTAAAATTGCCTTTGTGTGGCACTTTAAAAACAAAAACAAAAACAAAAACAGCCATTGAGGCTGGAACAGAGTGAGTGAAGGAGAAAGTAGCAGAGAGAGGGTCAAGATAGGCAGCAGGGGTCGGGGAGTAGAGCACCTAGGGCCTTGTGAGGCATTACACAGGTTATGGTTTTTTTCTGAGTGAAATGGGGAGCCAGTGGGAAGTTTAGAGCAAAAGGAATGGCGTAATCTGACTAAGGATTTTTTTTGTTAATTCCTCTGGCTGCTTGTTGAGAATAGCCAGGGGGTGGGGGTGGCCTGAAGGACTTGAGGGATGGTGCGTCCACTATTCGAGAGGGGGAAAGGTTGCAGGTGGAGGGGGATGGGGGAAGCCAGGGAGCACTTCGACCTCCAGGGGTGATAAGAGGTATAAGGAGTCTGGAATTTGGGAAAGAGATGTGAGTTGGAGATAGAGATTTAGGAGTTGTTGCTAGGAAAGAATTTCTGCTTTGGGTGGAAAATCACCTTAGTTGATCTCTGAAGTCCCTGAATTCTAAAGGTTCTAGAGTTTTATTGAATAGGAAAGCAGTTATTTGTATAGCCAATCAGTTGTTTGTGAAAGCTTGACAGCGGGGGAGGTGGGTGTTGCTGAGTTGGGAAGGCAGTTCTGTCTGTTTGGAAGACAACTTCCTCTCCTGAGGAAGACAACGGGGCTTCTCCCATCCTTGGGAGAAGGCTGGGGGGCAGGGTGGGGGGGGAACAGTCCGTTGTAGAACCGAGTCTTCCTGTGCGAGAGGGCTGTACTAAAAGACTTCTCAAGACCCTCCCGCTCTGAAACTTTACGACTGTGCATCTTCTAAGGCTTTTACAGATTTTATAAGAACATTGGAAATGTCACCCTTGGGCCAGGGCTCTGCCTCTGACACTGGCAGAGGGGATGGGAGTTGCCTCGTACAACCCAGACCCCAGAGTACAAGCCGGCTCCCGGATTCCCAGTTCTCTTCCTGTGTTTCAGAGCTTCCTGCTTCAGATCACGGGAGAGCTTGAGCGCAGCCCACAGGGGCCTGGGAATCTCCATTTTTAACAAGCCTGGTGAGTGGCTCTGATGACACCAAAGTTTGAGAACTGACTCCAGGTGAGAGCCTTAACTTGCCTCTACAGAGCTGCTGTCTTTAGAGGAATTTTATGCCACTGGGCACACAGCTTCTCTCTGGGATACAAACCTCTCTCTCCTTCTCCCTCTGTCACTCTTAATCTGCCTCCTTTTGGCTCTAAAATCCTCCCCTCGCTGATTGTTTCTCGGAAGAATTCCCCATTGCTTTTCAGGCTCTTCCCTCCTCACTCCAGCCACCAGTCCTCTCCCCCAGCTAATCCCACCTTCTCAATTTCACCTTTTCCTCTCTGGGGGCATTTAGGTCAAGTTGGGGGAATGAGTCATCCTAGGGTTGGGGAGGGGGGCTTTAAGTCCATAAATGGGTGAAAACTCTGATTTCAGGTCTCAGTCTCTAGGAAAGAGCCAATTTCTCCCCACTGTCCCCCGCCCCCAAAGGAATTCCCCAGAGAAAAGGAAGGCATTGGGAGAGGTGTTGACCAATGAAATTCTAGAAACAGCAGTTTTTTAGGAGATAGGAGACTGACTCAGCTTCCCTGATAAACAGACAGTGCCGGCCAGGATTTTCCCAGCCCAAGAGGCCAAAATCCCATTTCCGGGTGGAAACGAGGGCCCAGCCAGCACCACCCACTCCCTACTCCTCACTGCTTTCCCCTCCTAGGAGAATGCAGCTCCAGGCGGCGCTGACCTGGGCTCTGGACAGCACAGGCACTCAGTTATCCCAGCAGGGCTGACCGCATGCCTCACCCAGACCCCGGGGAAAGGGTGCAGTGACCTTTTAGAGTTCCCCGGCTGGATTCTGAATCACCCTCCAGCCTGGCCTGCAGTGTCTTCCTGATCCTTGGCTGTGCCCATCAAGCAGGTGGGCCCCTGGTGGGTAGCAGGCCAGCCGCTGGCATGGAGCCCCCTCTGCTAAGTGACCCCTGGCTTGCTCTGCCTCCCAGCCCAGTGCCCAGTTCTCTGTGAATGGAAAAGCCATTGACCAGGTGGCACCTGGGGGGAGCTGGCTGTCTCCTCCTCAGAGCCTCACACAGTGACCAGGTCTCCCTTGAGACCCTTTCACAATTCAGGGTCTGGGCCTCACGTGGCTGCTCAGAAACCTTGCTTGCAACAGGCCCAGGAGACTAGGGGGCAGACTCACAAAGCTCCAGGAGATGAACAAACCCAGCCAGAATGCCAATTTGTTGATTTATAATGAAAAATATAACTGCTGTGAAACCAACCAGACACTCGGGTTTGCTGATGAGCACATTCGCTGTCTGTTGGCCGTTTCACACGAGGGGAAGCCGGGATTCAGTGGGAAGTTTACTCGGGGAGCACGGGAGCTGGGCAGGGAACGCTGTGACCATGAACGGTCTTTGTGGAGTACCAGCCTTTCAGCCAGGCCGCACCAGGTGGCTGTGTTCAGGATGCGCTTCCCCAGTACAGCTCTGGAGGACATCCCACACATGTATTTGTTGCCCCAGAGACAAGCTCCTGGCTTAGCACGTTCCTCCTTTAGGCAGACCACAGTGCAGTCACTTAGAGAGCGCCTTTCACAGCACACTCACACCAGTCCTGTTGCCCCAAGGATTAAACTGGATGACTCATGAATGTGCTTTGTAAGCAACGCCTCCCCAAAGAAACTAAGGAGTGGGAGAAGGTACTCAATAAATGTTTAATAAAGGGCCTCCACCTGCTCTCCCGGCCCCAGCCCCTTAGAAATGGGACTCTGATAGTTGAATCAGTGAAAAGCCATCCCCTAATAAACCCATCCATGTGTATTGAGACCTTACTTTGTTCTAGGTGCTGTGGAAAATACAGAAGCAATAAAGGCATGGTTCCCCCCCTCAAGGAATTTGTATATAATAAAGTTGAAGCTATAAAATAACACCTACAGGATTATCGTGAACAGCCCAGAGGTGAGTGTGCTAAGGGTGTATGTCTGGTACAAAAAATGTGTAGGACGCTCATGTTCCATTGGACTTGGTTGTAATGGGACCACTTGTGTGGACGAGGGATGGACCACTGGCTGTTTTGGGTCCCCACTCTTTTGTCACTAGATTGGTCAGTAAAGGAATAAGCCCCCCACTAACTAAAGTCTCTAGGTGTCTAGGCCCCAAGGCAGGGTCTCACTTGAGTCCACTCAATGTGGACTCACATTGTCCCTGTGTGGATTCACAGGGTTGAAATGTGAGGGCCCAGCTGTCCTTCCTCACAACCACTAGCCGTGGCAGGAAATGAGAGAGAGGGTCAGAATGAGCAGATGAGCACAAGGGAGGGACGGGGGAGTAAGGTGGTCAGCTCCCTCCTTGCCAGCCATGGTTGGGGCCGGTTGGGGCAGCGAGCACATTGGTTCTTTGACCCTGTCCCCAGGAGCCCATCCATTCTTTTCTCCCTGCCTGGAGGAGTTTACCTTCTTTAGAGCCTCTCAGAGCCTCAAGATGAGGCAGAATTGTAACTCTCTCTCTGAGTCAGCTTGGTCCACTTCATAACTTGTGTGCCACCCCTAGGTCCCTTGGGTCCGAGTCTTTCTAGACCCATTTTTTTTCATCCCTGCTAAGGCACTAGGCAAGATCCGGCCTCAACCTCCTCCCACCCCCACTACCTATCTCAGAAATAAGAACCAGCTTGGAATCACATTAAATTATGTGTGCAGTGTGTCATACCCACCCCAAATCAATGTCAGGGGCAAGGTTGCTGCTACTGATCACCACTGAAGTCTCTGGTGTTGCTCTAGAGCACCAGCTCTCAAAGTGTGGTCAGGGACCCCTGGGGGTTCCCCAAGTCCTTTCAGAGGAAAACAAGGTCAAAACTGTTTTCATCATAATATGAAAACATCATTTGCCTTTTTACTTTCATTCTCTCATGAGTGCACAGTGGAATTTTCCAGAAGCTTCATGGTGTGTGATATTATAACAGACCGGATGCTGAAGGAGACATAAGAGTCCAACTCTGCACAGCAATGTGAACGTACTTAATGCAATCAAACTACACACTTAAAACAGTTCCGATGGTAAATTTTATGTTATGTATTTTGTTACCACAATTAAATTTTTTAATTTTAAAGAAAAGAATCTCTTTTTCATTAAGCCAAACATTAAAAACATTTGCAAAAAATGTAGAACAATGCCACTCTTCTCACGATTTTTTTTGTTTGTTTTGGAAAATATAGCAAGTTTTTGTAAAAATGTTTTGTATATGTAAATGTGTAATGAGTTATTACTGTCACTTTTTAAAACTTATTTTAAAATAAATTAATAAATATTTTTAAATTTATGTTTTAATTTCTAATATGAGAAACATCAGTTCACGCACATAAATGCTCTTTGAGTGTCCTCAATAAGTTTTTAGAGTATAAAGGGATCCTGAGACCAAAACATTTAATAACTGATGCTCTACTGAGAAGGAATACAGCAGGTAGGGTTGCCAGATAAAATACAGGATTCCCAGTTGAATTTGAATTTCACATAAACAATGAATAATTTTTTAGTGTAATATTACCTAAAACATGCTGAACTAAAAAATTATTTGTTGTTTATGTGAAATTCAAATTTAAATGGGTATTCTGTATTTTTATTTGCTAAATCTGGCAACCCTGACAGCGGGAAAGATTTAGGTTAGACTGAGAACTTGAGTCAGATGTTGGGATTCTGACCCAGGAAAGGATGGAGAATTTCTGACAGCTTTGAGAAAAACGAATGGGTCTGAGGGCCCTAAATGCTTAGGGCTAGGGGTTACAGTCAGGAGGGGGCGCGGGGACAAAGGGTCTTCCCTGAGCTGGGTCCGAGACTCACTCCAAAAAACCCAGGCAGCTGGAGGATGAGCAAAAGCAGTGGAAAGTGAGACCCAATGTTGGGAGGACTGAGGTCTCCAGAGGATGTCAAAAACATGAGGCAGTGAGGTCATTCGGCCCCCCTGACCTCTGCTAAAAATAGTTGTGGTTGCCATAGGGGTGAGAGCTGTCAGGAAGCCAGGGGTGAATCTCCATGTCTGGTTGGGGCTGTGCAGAGATGTAGCTGGGGCGGTTGGGCCGTCAGACCAGGTGGCAGGAAACCTAAGACACACGTTTGGGGCTAGAAATAACAGAGACAAAGAATTAGTCTTAGGAGCAGCCCAGGGGAGAAGGGCCCACACCTCCAGCTAGAATGGAGGCCAATGACAGGTCCCTCCTCCCATCAGCATAGGGAAGCTCTAAGAAGCTCTTTCCTTTAAGAGAGGCAGGGGTGCCCCAGAAATAAGACTAGGAGGGAGGTTTTGATGCTTTTTTAAAAAATTATTTTATTTTTTTGCCTTCAACACGTATTTAGCATTACTCTATACTTGGCATTGTACCCAGCCCTGAGGATTCTGAATTGAATAAGTGTGGTTCCCACCTTCCAGAGTCCGGTGGAGGAGAAAGATGCATAAAACCAACACAAATTTATGAAATCTTTTTGATAAGAGTTAATGATCAAAGGCCCGAGCAGCAACCCACCCACTGCAAACCAGGCCCCTCCCTTTAGCAACCCCCAGCCCCAGCCCGGGCTGCAAACCAGCTGAGGGTGGAGAACCACCCAGATGCCTGCAGAGCAACACGCCAAGTTCCAGACCCTTTCTCTGCCCACACATCTCTGCCAACTGTTTGGAGCAAAGGAAAATAACCCAGTTTGGGGAAAGACATAAAAATGACAGTATTCTTTCTTGATCCTTCTCCCTCGCTGCATCCCAGCCTGGGAAAACCTGTTAGATGCTTCTTGAGAGGGTTTCTAAAGGCCATTATTGGCTTCCAGTTAAAGTGGGTGAGTGTGTGTATTGAGGCGGGCTGGCTTTCGTTGACCATGGAGGTTTGGGACCCAGTTTGAAGTCACAGAACAGGTAGAGACAAAAGACAGTCAGTCATTTCTGGTGTCTAGAGCTTACTGAACAAACATGGATTAAGCCCCTATTGCCAGGGACCAGGGTGGGATGTTGAGTCCAGAGCTCCAGCCTGCTAGGGGCACCGTCATTACACAGGACATTGGGGAAAGCTTCATGGAGGGAGTGAGCTGAGTGTTGCAGGCTGAGGAGTTTTCTGGGTCAAGTAGAGGGGTTTTTAAGGAACACGAATTCCTTGCAAACTTAAACACTGACCTCAAACAGTCAAGTCTGGTGCCTGTATGTAAACCTCATTCACTCAGATGTGCTCCAATATCCTGACTGCCACCCCCTCTCCAGCCCCATTTTATCCTCGGATATGCTCCTGCCAAGTAAGGTGTCTGCTCTCTAGGGAGAGGCAGGGTCCAGGGGCTCTTTCTCTGTCCCCCGGGTTCCTGGGGTTCAGGCCCCAGGCCTGGTTTCTGCCCTTGTCTCTTCTCTCTCACAAGCTGCAGCCTGGTAGCTTGGCCCCTCACTGCTGTGCCAGGAGGGAGGCTGTTAGAAGCACAGCTCAGCACGGGGGCAGGTTGCGTGTGTCTCTCTGGAGCAGCAGCAGGAGCCCGCTGGGCACGGTCAGGAACGGTCAGGACCAATCTCCCCTGCGGCCAAGGGCAGCCATTTCTCTGTTGTGTCTTCCCCATGCTCGGACAGACTGTGTTGGCTCCTCTGAGGCCCCATGTGAGAAGGAGAGTGTTGGCTCTGCCCAGATTGGCTGTGTGACCTTGGTCAAGTCAGTGGACGTTGACCTCCTATTTGTTCAAGTATAATCTGTACTCTAAGGTCTGTCCGAGGCAATATGTGTGAACACACTTTGTGAGCTGTAAAGCACAGCACTGGTGTGAAAGGCTGTTACTTTGTGGGAGTCCTGAGCCCCCATGGTTAGAACAGGGAGGCTGTCTCAGAGTTTACTTTTCAGGCATCATCTTCCAGATGGAGATTCCTAACCTGGAGTCCCGATGTTCTGCAGGGAGTCCTGGTGGCATTTGTAGGTTTTTTGAGAAGGTACATTTTCTGGGAAGATGATGCAGAGCTTTTCATCAGACCCTCAAGAGAGTGGACAAGTGAAGACCTGTTGAGAGCCACTGCCTGAGCCTTGGGCTTCATCCCTGGGGGTCATCTGCCAGGGAACCCCGACCCAGGAAGGCCGAGGGGCCTCCAAATCGTTGGAGGCAACAGTCACGCAGGCTGAGCGACCTATGTGTACCCACTCAACAAGGACATGTCTAAACAGCCACATGAGTCCAAAATCGCCAAGGAGGTGTTTGCTGAGCCCAAGTTCAATGCAGGCCAGCAAGACAATAGAGCTCATGGGATCTATATCATGCCAAAGTCTAGGAGGTGATTGTTCTGTACTGTTCTCTATGTTGGCCTGATTTTGACTGGAATGCCAAGTCCCATTCTAGATACCATGTTACTATAAGAATGCAGATAAATGGAAATATTTCCAGGGGACACAGACCAAGCTGTCAAAATGTCTTGAAACCAGTCTTAGGAGGAATGACTAAAAGAACTGAGGGTATTTGGCTCAGAGCAAAGAACTACAGAGTAGATGGAGACTGGGAGTGGACATGAAATTCTTGAAGTGCTGTCTAGTGGATTCTATAGGGAGGCAGATAGTAACTCAGTAAAAGGAAATATTTTCTAACAGTGAGCTTCATGGAGTGGATAGACTGGAACTCCCCACTACCCCACATATTTGGTCTTTTGGAAGGGAATAAATTACAGGGTCTAAGCTCTATCCCAGAAGAAGAGGAAGAAGAGACAATGACCATTCCTCCCCTGGGACTCAGGGAGAATGGGTGTTGCCTTGTAGAGGGGAGAAGGGGCAGGGCAGGGAACAGCAAGCCAGATCTGGGCCCCTGTGGCCTCTGCCTGCTTTCACAAAGGAGTCTTCTCTGACTGCCTGGATCAACTGTGGTCGAATCCCTTCCTCCATGGACCCTGCTGTCTTGCACACAGCGGGGAGCAGGGCTGGGTGAGGAGAGAGGAAGCTGATGGCCAGAAAGGCTGGTCTCCAGCCCCCTTGAAAGACAGGATGGGCTGTCCTAGGCAGGCCAGAGGGGTGGGGATGGGAAGATGGCTCACTGGTGAATCACCCATGGCCACTGTCTGCTCCTGCTCCCTCTGGGGAGGGTTGCTGGGGGAGACAAACCTCTGGCCAGCTGGGCCGATGAGGACAGGTTTCCCACTCCTCACAGCTCTTGGGGCCCTCCTGGCCCACCACCCAGCAGGGGAGGGCCTGTGAGTTGGCCTTGGATGGATGTTGAGGGGAGTTCGTCCAACTCCGCTCACCCTTCACGAAGGATTGGGGTCCCACAGAGGAGCCCAGAGACGTGGTCTGCAGGGGAAGCTGCCCGGCCCTGTCTGGCACAGCCGAGGAATCTGGCAGGCGTGCCCCCTCTCTAGTGACCTCACCTGAGCCTGCCAGGCGCACCCTCCCTGCCACACCCTTCCTAAACCTCCTTCCAAACCTGCCCTCACCCAGCAGGCCTGTCAAGCACCGCGCCCCACCTCAGGGCCCCAGGGGAGCCTAGGGAGAGTGAGGTAACTGCGGGTCAGCCCCTCACCAGGGCCTGGTCTGGTCTGAGGGGCAGGGCTGGCCTCCTGCCTCCAGTCAAGTCTGGGTCCCTGATGACTTCTGGGGTTGGAGGTCACAGAAGTGCAAAATGACAGACTGTCAGGGTTGTTATATATATGGAGAAACTGAGGCCTGCGGAGAGCAGACACAAGCAGCAGGACACCCAGTCTGCAGTGGGAAGCTGGGGGACCGCATGACAGGGGACTGCTGCCCTCCTGGCCCTGGCAGGCCTCTGACTTGGGAAAAGTCTGAGGTTTAGAGCCACCTGACAGTTCTCCTGCTGCCTCCCTTGCTTCTTTGCTTTTTTGGACCCATATGAAGGTGTTCTGGAGCGTAGGAGCGAGGTTAAGAAAGGGATGGCCCTGTGGGGTCAGCAGCGTGGGCTTTGGAGCCAGAAAGGCATAGGTTAGAACCCTGGTTCCTGCCACCTCCTGCCAGCAGGACCTTGAGAAGTACCTAGGTCTTGCTGAGCCTCAGTTTTCTCATCTGCAAAATGACAATAATTACTATCTCGAAATGCAGAATGTGTTACATCTATTATCTCATTTAACTCTCACAGCAAACAGTTTGAGGTAGATATTATCTCCAACCTTCAGATGAGAAAACTGAGGCTCAGATACATCGTGCAGGATCTCGGGAATCCTGATGAGTGGTAGAGCTGGGACATAACCTGTGACTGTCTGATCCCAGGGCCCGCGCTCTGGACCACTCTGCTATTCTGCCGTGGCCTCCGAGGATGGCTGGGAGAAATGACGGGGGTGAGGTAACAGGATATAGCGCCCCTTCCTCAGGACCTGATGAGGTGTCGCAGGGAGCAGGGCTGGGTGAGGGAAGAGGAGAGAGGGGCTTCTGGGTCCAAAGCAGAGGCCACTGCGAGGGTCCCGGGCCTGTGGCACTTCGGGTTAGTGGAAGGGGAGGGACCGGAAGTCTTCTCGAAGGTGGATGAGGGCAGAGCCAGTGAAATAGAGATTCTGTGGTTAAAGCAGCCCCTCAGTGTTGCTGAGACCGTGGGGCTTAGGGAAAGGCAGACTCAGGAGGAACACGTGCCAAGCTGCTGACAGGGCTTTGCCCTGCGGAGGGACAACATTTTTACTCTCCAACCCCCATATTGTTTGCATTTTTTACACCGACTGTGCATTATTTGAATTTTCTTTTAAAGGAAAAATAAAGGCTAGAAAGATGTATGTCAAATGCTAATAGTGGGTGGAGGGCATCATCTGTGACTGAAGTTCCCTCAAATTTTCTACGACAAATATGTATTAATCATTCTCAGGAAATATTATTTAAATGAGATTATACATGTAAAGTGTCTGGAACAGCACTTCTGCCATGATGGAAATGCGTTCCATCTGTGCTGTCCAGTACGGCAGACACCAGCCACACGTAGCTCCTGAGCACTTGAAATGTAGCTAGTGCAGCCGAGGAAATGAATTTTTAATTTTATTGAATTTTAATTAACTTACTTTTTAAAAAATATATATTTATTTATTTATTTAGGCTGCACCAGGTCTTAGTTGCAGCATGCAGGCTTCTTAGTTGCAGCATGTGGGCTTCTTAGTTGCGGCATGCACGTGGAATCTAGTTTCCAGACCAGGGATCGAACTCAGGCCCCCTGCATTGGGAGCGCAGAGTCTTACCCACTGGACCACCAGGGAAGTCCCTAACTTACATTTAATTTTAAGTAGGCCTGGCCTTTGAGGGTTCAATAAGACAGACTGTGGATGATGATGCGGGGCTTTATTTATTTATTTTGACCACGCCACGCGGCTTTCGGGATCTCAGTTCCCCGACTAGGGATTGACTGAACCTGGGCTGCGGCAGTGAAAGCCTGGAATCCTAACCACTAGGCCACCAGGGAACTCCTGATGCTGACCTCTAGAAGAAAGTTTGCTGCCCTGTCACCATCTGAGCCCTTCCTGATGAGTGCCCTCTTCCCTGCCCTCTCTTTTCTCCCCGGCTTCAGAGCTTCCTCTACCTTCCTCTACTGCCTCCCCCTCAGCCACCTTACCTTCCTTCTCCTTCTTCTCTTTCTTCTCAGGTGTGGGGCTGGGCCCTGCAGGACGGACCCCCTGGGAGAAAGCCTGCCCGTTGGTCCTGCAGTCTAAAGGAGGGTGGTCCCCTGCAGAGGCCACCCTGACTCAATGTCTCACCCTGTGACCCCTGGTGAGAGGGGCAGGCAGGTCCAGATTGGAGCAATTTGTCCCCTTTTTACAGAGTGGAGAGAGGCTCAGACATAAACAAGGAAGGGCAGTGACTGTCAGAGGAATGAAACCCAACTCCTAGTCGGGGCCTGGGCTTAGCGAGAAGCCTCTTGTCACAAAGAGGTAAATATAGGGTCTGCCTGCTCCGTCCTTTTTTGCAGAAGATGGCTCTGTAGCCGAGGCTGATGTTCCCCTCTCCTAGGGCTGTTTGTTTACTTTGCAGCCTCAGGATCAGCTGAGAATGTCACCCCCCAGCCTCCCTCTTCCCTCCACCCTTTCAGTGTGGACTGTGACTGGCAGTGACATTTAAGAACCAATGCAGGGAAGGCACCTGACCTTGGGGAGGAATGTGGGAAATGTCTGCAGCCTGGAGCAGCCACCCCCCACCTGGGGCCCAGGAATGTGGGCTCCTAGCCCAGAGCCCGTGGCCCCCAAGGGAGGTGTGCGTGTGGTTGAAAGAAATGGGGGGTGCAGGGCCCAGGAGTGACATTGTTGGAAGGCCCTGTAAGGTCACCTGGTGAAACTCCTACCCGGTTATAGAGGGTGAAGATGAACCATCAATGCTGCCCTCCTGCCAGCACCAGCACAGCACCCTCTCTGATCCAGTTAAGGGCACAGTCCCTGACTCCTAAAGTCCCCTAAAGCCCAAGGTCATGGATACATCTGTAACTTGACTTCTCAGACCTACAGAACCACAGAATGTCAGAGCCCTTTGAAATTAGCAGCTACTGCATCCATCCATATTACAGATGTAGAAACTGAGGCCCAGAGAGATGGGAATTGACCACAGGTGCACTAATTATGGGCCAGGGCTCTGGGGTAGGTGCTTTCCCTACAGCCCTCCTGCTTTCATGAACTGGGGGCATCTCCTTCTTGCAGTAGGGAGACTCAGGTGGGCCCACTGAGCTCCCACAGGGTTCCTGCTGGGAATCCAGTGCCTTCTGTGGGTGCCCTCAACTGTCAGGGGTGGGAAATACAGTACCAGAGCAGACACTGAGGGCCTGGCCTCTATGCTCAAGGCAGGTGATCTCTGCTCTGGCTGGACAGAATTGAAAGGCCAAGCTAACGCCAACAGATGCTAGTCTTTGGAGCTGAACCCTAAGAAAGTGCTGAATAAGGACTCTGCTGCCCTCCTGTGGCCATACCTGGGCATGACTGCTGTCATCGAGGCTTCCAGCTGCTTATGTTCTCCAAACTAAGGAAATCTCTCCCAATTCCCCTCCTCCTAGAAAGCACTCCAGCGGGGCTGGATGGGGTGGACATCATCTCACCTCCTTATCACCCACGCCAGAGCTTTGGCTGTGGAAAGCAAATGGGAAGGGTGGATGACGCTTTGTTCAATGTCAGATCCTGGAGGATGAAGGCCGCAGGCCAACAGGTGAGGCCCAGTCTGTGTTACCCAGAATGCTTGAGTGTTGGGAGAGACTCGGTGGTTTCCATGGAAACAGCCTAATCAACCAACGCTAGACGGGATGGTTTGAAAATTTAGAGGATATTTATTTCTCGGGAAGGTCCACAACAGCTGGCAGGCACTGCCCTCCCCTGTTCCAGGGGATTTCTCTCTCCTTTTCCGAGAAATCCCCTCTCTTCTTGGAAGTGTGCTTGGGGAGGCTGGGATGTGAAGAGAAACCATACACAACACTCCAGAGCCTTAAAAAAAGGAAAGCCACAGACAACCTCCCCCACACAAATACACACATACAGAATAAACAGACGTATAAAAGAGGCTGAGGCGCTGCTTGGGAGAGTGGGGCTGGGCGGCTCTGCCCCACTTCCCCCAGCCAGGAGTCTCCAGATCTAAATGGCATGGAAGTGCCTGACAGCCAAGCAGCAGCCCTGGCTTCAGAGAGAGGACCGGGGAGGGAGGTGGGGGGGGACCTCTCCCTGGAGCTCAGGGGGATAAGGGACAAAGGAACAAATAAATAAATAAATAAACAGAACCCTAAGAGTTTGGGCTGAGGCTCGGGACCCCTGGGGCCTCTTTCCCTGAAAAGAGCAGATCCAGGGACAGGCAGAGAGAATAACAGGGAACAGACAAATCCAAAGCCACACCCAACTGGCCTCCAGAGCCTGCATCCTTCAGATCCCAGAAGGGCCCAACCCAGAACCCAGCCTCAACCCAGCTCTGGAGGAGGGAGGGGTGAGCTGGGGAGCTTCCCCGGGGCCAGTGGAAACTCTTGCCTTCATTCTGACCATCTCCACAAAGAGGGAGCCGGAGCTGCCTCCAGCATGGGCTCTTCCCTAGGAAAGTCGAGGCATGGCCCTCTCCTGCCCCTCTTCTCATTGGCCTTCCTGACCCATGGCATCTGCATCAGCTGGGAGGAGCCCTTGTGTGACTGTAAATAATCAAAACAGTCCATCTGGGTGTCCTCTGCTCCATTTGGCCACCGACGCCCCCACCGCCTCCAGCCAGGGCTACACTTACGGCTCCCTTCAGGCCAACAGGGAGGAGGCACTGGACAGAAGCAAGGACAGAGAAGGGGGCAGAAGTTGCTGGAATGGACAGTTTGGGCAGGAGGCCAAACTGGACACATGAAGAAGTCCAAGGACTCGGGAGTCCCAGGGTCCCCCCGGAGAAGCATGGCCAGCCGGGGGCTGGGGAGAGCACGGGGTCGGGACAGGCCGGCCGCTCAGCTGGGCAGTAGCACGTGCTGCAGGAGGTAGGTGAGGGAGTCCCAGTGCTTCCAGAGGAGGAAGAGGACGAGGACCAGGAGGGCGGTGCTGGTGATGCGCAGGCGGGTCTTCATGAGGGGTGTGATGAAGTTGGCGAGAGTGGACACGAACACCAGCAGCACGGCCATGAGCGCCAGGATCACGTTGATGAACTTGCCCAGCAGCGCCCGTGCATTGGCGTTCTCCACGCCCTCCAGCTGCACCACCTGCTGCTGTTGCTGCTGCAGCTCCAGCTTGGTGACCCGGGTCAGGCAAGACTCCACAGCCTCCTGCAGGGACACAGGGGTGGGTGCATTGGAGCTCAGGGCGGGCAGACCCCCAGCCTAAACCCTACCTGCCCCTCAGAGGAGGTGACAATGCTGTGCCCCCTCCGAAGGCCAGGCAGGGTAGAGGGTGATCAGCTGCAGCTAGGGGCCCGAGTTCTTTAATGATGACTATTTGGGGAGGCTGGTGGGAAGTGGAAGTCTTGATTAAGGGGAAGGGGCGGAACCAGCCCACTCCCAGATTCCTCTTGAGGCTGCTGTACCTGGATGTCCCGGGCCCTTTCGTAGGACTGGTAGGCCACCTTCTCCTCCATGCTGGCCAGCTCCTGCTTCAGGTTGGTCATCTCATTCTGGTGAAGCTCGGTCAGGTCGTTGAGCTGCTCCTCCAGCCGCTCATACCTGGCGGAGGGAGAAGGTATGACACCAGTCCCAGCTCCCCAAGCCTCTTGTCTCCCCCCAGGATCAATTTCACTCATTCTCAACAATGACTCAACCCACCCCAGGTGTCCAGCCCTGTCCAATTTTAACAGCAACAACAATGAAAGCTACTACGTACACAGCACTTCTTATATGCAGGCTCTGGGCTAGGCACTTTAGCCACATTATCTCATAGGATCCTCCCCACAAACCTTCAAGATAAGTACTAGTGTCATCCCCATTTTACAGATGAGAAGACTGAGGCATAGAGAGGTTGAGGAACTTGCCTGAGATCACAGAGCTCATGAATGGAGGAGTCAGGGATTGACTGACTTCAACAACCTCGGCCCTTAAGCCCTGGGCTAATAGGCTCTCCTGGGTACCAGGGACACAGGGATATAGAGACACAATCCCTGCTCTGAAGGCACAAAATATCAGAAGATGACTACTATGTGGGGGCGGGGGGGTAGTTAGTTTTCAGGCAGGTTCCCCCTCAATTTTCCAAACCTTCTTCACATATATAAAGAAGAAAAAGTGCTAACTAAAGAAAAGATCCCTAAGAATCCCAAGGAGCAAGTGCCAAATGCCACACGAGAGGCGCAGAGCAAAAGCAGAGCAGACAGAAGGAAAGGAGGGGACAGGCTGACTCAGGACCCTCGGCTGGATGTTCACATGGACCATGCCAGACACCTACATACGGTGACTTTACAGGTTTGGACTCAATCCTCACAAACCCTATGAACAGGGATTCACATTATTCCTGCTTCACAGATGAGGACACCGGGTACGGAGAGTATTAAGAACTTTGTTCAAGGTAAAGAGTAAATAGTAGAGCTGGGATCTGAACCCAGGTAACCTGGCTCCAGAGTTAGTGCTCTTAGCCAGAGTCTCTCCAGATAAGAGGCCATGTAGCTGGCTCCTGCCTCGGTTTCCCCTTTTGTACAACAACCATGTAATCATCAAGTAGGGATGCTCAAAGCTCCTGAGACAGGCAGAGCCTTCCTTCCACAGGCCCCATAATCCTAACTTCCAGCTGCCCTGGAAGCTGGTGGAAGGGTCCTCGGAGCCTCTTCCTGGCCCCTTCCAGCAGTCCAGGACCCTTCTACATGCTCCCCCGTCTGCTGCTACCACCAAGTGTGAAAGCCGGTGCTCGGCCCCTCTCCCCAGGGGTGGGCCGGGCGGCACACACCTGTAGCGCTCCTCCTGCAGGCACTGGGTCATGTAGGTGTAGTCCCTCTGCAGCTGAGCCTTCAGGTCCTCCATCGAGTCCTCCAGGTGGGACTGGCCCTCCTTGATCTCCCGCAGCTCTTCCAGCACAGCATCCAGGTTTCCGGGGGCTCCGTACAGCATGTTTGACTTGGGGCTCCCCAGCGCCGCAGCGGGCCCGGCCCCCGAGTTGCTGCCCGCCCCGGCCGAGCTGGCACTGGCGCTGGAGCACTCATCGTCGCTGCCGTACTTGGGGCTGGACACGAGCGTGGCACTGCCGCTCAGTGCCCGAGCCGCCTCCTCGGGGGGCCCGTCGTCCAGAGGGTCCTTCAGGTGGGCGATGTTGTCAGCGCTGCCAAACTTGTTCCGGATGAGGCTGGCGAACTCCCGGGGCTTGGACACCACGGCGGTGTGGGTGGCCTGTGAGAGGCCCGAGAGGCTGCCCTTCACGCCCTCCACCACGCCACCCCCAAAGCCGCTGATGCCGGCGCGCATGTTGGCGCCCACGTCCTTCAGGCCCTGCTGCATGTCCCGCAGCACATCCTTGGGCTGCCGCGAAGGCCCGTTCTGCTCGATCTCCTTCAGGCGCCGGCGGTAGTGCTCCAGCTTCTTGTGCAGCTGGGCGATGGTCTGGGCCGACTTCTGGTTCTTCTTCTCGAACACCTGCTTGATGCGGGACACCTGCTGCTTGTCGGCGTTGTTGGCCAGCTTCAGGTACTCCGCCACATTGTCGTCCCGCGCCTCCTGCTCGATCTTGATCTGCTCTGTGATCTTCAGGATCTTCTGGTGCAGGTGGTCGATGGCGGCCTTGGTCCGCTGGGGGTCCGGGGCCCCGTCCGGCACGTCCAGGCTGATGGGGCCATCGGTGTCACCATGGCCAGGGCCGCCAGGGAGGCTCAGGGCCACGAGGTCCCCCTTGTCGACCTGGGGAAGAAGGCAAGCAGAAGAAGCGTAAGTCAATCAGGAAACCAAGGGAGGGGGCCTACAGGAGTCTCTCGTGTGTTCCTGGACAACTCTGGACTTGGTTTCACTGCCTGGAAAACGGATGCAGGATGAACAGGAAACTTTAAGGAAAGAGTCTGAAAGAATAACGGCAATGACAACAGTATTCCCTCACAGCTGCCATTTAGGAAGGGCTTGCACATCTGCTATTTACCCAATCCCCACAACAAGTCTAAAATGCAGTCTAGGCAGACCTGCTCCTCCTTTGGCCCAGAGAGTTCAAGCACGTTGCTCAGGGACAAACAGCTTCAGGAAGACAGAATTGGCAGCCCAGAACTCTTTTTGCCCCATCACATGGACCAAGCAGGTCTGAGGCTTCACTGCAGTCACGGGGTTATTTCTCAGGGATGAGACACACTGCCCCTCTGGACTCAGCCCTCCATAAGGCTCCTGCCTGGAGCAGGCCTCTCCCTCAGAGCTGACCAGATCCTACACTCGGGCCCCATGCAGCCACAGGAAGCACTCCCCTGCACCCTCCCCACCTGGGCTTCCCCAGTGCAGCTCAGCGGGCCACCTGCCTCAGCGGACACCTCTCCCAGTCCTGCCCTTACCTTCCAGCTCCCTGGAGCCGTCAGCAACCTCTTCCGCTTCATGATGGCGGGAGCGCCCGGCCCTGCCCGGTCTCCCAGGACAGGGAGAGGAGCACACCCCCACCTGCCTGCTGGCTGGGTCCCCAAGGGCTCGAGTCCCAGAAGTAACCCACAGGCCGAGGGAAGCAGGGCCCAGGCTGGGGGCCTGGGGGTACCAGCCATCCAGAGTGGAAGGAGGTGAATGTGCAGGAGGGAGAGGACAGCGCCTTTTCCTCGCAGGCAGGCAGGCAGGCAGGCTTCCTGAGTGCATCAGGGTGGCACAAAGAAAGGAGCAGAGAGACTGAGAAAGGATAGGGGGCAGGGAGAGAGGGGAAGGAAAGGTCACAGAAGATAGGAAAGATGGGAAGCAAGGTCGGATGAAAGCAGGCGGGCCTGGAGCCCCACTCTCCCAGGGCCAGACCCGCCTCAGCCTGTTGGAGGACCACTGTCCACAGCCGAGTCCCAGTGTCTTATCGCCATGCAACAACGGAAGCAGCAGGAAATGGCTCAACCCCATGTATTTTTATACACAGCACACCCCTGGCCGGGTCAGATATTCGCTCTTTTTGTGTATGCGGGGGTGGGGACTGGGTGAGGTACACATGGGGGAAGGGGTTAAACACAAAGAAAGTGGCCCCAGCTCACAGCTCACGCACCGGAAGCAGCCCGTGCCAATTGCAGGCAGAAGTCACTGGGCTCCATTTCTGCTGAGGTGCAAAATTATTGGCAAACACTGTTAAAAACAACAGCCCTGCCAAACTCAGGAGCCAGGGGAGGGTGTCTCCTCTGTGGGCTTCCTCTTCAGCCTTTTCAGGTCCCAGTTCCACTGGGGATGCTGGGTACAAAACCCATCCCTTCCCATACCTCCTGAAGTCAGAACTTTCCCCTGACATGTGTTTTGGGTCTCCCCACATGTCCCTTTGCCCTCTGTCAGGTGCTGATACCTTCAGGACCTTGTATATTAGAGGAGCCAATTCCACAGTCTCCCTTAATGACCCGTCCCAAGGTCTACTCGTTGCAGCATTCTGACTTCAAACTGCATCATGCAGTGAAACCCCTTCTTCCTGTGCTGCTCCCTGCAGTGACGGCAAACACCCCATTTCTCGATTTTCCTGACCCTCAGTATTCCCCCCTGTAAAATGGGGATAATCATATCTACTCTCAGGCCTTTGGTGAGGGTTACACAAGATGATGTCTAGCAAGCACTCGGCACGGCACAGGCAGACAGAGGCACTCATCGGTGCTGTCTGGATCTGGCAGCAGAACATTTTTTGTGTGTGGCAGAGGAAATGAAGTTTATTTAAAAGATTATACCAAAAAATTTGCTCAACATTGATACTATGAGACAAATTTTAATTCTATATGCAACACAAAGCTTTTAATATTAAAGAACTTGACCCCTTTATAAGGCCGCTGTGCTTTCCAAAGGGAGTCAACACTTTCCTTCTCTTCCACTCTCTTTGTGGGAGAAAGAATATCCAGAAAATGAGTTGGGATCTGGCTGCCTCACTGCCTGATGCTCAGCTAGGTCGTGGGCTCATCTTTATAAAGAGGAGAGTGTCGGTCCCACCTACTTGGAGGAGTGTGGGAGGACCTAATGAGACACGGACTCGCTGTGAAAAGCAAAAGTGCTTTGGACTACGACGGAGTGTAAAAGAGCAAATTCCCTGCCTGTCTTGGCTCCAGTCTGGCAGCTTAGAGCCTTTTACCCCTCAATATGGTGGCTGTCTGGCTTACAAATAGAAAAGCAGAGTTGAAGCTGGCTGTGAAATCCCCATGAATGAGAGAACAGACACTCCGGGAAAATCAGCAGGGCCTGGTGGTGAGCTGAAGTGGGCTGGGGTCCCACCCGTTTCCCCACCGCCCGCCCCTATTCTCTGCCCTGGGGCCCAGACTCAAGCCTGGGGTTCCTGCAGCAGGACCCCAGCTCCTTCCTGCCCCTCCACTGGGTCTACAATGCCTGGAGCCTCTAGCTGGCTCCAGTCACAGAACATCCCTCTTTGTCCCTGCCCCCAGGGAGTTCTCCACTCCCTCCCCTCCCCAAGCTCACCCCCCCCCCCCAAGGCTGCAGCGCCCTTTCAGGACGAAAGGGAGACAGGGTGACCAGGGAAAAAGAGCCAAGGAGGCTGCAGACAGGCAGAGGTACAAAGAGGGATTATGCTTTAACAAAGGAAGGAAAATTAGAGCATTAGAAGAAAAAAGATGAGAAAGCTGTTAAGAGGGATGAATCAAGCAGAGCATGAGGAGAATGAGATTTGCTCACAAAAAATAAAAGAAGAAGAATCGCAATGAGACAGGATACAAGGGCCATGCAGGGCAATGGAAAGGGCACTAAGTGTGGAAGCAAACACTGGTTTAGAATCCTGGCTCTGTCACTTACCAGCTATGTGCCCTTAGATATGTCATTAACTTTTCTGGGACTCAGCTTTCTCATCTAGAAAAAGGGGGTATTTCTACCCACCTCAACGGATTGTCAGGAGGATAAAATGAGACCATGAAGGCAATGATCACAGTACAATCTCAGGGCACACAGCAGGTGCTCAGAAACAAATCACAGTCAACTGACACTTCACATCCACTAGGACGGCTATAATTTAAAAAGGAAAATAACAAGTGTTGGCGAGGATGTGGGGAAATCAGACCCTTCACACCTTTGCTGGTGGGAATGCAAGATGGCACAGCTGCTGTGGAAAACAGTTTGGAGATTCCTTAAAAAATTAAACATGGATTTGCTTTATGACCCAGCAATTTCACTCCTAAGTGCAGCCCCAAGGAATTGAAAGCAGGTATTAAATAAGTACTTGTACACATATGTTCACAGCAACACTATTTACAATAGCCAAAGGGTGGACACAACTCAAATGTCCACTGATCGTTGGATAATGGGTAAGCAAAATTGGTAGAGTCACACAATGGACTCTTATTTGATTATAAAATGAATGAAGTACTACAGGCTACAACTATAGGCTACAACGTGGATGAATCTCAAGAGCACTACACTAAGTAAAAGAAAACAGATACTAAAGGCCACATATTGTACAATTCCATTCCTATGAAATGTCCAGAAGAGTTAAATTCATAGAGACAGAAGGCAGACTAGTGGTTGCCAGGGGCTGGGGAAGGGAGAAATGGGGAGTGACCACTTAATGGGTACAGGTTTCCTTTAGAGATAATGAAAATGTTCCGGAACTAGATAGAGGTGATGGTTGCACAACCTGGGTGTGGAAGGCCAGGGCCCTCAATCTGCTGGCCTAGGTTGCAGGGCCAGCCCATGTCCTATTACAGAGTGGGTCTGCGGGAGGGTATCTGGGTCCTTCATCTTATGGGCACATTTTTAACACAGCAGAAGCTCTAGCTGGGACTTCCCTGGCGGTCCAGTGGTTAAGACTCTGTGCTTCCACTGCAGGCATGGGGCACAGGTTCGATCCCTGATCGGGGAACTAAGATCCCACATGTTGCTCAGCACAGCCAAAAAAAAAAAAAAAATAAGGAAGAAGCAGCTCTAACTCACTCACTAAAAAGAGGAGCAATACAGATCACTGAACTCCTGGTCACTAGCAGGTGAAAACTCCCAGGGTCCCCCAGCCTGGAGCACGGCAGTGGGTGGGCTACACAGGCACTGCTGTTCCTCTCTCGAAACTGTCACAGAGCCTCACACGGCCCAGGCCACCCAGCCCTCTGTCCATGCCCAGCCACCAGCACCATGGCCTCCTTACCCCACTCTCCTGCCTGAGAGGGGCCGGACACTCCGCAGGCATCTGACCCCAGGAGGAATCCCTGTGCACAGGGGGGCAAATTCTAAGAAGAGGAGAACCGTGGAGAGTGGCCCATGCTTCTTCCATGACCCCTATCCACACAAGGCAACCCGGAGGCCGGGTCACACTCCCTGCTCAGGGTGCCCACCAGCCAGGGCTGAGGTCACTGACACTGTTCTACACAGACAGTGATGTCCGAGAAGTGCTGATGAATGTTCTGGAAGAGCCAGAGCTGGGACGTTGTCAGAAGTGTCCGGGGCACAACTTTCCCTATTCGTCTCCCTGCTCTGGCGAGACACACCCCTGGGAGCACCCCCTCCATGAGGCTTCACAGCCCCTCAGACTCTTCTCCTTGCCCGCTTCCAGCAGAGCTGAGCGAAGCCGGATTAGGCGCTCTGCCAGATTACAGGGCTCCCACCTCCTCCGGGGCCTGAGCTCACATCTCCATGTTAACCCGGCCAGACACGGGACATGGGTCTTCCTCTCACACACTGGCCCGGCAGCCTGGGTCCCTGAGGCAGACACTGTTGGGACAGAAGCATCCAGGCTTACATGAAGCTCCTCAGTGCAAAGGGGAAGGACGCTAGCCATGTAAGCTGTGAGATGTGAATCACGGGTCTATTTCTCCAGCAACAGTACAAACACATTATAAACATGCTTCAAGATGGACCATATCAACAATCACACTTGCAAGGAATGCGTGCTCCACACCTGCGCTCCCAGGTTCCCAGAAGACCACAGATGGCTCCCAGCCTGTGACTCCCCTCTCCCAGGGACAGGCAGCCCCTTCCTACATTTACAAAGTGCTCCTGTCAGGGTGCCCATAGCAAGCTGACACAGATGATTCCTGTCCTAGCTACCTGCTCAGGGGTTGGAAAGCCAACACTAAGGTCACTCTTGGGGAAAAAAAAGAGGAAAGAAAAGAGCTTTGGGGCTCCTATGCTTCCCTTTAGGAGAGCAGGGTGGCCCTGTCATCCCGGGACAGGTGGCCTGTGTGTCGCCTCCCAGGGCGGAGAGCAATGGAGTCAGGTGTCAACCCTGCTTTGTCTGTGGGTCTGACCAGATGGGCCGAGGTCCATGCAGGGTGCTGCTCCTGGGCTGCAGTGACTAAGAGCCCCGCAGGTGAGTGTGACAGGCCTGTCAGGCCCGGGTGACTCAGCAGAGATGCTTCCATCTGCTGACTTCTGGCCCTGTGACTCTGATTTGAGCACCCTTCTCAGGATGGAGAACACACAGATTCCCCTCTTCTACTAGTTCCCCGAGGAAAAGGGAGGTAAGCCAGGCCAGGATGGAGAGGAACAGCCATGGCCAGCTAACACCCCGCCCCCTGCCCAAAGAGGCAGTGTGACCCTACAATGAAGCTGGGAGGGAGGCAACCTGACATCTCCCACACCAACCTCATATCCCAGCCAGAGCAGACTGGGAAGATTATGCCAACCCTTGGTCCTTAGCCAGGGGTTGCCCCCATTCTCCCAGATAATGCAGGCGCTATGAAGCTGCTCAACCCCGGCTCTGGAGGCATCATCACAGCTAACCCAAGCCAGGTGGGGGAGGGGTGGGGAGGGGCAGGAACAGGCAGGGGGGGTGGGGAGGGGAAGGCACCAGCTCATCCAGTGGTTCCATTGGTGCCTGGGAGCCCAAGTGGCTTTTCTCCAGAGGACAGGGAGGCAAATGCTTAGATAAAGGGGTACACGTGGAGGAGTATATATTATATATATATATACACCTGGGTCTGTTCTCTGGGGAAGAGTAAGATGAAAAACTCCTACAGTGAGACCCCAGCTGCCACACGAGGGATTCAAGGGCAGGTGCATGAGGGACCTGGCTCTTCCTGCAGTGCCCCTTCCTCGTTGCATGAGTGCCCTCAGCGGCTTTACAAGGAATTTTACGCTGCTACAAGGGACTGCAGGGTGCAGAGTCCATACAGATGAGGAAACTCACTCTCGCATCCTTTCATGCAGCACCTACGACCTCCAGGCAGCCGGGCACTGGGTGGAGGCTTCAATCAGCCTCCTCCTGCAGCCAGCAAGTGCTTCCTCCCACCCTGATCCTAAGGGTGACTCTTCCTGGCAGAGCCACACTCCTCTCATCTAGCCCTCGGATTCCACTCCTTTCTGATAGGTTCACCCCTTGGCTCTGGTCAAAACTACACCCTCGGCTCAGCCGCCTCATTCCCTGCCCTGCTGAGAACAATGCCCTTTTGTCCACACAAATGTCCTGCTGTGCGGTCCCCTCTGCCTCCTCATACCCACACCCTGGCTGGAACCCCGGGGCTGCCCTCCCACCGTGGCGCCTCCTTTATTCTCAACCTTCCAAATTCTCCCAAAGCTCCAAGCACCCAGCACTTTGCTCCTTCCGGACCCTCCTACTGGGATCATGCTCACTGGCCCTCCACGTTCCTCCCTCCCGGTCACTGTTTCTCCGTAGACAGAGGCAACCACAACCAGGAACACCCCTTCCGCTTAATTTCATGTCAGCTCCTCTGGCCCCACGCGGAGTGATGTCTGGCCACTGGTTTCTGTAGGTTTCTGTGCCAGGGCTCCCTCACCCAACCCCAAGGGCCTAAGCCTGGAGGCCTGGTGTTTACCCCTCCTCCCTTCTCCCATCTCTATAATGGAGAGAAAAGAGGAGAGGGGTCCACAACCCAAGAGACTGGAGGGGAGCACAGCCCGCCTGACGAACTGCAGAAATGGCTTTCTTCCATCCCCCAACCCCACCCCCATCCCTACCAGGGCCTCACCTGTGTGGGTACCGTTTCCCAAAGCCGTGCTGGTGATGGGGTACCAGGGGCCCTGAGGCCCCAGCTTTCTGCAGGTTGTGCCAGGCCCCCGGGATCACAGTCCCTGGGCAGCACTGGGCTTGCCAAGGAAAGCCGGGGTCTGCGAGCAGGTGTGCCGGAGCTCCCAGGCTCTGCAGCCGCCATCTCCAGTCTGAGGCCCAGCCTGGGGATTAGGGGCGGATTGCGCTGGGAGATTTCCCCCTCCCTGGGGCTCATGGCTGCTCCTTCCCATCTGGGAGGAGAAAAAGAGGATCACCAAGTGGGTGCCCTCCTCCATCCTGCCCATCCCCAAGTCCAGCTGTTGCCACTATGAGTCCAGTGTTCATGAGGACATCCAGGTGTGACAAACAGCAACTCCTGCCTGGGGGGCAGGTCGGGGAAGCACATGGCAACACGTGCACCTGCATCTTTCACACAGCTGGATGGATGCTCCGCCCCTGCCCTCCCCTCCCCTCCTCTCCCCTCCCCTCCTCTCCCCTCCCCTCCCCTCATGCACATACACAAATGCCTCTCACCGTCAGAAGCCCCTATCACAAACAGGCACAGTCCCATCAACTCCCTTCTTCAGCCTCAGAACAGAAGTGGACCTCCTAGCCAGGCTTCCAGGATGGAGGCGAGCTCTTCAAAGGCAAAAAGGCTGGAGCCTGGAGGGGACTCCTTGGCAGATGCTAACACAGTCAGCTCAGCCTGCAGTCTTCTGCCTCTTTCCCTGCTGCCCTGCCCACAGGCTGAAGGCACCATCACTCCCAAGGCTTCCTCCCTACTCTAATAACTGCCTGGAGGAGGCAGACAGCAGCCAGCCTCACCAGGGGATTTCCTCTTCTCTGAGATCCTAGAAATCGACTTTCTGCTCTGGACACTGCTGAAGCTACTTCCCCGCTAGCTTCTGCTTCCCATTCATCACCCCGCCCTCCACCCCGCCCCCCCTCCCCAACACCCGGCAAAAACACCCAAGATAAAACATGGATGGCAAACTCACAGCCGTTTCTTCCTCCTTGGACTTCATCTTGACAGTCCCAGCAAGAAATCCCGTGAGCGGCCAGCAGAGGGGGCCAGAGACCCACAGTTGCGGAGAGCAAGCTGTGAGGAGGGTGCCGGGGTGGCCAGCAGAGCTCAGGTGTCTGCTGGGTCTCTCTAAGGGCAGCTTCCCACAGCAGAATCACCAAAGACGACGCAGATTCTGCACCCACTTGAGCCTGGTGAGAGACTCAGGGCTTAAATATTAAGGATCGGCATGGATCACGCTGACGGGGCGGCCCAAATTCAAGAAGGTGCACGGAGATAAGGGCCCAGTGCTATCTCTAGGGCCCAATGCCAGGGCCCTCAGCCAGAACACCAAAAGCAGAAGTCCCCACACCCTAGGCTCGTGGAAACCTTACAAACATTTGTGGTGGCAATGACTTGGGGTTTGTGAGGACAGGGGCCTAGCAAGGGCACAATGCTCAGGTCCCAAGTTCTGGGGCCGGCTCAAGCATAAGCAGTCAGGGACATGTGGGGTCAGGGACACTTCTGGCAGCTTCCCACATCTGTAAATGACCTCCCGCCTATGGTACTTGAGTTTTTTCTTTATGCTTTGGGCATGTGCACTGTTCCTCTTGCATAAACAAGTCTTAGGTCTTAATGCTCCCAGGAAGGCAGGGATCAGATCTTAACTATATCCGGGCCCTTCACTGCGTCTAGCATAAGACTGACCCTCCCTAGTATTGACGTCTGTAGATGACCGCCTGATCTATCCCATTGAGCTGAGACGGAAGGCAGTCCATCTACTGCAGTCTGTCCTAGATAGCCACGGAGGCGGCCTGGTCTTCTCACACTCAAGACATCCCTCCTCTGCCCCCCTCCTCTCTAGGCTCCGCCAAGCTAACATTTGTAACCTTTTCTTACAAGCAAAACAGGGGGAGGAGAAAAAGGAGAAGGCAGTAGCAGCAGAAGCCCAGAGGCAAGGAGGGGGCTGAGTAAGCCGAGCCCTGGGGCTCTCATGACACCTCACAAGGTCTCACTCCCCAGCTGCCCAGGATCATGAAGGCTCAGAAGCACCAGAAAGAGGTTCCTTCGAGGCCTCATTGCACCACCAAGATGACCCTGAGGTGGTATCTGGCATCTCCCTAATGGGAGGGTTCAGCTCCCCTCCAGGGACAACTCACCCATCAGCACAGTAACTGAAGGACAGGAAAAAGCGGGGTGGAGCTCAGGGTGAACCATTAGTCTGCTAAGAGAAAAGGGACAAACAGGAACCAGGGGGATGTCTGCCAGGCAAACCAGCAGGAGAGTGGTCCCTTTTCCTCTAGAGTATGTTCTTATCTTAACATGTCTGAAACGTTCCCAAATCTGCCAAGGATGTAGAGCTTCCTGCTCTGGGGGTGGGAAGCAGGAGCCCAAGGTGCCACGACGCGGTGGAAAAGGTGATGCCCAGGGTCTGGGTCTCAGCTCCATACCTGCTATGGGAGCTTGGTGGAGTGAGCACAGGCTCTGAGACTCAGTGTCTACCACTGCACTGGGAGGGGTGTGTGAAGGGAGGGGGGCTTGGAAAGCCCTGGCAGGAGATGAGAGAGCTGCAGGAAGACACCTCGCTCCCTGGGGGCAGGTTACACCTTTCAGCCCACGGCAGAGGGCTCGGGTCAGAAGGCCTGCTGTGACTCCTCACCCCGCCACTCGCTAGCAATGCGGCCTCCACAGGCCCTGTACACGCCTCTTCACAACTGCAAGAGGAGGTGGCAGCACCCACAAAACAGCAGGCTGGAGAAAAAGGCCTCAGGGATGAGACCGGTGGCATCAGGAGCTGGAGGAGAGGGTGGGTGAGCTGAGCCCTGGAGATTCTCTGCAGCTCAGCTGCAAAATCGTACATATGATCCTTATCTCCCAGGGCTGTAGGGAGGGGAGGATCAAACGGGAACATGAGTAAAAATGCCTGACACATCGTAGGTTTTACTGAAATAAATGACTAACGACCCAGCAATCCCACTACCATCCACCCTGAGAAAACTATAATTCAAAAAGACACATGCACCCCAATGTTCATTGCAGCTCTATTTACAATAGCCAGGACATGGAAGCAACCTAAGTGTCCATCGACAGATGAATGGATAAAGAAGATGTTGCACATATATGCAATGGAATATTACTCAGCCGTAAAAAGAAACGAAATTGAGTTATCTGTAGTGACGTGGATGGACCTAGAGTCTGTCATACAGAGTGAAGTAAGTCAGAAAGAGAAAAACAAATACCGTATGCTAACACATATATATGGAATCTAAAAAAAAAAATGGTTCTGAAAAACCTAGGGGCAGGACAGAAATAAAGACGCAGACGTAGAGAATGGACTTGAGGACACGGGGAGGGGGAAGGGTAAGCTGGGACAAAGTGAGAGAGTGGCATGGACATATATACACTACCAAATGCAAAATAGATAGCTAGTGGGAAGCAGCCACATAGCACAGGGAGTTCAGCTCAGCGCTTTGTGACAACCTAGAGGGATGGGATAGGGAGGCGATATGGGGATATATGTATATGTATGGCTGATTCACTTTGTTAAAAAGCAGAAACTAACACACCATTGTAGAGCAATTATACTCCAATAAAGATGTTAAAAAAAAAAAGAAATGCCTAGTCCTGAGGCTCCTTCACATGCATATGTATACACACACACACACCCCCCCACAGTTATTCTAGGAGGTGCCTGGAAGACTCTGCCTGGGACAGAAAACGCCAAAAAGTAGCTACATATGGAGCAAAGTTGAGAGTGGCAGGCGGACACAGGAAGAGCTGCAGCTGCACTAAAGCGACAGGCTATGGAAAGACATTAGCCACCAAGCAACTGTCCTTGTGCAAAGAGAAGTGCTGCTGGGTAACTGCCACCAAGTGTGCTTCCTGGCAAGTCCTGGCTGCCCTGCCACCTCCTCTTTGGCCTGGCAGAGACAGGCTCCATCTGAGCAGGGGACAGGGCAGTTGCTGGCCCTTTGCAGGCTCAGGCAGCTGAGCCAAGGCAGGCGTCTCTGGCCACACTCTTTCCGCTCTCGCAAGTTAGCCTGAGTCCAGGGCGACAGACGGGTTCCCGTCATCCTGGAAGGGGACCCCTGGAGGAAGCCTGGACCCTGAAGGAAGCCTAGGTCCTGTACGCCAGGCTTTCCTCTGCACGCCCAGCAGGTTTCAGCCCTCTCTTTCCCTGGGTTCCCCTTTAGTTTTTTCTTCCTCTTCCCCTCGTTTTCATGCAGTGCCCCTTCTTTCTTTAATACTCTTAAATATTAAGTTTTTTCTTGTCTCTTCCTTTGCCATTGTTATTACTCTTCAGGTCCCCACACCCACCCCCCCAACACACATTCTTTAAAAAAATCTTCCTTCTTATTCTTCTTTCTCCTGGGGGGAAAAAAAAAAAAAGCACAAACCACACACACATTCTGAAGGGTGGGAAACCTGAGAAGTCATAGGCTTCAGGAGCAAAAACTAATGCTGAAGAGCAGCTAAATTTAGTAGCTTCAAATACAAGGTGAGGTCTTCAAAAAATTTCAGGCTCCAAATGTGCTGTGAAAATCTCCCGGTTAGAATTCCTCCATGAAAGGCTGGCAGCTGCTCCAATGCTCACCTCTTGGAAATGGGGGTTTGGGAACTGGTCAGTACCCAAAGGTCCCTCCCCTAACACTCACTCTTAGAGTCAGCCAGTTGATGCATTTTCTTAGAAACTCATGTCACCAAAGAGCCCTGCTTCCCTCTGGGGACACACAGGAGGAAGGGCCATCTTCTTCAGGATGAACTAGAGCAACTAAGGTGGGCGCATTTCCTAGGAGCATGTGGAGAGGCTCGGCCACATGAGCTGGCAAAGCAGACAGGAAAGGCCAGAGTAGAGAGCGCTGTGGGGCGTGCACACACCACACCACCTTGCAGCTGCTTCCAGGGAGGGAGGAGGCCATCTCTTTCGCCCATGGGTCCTCGGCCTGTCTAATGCCATGGACACTCCTGTTACAGAGTTCATGGTCATGAGCCAGACGCCGGGCAGTGGAGAGGAACACACACCTAGGTCCCTTTTAGGAAAATCAAAACTGGTGCCAGCTGGGTAGGAAAGAGGGACGATTTCCATGCCTTCTATAGCCACTCTATTTCCCTGGGGGAGGCGACATTGGGAACAGGACTGGGAGAAAGTGACCCAGAGAGGAAGCAGTGTCTCCTTTTTGGGCAGTTTTTAGGTAGCAAAGCGCCCTCCACCCCACCCTATTTGCCAAGAATAATTTAGGACGACTCCCTTCTAAAAGCAGAGGACTGAAACATAGAACTCTTGGGGCGTCCTGCTGACTCAAGGGCTCAGAGCTTACCATGAGCTGACGTGATTCAACGAGAAATGTATGTGAAAGCAAAGCAGTCTGCAAACTGCAGCATGCTGCCCAGTGGGCTCAAAGGGACACGTCAAAGGCCATGGTTGGCATGGCCTGGGGGTGCCCACAATGCCCTGAACCCTTGAGGAGCCAGTAGACAGGCATGGCACCCAGATAATATTTGGGTCTGAAGCTGCCTTCTCAGGCAGCAAAGAAACCTTATATAATGAAGTTAATATTACAGAGTACTTTTCTTTCCAGGGCAGGGTTCGCCTTTCCGGCCACCCAAAGGAGGCCTCCTGGTCACAGTATCACTTAGGATCTGATTTAGCTTCTGCGGATCATGCTGAATTATTCATTAGCTACGGATACTGGCCCAGCTCTGGGGTCCCGGTGGTGGGGTACCTGAAGTGAGCACACTCCCCAAATCCAGACTTGGAGGAAGGTCAGAGGGACAAAAGAATCAGGGGCATCAGACTCAGGATGCGGAGGATGTGGGTGCAGGAGCTGGGGCGGCGGGAGGGCTGGAGGCAAAGAACAGTCAGACAAGCTGCCTGCAACACCCCAGCGCCTGCCACTGTAGAGAGAAGGGAGGTCAGAGAAGGCTTCTGTTCCCAGGAGCTTTGCTCACTGCCTCCAGCCCCCACTGCAGTTCAGGGGAGCCCTCGGTTCCCTGGGAGCCTAGAAGGAATGCAGTGGGGTGTGTGCACTCATCACTGCTCCTGTTTCAGAGTCCTCTGCCCTGTGGCGCATAGAGAAAGCCCAAACTGTGCCTACGAAAAGAAAGAAGCAGCAGAGCAGGGATCAGGTAAGTGATACTGTATTTCCACTGCCTCATCTGGCACCAGAAGAGACCAGGGTCACGTTTCGCATCTCAGGGATGTGGTGAATCCAGAGAGGAATGTGCCCGGTGGCTGGGGAGACCTGTGCTAGCTGCCAGGACCCATGCCCACATCACCAGCGCTGGCTCGTCATCATCTGGAACCGATGACAGAGAGCTCCTCTTGCTGCTGTTATCAGCTCTGTTATCACCCAAACGTTGAGCACACCTTCCACTGGGGCATGTCTGAGGGGCCTGAGGCTCCTGGGGGGAAGGCTGGGGGCCTGACTGCTGTCTCCCACCCGTGTCTGGG
Organism: Eubalaena glacialis; assembly: GCF_028564815.1. Taxonomy (NCBI): domain Eukaryota; kingdom Metazoa; phylum Chordata; class Mammalia; order Artiodactyla; family Balaenidae; genus Eubalaena; species Eubalaena glacialis. The sequence continues at coordinate 33,929,277 of NC_083718.1, forward strand.
CTGGTAGCATCTCACCCCCCACCCCTAGGGCTGTGCTTAGAGTCAGGTGGGTAGAGAAGGCATGACATCAGGTCTTGCTAGGTAACTTGGACGTTATCTAACTTCACCCCCTGTACCTAGGGGAATTTTGTACTCCCAGAAGCCAGAGCTAATCTGGAGAGCACTGGGTACTTTCTATCTAGAAAGAAAGTCATGGATGTCAGTAGGGAAAAGACGAATAGAGGCTAGTTCCAGAGGCCAGCTGCCTGCTGGGGCAACTGAGTCCAAAATCCTGCTCTAAAGTCAAGAGGCTGCTGCTGCCTATGATCTCTGGTGTCAGAGCTTTAGGTAAGGGGCAGAGTCATTTTTTTCGGCCCCTCTCCTGATTGGACAGGACCCCTAAAAAGCAAGGGGGCTTCACCTGAACATGAGGAACTCAAATCGGACTAAAGGAAGAACTTAACTCACCAGGTACCTCAGATATACTGGGCAACAGGGGCTTTTAATCACCGAGACAGGGAGCAGCAGTTCATGGCGAAGCACAGAGCTGCCCTGCCGTGGCCTGGCGGGCGGCTGGCAGCGTGGGCACTGCCTTGGGAGGCCCTCCTGAGGCCACTGGGCTGGCTGCCCCTCCGCCTAAGGAGCCTTTCCACACAGAGGAAGAGAGAAGGGAAGAGGGGATGAGAGAGGGTGGAAGAGGGGAACAGAGAAGGCAGCTGTCCTCCCCAGCCACTGGATGTGAGCCCAGGCTGGCACAGACCGGCGCATGTACACAAGCGACTGAACGGAAAGAGTGTAACGCAGCTCTAAAGGTGGATGCGTCTGTGTGGACAGGCCAATGGGCCAGCCGGACAGGGCCCCGTCGGCCTCCCACGGAACCTGGGCGACAAGCTCAGACACATCAGGAGGCCTCACAGATGAACGGTCCAGCCTCCCGCAGCTGCCGAGGGAACCTGTTCGGAAACCTCTCTCAGCAGAGCTGGCCCCACCCACCTCTGAACCGCTAGGCTTCCAGACATAAAAAAACCAGGCTCCTCGACACCTGCCAAGATCTGTCTTCCTGGCAAAAGCCTAGGGCTAAGGGCAGCCCCTCACTTGCCATTCCTCAGAGTAAACAGGGGTGCTTATTTATGCCCCTTATTTATTAGGGCAGAGGAGAAATCTTGTTGTTGGATAAATCCGGCGGGGGAGTGTACAGGACAGGCTGTCCAGAGTCTGCTCTGGTTTACGTGATGGGCGGAACGTCCCTGGTCTCCCCGTCTGGGGCCTGGAGATAACACCTCCACGAGGCCATGGGGAAGCGTCCATCGTGGCATCATCTCCACACTCTCCCCCTCACCTCTCAGCACCTGGTCCTCTCTCCCGCCCTGCCTGCCCTCGAAGCCAGGGGGCAGCAGGCTGGCCTGTCGGTAAAGTCCTCCTGCCACTGAGCACTCAGTGCTGGTCTCCTAAGGCTCTGGACATCCTCTGTGAGCCTCAGGCTCCCACCACCGCAACCCATGCTGCTCCTCATCCTCTGGGGACCAGCCACACTGCACAGATGGGGAAGGATGACCAGGGCAAGGTCAGGGGCCAGGCTGGTAGAGCTGGCTGTGAACTCAGCACTCCTGCACTCTTCCTCTCCCAAGACCCTCCAGCTGGAGCACCTTGCGCAAGCCTTCTGAATGCGGCGACAGCTGGAGAGAGCTTTTGAACAAGGCCGAGAGGGAATCAATGACCAAGCCAAACGTGGGAGAAAGGGAAAACAAGCCTCTGACCCCTGCAGGGGCTAATCCACTCTCTGAAAGTCTGGGAGCAGGTTGTCAAGGCACGACAGAAGAGTTGCTAGATTTTCCTGAGCGTACACTACGTTTTCTAGGAACTGCTGCTCAGCAAAAGAGAGACCGGGAAGGGGGGTGAGACTTATCTGCTGAGGAACCAGGAGGTCCAATTCCATTGCCACTGCACATATAACCAGTGGTTCCTGCTGAAAACTCCAGGGCCCAGATTTCCAGAGGTTAAGGCCACACACAGATGGGGAACCCAGATGTCACCTGCATTCTCTATTTACCTGCCAATGCCCCAGTGCACCAATAATGATGGCTTAATTTTTCCACTTTATAGACATAAGACAGAGAGTGGTTATCTTGCTCAGTGTCACACAAATAGTAGAAAGCAGAATGGCGAGGTTGAGATGACAATCTGTTTTTGTTTTGAAAGGGGAATCATTTAAGACACAACCTTGAAGACAACCAAGTAGATCTGGAGGGAACAAATGACAGGCGAACAACATCACTCAGACTGAGCTGCTTCCTGGGACCGTGAACCCTTCTCTGTGCCTCTGCTGCACCCTTGCTCTCCGTGGGGCTCCAGGTCCCCTATTTTCTTAGGGAGGGGCCAGGGTGAGCCTCACAGGACAGCTAAGGAACTTTAGCTGCCTCCAGGGTGTTTCAGTAATTCAACCCCTGATAGGGCCGGCTCTGGTCTGAAAGTCAGCTGCTAAGTTCTAAACAATGGCAAGGGGTGTGGGTAGTGGGGGAGGCTTATGAATTAAAAATAGATGCTAGTAATCACCAGGGAGCTTGCAGAGAGCATGTGGGGCTATGTTTACTAGAGAGAGAAGAATCCCTTCTATTCATGCCCAGAGACCAGGGTGGAACCACCACCAGCTTATCACACCAGCCAACGGCCTCTGGGTTTGGGGGAGTCAGCTGACCATGCAGGGTTTACTGATGGCTGGAAGACCCCCTTCCTCAGGACACAGAGGCACCCCCTCTTCTCAGCATCCCCCAGGGCCACGCCCATCCCTGGGGGAACAGTGCCAGATCAGAAAGGACGTATAACTGAAGGGGAAATTGCAACCAAGAGACAAAGCCACCGTCCTTGGGCTGAGACAACCCGCTCATGATGGAAATTGCATAAAATGGTCCCTGGTGGTTTTAGTGACTTCAGATCTCAGTCTGGTCTTGTGGACATGCTAGAAACATGGGGTCTAGTCTCCTCTCTGCCATGAACTGGCTGGGTGCCCTTAGGCAAGCAGCCTCCTGATTCCTGTAGGCCTCAGTCTGCTCATGTGTAAAATGGAGATAACAGTACCTGCTCTGACAACTTCACAGGGATGTTATTAGGAGTAACCAGGGAGTATATGTACGACAAAGCTTTGGAAAGATGAAATTTCTAAATAAGGATATAAAACAGTCATAGGAATAACCATTTTCCCCATTCCCACCCTGAACCCAGGGACCCTTCCCCCAGTGAGCTCACCCAAGAGTCTCCTGGCCTGTCTTCCACCAGCAGCAAGAACAGAACCCTGCCTGCCTCCTGGATACCGTGGGGACAGTGTAAAGACCGAACAGGAGCCTGCGGAGAAGCTCCCCAGCTGATGGGCTCCCCACCCCCTCCCCAGTGCATTCCCAATCAGCAAACATCAACAAACCCTCACCAGCCTCCAAGAAAGTGCCCACCGCGCACCTGCTCACACAGCCTCAGGACTACAAGGTTCCCATTCTCCCTCCTCGCTAAACAGCTCTAGGACCAGAGACCCTGGCTTGACAGGACTGTACTAATTTGACTTTTAAAATGCATCCGCTGACTCGGCAGTGAGAGGCGGGCTTGGCAGCTGCTGCAAGCAAAATACTTGCTCACTGAGAATTCCCTGCGGTCCAGTGGTTAGGGCTCGGCACCTTTCACTGCCGTGGCCCGGATTCAATCCCTGGTCGGGGAACTAAGATCCCACAAGCCACGTTATGCGGCCAAAAAAAAAAAATACTTGCTCATTAAGGGCTGAACAACTGGTTCATCCTGTGGGTCCCTCTGGGTCTCCCTTCCCTCCACAAGGCCACATTTCCCTTTCAGCCGACACGTCCAGATCTCACTCTTGGCACAGACTTCTCTGTAGTTGAAACTAAGCTTGCAGATGGTCCAGTGCCATCGTTTTAAATACTCTCTATATGCTGACAACCCCCAAGTGTCTGCCTCCAGCCTGGGTTTCTTCCCAAGACTCCAGACTCCAACATCTGACTGCTTATTTGGTCTCTCCATGTGGATGTTTAACAACCATCTCAAACGTAACGTGTCCAAAGACTAGCTCTTATTGCTGCCCCACAGCCCCTCCAGATATCTGGTCCGTGTGCTGTCTTCCCCAACTCAGTTAACGGCAATTTCCTCTTTCCAGCTGCCAGGCCAAAAACCTGTGAGCCATCTCTGCCTGCTCCCCTTCTGTCGCGCCCCACATCCATCAGGAACCTTTGTAGCTTGATCTCTGAAGCGAATCCAGAATCCAGCCACTTCCCCCACTCTCACCCTGCAGCAAGCCACTGTCAGCTCACCCCTGGAGGCTTCCAACAGCTTCCTAGCCAGATTCCCTGCTCACGCTGTGGCTCATAGCCTAGTCTCCACAGAGCAGCCCAAGCGGTCTTCTTCAAGGGTGTCACTCCTCTGCACAAAACCTAATGACCTCTCATCTCACTAGAGAAAAAAGTCAAAAGCCCTTTTCCTGGCCTACTAGTGATCTGTAGCCCTCCCTGCACATCTTTTAAAAACTAGCAAAAACCAGACTGCCTCAACCAATATTGGCCTCCTTTCTCCTCCCTGGAAGAGCTGACCCTCCACTTTCAGCATCTCCTCAATCTACTAAAACTGGCTACTTGCCACTGTTATCAATGACCCCCACTGCTTGATACTATCTATGTACATTTCCAAATCCAGATCTGACCTGTCACTCCTGCTGCATTTCACTCCGTTGAATACTTACTTCCTCCCTCTTTAAACTCCTTTCTCCTTATTCTTCGGCATCATTTCTCTCCAGGTTCACTCCTGCAGACCTGGCTGCTCTGCCCCTTATACGTCGTCTCTGTCCTTGGTCTCAGCCCCCTCGACACATGCCCTTCGACCGTCTCATCCGCACCCAGGATTTCAAGCTCAGTACTGGCTCCCAGAGTGCTCGCCCCAGCCCAGACCTCTCCCCCAAGAACCCCACTGCCAGTTGGTGCTCTTTAGATGGACAGCTCCCAAAGGCACCTGCAATTCAACATGTCCAAAAGTGAACGCATCACTTGGCTCCCAAAACATGCTCCTTGGGCTTCCCTGGTGGCGCAGTGGTTGAGAATCTGCCTGCTAATGCAGGGGACACAGGTTCGAGCCCTGGTCTGGGAAGATCCCACATGCCGCGGAGCAAGTAGGCCCATGAGCCACAACTACTGAGCCTGCGCATCTGGAGCCTGTGCTCCGCAACAAGAGAGGCCGCGATAGTGAGAGGCCCGCGCACCGCGATGAAGAGTGGCCCCCGCTCGCCGCAACTAGAGAAAGCCCTCGCACAGAAACGAAGACCCAACACAGCCATAAATAAATAAATAAATATTAGAAAAAAAAAAAAAACATGCTGCTGTGTTTCCTCAACTAAAGAATGCCCCATTCCTAAAGTTGCTAAGCCAGAAAACTAGAGTCCTCCTCTACTCCTCTTCCTTCGTCTTCCATGTCCACTTTCTCGCTTATACTATCGATGAGAACTGCCAAAGGTCTTCTGAATTTATCTCTGCCTTTCCATCCTCACTGCTGCAGCCTAGACTCCGGCAATAGCTCCAATAACGGTTTCTTTGACTCCACTCCTGTCCCGCTTCCTAATCTACTGTCTACACTAAGACCCAAAGGGACCTCCTCCTGCCATTTTCCTGCCTAACACCCTTTGATAGCTTCACACTACCCCGAACTCAACATGGCAAGGCCTTTTGTGATCTAACCTCTGCCTACCTGTCAGCCCCCAAAAGTACTGGACACTCCAACGACAATGAACCCTGGGCAGTCCCTGGCATCAGCTCGCTTGCCTCTGTACACACTATACCGTTCCTCCCCCCACCCTTCCTCCCAATTCTCTGGCTAAATTATACTCCTTCTTCAAGATTCAGCTCAATGGCTTCCTCTAGAAGGTCTTTGCCAACAAGCTCCCATATCCTCTATCACAGCCTCATCACCCTGTCTTGTCCATTCACCAGCCTGTCTCCCCTCTATTCAGTGAGGACAGTACCTCCGGCTTATTCATTCTTATAGCATGTAACAAGTATGCAAGAAATATCAATACTTATTATATGAATAAAAGAATGAATATAGAAATTCAGAAAGTACCAAACTAGATTTTCTCCTTACCCAACAGCCCTTCATGGACTCCTCCTCTATCTTCTTTGGTTGGTAACAATAATAAAAACCATACTGTGCCAGGCTCCATTCCAAGTATTTGACATATATGAACCCATTTAATCCTAGAGCAATTCTATTATTATTATCCCCATCTTTAATTGGGAAAACTGAAGTACAAAAAAATTAAGTGACTCAGGCAGTAAGTGGCAGAACCAGGGTTGATGCTAGTCTGTGCTCTCAACCACTGCATGTATCGCCTCTTGAGAGCATGTTTAAGGAAAACAAACCAAAATTACTATCAGCCTGAGCAAAAGATAATTTTCAAAAACAAATCCCCAAACAAAAATCAGCCTTTTGGGGATCATCTCTTGCTTTTGGCTTGTCCTATCTCTGGCTCTTTCCATCAGACACACAACTCTGCAGGCGGCAGCGTGTCCACACCCACCAGGCCAGGCCCCAGCTCAGGTCCTCAAGGCCAGAGGCCCCCGCGCAGATGGCTCCTGCCTCTGAGTAGCCCCGACCCGGAAGGCCCTCCTCTTGCCCCGCCTCACCTTGTCGCTGAGACTCTCCGCCTCCTCGGCCAAGAGGTTGCCACCGTCAGCCAGCAGCAGGGCCGTGTCAGTGGTGGAAGAAGACCGGGGGCGGCACTGGTGCTGGTGCAGGATGGCGGCTAGGCTGCTGTCCTGGGGGGTCTTGCGCAGCAGGTGGGGGCTGCCACGCTGAGGCTCCAGGGAGCTGCTCTTGGTGCGCCGGCTACTGCCCCCGCTGCCACCACTCCCACTGCTGCTGTGCAGGCTAGCACCCCGCTTGATGGAGGGCCGGGAGCGGATCTGCTGCAGCACGCGGTTGAAGGCAGTGGGCCTGGCGGGCAGGTCGTGCAGGGACATGGCGTAGGAGACGCGGTGCATCTCCGGGGAGCGCTCCTTCTCGTCCGGGGAGTCATGGTCGGACATGCCCTGCTGATGCTGTTGCTGGGAATCCTGAGACGTCTGGTGCTCCCTCTCCCGTGACCGGCGGCGGCCGTGGAACAGGTGCTTGAAGCCGTGGCCAAACATGGAGCCCTCTGAGAGCTGCTGGATTTTCTTAAGGAAGAAAGATGAAGAATCTGGTGAGTGGAAAGCTCTCGAATGCCTAGTCGGTTGCGGGCAGAGGTGAGGGGTCCATTCCTGGGATATGAGTGTAGCTCCTACAGCCATCTGAATCTGGAAGATCCCCATGAATGTCCTGTCATGCCTTAAAGGTCACCTTGCAGAAAGGTGGCAACCCAGACCAATTCCTCTCATTCACAAAGAAACGTACCCGTATGGCTTCCCACAGGACATTCCAAATCCACACATGGTTCAGGATTACTGGTCATGATATCCTTGTGGCTATAGTCTGGGGCTCATGGCACATGCGGGCAACACTTGGCTCATGAGATTTATCCCTCTGGACTGATTCTCCCTCCATCCCCTAGTCCCTTTCTCCTTCCAATTAGGTCCTTCCTCCAGATGCTCTTTTGGCCCACCAAGCATCCATTTCCAAAGACGCCTCATTGCAACACTCCCTGGAAAAATCAGGGTCATACAATCAGGTTATACAATTGTAGCAGATATTGCTAATGACCTACCCAATAACTATTCTCCTTTCTTTCTTACCGAATTGCATGGCCTTATTGTGCCATGCTAAAAATTCTTGCTTCGTCAGACCCCCTTGCAGCTAGGAGTAGACACGTGACATAGTTTGGGCCAATGAAAAGCAAGGTGAGCATTTCTGGGGAAACTTTTGCTTACCTAATAAAGGTACTAGCTCTTTTTACTTCTTCCTATCTGGAATGTGGAGGTAATGCCTGGAGATGCAGCAGCCACCTTGCAACTGCAAGTAACTGGCATGATGATGAAGACCTACACACAGATGGTAAAGCCCCCAACAACAGGCCTGGGAACTTGATGGCCCTATGGAATCACCAACCCAGCTGTGAATGCCTACCCTGGGATTCTTGGTTCATGAAATAAACAAGTCTATCTTTATCTATACAACTCTAGAATAATTTCCTCTTATTTATAGTCAATCTCATTCCTGACATAGCAATAAAATAAATTTTACTGAAGCTTCCGAGTTGGTGAATACTTCCACATGCCAGGAGGGTGGCACATCCCAGTCCCAGGGCCACAGAAAGTCCTGTACTCAAGACCTTCCAAACCTCACCGTATGTGCCTCTTCATCTGGCTGTTCATCTGTATCCTGTACAATAAACTGGTAAATGTTAAAAAAGTAAATAAACTACCTCAATGGGCATACCTTGTAGTGCGGTCAGTAATGTGACCACTTCTTTAGAATACAGTCTTAGTGTCTTTCCACTCAGACTGGAACAAACCAAAGGGGCTCTGGAGCCCAGTGCTGCACTGGCCCCGGCTTCCCTCTTAGCTCTGCCGCTGAGATGCTCCACCTGCTCCCCAGGCAGCACTGCTCAGCGAGAGGCAGCCCCACCACCCGGCCAGGGCGAGGCAACGAGTGGGATAACTCCAGACAGCTGCTTCTGTCAGGGGGTCGGCTCACGTGGTGGAGCTGAACCCTCGGCAGAAAGCTTCAGAGCCAACAGCAGGAGGGGTGGGACTTTGAGGACCAGGTGAGAACGCCCACTCTGTAACTCCTGAGAGGGAAACTCAGAGCCCAGCCACATGGGGTTCAATGTCTTCATCTGTAAAACTCATCACCTCAGGAGGCAGCCTCGGTCATCTACGAAACCTTGCAAAGAATTCCAAGTACTGGCTTTTCTTTTTTTTCTAGAAACAAACTTACAGAGCAGAAAACTTGAACCATGCAAACACCAAGGAGAAAACCAGCTTCAGATCTTCTGAATTAGCTGACCCCACTCTCACTGTTAACTTTACACCTCAGCGTGCTTTGTGCAGACACTACTGTAAGATGTAAGCTTCACTTACATCTGATGTCAATAACAATGCACACTACTGTGGATTATGTCAAAGTGCAGGATTTTCATTTTTCACCTCGTTTGAGTAGTCCCACAATCCTCAAAGTAGGTGGGGCCCCTGTACAACCCATTTTACAGGCCAGATAAGTTATATCATCACAGCTCACCGTGAACTAACGGTTTACAGTCTTCAATATGCTCTTTCTCCTGCATTCTCTCACTTGATTTTCCCAGAAACTAATAAAAGCAACAGCAGCAACATTTCCATTTTTAGGTGAGGAAATTAAGGTGACCATTACTCCTTCTCAAGAATTTAATCCTGGGGCAGCCCCGCAGACGCTAGGTTTCACAGTGCCAGGTCTCCTGATGGGAGCTACCATCTCCTCAGGGCCAGCCTGAGGCAGAGTCTGCTCAGGGTAAAACCACCACGTCCAAGGCAGGCCGGACTGAGGAGTGCACTCCGCCAGACTTGGCAATGGCCAGATCCTGCAGCCTCTGGACCAGGGACAGCCCAGGACACCCCCCTCCTCGTCGGGCCCAAGCTGACAGCAGACCATCCTCCAGGCATCGTAGATGGGGCCAGCTGGCTCTGGCATTTGTCCAGCAACTTCTGCCAAATGGTCACATTACATATTACAAATTGTCTTTCTAGCATTCTATTCCAAGCCTCTTTCTCCTCTCCCCACCACTCCTAACCTAGCTTCTCCAACACTGAGGCCCCTCTTCCACATCCACTCAGATACAGGGTTCCCTTCAAGACGGCACCAGAGTCCCAAGGCATTTCCTCTCCCTGAGCCCCAGGAGAAGGGGGTAGGCGCTGGGGACAGCAGCCACCACTGTCTGCTATACTGCACTGAATCCTAAAATCCTTGGTCAAATTACTTTTAATATCATACAACAGCATTTTTCAAAGTGCTTTCCAATGTATGCTGTCACTCTAACCTGACGCTAGCCTAACCCCAGGAGGCAGGATGTCACAGAGCATCAGTGTCTCCATTTTGCAGATGAAGAAACTGAAGCACAGCACAGTTAAGGGGCTCATCCCAGTCACACAGAAGAACCTCCAACTTCTAGTCTAAGTTACCTTCACTGGCTCACACACTGATTCCGAGACTAAAGCAGATACAGTATTTACGTGTGTCCCAGAACAGTATCACAGGCAGGATCAAAACAAAACAAAAATGCCTGGGCCACGGGGGTTCCGCCCCCTGAACTGCAGTGGTGAATCTTCCCGTGCCACATTGTAGGACTGGGGCAAGACCTGTAACCAGCGTGGGTCTTCCTTTCCCACCTTCCCATCTGTTCTGCAGGTAAAGGAAAGCCAGGGTGACCCCAGGACCTTTGCCCCAGCAGCGCTGAGGAGTCTGCTAAAGTCTATGGTAGAGATGAAGGAAAAGAACAAAAAAGAAGACAAAGAATAATGGGGGGAGGGAGATGGCTCCAAATGCAGGGGTTTTTTCCTCACTTATAAGGTGCAAGGCAAGAAAGCAGGGTAACACATGGGCTGCGCTGTTTCTGCATGTGGGTGTCAGGGAGGAGAGAGTTAAGGAGTTTTGACATAACACGGTAAGTGTTCAAAAAAAAAAAAAGAAACCAGCACATACACATAACCAGCCACAAGTTTTGGAAATGAGGAAAACCATGGTGACTAGCTTGAGGGAACTCAGCCACCAACGCGGCAGAAAGCACCACCTGCTCTGACTAACAGGTTCCAGCTACTAAATGTCACTTGCTTCTCCACATTGACTATTGCTTTTCCCCAGCTGCCAGAAACCATTTTGGTGGCCAAACGAAGCCATGTATTTATTAGGAAAAGAGAGCTGAGATGTTTCAGAGTTAGAGATGGGACACAAACAGCTCTCCTGATCCATGAGAACGAGCAAGGGCTGTCCCAGAACTGCCCAGAGGCCAGAAGCAAGGCAGAAAGGAGAGCATCCTGGGGCCAGGTGCCTGTACCTGGGGAGGTAAATGAGAGAAGTTTGCTGTCTTTCCCTGAACTATCTTTAAGGGCAGAAAGGGTGCCGTCTCTTTGGAGTGCCATCATCGTCTCAGGAAGGAAGGGTAGACTAGATGGTTTCCGAAAGATCCTTCCTGAGAAGGCTGTGGTCTCTGAACAGTTAGGCTTCATCCCCTTTCCTCCCTGGGTGTGGGTCCCCCAAAGGGGAAGTCTGCTCCAAAAGCTGCAAACACAGCTGCATGAGGTCAAAAGTAAAATGCTTCGGGGTGCAGTGACTTTGGCACCATCTGGTTAAAAATAGCCAAAAGCAGCTTCTAATTCCTCCAGGTCCCTGTGTTCTTAACAACTCCCATTAGAGCTGAAAGGATCTGTAAAAGTGACACTACCTATAGTTAATTATCCCACCTGGCAGCTGACTGCATAGCTGACTGCACATCCCCTCCTCCTGCCTGGGTTTGAAACTCCCTCTGCCCCACCACAGGTCCGGCTGGGAGGGTTCAAGGGGTGATTGGGTCACCGTGAGCCTTAGCAAGCCTAGGTCGCCAACGTTCCTCTATTTATAGGGTCTCTATGGAAACAGGGCCAGCATTAGAGAGCTAATCGCTGTAAAAAACCCACAGAGTCCTACTCTTGAGATACAAAGTGGATTGCAGAAGTCTTCAATTGCCCTTAAGAGGCCTTGGGTGGGGAGCCTGGGGTTGGAGTGGGAGAGGAACTGCCACCCCAGGTTTGGCGCTGACGGCCACAATGATGAAGAGTGAGCGGCTGCAACTGTTTCTCTTAGAAACACAGTGAAGAAAGATTTTTGGAAGCATTTTTTTCTTCCCCAGCATCCCAGCTGACATTAAACAAACAGATCTCAACTCAGGGGCAAGTGATTTCCCCATTCTCAATTTTAGTTTAATTCCTCGTTCCTTTATTGCTCAGAGAATTCTGCCTGAGCCAATGCAAGTCAGGCAAGGTGACCTCATGCAGTGGATCTTAAGGCAGAATTGGCTCAACAATTATCAGCATAAAAGATTTCTTTTTTAATGATTTTTTTTTTTGTTGTGGACCATTTTTAAAGTCTTTATTGAATTTGTTACAGTATTGCTTCCGTTTTATGTTTCGGTTTTTTTGGCCGCGAGGCACGTGGGATCTTAGCTCCCGACCAGGGATTGAACCCACACCCCCCGCACTGGAAGGTGAAGTCTTAACCACTGGACCTCCAGGGAAGTCCCAAAAGATTCTGATTAAAGTTATCTTCACGGTGTGCCCTCTCTCTGCCTCTTATCCTACACCCCGTTCACTGCCCCCTGAGCCATACAGCCCTGTCTGACTACGCCGGTCTAAAGTGACCTCACCACCCTGCTCTGAACTCCAGAGCGCTCGTCATCTACACCACTCATCTTGCAATTAATCATGTTCTGCCTTGTGACACGGCTCTGTCAAACGGTTATCCAACTTTTCACCTGCTTCTGGATGGAATCCTCCATGAGCAAATGGAGGGCAGGAGCTGTATCATCTATTATCTTTGTGCCCCCAGTAGTTGGGGGAGAGACCTTAACACAAACATGGCCAATGCTACTTAATTATTTTCTGAGTGGAAACTATGTGCATCTACAAGACCATCTTCAAAAGGCGATTTAATCCTTAGACAACTATCTTTTCCAAAGATTTAAAATGCTCATTCGCACAGTTTTTTGTGTCTAACCCAGATCCCTCCTGCTGCAGTTAAAACCTCGTCTCAGTCTATCATCTTAGTAATTGCCTGGAAAAGGATGAACACAGACCCAGGGGCCCAAATGTGTTTCCTGTCCTCACAAGTGGCTCAGGTCAAGGCTTAATGTTCTCACAGCCAGCTTTGTTTTCCAGGTGGACATCATTCAGCCAGCTTGGCTGGAATAAGGAAGCCTTTAGCCATTTGGTTTGAAAAGTCAAATACTGTCTTTCTCACCCAATCACAAAACATAACTGCGATCCCTCAACAGCTTTGTTTTAACTTTTCAACACGGAGAGAGGCTTAAGTGTTTGGCTGATAAAGGTGGACCCTGTCCAGTATGGCCTCATTCTAAAAATGCACCCTCCTCATCCATGAGCATTTCAAAGCGAGACGTCTTTCTTAGAGGAGAGATGAAAATAGGCATGAATTTAGAGTTGGCCTCCAAGACCATCACTGAGAAGCCACCTGAGATATTTTTTCCCCAGCTCCTGACACCCACACTTTTTTAAAACTTCAACCCCAAATTCAGGTCCTATCAAATGTTTCAATTCCTTGTTGACGGAGAGATTCTTGTTAATGGGATTGAGAGTTAAGACAATTAAATACACGAAAAGTAGCACATTCTGTAAATGCCGAGCCTGCACGACAGTTCCCACTGGAACAAGGGCAGCTGGGAATTCATCTAGAACCCAATATGTGGCAGGAGAACAGACAGCTTCGTTCACCACATGCTTTCCCGTTGGCCACCAATTCCTCCCAAGCCCATATCCAGGGCTGCTCTGAAAATTCCTGATGGCAGAGGGGGTAGGAGAGGGGCAACCCCAGGTCTTAGGACCCTCTGCCCTCCTCACATTAGGTCCAGGTGGGACAAAAACAGGCACCCTCCGCATTCTTCACCACCCTCCACTGTCCCTGACTATTTACAGGGCTGGGGAACTGCTGTCTAGTCAAAAAAGGGCACTGGCCTTACAAGGGACCTGGCACTTGCCCTTTCACTTCCCCCACTTAGAAAGTGCCCTCCTCTTCTTTGGTAATTAACGTTTCCACCCTTTAAAACTTTCTCTAAGTGCACCTCTTCTGATGAATCCCATATGTTTCTGATTCCATCAGTGATGCTGGAAGCACCCTCAAACTTACATGTGCTTCGACAGATGACTTTCTTGCAAGTGTTTCACCCTGTTTGCCTGGAGGCAGAGGCAGTGCCTGCTGCCGAAGAACTGATTTCCCATTTCCTTGTGCTTAGGTCTACCGCAATCCTACCTCCCCTGATGAAACCTCTCCCAGGGGTCCTGCTCCCACCCGAGACTGTGGGAATCTTCACACCTGAACATATCACTTCTGAAGGAGAGCTGGGGGCCTCATGACGCAGCAAGGCCACAAAGAGCCCTGCCCTACCATCGGAACCCTTCCCCAGGGTCCCAGAGCACACACAACCCTCCATCCCGCCCGCATTCCCATGAAGTCGCCTGTCTTCTCCATTGAAAAAGTGGAGAAACTGAGGCCCATTAATTTTACTAAAACCCTGGGCCTTAAAAATAAATAAATAAAAGAAGAGAAAAATAAGCAGGGGCTTCTTGGGAATGTCAATGTTCTCTCTCTTAACTTGGGTGGTAGGTAGATGGGGTGTCTGTTTTGCTGTTGTTATTTAAGGGGTACATATGTTTTCAGACACTTTTATATGCATGTCGTGTTTCACAATTTAAAACATGCCTTCCCCGCTGAAGCCATCAGTATCTGTTAACCCATGAACCCTTTGCCAGCAGGCTCTCTACTGGACTGCTGAACGAACAAGGGGCATCGGGCGCAGGTGACGCACCTGTGATCAGCACAGGCTGCGAGCCAGCAAGGAGAATCATATAGGATTCAGTTGTGACTTTCCCTCAGATCTTTGGTTTCTAATCGCTCTTCACTCTGAGCAGACAGGAAGACCAGTGAATGGTGTGGATGAAAGAACCCAAATGAGTCCTGAGTCAAAAGCACTTCGAGGGGCTTCCCTGGTGGCTCAGTGGTTAAGAATCCACCTGCCAATGCAGGTAACAGAGGTTCAAGCCCTGGTCCGGGAAGATCCCACATGCCGCGGAGCAACTAAGCCCGTGCGCCACAACTACTGAGCCTGCGTTCTAGAGCCCCAGAGCCACAACTACTGAGCCTGTGTGCCACAACTACTGAAGCCCGCGTGACTAGAGCCCGTGCTCCGCAACAAGAGGAGCCACCACAATGAGAAGCCCACACACCGCAATGAAGAGTAGCCCCCGCTCAACGCAACTAGAGAAAGCCCACGCGCAGCAACGAAGACCCGGTGCAGCCAAAAATAAATAAATACATAAAATTAAAAAAAAAAAGCACTTCGAACCAGGACTGGAATGGTGCAATTCAGAGCACCCCCTTCTTCTTCCAGGAAAAAATATTAGTACTGTTCAGAAATCCCTGGAGAAATTATTTGCAGGGGCTTTTGTGAGGGGAAAGAGAACCTCAGGGGAAGTCTAGGGGAAGGCCTCCAGCCAGCAAACCCAGAGCCTTCCTTTCAGGAAAGGCTGGGGAGAGGTGGAGAGGTCTGCGATTTCCTCCCCTGCCCTCGGGCTTCTAAAAGGCATCAGGACAGAGCCAGCTGACTCTCGTGCTTAGCCACTCATCCCAGGCCTCAGCAACATCTACCACATGCTGTATTTTTAACAGGAATGTGTGCTCCATCCCTTTCTGCAGTTTTCCCCTGAGCTCCTCCCACTCCCACTCTCACTGGCACTGCACTTACTTGCCGGAAAATCTTGATGTACTTTTGGTCAGCTGACACTCTCTGTGACCAGCAATCTAGCATCTCCTCCCAACTAGCAAGGAACCTGGCAGCAGCAAAGGACTGGATAATGATCACAAATGAATCAAGACATGAACTCAAGTGGTTCAACAGGAATCCAAGCCATAGGGGGCAGGGGATGTGACTCTGAATTGTTGGGCTCCTGTTGCAGGAGCGTCTGCTGAGATCGCCCCTGAAGGTCACATCAAATGTGTGGAGTAGCTGAGAAGGCCCCCAAAGTACCTGCATAAGCTGCCTGTGGGGCAATGTCCATTCTCAGGCTATTTTTCAGTTACAGTTTTATGATTGCTCCTTTAAGACTGCTGCTTAATTATTTTTCCTTCTTTTCACTGGTCCTCCCCACCCCATAATCACGGATCCCGGGCCACCATAGGAGAAATTTACAGTGCAGTTCTCCACAACACTGAAGGACCATGGAGGGAGACCACGGGAGTCCCTGAAAGCTCTGGCTGCCACTAGCTAGGGCACATTCAGACCAAAATTCTCTCCCTCCGCACAACTTCCACGGAGGTGCTTCACACAAAGCCTTTTTTTTTTCTCCCCTTTCTCAAGATGATTTCCTCCATTGCACCTAATCCATCACAATGCCTGGAGCTGTCACAAGAAAACAGAAGTGGGACTAAGGGACCAAAAGTTCCTATTTCCAAAGTTTAAAATGAAAACAAAAGCAAGCCAGAACTGCTGGTTGCTCCAGGCCAAACACAGGTATGAGACAGGGGGGTGTTAAAAATCAAACTTACCCCATTCTGGTACCACCATCAAATCTAAAACAAGTTAGCTTCTACCCAGTGCTAGAGCCAAAGATGGAATTTTTCCATCATTGGAAAACTGTGCCAGCACTGGTAAACAAGTTTGGACACACTTCAATATTCCTGGTCCCTTTCCCCCAGAAAAAGGCTCAGAAAAGTTGAGTGGTGTGCCTGAGATCAAAGAGCAAATCAAATTGCAATAGCCCCCAAGTTCATGCCTGGTTCTGAAGTCCCTACGCTGTAAACACGTGATAAAGCAGACAGAGATAAACAGGAAAAGGCCCTGATTGTCTCCCCGTGCTCCCACTGAGCAGGCAGCAGCTAGGTTTTCTCTGGGCTGCCAGCCTGGGTCCACATGGCGGTGGTCACCTCGGTGATAAGCTTTCTGGTGGGGATGGAGGATAACTTGGAAGGACAACGTCTTTTCTCACACCTGATCTCAATTTTGGTTCGGGGAAAGTCAGCATTTAACATCAGGTGTAGAGTTGTTGCTATGTCTGCCCCAACCAGAATGAGAGTGTCACAAAAAAAAAAAAAAAAGAGAGAGAGAGAGAGAGAGGGAGTATAAGAGGGTGGAGATGAACAAGCTTCTTTAAGCAGCTTTATCTACAAAGACACTGCAGCCCCACACCACAACCAGTCCACCTTCCCTCACGAAGGCAGCTGGGGGAATGAATGGAGCTGGTCGTTTCCACTGCTGCCTGAGCTGAAGAGTCCGGGAGTTTCCAAGGCTGCTGCTCATGGACTCAGCGTGAGAATCCCACCTGGTCAAGGAATCAGGGTTTGCTGGCCAGACCCATCTGGATCGGCCCAGAATGAAGATGAAGTCTGCAGCAGAAGGCTGGCCCCCTCCCCACATCAGCCTTAAGAGCAGCTCTTTTCCTTCACCATCTCATTTAAAATAGGAACCACACCTCCTGACCACACAGGGTGGGCTCAGAAGTGGCAGGTGTGCCAGGTACCAAGGACTTCCTGCGCACAGCCTACCCAGTGGAGCTCATCTTAGACATAAGACTAGCCCCAAAACTCTGAAAAGGACAGCAGCAAAACCAGAGGTCACATTCGAATAACTACCACAAATTTTTAAAGTACACACATGGAGGTAGCAGTCACCTTCTCAGCCCTCCCCAAGAAACACAGACAGGTAACACACAGGTAAGAGCACACTCACCTGCGCTCTAACTTCCTGACTCTGTGCCGCTCAGGTCGAACGAGGAATGTCATTGGTTTATTCTGGTGAGCTCCTTAGTGGCTGCTGCCATAGGATACAGGCTTTATTTAACATAAGGGAGTCCTTTTGCTCCCCTAGCTAAGACCTTGCACCCCCTCTGGAGAAAATGTCCCCCAGGCATCAATCTCCGATGCATCTAAGTTCCTTCCTTGGGCTGACATCTCTCTCAGCCCTGTGGTGAGCTGGCTTGAGAAGTCTGAGCCTGCAGTCCCTGTGGCAGCTCCAGCAAAGGTGCATTATTTATCACAGCTGCTGTTTTAATTAATATAGAGACATCCAATACAGCTCAATAATTGTCTCGGCGACCTCAGGCTGGAAAATAAAGGACTCCCAGCTGCATGCAATCGCCTCTTTCGGATCCTGGTTCTAAATGCCGGCTCTGCGTGTGTGCAACTTGAACCGAGGCCCCAAACCAGCCTAAGCACTAAGCGGCCACCTGTCAGTTCTCCACCCTGGGGTTGGTTTAGCAAGCGGGCAGGGATCTCCAAGCACTAGCTTAACCTCTGGCTCCACCTAACGGCAAGAAACCCACACTCCCCTTTCACAGATGGACAAACTGAGCTTCACTTCAGGAAGGTCCCAAAAGGAGGAAACTAATTCAGCAAAGGAAACTAACGGTCTTTTGCTTGGGCTCCCACGCTGTAATTTTCTTCCCCTGCCATTTTACAGGAGGGAAAGTGATGTCAACTTTTTAGTTAGCATCTTGGATTTCTCCAGCCCTTTGTCTGCGAATAGCACTTCACACACATTATTCAAACAATCTCGGATGCGTAAGTCACTAGAACGTCTGCTGAATAATGAGGAACAAACACAGAGGCCCGAAACGAGCGGAAAGACAGAGGCACAAATGGTACCTGACGTCCAGCACAGGGTCTGGCCCAACATCTGCTCATTCTCTCTGACCTTTGTCTGGCTTCCCCATCACTTTTATTCTGTTAAAGCACTTCTGCGTGGTGCGGGGAAAGCTAAGTCGCCGGTTGGACTCGTAAGGGGAGGGTCTGCGCTCACCTTTAAATCGGGAGGCTTGCTTCGGGGACCCGGGTTGGGCGCCGCGGCAGCGCCCGCATCCGAAGTTGGCCCGCCAGCAGAGTTAGCACCCGTGGCCTCCCCAGGCCGGAGGTCCGCGCCCGGCAGGTGGCAAGCTGCATCTTCCAGCCCAGCTCCATCCTCCTCACCCTGTTGTTGCTGCAGCTCGTCCGATTTGCACCTCTTCATGGTGTATGTGGGTCGGCAAGGGGAATCTGTCCTTCCAGCGCGCCTTCTTGGGGGAGACCGCACCCCCTCTTACACTCAGAAACGAGGCTTGGGTCTAAATTATTAACGAGGAGGGGACTCGGCGGATCACAATTTCTTGAATTAAAAAAATAAACCTTTTTAAAGGAGGGTGAGAGAGGGGAGAGGAAGGGGAGCCTTGGTTACAGCTTGCAATAGTTCATTACGACCTGGGGAGCGGAGACAGGTCACAATCGAGGCTGGGCAGCAGGAGTCCTTGGGCAGTCATTGGAGCGGGAGGAGATAGCCCCCAGCCCCCAAACTTTCTGCTTCAGGGCAAGGGCCGGGCGGAAGGGAGCTGGGCGGCACAGCGCATCCCTCCCGGCGGGCCGGGCTGCTGGGCGCGGCAGGCATGGCGCGGCCGGCCGGGCAGGTCCTCGTCGGCAGCCCTCGGCGCCGACTGCGGCCCCCAGCCCTGCCGCGAGCCCCCGCCCCACACTGGCCGGCCACGGAGCCCGCAGCTCGCCGCGCCCCGCCCCTCCCCCGCGCGCGCGCGCGAGACCCGCTCCCCGCCCTCCGCGCCGCCTGCTGCAAAGCCTCGACCGCCGCCAGAGCCAGCGGCGAGCGCGCAACCTACCCCGCCCAGTGCCTCGGCCCGGGAGGGGGAAGGCGAGGCAAGGAGGGAGTGACAACGGCAACGGGCCAATGGGAAGCCCGGAGGGCTGAGGGGGCGTCGCGCGGCCACGTTTTTAGGGTTGGTTGCATCGTGCGATCCCCCAGGAGAGGTCTGGAGGGTAAGGCTGCTGCGTTTTAGCATTGCGGAGAGCGGGCTGCGGAGTAGAGTCTGGGGGCGGCTGGCCAATGGAACGCGGTTTTAGCAGATGCGTGAGGATCTGCTAAAACTCACTCAGATGCGTGAGTCTTCCAGGAAAGACTCTGTTGGGGTTCCCCCCACCCACTCATTTTATTTGGCGGGGAGGAGATGAATAGGGATGCTTATCATCGCTGCTTTTTTGCTCTAACTTTGCACATTATAACATCTCTTCAATGAGGAAGACGCGGATCCCCTCTGACACTTGACCTGAAACACCTACCAATGCCTACATTCAGAGCTACAAATGCAAGGAGAAGAAAGCGGGTGTTCTGCCCCATCGCCCCTTCCCTTCCCCCCACTTTAAGTAAACTATCTCATGAGTCTCAGCTTTATGCTCAGAAATGAGAAAGTATTTCATTTTTGAACACAATAATGTATGTGAGAGTTTTTTGCAAACTGTGAAGCAGCTTTGAAATAAGAAGGGGTATTTATGGCAGGAGGTTGAGACATGGAAGAGAGGAAAGGAATGCAATCTCTTTTTCCCATAAATCTCAGCCAAAGTGCGCTGACTAATCTGGAGGCACAAGAGAGCAAATACTGGGGTTACCAAGATACGCAGCCTAGTAATAATAACAACCCCATATGAGTGCCTACCCTGTGCTTACTGTGGATACCATGGTTTTTGTCCACCCAGCAGCCTAGACGAACAGTTCTCAAAGTAGGGTCCTGGGACCAGCAGCAGCAGCATCACCTGGAAACTTAATAGAAATGCAAATTATTGGACACCATCCAGACCTACTGAATCAAAAATAGTGGGCCCCAAAATCTGTTTTAACAAGTCCTCTAGGTAATTCTGATGCAAGCTAACATTTGAGAAGCACTGGCCTAGACTGTAGTGAAGGGGCCACTCAGTCAGTGAGTCACAGTGATCTCTAAAGTGTTTCACAGTTTCCCAGTCTCTTTCACACCCATCATACCATTCTGGCCTCACTTCAGTCCTACTAGTCTGCGAGTCTCCTGACTCTGTTCTGTCTTTTTCCCATTCCAACCACTCATTTTAATGTGTGTCCTAGAAGAGCCTAAGTTGTTAAGAATTTACTTCAGTCTAGCAGCTACTTTCTAAACAAGGCAGCTCCATTTCTAGAAAACAGGAATTTAGGATGGGCTGGAAATGTAGAACCACCCCCACCTCCACTAGACAGTATCAGGCACAATGTGGAAACACAAGGCCACAAGCCTTTAGCATTTTCAATGGTGAGGGAAAGGAAGAATGTGCCTTTGAAGTCGGTGGCAGGAGTAGACAGAACCAGTGGGGGCAGATGACCTCAGTGCAAGATGTCAGACAGAGTCTACTGCCCCCTGCCTGACTCGCCCCAGTGAAGTGTAGGGGCCCTACAGACCCTGGGTGGCAAATAGTGAGCACATGTGGACACATGTTCATGACCTGACTCTAGGCTGAAGAAAAGTGGAGGCAGTCGGTGTGAAGCTTTAAGGGAGCAGAGACCATAATCATTTTGAATTATGTCTCATTTCCATACTAGGTTGAAGTTGACCTTGAGTTTGATGTTTATAATATTTTCATGTACCCATAGCATGATGGACAGATTTCCTGTTTGTGGCCATATTTAGCAGGTCAACAAAAAAGTGGTGGGTTTCATGAAATCAGCCAATACTTTACATTCCATTTTGGAGAGGCAGCGTTGTGCAGAGGTTAAGAGCTCAGACTCTGTGGCCAGACTGCTTGGGGACAAATCCTGGCTCTGCTCTCCACTGACCATGTGATTGGAGGCAAGTTGTCTAACCTCTTTAAGCCCCAGTTTCCTCTTTCAGAAGTGGGGATACCAACCTTATAGGGTGTTGGGTAATATATGTAAAGCACTTAGACATTGCCTGGCACAGAGTGAGGGCCATGGCTTTAAACAGAGATGTCATCCAGCTTCAAAAAGTTGAACATTCCACTCCAGTGGTTCTATCCTTGGGAGTTCAAATGTGTCTCACCCATTTCTGACTTTCACTGAGTGTCATATTATAGAACAAATATGCTACTGCCAAAGAAGTTTGGGTGAGAAGTTGTGTAGAGAGCTGTGTGACCTGCAACCACCAGTTTGAAGCTGATGACAAATTTTCGATTCTTGAGTACCTAAAATAAAGAGAACTTGAAAATACTTTGACTGAAATTTTGTTTAAAGGATTAAATCATTCTATCATTCTAGGTTTCTTGGGAAAATATAGACACATACTATATTTTGACGTTCAAGATAAGACAAAAATTTACAGGTTTACAATACAAGAGATTATATTCAGTATGTAGGAGTAACATTTTCCATTTTGCTTTGGTACCACTGGTTAATTATAAATAAATAAGTAACATGGTGTAGTGGGAAGGACACTGGTCTTGGTGTTAGAAAATACATGTAAGAATTCTGGTTCTGTTACCCCCTGTGTGTTCTTGGGCAACCAAATCACTTAACCTCTCTCATCCTTGGGTTTCTCATCTGTAAACAGGGGCTAATAATACCTATCCTCACATGGTTATTTTAAGGATTAAATTAGATAATGCATGTGAAAATACTTGACACATGGTATGTGCTCAGTAAACCTGAATGAAACAAAAATAATTAACAAACTTGTCCAAGCCCACTGTCTGCCACATGAGAAAGGCAGGATTATCCCACTAAGTTTAATGCTTTTTGTGAAAGGAAATCCCAGTTAGGCTAATGGAAGGATACCATGTGAAGCAGCATTTTCAATTTTCAATTTTCAGAAGCATTTTCCAATCCTGGTAATATCAAATTTGCTAAACCAGTAAGTGTATAATCAAGGAGGATAAAGATTAGGGTTATGGAATCCTGTTATCCTTGTCGACAGCCACTTCATTTACCTTGAAAAACTGATGCAGCTTTAATTGTAGAAGATAAGGTGCCAAGATCAACAGGTAAGCATAAAGTAGATTTTTTTTTTCTTTTTGTAAGAGCAATTAACTCTAAGAAATAAAAGGCTTCTCTTTCCAATAGCAAGAGGCTTGTAGATTATCCAAGGATAATTAATTATCCTATTCTGCAGGAATTCTTTAAAAAAAATTTAAACATCAAATGGGTTGTCAGAGAGCTATTTTAAGATTTAACATACTAACTAGAGTGCTTTGCTTAGAAGGTAAAAGTACTCTCTTGAGAAACCAGATATAATAATTTTGATCACCGTATTTTGATACCAATATCATTACAAGTATTCCTTTGTTAATGTAATTTTCTTCCCTTTCTTTTGGAGATTTCCACTTCCACTCAATGCTCTCCCTAAAAGAAACTGGGTTCCGTTGGATTAGGAGGTGTAAACTACGCAAATAATCGTCAGGGAGATTGGCTGGATTGTTGCTGATGTCACAATCCCACCACCTAAGTACAGGCTTTTTATTGGCTATTGTAAGAGGCAGGCAGGACTGGGAAGGCTCTGCATCACTCGTGAGTTGGAGAAAGCTCTTGAGTCTAAACTAAATTTTCCCTGTTTTTTACTTAAAATGTACTCAGAAGCATTTTCCAATATGTTATTCAATTTTTCCATGTTATTCCATATGCTGTTACTTAGACATATTTCCATATGTTTTGGTAAACATTGTAAATGATTGTTTACCATCCTATCAAGTGAATGTATCATGGTTTATTTAACCACTATCCACTTTATTCTTAGCTATTTGTTTCAATTTTTTGCCTTCAGGTATAAAACTGTAGTTACTATTTTTATTGAGAAATAATATATATTATTTCCTCCATAGCGTAGGCTCTCTGATACCTAACTAGCAATGCTATAAAGGCGTAAACAAACCCAGATTGCCAATTTTGTAAACATTTTTCTAGCAGCTTTCCTAAGACTTGCATGGGAGATCCAAAGTTTGACTCTTTCCTTGGAGCAGTGAATCTCCCATCTGTAATACAAAAAAGGGGAAGTTCCTGCTTCTCATTTCAGGTAGGATGCATATTCTTCATTCTGGGTGCTTGTTGCTTCTTAGTAATGGGAGAAAAGTCACAAGCATCATGGCCATGAACAGAGGAGGCTTGTGAAGCATAAACTTAAACCCTGATTGTACTGCTCTCTGTGAGAGCCTGGGACTGGTAAAATGGCTGCTTTGTGTCCTTTCCCATCTCCATAGGGAATCCATACAAACCTCTGGACAGTCTGTTACTTAAAACTGAAAATGCTAGACCTTAAAAAGTCAGAAAAAAAGAAGAGAAAATATCAGCTTTGCTCAGAGAGAATCAGTTGTTTATTATTTTACATCTGAAGATAAATATCTATGGCAGTTTCATCTATTATTCTATGTGGTACTTTTAAATATAATAATAAGAGTAAGCACAGAGAACTATAGGTGTTTAAAGAGAACCATAGGTGTTAGGCATTTTGCTAGGAACATTGTGAACTCTCTCTTAATCCCCATGTCAAATCTGCAAGGTAAGGGTTATTCACTCTACAAATGAGAAAACAGGCTCAGAGAGATTATAGTACTTTCATAGGCCTGAGAGCTACACTCTGCTCTGTCTGACTCTAAAACTAAAAGCCTAATAGCCTAATAGTCCTTTCACAACTGTAATTTTGAGCCACTCTTGTGGTAAAGAATTTATCAATGAGTATTAGACTACAGTTAGATGTATCTCCATTCATTCAAATATATTTATGAAATAAATATCATTTACAAAGGCTTTACAAGATGCTTGTGGAAGATAGAGAACAAAAAAAGACGTTGGTCCCTGCCTTTGGACTTAAAGTCCAGTTGGGGAAATGAGACACAAATGAAATGTAAAACAACAACATAAGATTGAAGTGGTAATGACTGTCAATACTCCAAGGGGGAGATAAGTACCACAGTCCAGAGAGAGAGAGATCTCTATGAGGGATTAAGATGACTCCAAGGAAGAGTGTTATGCACATTCATCCATATCACGAGTGTTAAAAGGATAAAATGTCACTTTAGAATGATTCTGAAGCCTTTAAGTAAGTAAGAACTATATAAATCATCTTGAATATAGAATCACTCAATATTTGAATCTCTTTAATTTTACATCTGCATGTTATAGAATTTTTATGGCACATTAGTGATGGGAAAAACTTCTTTTTTCTTTTTATTCCCTGAGACCATAGAGCAGTGTTTCTCAAAGTATGGTTCATGGACTATCAGCAACACAAATCACCTTGGAATTTAGTTACACATGTGGATTCCTGGGCCCCACCCCAAACTAATGGAAACAGAATTTCCAGGGGTGGAGCTTGAAAATCTGCCCTTGAAACAAGTATCCTAGGTGGTTCCTTTTTTTTTTTTTAATTTATTTATTTTTGGCTGCATCGGGTCTTTAATGCTGCGTGGGCTTCTCATTGTGGTGGCTTCTCTTGTTGTGGAGCACAGGCTCTAGGTGTGTGGGCTTCAGTAGTTGTGGCACGCAGGCTCAGTAGTTGTGGCTCGTGGGCTCTAGAGCGCAGGCTCAGTAGTTGTGGCACACGGGCCCAGTTGCTCCGCGGCATGTGGGATCTTCCCAGACCAGGGATCGAACCCGTGTCCCCCGCCTTGGCAGGTGGATTCTTAACCACTGCACCACCAGGGAAGTCCCCTAGGTGGTTCTTATGCTCACTAAGTTTGAGAACCACAGATGTAGGGGAAGACTTGGTTGATCACATTTATTGATAGATTTGTGAATTAGTAATAGCTCCTTTTTTATCAAGCACTTACTATATGTTTGGCACACACTCCCACTTAGTCTGTAAAACAAACTTTGTAGATAAGTGTCATAATCTCCATTTTACAGTAAAGGAAACTGAGGCTCGAAGAGGATTAAAAATTTGCCCCATGTCACCTGGCTAGAAAGAGCTAGCCAAACCAGTTTTGTTTGACTTCAATGTCTATACTTTTCCCACAATGCCTACTGCGCTGTTACTTTGGGATTGAGTGCCTATTATATGTCATATAATTTCAGTCTAAACCTTTCAGTACCCTCCGATGGTACTCTTGCCATGTAAGATAACTAAGATTCAGAGATATTAATATATATCTCAAAATTACCTTCCACCAGTTGGAACAGAGCTTCTTATTCTAGTATGACTTTTCCTCAATTTTACTTCCTCCTGACAGTTCCTAAAACCTTTTGCAGCTCTGACTATTGGGGCTTCCTTTCCTTGTTGTTATTTATCCTGACCCTTTGCACCTAGTTCGGAATAGCAAACCATAAGTTGAAGTCTATGCTTCGTTTTTAATAGCTACCACACCTCTTCCCAACACAGGAATGGAGAGCTTCAGTCTGTCTGAATCAAGAGGGAAATGTCAGTTGCTTGAAAAACCTTCTGCTGATCTTGTGACTGCAAAGAGAAAAAGACAACTTAATCAAGGAAACCTTTCCTGGGAAGGGGGAATCACAGTATCCCATGTGAGATCTTATTCTGGAGCATGCATGCTTGTGTTATAAATCATTTTCAGGGAGTCTCATATGGCCTTGGGGCATATCCAAGCAGATAGAGGGACAAAGGGCTGTTTTCATTGGTGAATCTTCCAGGCGTGCCTTAAACCTCTCACAGGGTGCTGGTGAAAGAAGACAATACTCTCTTTCAAGATACAATGACATAGCACAATTCAGTAATATATAGCTAGAGCCATATAAATGTCTGTACCCTTTCACCCAGTAAAACCCTCCTGGGAATTATCCTGGGAAATAATTCAAAAGAAGAAAACAGGCAACAACACACCAAAAAATGTTTATAACAGTGAAAAACCTGAAGCAACCTAAATGCCCAAGAATAGGGAGTGAATGACTAACAGTGGCATAGCAGTGTAATGGAATATCAAGCTGCTGTTAAAAGAGAAACATGGAGACTATTTAGAGACACGAAAAGCCTTCTTTAAATAATATGAAAGGAAAGCATTAGAAGGCAAAATTGTGTTGAGCTAGAATAAGGGCTTTGGGGTTGGATGAACCTGTGTTATTAGCTGGATGAACTTAGACAAGTCACTTAACCTGAGTCTCAATTTCCTCATCTATAAAATAGGGATAGAAATATATATCTTTCCAGTGTTGTTGTAAGAATTAAAGAGGATATAAACGAAATGATAAAATTTTGGATAAAGCCTGGATAAAGATGGGAGGGGAGTGCTAAGAAATAATCATAAGTTTTAAGCCAAGATATGGGACTATTGAAAATTTTATTTGAAATGAATTATTTTTACGATATTTTAAATTTAATACTACTTTTTTTCCTTTATTCCTCCTCACCCTTAAAAAAAGGTCATACTCCCTATGCAGGAGATGTGTGTGCATGTCATCTGGAAACCTGCTTATGGATCACTAAGCCCTATTTTGAGAAAGTTCTAGATGAGTGCTTCTGAAATCAGCTCCAGAAAAATGACAGGAACCCTAAACACTGACACACAGGAAGGTCACTCAGCTAGGTTCAGGGCCTGCTTTTCAGGCACTTAGAGATTTTTTTTTTTTTAACCTCTTTATTGGAGTATAATTGCTTTACAATGGTGTGTTAGTTTCTGCTTTATAACAAAGTGAATCAGTTATACATATACATATGTCCCCGTATCTCTTCCCTCTTGCATCTCCCTCCTTCCCAACCCTCCCTATCCCACCCCTCTAGGTGGTCACAAAGCACCGAGCTGATCTCCCTGTGCTATGCGGCTGCTTCCCACTAGCTATCTATTTTACGTTTGGTAGTATATATATGTCCATGCCACTCTCTCACTTTGTCCCAGCTTACCCTTCCTCCTCCCGTATCCTCAAGTGTCCATTCTCTAGTAGGTCTGCATCTTTATTCCCGTCTTGCCCCTAGGTTCTTCATGACCTTTTTTTTTTTTTTTTTTTAGATTCCATATATATGTTTCAGCATAAGGTATTTGTTTTTCTCTTTCTGACTTACTTCACTCTGAATGACAGTCTCTAGGTCCATCCACCTCACTACAAATAACTCAGTTTCGTTCCTTTTTATGGCTGAGTAATATTCCATTGTGTATATGTGCCACATCTTCTTTATCCATTCATCTGTTGATGGACACTTAGGTTGCTTCCATGTCCTGGCTATTGTAAATAGAGCTGCAATGAACATTTTGGTACATGACTCTTTTTGAATTATGGTTTTCTCAGGGTATATGCCCAGTAGTGGGATTGCTGGGTCGTATGGTAGTTCTATTTTTAGTTTTTTAAGGAACCTCCATACTGTTCTCTATAGTGGCTGTACCAATTTACATTCCCACCAACAGTGTAAGAGGGTTCCCTTTTCGCACTTAGAGATTTATGTGAAGCTTGTTGGGTAGCGCTCCCTCTCTCCTCTACAGTTTGGGGATGGGGAATGTTCTCGTGACCAGAATGCCTTCCATCCACCTTTGCTTCAGAATCCTAACCCTCACCTGCATTAAACCTCCACTTTGCAGAGCTTGATTCCTGAGAAAGGGGATAGACAGGAGGACGATATGAAATATTTTCTTTTGGCTAAAATATATTGAGCATACTCTTTGTGTCAGGTATTGTGTTTGGCACATGTGGATAGATACATACTAAGCCAGTTGGAAAATATTTTGGAACTCAGGTTTCAGAATTTTCCAGAAAACCTCTACCAAGATAATGTAGACAGGGACTTCCCTGGTGGCGCAGTGGTTTAAGAATCCGCCTGCCAATTCAGGGGCCACGGGTTCCATCCCTGGTCCGGGAAGATCCCACATGCAGCAGAGCAACTAAGCCCATGTGCCACCACTACTGAGCCTGCACT
Organism: Eubalaena glacialis; assembly: GCF_028564815.1. Classification (NCBI taxonomy): domain Eukaryota; kingdom Metazoa; phylum Chordata; class Mammalia; order Artiodactyla; family Balaenidae; genus Eubalaena; species Eubalaena glacialis. The sequence goes on from NC_083718.1 coordinate 33,957,497, forward strand.
CTAGAGCCCGCAAGCCACAACTACTGAGCCCGTGTGCCACAACCACTGAAGGCCATGCACTTAGAGCCTGTGCTCTGCAACAAGAGAAGCCACCGCATTGAGAAGCCCGCACACCACAGCGAAGAGTAGCCCTGCTCGCCGCAACTAGAGAAAGCCCGCGCAGAGTGACAAAGACCCAAAGCAGCCCAAAATAAATAAATAAATAAATAATTTTTAAAAAAATCCTTTAAAAAATAAAAATAAAAAGATAACATAGACAAAGAAAAGGGTGTTGATAGGTTTTCAGCTATCCATCTTTCTCCTTCCAGGATCAGCCCAGAAAGATAAAAACATGTGTTACAAGGTCTTATGCTGGGCAGGTAAAGAAATTAACCAAAAACGAGTTCCACCAAAATGCCAGGCAACATAGTGGAAAAAGGATCAGAAACATTTAGACTTGGAAAAGCATTACCAGTCTTCCAATCTTACTGATGAGAAATGAATTGTGGCAAAGCAATGTTCAGCACTTCTTCTGGAAAGCTTTGGGTCAGTTACTCTAAAAAATTTCTGGAAACTTTGTTCTTCTACTTTCTTCTTCTACTTGTTCTTTTTCTTGGCAGTAAAACAAAGATTACCTCTGTTTGGGGTTATACTAAATTTCTTTTGATTGTTTTTCCTTCCCATGCTCTGCATCCTAACAGCCAGGGATGCCACTGATGAAATATTCAGTATTGGAATGATACTTGATGTATAATTAAATAGAATACATTTAGCAATTCTGTTTTATAGACCTTTAATCTTCAAGTTAATAAACCTACATGTAGAGAATCTCATAAACAAAACCAAAACATTCTTGGAAATACATAATTTCCTTGGAAAAATACATAATCCTGAATATATTTACTACAGGAAGGAAAGAAAACATTTATTAAGCACTCTTATGTGCCAGGAAAGTTACTAACTGCTTTACACATTATGTCATTTAGTCTTCCCAACCCTGTGAGGTAGACATTAGCTTCACTATACAGATGAAGTAACTGAGGCTCCAAAAAGTTAAGTGATTTGCCCAGGATCACAAAGTAAGTAGCATCACAGCTCAGACCAGAACTTGGTCAGATTCTGACTCCCGTGCTTTTTCCTAAGTTTTTACAGGATTTCATTTCCGAAGCACTTTCTCTTCCTATGGCTCATTCCATCCTCCCCAAAACACAGTGAGATTAAACACAATCATAGAATTCTCCCTTTTAGCAAGTCACAGAGCCAGGATAAGAACCTAAGCTTGTAGCAATCATCAGCATCTCAGTTATCATTTATTGAATGCTTTCTATGTGCAAGCCTCTGTACTAAGCATTTTTAATACTTTTTTCCCTGTTTCAATTCTCATGATAACCTTATGAGGTGGTCATAATTATTATCCCATTTGATGGATGAGAAAACCAAGACTCCAAGGGGCCAATGACTTGCCCAAGATTATACAGTAGCAAGTCAGGACTAGAACTCGGGTTTGTAAAAATGATACCACAATTGATAAAAGCAGTTGTCATTTATTAAACACATCATGTGTCAGATACTGCTTCTTAAAAAGACTTTTTATTTCTAAATACTTTGAGATTTATGATTGGCATTGATTTTTAAAAATATTTATTTATTTATTTATTTAGGCTGCGCCGGGTCTGGACTCTTAGTTGTGGCATGCATGCAGGATCTAGTTCCCCGACCAGGGATCGAACCCAGGCCCCCTGCATTGGAAGCATGGAGTCTTACCCACTGGCCCACCAGGGACGTCCCGGCATTGTTTTTTTAAATGCTCACAATAACCCTATGAAGAAGGTACTATTATTCCCATCTTACAGATGAGGAACTAAGACTTATAGATAATAAGTAATGTCTCCAAGGGCATACAAATGCGAAGGGGTAGAACTAGGATTTGAACGCAGGTCTCTTCGACTCCAATCCTATTTCCTTAATCCTCAGGCTTTGCTGATTCCTGTTCTGTCTCTGTACGCCTTTTCTACCCAAAGTGTGGTCCACAGACCAGCAGCATTGGCATCACCTGAGAGCTTGTCATAAATGTGGAATCCCAAGCCCTACCCCAGACCTACTGAATCAGATGTGTATTTTAACAAGATGCCCACATGAGTCTTGTGCACATTAAAGTTTGAGAGGCACTGCTCTGCAACATACCAGCAAAATACAGAATAAGCAGAGAAGGGAGCAAGATTGTCTAGAATAGGGCTCCTCAAACAAGTTCCCTTGGAAATCAGTTTTGAGCTGGAAAGAGGTATGTTCTGCTGCTCAACTCGATAATGGTGATCTTTTCCAATTCATAAATAAAATTAAGTTAATGAATTATATTTTCTCATCTTCCATAATTTTTCCTCTCTTCTTTGGAGTTGAATATCACTTGCCTGTTAGTAAGTTTAGACGATGACAATTGAACAGTAGTAAAGAAATACCTATGGAAAGCTCAGAAATGTTGTTTAATTGTTTGTTGTATTTTTCTCTTTAATTTGTGGGTTTTTTAATTCTTGGACTTGTGATTGTGATTTTATGGTGCATAACAGAGAATAGTCGTATTTTCTCATACTGAACTTGTTCCTAACTCACATTACAGAATTGAATGTTAATGTCTTTTGGTGTTCCACAAAAAGCACCTGATTCTCACCTATATGAACATGAGGATCAAGTCTTCAGAATCTCTCTAGAAATCATCTAACCTAGAGGAACTTGCCATAGAAAAGTAAAGTTAGAAAGAGTAACATATTTCTCACCTATTCCTCTTCCTTCAAAGAGGATCAACATTAATAGATACAAATATAACCTACTGTTTTTTTCCGAATAGAAATACGAGTGGTTTTTTTTTTTTTAATTAATTTATTTATTTATTTTTGGCTGTGTTGGGTCTTCGTTTCTGTGCGAGGGCTTTCTCTAGTTGCGGCAAGCGGGGGCCACTCTTCATCGCGGTGGGCGGGCCTCTCACTATCGCGGCTTCTCTTGTTGCGGAGCACAGGCTCCAGACGCGCAGGCTCAGTAGTTGTGGCTCACGGGCCTCCTTGCTCCGCGGCATGTGGGATCTTCCCAGACCAGGGCTCGAACCCGTGTCCCCTGCATTGGCAGGCGGACTCTCAACCACTGCACCAGGGAAGCCCCATGAGTGGTTTTTAAACCATGTTCTCCTTTGTGTTTTTCTAAATATTCAAAAATATCTACAGTGAACATCCAACAAATATCTAATGAACACTTACTAAATGACAGGCACTCTTTTAGGTGCTGAAGACACAGCAATGAACAAGCCAGACAAAAATTTCTCTTCTGGATTGGTGGTTGCCAGAGGCTGGGGTGAGGGTGAGGATGAGGGTCAGGGGCAAAACGGATGAAGGGAGTCAAAATGTACAAACTTCCAGTTATAAAATAAATAAGTCCTGGGATGTAATGTACAGCATGGCTACTAGAGTTAATAATACTGTACTGCACATTTGAAAGTTGCCAAGAGAGTAAATCTTAAAAGTTCTCATCACAAGAAAAAAATTTTTTTAACTATGGATGGTGATGTATGTTAACCAGACTTACTGTCGTGATCATTTTGCAATATGTACAAATATCAAATCATTATGTTGTATACCTGAAACTAATGTAATGTATCCTAATTATACCTTAATAAAACCCAAAATCTTGGTTCTGATGTCAGTGTCTTTGGGCCTTTCCTCTTGGGCTGGTCAGATTCCTTAAAGAAGACACTGCAAGTTTCCTCTCTGGAGGGTAAACATCTTGTAGCTAGAGATCTAGGAATTGAATGGAGGAGGAGGGTTGGGAATCTTCACATTCAGTATCCATTAGTTCATTTAATCTCCCATTTTATACAGGGACCTCTGATTCAGCCCTCTCTGGAGAAAAAATACTTCAGTCTTCTTTTGGAGGAGTGGGGTCAGGGGGACAGTTGAAGAAGGGGAAGGTGACTTGGAGATCTAACTGCTCTTAAACAGCTTTCAAAATCCTTGTTTTAATCCCTGCCCATGGTACAAGCTGTACATGGCAGCCCTGTTGTCCTATACACAGTAGCTAGGGGGGGAACTACTGTTACCAATTCCTGAGACTTGAGGGATTCTGCAGTGTACATCAGGTTGGGTCTCAGCTTTTCCCACTTTGGGTTTTGGATTCAGGTTTTTCCAGGCTAGTAACTTAGTTAATGCTTGTCCATTTGCTTTCCAGCTTCTACTTTGTTTTTGCTACTGGCTCCTCTCATTACTGGGGGCTTATGCTTTTAAAAAAATTCCATTACTGTCATTTTAGTGGTGTCCTAGGAGGGAACAAAAGTAGTTCTGTGCGTTTAAGTGTTTAACACTCATCACCTGCAGGAAACACTTTCCTATACTAACTTAAATCCTCTCTCGTTATCATTCAAACCCTTATTCTCCCACATTTGTCCTTAGAATTAGATATTGGAATAAAATATGTATTTTTACTTGTAAGTGATTGTAATTTAGGAAGAGTTCACTGTCATTCACACCCTTTAAAGGTTTAAATAGCAGGAAAAAATTGATCACTTTCCCCAGCAGATCAAAAATGGAGATGAGACATACACATATTAAAAATTATGTATGTAAAAGGTTAGTTACTGCAGCATTGTTCATAATACCAGAAGACTGCACAAAACCTAACGGTCCATCAACAGAGGACCTGTTAATTGAAACATCCCAATTCATATGGTAGTATAATATACAGTCAAAAAGGATGAGGCAGATCTTTATGTTCTGCTGTGGAAGAGTCTGTAAGGGCAGAATAGAGTAAGTATAGTATGCTAGATTTGTGTTTTAAAAAATATATTTATATAGTATCTATATCTGCAACAGTAGTTACCTCCTGGGAGGGGAACTAAGTGACTGGGAGACAGGGAGTAATAGGAAGACTTAGTTTTCCCTTGCATACCGTTTGCACCATTTGAATTTTATTCCATAGTCCTATATTACAGTAAGTCCCCTACATACGAACCTTCAAGTTGCGAACTTTCAAAGATGCGAAGGTGACATTCCATCAATGTCAGGCGTGAGCGAAATTGCAGCTTGCCCTCCGACTCCTATTGCTGATGATCTTTCAGCTCTACCATCTCCCACTTCCCACCTCCTCTCCCTCCTCCAGTCAATAATTCTTCTTGCCTGTTCACTCGATGCCAGCCCCTGTATGCCAGATGTTGAACTGTACTAGTGTACTTTTCAAGGTACTGTACTGTAAGATTAAAAATGTTTTCTTTATTTTTTGTTTGTTTTTTATGTATTATTTGTGTGAAAAGTACTATAAACCTATTACAGTATAGTACTATATAGCCGATTGTGTTAGCTGGGTACCTAGGCTAACTTTGTTGGACTTGCGAACAAATTGGACTTACGAACATGCTCTTGGAACGGAACTCGTTGGTATGTAGGGGACTTACTGTACTTACTTTAGAAATAAAGAACTAATGAATAGTTTTTAAAAGGATGAGCTCCATGAACTTTACCTTACAGAATGCTCTCCCTGATTACTTCCACCTAGCCATGTTTCACCCTTTCTTCAAGATGTTAATTCTCAATTCCTTTTTTGGACAACTCCAGCTCAACTACTCTCTCATCTGATCTCCTTTGCTAGAAATTACTGTGTGTGGCAAATCATCACACATTGCTTTGTTACAGCACTTCTTCTAAAAAGTAGTATAAACCATCTTGCATTAAACTTTTCATTTGTTTCACTGAGCCTTTTAGGGGTTGCAATGGTCTTTGAAGGGGTCTTCAAAGATAAAGAATGACAAATGGAGAATACGTGAGCAAGTAAAAGGGAAGGAGAACATGAGAAGGAATTTGAAGTTCTTCCTTAGGGGCAGACTTCACATGCACTTACCAAGTAGAGATTCATGTAAGCCAGTGACCCCTTTTTATACAATACTAAAAGCCCCTGGATAGGTAAAACCGTCCCATTTTGCACGGAATTAACCCAATTATCACAACATCAATTAGCTAAGAGCACTTGCACTCCAGGAATGAGAGGTTGGAAGACCAAAGCAAACATTTTTGAAGCAAAACTCACAAAATTTTAGAGGGCATAAAGATCAACTAGCCCAAACCCTTACTTCACAGGTCTCAAGGCAAGGCATTGGGGAAGTTCTGACTCCAACTCAGGTCTCCTCTTAAATTCAGTTGGGGAACTACACTATCCAGCCTGTGGGAAAAGACATCTGGCCTGGGTAGAAGATGGGGTCTTTCCATAGCAAGAAAGACAGGAGGGCTCTGTGCCTGGAGAAGAGGAGAAAGAAAGCAGGAACTGAAAAAGAAGTGGTTGTCAAGTTTTGTTTTCTTCCTAATTGTGTCCCGGGCTCCGTCACAGTACACGTCACTAGAAGTCTTCCATATTAGTAGAAGCCAAATTAAGATAATCAGAACTGGTTTGGAAGGTTACTAACCTCAACTTCCCCTTACCCAGCTTGGTCTCTCTACTTCAAGAAACCAACTAAACTTCAGCTTACAGCTCTTTAACGACCCTTCTACAACCCCCCTTCCACACCTGGAGAAGGAAAGTCTGAAAAGGAGGATGCAATGCAAACATGAGGGGTTTCCCTATTTCCGTGGTATTTTCAGCCGCTTCCCCAGTATGTACTGTATTGGAAAGTGAGAGCCATTTAGGGTAGCCATGGAGACAGTACTAGCCTCAGTCTTGTTTCCTTACTTTTCTTTGCTATTAAAATCTTTCGCTCTGATTTCAGTAAGGCACCCCTACTTCTGCCGGAGTCCGGGTTCTGCAGGTGCTCTCTCTCCTCAGGGACACTTCTGTAGGGAGTAGGAACATGTTTTTAAATCGGGAAGAGCGTGTGAGCTCTGTGTGAGAACGGGGGAGATGTATACCAAAGGGCGGTCGGTCGCATCCACAGTCTCCAGGTTTTGGAGCTCGGCCCCGGCCCAGACTACAAGTCCCAGGAGACCCCGCAGTGACGGGGTGCTCCGGTGATCGTTCCCTCACTCCTCTGGATAGTGGAGATAAAGGTTCCGTTCGCGGCGCACTGCGGTTTGGTTTGTTTTCAACGGCAACGGCAGTGACGGAGGTTGGGAACCCGGCCGACTGCAGGCGGGGGCGTCAGGAGGCGGATTCCTCCTGCCCTAAGCACTGGGGGGCGGGAGGAGGGGAGCCGGACCAGAAGGCCGGGCACCAAGCCGCGAAGGCAGAGCAGGCTGAGGCGATGGACGGCGACGGGGTGCCGTGGGGGAGCGAGCCGGTCTCGGGTCCCGGCCCGGGAGGCGGCGGAATGATCCGCGAGCTGTGCCGGGGCTTTGGCCGCTACCGCCGCTACCTGGGACGGCTGAGGCAGAATCTGCGCGAAACGCAGAAGTTCTTCCGCGACATCAAAGGCTCCCACAATCACAGCTGTCCCTCCTCCCCCACGGAAGGCGGCGGGGCCGAGCGCGGCCCTGCCGGCGATGTCGCCGAGATCGGGCTGCAGGCGGGTAAGGAGGGTAGCCGTGAGGAAGACAGGGCTGGAGAGGCAAACTGAGGGTGGGCCGCACCCCTGCCCCTGCAAAACCCCGGGAAGAGGCGGAAAGTGGAAGAAGGGCCGCGTGGCGGGGCTCCCGGGCCTGAGCTGGCGGGATCCGAGATGCCGTGGGAGGGCATCTCTCGGGGTGGGGGAGGGGAGGGGCTCCAGGGACTCGGCCGCGGGGACCAGGGGGCAAGGGGCGCCCGAAGGCAGGAGTTCCAGGAGCAGGATCCAGGGGGCCGGGCTGTGCACGGGCGGGAGCGCGGAGGGCCCCAGTTTGAGAGGGCGGAGGTTAAGCCTCGGAGAGAGGAAAGTTGCTCTGAGTTCGGGGATGAGCAGTTGTGGTCAGAGTCCCAGTCAGGGATGGTGGAATGGAGGGATGGAGGACGGGCGGTAGGCAGGGAGCCCTAGGAGGCCAGGGGACTGTAGTGGATTTTGTGTGTGTCCGTTGTGTGTGTGTGTGTGTGTGTGTGCGTGCGTCTGTGTGTTTGATTATGTATGTGAAATAAGCTTACATCAATCATGTGGCAACTCTGTGAAAGGAATGTACTGGGGAATGGGGCTGGGGTCGCTTAAGGAAAGGGTGTCTCATGGGTGCCAGGGAATTGCCAGAGATGCGGATTGCGTTTAGGGTGAAGAAGTTAGACAGGGAAAGGATCGTTTTTTGGTCCTGAAACTTGATTCCCTCTGGGATGTGTTAGAGGCCCTAAAGCATTTAAAATCGTGCAGCGTCTTTGACCTTTCCTAATTTCTTGCTTCCTCTTAAACTGCTGTTGATGGGGAACTGGAGGGTTTGATAACTACTTGGTCTAATTAGGAAATAACAGGTTGGATGGAAGAAGGGACTGGCATCCCATGCAGACGGATACCTTGGGACAGTATAGCAGTCAATGGGTTTCATTGAGTGATTCTCTAACTAAAGTGTGTATTAAGATTAATGTTGAAAATATCTCAGGCTCTATCCCACAGATTGATTATGTCTAGTGGGTGGGTCCTAAGAATCTAAACACAAGCCATGGCTAGGGATTCTGATGCAAGTGGGCCAGCAAGCACACTTTCAGAAACACTAATTTAGATGCTGACAGCAAATTTGAACATGAGGCGTAGAATGCAGTGAATTCTTAAACTCTTCAGAGTTTGTGTGTTGGGCCCTATATTTCCAAAGTTGCATGTTTAATATCCTAAATTTGTCTGAGACTCCAGAAATGGTGATAAAAATAAGATTCTGATTGATGATATTCCACTTAGTTGGCCTGGATGTAAATAAAAAAGCTTTTATTTTACCTCATGGAATAAGTGGGATGAGGGGGGATGACTAGCTTTTCTGAAGTTGTGGTTTTGCCATCTTCTGCCCAGAGATTTGTTATTCTTAAAATGGACCCATACAGGGGACTAATTTCTGTGAGGCTATCAAAAACAATTGGTGAGAAGGGCAGATGTTTTCAGGGATGAGCCCCAGAACGTGTACTTTCACCCTCTCCCTCAGCAATGCTTTCCAGCGGCTTTCCCTGCTCACAAGTTTTTCTTATAGCTTATCTTAAAAAGCCCTCTATTGGTGTAATTTTATAACAACTATTTTAGAATTACTACTGATAAAAAATCAGAGAGTAGATTCACCTCAGAGAGATGGAGGTTTTCAAGGCACCTTGGCTGGCTCTTCTTTTTATTCTTTAAAAGCCAACTTAAGAAATACAAATGCACCTTTGTATTTTGCCTCATTGGCTTTTCTAGTTGACTGCATCATGAACTAATCTTTTCGTATGTAACTCTCTTCACCCTCTGGAGTCTGTCCATCTGAAATAAAAACCAGGGGAGGGTACAGATGACAGGACTGGGAGCCATTTGATTTTGTTCCATAAAATGCTTCCATTCCTTTAGTGTGGAGAGTTTTATTTTTGGAGGTGAAAAGGAACATCAGGAGAAATTAGTGAGGTGGCACTTACTATGTATATTTTGGGGATGCCATTTTCCCAGCTGTTTGGGTGATTGTGTTAGAAGGTAGAAACCATTCCTTAAAAGACAACTAGCTCTTGTTCTCTCCCTTTACAGACTATCTTTACAAGGTGAAGTTCATTCAGAGACTGTCTCAACTTTCTTCTGTGAATGTTGGTTTCTGATTAATAGGAACTTGAAATGTTAAGCGAAGGAACACTCAGTTCTTAACCTCAATTCTTAAAACCTCTTTTGAAGGTTTTAATCATTGTTTCAGAATGGAAGTGTCTTCTCGGTTGGATGTAGTATGGTATTTGAGCAATTGAAGATCATGGATTAACTGTAAATTTTTATTATTTCACTTTTAACCACAAAAGAGATGGGAAGGACCCCCCCAAATAATGCTTCCTTCTTAATTTTCACAGTTTTGAATTCACTGAGGGCAGTGTAGTGGGTATATAAGGTACATGATGTTTTAGAAGTTAAAAAGTGGGTGGAATCTAAAATGAGAGTAGCTCAGCCTGTACAGGGAAAACTGAATTATAAGTGAAATTGCCTTGATTCAGGTCCTCCTTTTCTTCCCAAAGCATTGGCCTTCTTTTCACTTAACTATAGGGAATGACAGCCCCTCTATCTGTTGATTTTCCTCTGTCAGAGGGTTCAGAAGTAATGAGATAAAGGCTTTGAGCACTTCTGAAGACAGGCAGAGTGGAGTATTACAAAGTAGCAGAGGGAGAAGTATTTTTCTTGTTTTATGATCTAGCAGAGTTCCAAGCTGTTGCAGTGTATCATAAACCTCTCAATTTTAAGAAATTGGAATGACTCAAATGTATTTAGTTGGAATGCTTTAATCTGTGCTACATTCCTTTCTTCCTGGTTCCGCTCCTTACTAACTGAGTGACCATGGGCAGATCACAATGGCGCTGTGCCACAGTTTTCTCATCTGGAAATGAGGATTATAATAATAGTAGTTGCCTCTAGGGTTGTTGGGAGTTAATATATGTGTTTAGAACAGTGCCTGGTAAGGTGCTGTGTAAGTATTAGCTATTACTAGTCAATAAACATTTGAGCACCTGGTAATAGGGTTAAAGAGTCAAATAAAAACATTGGTCTTGGCCTTGGGTTAGTGGAGATCAGTCTTCCCCTTCTATACTTTTCTCCTAAGAAAGAAAAAAAATTATAATTATCATTACAGTGCACCTGTTTGTTTATGTTGGATGAGGGAGGAAAAGGACTAGGAAGATCTGAACCTGGCCCTCTAGAAAGGGATAATCTAATCTCAGCCATATGCATATGCAACATATAAAGTAGAAAAACTGCAAAAAGCTAAAGGTAGGTTATAGGCATTTTATGTGAGTTACAGTTCTTAGGTTTTTATAGCTCTTTGCGATTGGTTTGGTAACAACTTCGTTTCTCCAACATCCTTCACCCTCTTTTGGTTGCCAGAATTAAAAGGGAGAAGAAAAGCACTAATGTACTTATTTATTTAAGAAAAGCCCTAGTGCACATTTTTCTTGGACTTGTTAGACAGAAATTTGTATGGATAATACACTTTAAGTGGCAGAGTGACATCTGGGCAAGGGATGGAAAGTTGGGAAAGAGGATATTCTTTACAGCCTGGTTTCTTATAGTTGCCATCTTCATGGGGCTGAGGGGTGGAGGGAAGTTGGTTGTGGGGTAAAACAGCCAGAGACTGGGATGGGTGTGCTTTCTAGTAATTTGCCATGGTCTGTTTAGAAGAGCTGCCTCAGCATTTCAACAGAAGCTTAGCAGAGATGGTGCTATAATTGTGATTCTTATTTATTACTTTTATTACCTTAGATGAACAAAACCCCATTTCCCCAATTATATCTAAAACTTTCACTTTCTCTCAATTTTCTTCCTGTATGGAAGCAGCATATAGTAGTCAAAAGTTTTAACCACCATTGTTTTTTGGTGTAACAAGTGGAAAATAAAAAGTAGTCAAAAGCAAGCACAAGCACTTGAATCAGACCTGAGTTCCTCTTCTAGTTCAGCCTTTTATTAACCGTGGGACTTGGGGCAAGTTACTTAACCTATTGGAGTCTTGGTTTCTTCATATGTAAAATGGGAGTGATACAGAATGCCACATATTGTATGAGTCCATCTATTTGAAATGTCCAGAACAGGCAAATTCATAAAGACAGAAAGTAGATTAGTGATTGCCAGGGGATGGGGGGAGAGGAAAATGAAGAATAACTGCTAATGGGTATGGGATTTCTTCCTGGGGAATAAAAATGTTCTAGAATTAGATAGTGGTCATGGTTGTACAACTTTGTGAATATGCTAGAAACCACTACATTGTGTGGTTTAAAAGTATGAGTTTTCTGATACGTGAATTATATCTAAATAAATAAATAGAATGGGAGTGATAATGTCTACCTCACAAAGTTGTTGTGATATTTAGAGATAATATACATTAAAGCACTTAACACAGGCATATAGTTAGTACTAAACATATGTGACATTTGAGTGTGTGTGTGTATGTGTGTATGTACTTGGTGAACATTAGATTAGGAGGCTGGAACAGGGGGGTCGGGGGAAGAATAAGAGGAGTGACGAATGGAATGAGGGACAGAACAGTTTTGAGCTGAAGCCAGATTTAGGCCCAGGTCTCTGAGCTCCCAGTCCCATTCTGCTTCTGTGACTCCTCCCTTGTTCTTTCCTGATCTGGCCATGGGAATAGAAAATGCACCCTGGCAGTGGAGAGATTATGTTACAAGTGAGTCATAACCCAGGCTCCATAGCTTGACATGGAACCATAATCTACTTCAGTGGGAGATTTTATCTGATTGAGTGATTATAATGTGACACTACCTACTCAAGCCTTTTATTCCAATTTCCAGTCCCTTTCCTTTCCCCTTCCTAATCTTCCTTTGCTAGGTAATCTGTTTCCCATGGCATGGGGCAGCGCACTACTAAAAAGGCTTGGATAATTCTTCCTGCTCTTGAAAGAAAAGACATTATTACCTTTAAGATTATTATCATTTGCAATATGTTTAGTTTAGTCTTAAAAGGCATTACTGATTTCAATATGGTTAGTTCTTCAGCCTTGCAAGTAGCATTTAAAGAAAGCATGGATTTAAATAAAAATCCATCTGGTCTTTAGATTTTGTTTTGCTCTGTCCACTTTCCAAGCATCAGCATTTATTTCTCCATGCTTCTCTGTCTCACTATGTTAAGTCAACAAAGAATCTTCCTGCAATAAATGCCCTTCTCAAAAGCAATCTTTTGAAAATAAAACCTCAAAAAATATGTTACTGAAGTAAAGGGAAATATGAATTTCACCTTAAACCTATTGCTCAATTCCTATAGGCTCTGGACATACAGATCATGTTTTTATTTATTTATTCATGTGATAGCTATGGATATATTTGTCTTATCTCGCTTACTAGATCGTGAACTCCTAAGGGTAAAGACTGTTTTACTCATCTTTGTATCCCCTGCAATGCCTACCATAGTGCTTTGTACATAACAGGCAAGTAAGTATCTGTTAGATCGTTTACATATCTGGTAGATATTGGAATGATGTTTTTTTCCACTTCAGAAGGGCAATTTTTCCCCCATGAAAGATATGGGATTTTGTATCTTTGCCCACATTTTCCTGTCTGGGCCCCTAAAACAGAACAATGATAAGCATTTGATAGATGACTAATTAGGCTGGAGCTGCCAGTATCCCAAAGAATGATTTTCACGTCCCAAAGAATGAGTTGCATGCAATACCGGAGCTTCACCACGATATGGGAAGTAAATATTCATTCACTCAACAAATCTTTATTAATGCCTAACTTTGTACTGGGTACAGGACACACAATGGTGAAACATTGTCCAACTAATTGATATTTTTAATTCTAAGCTGATGTTATGAAAGAAAGAAGGATTAGTGTTTCATCATGTTCCCTCTAGAGGATTTCCTACACATTGGTTTCCTGCTTAACCATTAGTCTTTGAGGACAGGAGGATAAGGCATATGAGAAATTCTAAGATTAAGTGGCATTGATAAAAACAGGAGTTGAGATGCTTTACTAACTTTCTGACAGTACAGGAAAACTAGCCCCAGTCTGTCTCTGGGATGGAATAACTATAATTGTCTTGTTTGCATGGTTCAAAAGCAGAATGCATTCATGAAGATTGTTGTTAAGAGTATCTTTTATCTTCATCAGAGGTTACTCACAGGGATGCCAATATGAAGCGTATGAGGAGTGTGGGTGGATGTGGTTTGTTCTCTAACAGTTTTAAGACCTAAGGTGAATTTACTCTTTACTTTTTGTAGGAAAATAGTTCACCTCTAGGGATAGTGGGTTTTGCTTCCTACGTGGTCCAGGGAATCTGAATGGTGCCATTCATAACAAGAGTGTAGAGTCCCTGTGAAAGACGCAGCTTTTCTTTCATGACTCTCAGAGGTCTGACTGGAGTCCCCTGTAGGATTTTCAGTCTAAGTATAGGCCACCCCATGCTTGAAAATTGATTCCATTCTTTGCCAAACGGGGAGTCTGGTAATCTTGGGGATCCTGGAACTTGACACTTTAACAGAGGAGAATAGATGTAGCAGTGGTTATGTGCCCCCTTGCTTAAAGCTATAAATCAGCCTCTCTGAGAAGGTCTCCTTATAGATAGTATTCCTCCAAAGTCCAAACTAAAACTCTCTGAAGGAAAGTTGGTCAGAGCATGGGGACTCATCAGAATCCCCTGTGGGCCCCTGGTTGAATTGCCTATCACATGCGGTGCCTTCTTCTGTCGTATTTAGTAGGCAGTGTGCAGTGTGAGTGGTTTGGACGTATCCCCAGCCTGTGGGGTGCCATGTGGCTGCGGGAACCTTTTGACTGCAAGTCTTTGGAGTTGGGCTTTATAATGTGCTTCCGTTCCCTGGGGTGGTGTTCTCTGGGCAGGAAGATGGGAAGTAGAACTTGAGGATTGTTTTGCTTTTCACTTGTTTAATAAGATATCAAAACTATCCCAAAGAATAGTAATAGCTTATGTATTCATAAAAGCCTTTGATTATTAAAAAAAAAAAAACCTCATACTTCTTTAAAAAAAAATGCTTTTATCACTTTTATTTTACTCAGATATAAAAAAAGGTCTAATTTTAGCTTCATCAGATTAAGACTTCAGTGTGTTATTTATGCCAGACAGATTTTACCCTTTCTAGTTTATATAATGGGAGAGAATTACATTTCCCAGGATTTTTTTGGTTAAGCCGAACTTTCCAGACTAAAGACTAAGTAAGGCCGTATCATAAAAGCAACTGGATAACAAGACTAATTTGAATAAAAGCTCTGTTTTTATTCAAATTAGAGGGACAGTGACTGAACCAATATGGAGCTTACTTTTTAGGAATATTCTGTGCAATATACTGTAGCCTTAACTTTTAATATTATGGAGATACGTAGGAGCAAGAAGGAACGAAGAACTTGGGGGAAAACAGCTAGTAGGAGGAAAGTCATTTTTATTCTTTTGGCATATAAGAAGCCCCCTGGGGAAACCTATCTCAGTTTCTCCTGATTGAACAATTGGCCTGCTCTGCTGGCTCATATTCCATGGAGAGAAGTGGAGAAGTTCTGCTGTTGCAACTTGGAAATGTGGTTGGTTAGTCGAGGGTAAAAGTAGTTAGTTGGCATGTGATAAAGAGGCCTGAGCTGCAGAAGAGGTGGAGGTGTGTTCCCTACTGCTGAGTCATCAGGAGGCTGCTGCAGGCAGTACAAGGTCAAGCTTCTTCTGGTGGCTTCTTGTTCAATGAACTGGATGGTTATAGGTAACTTTCATCAAAGTGTCCTGTCCTGGAGTGGGTGTTTGTCTATACTGCTTAGTCTTGAGGACTTGGGTTCTAAATCTGATCCTGAACTGCTTGTTTAGATGAGTGCCTTGGACTCCCCAGACTCAGAACTGGCATCAGAAAACGATCACAGGAAGATTGAGGAGAAAGAAGGTAATGTGCAGGGCAGAAGTGGGGACAGTGAAGAAACTTATTGTTTAAATTGTATTATTACTGTATATGATGTGTTTTTTACCTGCTGGGTTTTTTTGATGAGTAGAATTCTATCTCTTAATCTCTTTTCTCTGAGATCCAGACCTGGATACATTTTGCTAGTTATCTTTTTGGCCAATATTTTAAAAATTATTTTGAAATAATTTCAAATTTATGTAAATGTCGCCAGAACAGTACAGAGAGTTCTCATACCCACTCCATGCAGGTTCTCCATTTGTTAAGATTTTATTGCATTTGCCCCATCACCTAATCTCTCTCTTTCTATTATATGTATATATTTTTCGGAACCTTGTGAAAGTGAGCTCTAGATAGGTTGTCTTATCTCTTCTAAACACTTCCAGTGTGCATTTCTCCCAAACAAGGACATGCTATCAGCATGCAACTTCCCAAATCAGGAAATCAACATTGAGTCAGTATTACCATCCAGTCTACGGACCCCATTTAAGTTTTGCCAACTGTCCCAGTAATGTCTTTTTCTTTTGATCCAGGATCCTGTCCAGGAGCACATGTTGCATTTAGTTATCATGTGTCTTCAGACTCCCTGAATGTGGACAGTCTCTCGGCCTTTCCCTGGCATTTATATCTTTGGCAGGTTTAAAGAGCAGGCTTTACATTCTATGGGATGACCCTCAGCCTGGATCTAGCTGCTTCCTCATGACTAGACTCAGGTCATGAGCTCTCAGCAGGACTAGGCACAGAAATGACGTGATGTGCAGTCACATCAGGGGTACATGTTGTCGGCCCACCCACCCTTGGAGATGTTAAGCTTGATCTCTGGTCACGTTGGTGTCCGTTAGATTTCTCCACCTTAAAGTCACAGTTTTTCCTTTTGCAATTGATTAGTCTTTTGTGGGAAGGTGTTCTAAGATTTCACTGATGATCTTGTTCCTGAAAATGCCTCCCTCCACTAGACCTAGCGTCCATTGACAATGCCCACCTGCCTCAGTGGTGGTTTTTCTATCCACTATTTCTTCTATATTTCTTAGTTGGTATTTGCAAAGTTAGAGCATTCCTTTTCCATTGTTTGTTTATTATTTATTTATATCAGTGTGGGACTTCTGAATTTTTTCAATGGATTATAATTTCTTATTATCATTTAAAAAAAATTTTATGCTTAAATTGTCCCCAGTCCGGTGAGTAAGCCCCCCTTTGAGGTGGTTCCTATGTCTTTTTTACACATTCCCACCATTGGATCATTCTTAATGGTAACTAGCTGAAAGAAGCTGCCTTCCAAATGACAGGAACTAAGCCCTGAGTGAAGCATGGGGTCGGCTTCCTTGAAAAACTGCTTCCATCTCTGCATCCCATAAATTACAGCTTCAGCTGCCAGCTGCCTTTCTATTCCCTCTGCACTCGACCAGCCTCAGGAGCAGTTTCTCCCAGAAGGGAACTTGTCAGCAGGCTGCTGAGTATGGTCTCTTCATGTCACATGGCTCCCAGGAGATATAAGCCTTGGGGGGGGATGGGCAGGGGAAAGGGTTGGGGGGAGGTTATGTCCCTCTTCCCAGGTACCAGTACAGTCTGCTTTTCAAAAGCTGTTCAAGATCTTAACATGACCACCAGGTAGGATAACTTTAGTGACATTTCTGCCAGCTTGACTTTCAGCTTCCAACAAGAGGTTTAGCTGCTTGAGTACATTTCCATCTCTAATCTCCAAAAACCATCCCCTTCAACCAAAATACCTTGTATTATTTGGTCCTGAAGATTCTGAAACCCAGACTCCCTAAGCATATGTTTTCCTTAAATGGGGATGCCTCCTCTAAAATTCAGAATCCTTTAAATTTAGCTGAAGGTCAGAGAGCTTGTTTGGGAATGATAAATAAATGCTTCTTGGCAGAATTATTTCTCTCTCAGCTCCTGGGGTTTTTGTAGCTCAATACCTTGAAGCTTGTAGTAGAATTGATTGTAGTAGAAAGACTGTATAATGTTCATTTCTCAATTTAGGATTTGTCCTTTACTCTTGGCACATGTAGTTAATAAGAAATAAAACATCACTACTTATTTGTGGAAATGCATATTTGTGTCACTGATTACTTCAGTGACTTATAAAATCCTTTGTATTTCAGTCACTTTCAGAGAGGACTTCAAGTTCAGTGCTAAAGGTGAGGTAAAAAATTTTACCAAAGGAGGGAAATCCTTGGGTATCAGGAACAAGTATTGCAGTAGTAACTCTGTTGAGACCTGAATTGACTCTGAAGCCCCATCAACCTTATGAGTTTCAAGAATAGGATAAGGCAAAGATAGAGTTCCACTTCACTTATTCCATATAGTGCCTTCCCTCCTTGGCCATGGACTGACTATACCTTACCCTGGCCTTCACTCATATTATTGACTGGGATGGAAAACAGGCAAGAAGGAGAGTGTGATGATATAAATCCATTACTCCAAAAACAATTTAAACAACGTATCTAACCTAATGGGTCACTAGAGACATCAAAAGGTCATTAATGAGAGATTGGTTCAAGACGACGGAGTAGAAGGACGTGCTCTCACTCCCTCTTGCAAGAACACCAGAATCACAACTAACTGATGAACAATCATCGACAGGAAGACACTGGAACTCACCAAAAAAGATACCCCACATCCAAAGACAAAGGAGAAGCCACAATGAGACAGTAGGAGGGGCACAATCACAATAAAATCAAATCCCATAACTGCTGGGTGGGTGACTCACAAACTGGAGAACACTTATACCACAGAAGTCCACCCACGGGAGTGAAGGTTCTGAGCCCCACGTCAGGCTTCCGAACCTGGGGGTCCAGCAACGGGAGGAGGAATTCCTAGAGAATCAGACTTTGAAGGCTAGTGGGATTTGATTGCAGGACTTCGACAGGACTGGGTGAAACAGAGACTCCACTCTTGGAGGGCACACACAAAGTAGTGTGTGCATCGGGACCCAGGGGAAGGAGCAGTGACCCCAGGGGAGACTGAACCAGACCTACCTGCTAGTGTTGGAGGGTCTCCTGCAGAGGCAGGGGGTGGCTCTGTCTCACCATGAGGACATGGACACTGGCAGCAGAAGTTCTGGGAAGTACTCCTTGGCGTGAGCCCTCCCAGAGTCTGCCATTAGCCCCACCAAAGAGCCCAGGTAGGCTCCAGTGTTGGGTTGCCTCAGGCCAAACAACCAACAGGGAGGGAACCCAGCCCCACCCATCAGCAGTCAAGTGGATTAAAGTTTTACTGAGCTCTGCCCACCAGAGCACTAGCCAGCTCTACCCACCACCAGTCCCTCCCATCAGGAAACTTGCACAAGCCTCTTAGATAGCCTCATCCACCAGAGGGCAGACAGCAGAAGCAAGAAGGACTACAATCCTGCAGCCTGTGGAACAGAAACCACATTCACAGAAAGATAGACAAGATGAAAAGGCAGAGGGCTATGTACCAGATGAAGGAACAAGGTAAAACCCCGGAAAAACAACTAAATGAAGTGGAGATAGGCAGCCTTTCAAAAAAACAATTCAGAATAATGATAGTGAAGATGATTCAGGACCTCGGAAAAAGAATGGAGGCAAAGATCGAGAAGATGCAAGAAATGTTTAACAAAGACCTAGAAGAATTAAAGAACAAACAGAGATGAACAATACAATAACTGAAATGAAAACTACACTAGAAGGAATCAATAGCAGAATAACTGAGGCAGAAGAATGGATAAGTGACCTGGAAGACAGAATGGTGGAATTCACTGCTGTGGAACAGAATAAAGAAAAAAGAATGGAAAGAAATGAAGACAGCCTAAGAGACCTCTGGGACAACATTAAACACAACAACATTCACATTATAGGGGTCCCAGAAGGAGAAGAGAGAGAGAAAGGACCCAAGAAAATATTTGAAGAGATTATAGTCGAAAAATTCCCTAACATGGGGAAGGAAATAGCCACCCAAGTCCAGGAAGCGCAGAGAGTCCCATAAAGGATAAACCCAAGGAGAAACACACCGAGACACATAGTAATCAAACTGGCAAAAATTAAAGACAAAGAAAAATTATTGAAAGCAGCAAGGGAAAAATGACAAATAACATACAAGGGAACTCCCATAAGGTTAACAGCTGATTTCTCAGCAGAAACTCTACAAGCCAGAAGGGAGTGGCATGATATACTTAAAGTGATGAAAGGGAAAAACCTACAACCAAGATTACTCTCCTGGGCAAGGATCTCATTCAGATTTGATGGAGAAATCAAAAGCTTTACAGACAAGCAAAAGCTAAGAGAATTCAGCACCACCAAACCAGCTCTACAACAAATGCTAAGGGAACTTCTCTAAGTGGGAAACACAAGAGAAGAAAAGGACCTACAAAAACAAACCCAAAACAATTCAGAAAATGGTCATAGGAACATACATATCGATAATTACCTTAAACGTGAATGGATTAAATGCTCCAACCAAAAGACACAGGCTTTGAATGGCTACAAAAACAAGACCCATCTATATGCTGTCTACAAGAGACCCACTTCAGACCTAGGGACACATACAGACTGAAAGTGAGGGGATGGAAAAAGATATTCCATGCAAATGGAAATCAAAAGAAAGCTGGAGTAGCAATACTCATATCAGATAAAATAGACTTTAAAATAAAGAATGTTAAAAGAGACAAGGAAGGACACTACATAATGATCAAAGGATCAATCCAAGAAGAAGATATAACAATTATATATGCACGCAACATAGGAGCACCTCAATACATAAGGCAACCGCTAACAGCTATAAAAGAGGAAATCGACAGTAACACAATAATAGTGTGGAACTTTAACACCTCACACCAATGGACAAATCATCCAAACAGAAAATTAATAAGGAAACACAAGCTTTAAATGACACAATAGACCAGATAGATTTAATTGGTATTTATAGGACATTCCATCCAAAAACAGCAGATTACACTTTCTTCTCAAGTGCGCATGGAACACTCTCCAGGATATATCACATCTTGGGTCACAAATCAAGCCTCAAAATTTAAGAAAATTGAAATCAAGCATGTTTTCTGACCACAACGTTATGAGATTAGAAATGAATTACTGGGAAAAATATGTAGAAAACACAAACACATGGAGGCTAAACAATATGTTACTAAATAACCAAGAGATCACTGAAGAAATCAAAGAGGCAATCAAAAAATACCTAGAGACAAATGACAATGAAAACACGACGATCCAAAACCTATGGGATGCAGCAAAAGCAGTTCTAAGAGGGAAGTTTATAGCTATACAAGCCTACCTAAAGAAACAAGAAAAATCTCAAATAAACAGTCTAACGTTACACCTAAAGGAACTAGAGAAAGAAGAACAAGCAAAACCCAAAGTTAGCAGAAGGAAAGAAATCATAAAGATCAGAGCAGAAATAAATGAAATAGAAACAAAGAAAACAATAACAAAAATCAATAAAACTAAAAGGTGGTTCTTTGAGAAGATAAACAAAATTGATAAACCATTAGCCAGACTCATCAAGAAAAAGAGGGAGAGGACTCAAATCAATAAAATTAGAAATGAAAAAGGAGAAATTACAGCAGACACCGCAGAAATACAAAGCATCCTAAGAGACTACTACAGGCAACTCTATGCCAATAAAATGGACACCTGGAAGAAACGGACAAATTCTTAGAAAGGTATAACCTTCCAAGACTGAACCAGGAGAAATAGAAAATATGAACAGACCAGTCACAAGTAATGAAATCGAAACTGTGATTAACAATCTTCCAACAAACAAAAGTCCAGGACCAGATGGCTTCACAGGTGAATTCTATCAAACATTTAGAGAAGAGCTAACACCCATCCCTCTCAAACTCTTCCAAAAAATTGCAGAGGAAGGAACCCTCCCAAACTCATACTGTGAGGCCACCATCAACCTGATACCAAAACCAGACAAAGATCCTACAAAAAAAGAAAATTACACACCAATATCACTGATGAATATAGATGCAAAAATCCTCAACAAAATACTAGCAAACAGAATCCAACAACACATTAAAAGGATCATATACCATGATCAAGTGGGATTTATCCCAGGGATGCAAGGATTCTTCAATATATGCAAATCAATCAATGTGATACAGCATATTAACAAATTGAAGAATAAAAGCCAATATGATCATCTCAATAGATGCAGAAAAAGCTTTTGACAAAATTCAACACCGATTTATGATAAAAACTCTCCAGAAAGTGGGCATAGAGGGAACCTACCTCAACATAATAAAGGCCATATACAACAAACCCACAGGAAACATCATTCTCAATGGTGAAAAACTGAAAGCATTTCCTCTAAGATCAGGAACAAGACAAGGATGTCCACTCTCACCACTATTATTCAACATAGTTCTGGAAGTCCTAGCCACGGCAATCAGAGAAGAAAAAGAAATAAAAGGAATACAAATTGGAAAAGAAGAAGTAAAACTGTCACTGTTTGCAGATGTCATGATACTATACATAGAGAATCCTAAAGATGCCACCAGAAAACTACTAGAGCTAATCAATGAATTTGGTAAAGTTGCAGGATACAAAATTAATGCACAGAAATCTCTTACATTCCTATACACTAATGATGAAAAATCTGAAACAGAAATTAAGGAAACACTTCCATTTACCATTGCAACAAAAAGAATAAAATACCTAGGAATAAACCTACCTAGGGAGACAGAAGACCTGTATGCAGAAAACTATAAGACACTGATGAAAGAAATTAAAGATGATACCAACAGATGGAGAGATATACCATGTTCTTGGATTGGAAGACTCAACATTGTGAAAATGACTATACTACCCAAAGCAATCTACAGATTCAATGCAATCCCTATCAAATTACCAATGGCATTTTTTACAGAACTACAACAAAAAATCTTAAAATTTGTATGGAGACACAAAAGACCCCGAATAGACAAAGCAGTCTTGAGGGAAAAAAGCGGAGCTGGAGGAATCAGACTCCCTGACTTCAGACTATACTACAAAGCTACAGTAATCAAGACAATATGGTACTGGCACAAAAACAGAAATATAGATCAATGGAACAAGATAGAAAACCCAGAGATAAACCCATGCACCTATGGTCAACTAATCTATGACAAAGGAGGCAAGGATATACAATGGAGAAAAGACAGTCTTTTCAATAAGTGGTGCTGTGAAAACTGGACAGTTACATGTAAAAGAATGAAATTAGAACACTCCCTAACACCATACACAAAAATAAACCAAAATTGATTAGAGACCTAAATGTAAGACCGGACACTATTAATCTCTTAGAGGAAAACATAGGAAGAACACTCTTTGACATAAATCATGCAAGATCTTTTTTGATCCACCTCCTAGAATAATGGAAATAAAAACAAAAATAAACAAATGGGACCTAATGAAACTTCAAAGCTTTTGCACAGCAAAGGAAACCATAAACAAGATGAAAAGACAGCCTTCAGAATGGGAGAAAATATTTGCAAATGAATCAACGGACAAAGGATTAATCCCTAAGGTATATAAACAGCTCTTGCAGCTCAATATTAAAAAAATAAACAACCCAATCCAAAAATGGGCAGAGGACCTAAATAGACATTTCTCCAAAGAAGACATACAGATGGCCAAGAAGCACATGAAAAGCTGCTCAATATCACTAATTATTAGAGAAATGCAAATCAAAACTACAATGAGGTATCACCTCACACCAGTTAGAATGGGCATCATCAGAAAATCTACAAACAACAAATGCCGGAGAGTGTGTGGAGAAAAGCGAACCCTCCTGCATTGTTGGTGGTAATATAAATGGATACAGCCACTATGGAGAACAGTATGGAGGTTCCTTAAAAAACTAAAAATAGAATTACCGTATGATCCAGCAATCCCGCTACTGGGCATATAGCCAGAGAAAACCATAATTCAAAAAGACACATGCACCCCAATGTTCATTGCAGCACTATTTACAATAGCCAGGTCATGGAAGCAACCTAAATGCCCATCGAGAGACGAATGGATAAAGAAGTTGTGGTACATATATACAATGGAATATTACTCAGCCATAAAAAGGAACGAAATTGGGTCATTTGTAGAGACGTGGATGGATCTAGAGACTGTCATACAGAGTGAAGTAAGTCAGAAAGAGAAAAACAAATATCGTATATTAATGCATATATGTGGAACCTAGGAAAATCGTACAGATGAACCGGTTTGCAGGGCAGAAATTGAGACACAGATGTAGAGAACAAACGTATAGACACCAAGGGGGGAAAGCGGCGGGGGTGGGGGTGGTGGTGGGATGAATTGGGAGATTGGGATTGACATGTATACACTGATGTGTATAAAATTGGTGACTAATAAGAATCTGCTGTATAAAAAAATAAAATTCAAGAATTAAAAAAATAAATAAATTAATTAATTTAAAAAAGTTATTAACATTACTTCCCACCAATTCTCCCTTTTTAGAATAATCTTAACCTCAACCCAAAGGGTAATACACACTAACTGATGAGAGGAACATTAAAGGTTTCTCTGAAAAGTACCTACTGTTTCTTTTAGAAAATGGACTCTAGAGCTCTTAGGTAGAATAAGAATAACATTTTTTAAAAGTGTTCACCAGCTAGTGTTAATGCTGTTTTTTTCTCCCAGGCCTCATCGTCTTGGGCGGTTTCCGTAAGGACTCTGTCAGTCTGCTTAAAATTGGGGTTCTACAACTACTGAGTTGTGTTTGGCCCCACATTGGGAGAAAGTGTGGTAGGGCGGGTAGAGGAGGAAGAATTTCTCCTCTGTCTTCTTATTATTCCCAGCTGGGCCTAAGAATTAAACTGACATAAGACAGATAAACAGGAGAAAAGCATAAGCACTTTGTTAAATTTTACATGTACATGGGGGTCCTCACAAAAGAATGAAGACCCAAAGAAACAGAGTTGAACTGGACAAAGAAGTAAATTATGAAAGCGTGACAAGACAAAGGGGCTTGGGCTAGGGCAGTTAACGGTGGGAAAGTAACTAGGAAGGTACTGGTTAGTTTAACAAGGCTTATTTGTACAGATTTTTCTTGATCTCGACTCCGAGTCTCTGGTGATAAGAATGTTGCTTTCCTTCTGTTATAGGGAGGACATCTTCCCAATGGGGGTTTTATCTCTTGCTTTCAGGAAGATAAAGGGGAGGTCAGAGCGCCCTTCTTATACCTGCTGTTTGTCGAGTGCCTTTAGCTCAAAATAATCCTTATGCCAAAGTGACATTTTGGGGGATGGCATATTCTGCCACCCTTCAGGGACATTGTTTACCATTAAGTATTCACCTGGCCCCCTGAGACCTAAGAACAGTTCCTGCTCTGCCCTGTGTTCCACTTTTTATCTGCTTAGAGAAATGGAGAAACATGGCTTCTTTTTTGTTCTGTTTTGCCTTTTAAGCTACTGCTTCCTCATCTACAAATGGGGATAATAATAGTTTATGTCTGGTAGAATTGTGAGCATTAAATGAAATGGGGCAAATAAAGTGATGTACTTAGAAAGGGCTCAGTAAATATTATTGTAGGGGAGGAAAAATAATTTTCCCTCTACCCTTCTAGGTTCTTGGCTGAGACACCCCTGTTATAAAAAGATTAATGGGAGAAAAACAACCAGAAATTTAATAACATGTGTACCTCCTGTACACATGGGAGATACCCTGGAAAAACTGCGTGACTCCAAAATGGCCCAAGCCACTACCTTAAATACGATTTCCAGCTAAAGATAAAACACTCGGGTGGGGTGAGGTGGGGGGAGTCATTTATGGGCAGTTATCAGGAAAAGCACAGTAAACAAGGGTAAGGTTGTTATGCAGTTTTAAGTGGTTGCCTTCTGCATTGATAAGAGTTTCTAGAGATTTTGAGCCCTCCTCTTCCTGGTACTGGAGGAAGACACCCTTACAAATGGAGATTTCCCTTTTAAATATGTCTCTTACGAAAGGGTAACTTCTCAGTTTCCAGAGCTTCACCTGTGTCTGCTGTTTCTTAAAAATAACCTGCCCAAAATAATATGTCAAAGAGGCATATTTTGGGATGATATATTTCGTTCCCCTTCATTATCTAAAACAGATAAACAAAATGCGTTGCTACTTTAGCTGCTCTTCTCCTTGTAGTTTGAAACGTTTGTTTAGAAGTAACGCAAATCAAGATAATCTGTTTTTAAGAATCATCAAGAAAAAAAAAGTCTTGGCTTGCATTTAAGACAATTTGATTTGAATTTTCCTGCAGCCAGAGTTGGCAGGGTTAATGTGCTCCAGCTGAGAGGCCGTGCTGTTACTTTCCGGCAGCCCCATATGCAGATGCTGTTATATTAATTACAAAAGAAAACCTGATTAACTCAAAGTCCTTTAACTGTCAGTGAGGCAGCTGCTCTAGCTCTGAAACAGATTTTCTTCCTCCCTCCTACCGTCAGTCTACAGTTTTTAATCTCTTCTTTAGAAAACTGTTGAAACTGCCTGGTAGGTCCTCAGAGCCCCTGGCTAGTTCAGGCAGCTTTTGATCTGCCGTTATAGTAGTCCAGGGGGAGCTCGAGTAATTAAATTCACGTACAGTTTGAAATAAAAACTATCAGACCAACTGCCCATCCCCCTCAGTTATTTTTCTTTCAACAGTTAAAACCTGATGGAATCCTGGAATTTCAGAACTGGAAGGGATGTTAAAGATGATCTAATCCAAGTCCCTTAGTTCACAGATGAGAAATCCAAGGCTGAGAGAAACAAGTAGATTGCCAGTCAGTGGTGAAGCCCGGGATCGGAGCGTGTGCCCTCGGCTGGTGCTCTACCTACTCCCTCACCGACGCATTTGCCGAGAGGAGCAAGGAGTGAAACTATCTCATTTCAGCTTCATTTCTCTCCATGCTCTTGTTCAAATCTTGTAGACACGTTGAAGAGCAATGAAAAAGCTAAAGATTAGTGGGAGAAGCAAAGGCCTTGGATAATGACGTTTTGAAAGACAGATGGCGATATCCATTTTGAAGACCTTTTCTCAGTCCAGTGGGTTGCACGCAGAACCCTAGCAGAGTGCGTGGAAACGAAAAGTAGAACTGGTTTCGCTGTCAGCCCACTCTCCCATTGCACTGGTCTATGGTTGTTTGACTCTAGCAGGTTTATTTATAGTGACTATTTTTGTCACTACAGAGATGGGGGTGTGATAATTTGGACCAGATGAGTAATGGGGTATGTCCGCTGTGGTTTTGGCCAATGCAGCATGGTTTACTGGCTTTCCTATAGTTGACCCTGAGGTCTCAGAGGTGTTGAGATCTCTCCCTCTGGTTCTGAAAAATGGTTACTTGGTTTTTGTTCTCTGTTACCTGGTCTCCAAGCAGCAGCAGTCACAAAACTCATTTAAGCTTATTTTTATTATGGCTTTTATTTAGGCTTATTTTTATAACTTTTGTTATAGGAGTTTGGACACCCGTCTGAGATCTGAGGAAGACTGGGAAAAGAGAAAGAACAGGAAGGGTAGATAAGAGCGAATCTAACTGGACTTCTCACTGCTCAGGCTGAGACTGTGGTCTGCAGGTGAATGGGGAGGTACTATTCTGTTGTCCACCTCTACTCTCCATGTTGAGATGAAGGAGGTTTTCAGGAATGACAGTTGCTCCTATACTATTCATGGTACCAGACTGTTCATCATGCTACTGGACTTTTCTCAGTACTTAGTAGTACCACTTATGGCTTTCTGTAGACAATTCTCCATGGTAAATGGAGTCTTACACAGAGCAAGCAAGCGTATAACAAAGCGTATAACAAAGCAAGCGTATAACAAAGCATTAACTATTTTTTAGTCATTGTGTTGGGTGTTGAGGATACAGAGGGAAATATGATGGTTCTTCCTGCTTTTGGTAATTATAAACATACAACTAGAATAGTCTGTATAGGGGAGCAAAATTTACCATCCCAAAATGTGTCTCTGTGGTATGAAGATTACTTTAGGCTTGGTTGTTTTAAAGAAACAAAAGGCTCAGGAAGAGCTTTTATCTCCTCTGCCTTAACTGCCTAAAAGAATTTAGATAGAGGGCCTATCCCAGAAAGAGAGCTATCACCAGGGTTAGCTACAGTGTAATATGAACCAGGTGTAGTAGTCAGGGGAGGAACCTAGCAAGGCCTGTTTGGTCAAAGTCCTCTCTATGTCCCGTTGTTTCTGGATGGCCCAGCAAACATTTGTTTACCAAACATTTACTCTTCATTCTTACTGTGAATTGCCTTGTTTCCCTTTGAAGACCCAGCCCCCTACCCCTTCTCCTTAGTCCAGGATGACATATGTATCTCATTTAACCCGTCTTTGGAATCTCATGTTCAGATTCCCCATGTGTACCTAATTAAATTTCATTTTCTCCTGGTAATCTGTCTCATGTCAATTTAATTCTTAGACCCAGCCAGAGGAAACTAAAAGGGTAGAGGAAAATTGTTTTTCCTCCCTGACAACTGTGGTGTTGTTTAGTTGTCAATAAGATATGAAGGGACTCAGGACTCACTACTTGCTAAGTGGTCGCACAGCAATTGGCTGTGTCCCCTTGCTTTTAGATTGTATCAGTGGGTCAAAAATTAGACCAGTTGTCTGGTGTTTTACTCTCGCGCTTAGTACATACCTTGCACACAATTGGGCACTCAGTTAACACTTTGCTTTCTCATCTCTGTTGCAAGAGAATAGATTTCCTGTTTCAGTGTCTCGTATCACTGGTTTACATGTGCTGGCCAGGTGATGTACTTATAGGCCGACATGAAAGGAAGGGCTTAATGAAATTCATAAAGGGGGCTGGGTGAAAGCCAACTTCCTTAAATCTTTTGGTGGTGCCATTTGTGGGAGAGAAAAAGATTTGAGGATTTGAAATACTGAGTTTGAAGCAGGATAGGTAGAGTCTGAAGTAGGACAACTTCTTAAATGAATCAGGCCTCTCTTGCTTCAATTACATAAACAAAATGAACAGCTCATGGTTAAGTGACTAAAGCAAATACTGTTTCACTTGGTGCCACCCTAAATTTCAATTAAGATGTATGTATTTGGCTCCGAGATTGGACTTCTAACAGCCTAAGAACCGTGTGTCTGTGCCTTTCTGGACAAACACAAAGTTGCCTGAATCTTAGACTTGGGCAGGCACTGCCACTGAACAAGCTGGGGAGTGATCGAGTTCAGAATATGAGAGTTCTAGTCAACTAATTTCTGGTTCTTTTTCCCAAATAGATGTTCTCATACTTTAGGAAGACTTTTGTTTTCTCTCTTTTTTAAAAAAATTTTAATTTATTTTTTATTTTTATTTATTTATTTTTGGCTGCATTGGGTCTTCGTTGCTGCACGCGGGCTTTCTCTAGTTGCAGTGAGCGGGGGCTACTCTTCATTGCGGTGCACGGGCTTCTCATTGTGGTGGCTTCTCTTGTTGCGGAGCACGGGCTCTACGCACACGGGCTTCAGTAGTTGTGGCACGCAGGCTCAGTAGTTGTGGCTCACGGGCTCTAGAGCACAGTCTCAGTAGTTGTGGCGCACGGGGTTAGTTGCTCTGAGGGATGTGGGATCTTCCCGGACCAGGGCTCGAACTCATGTCACCTGCATTGGCAGGCAGATTCTTAATCACTGTGCCACCAGGGAAGTCCCTTGTTTTCTCCTGAGTATTATTTGATCTGTTTAGATGAGTGTGGTGTCCTGAAAGGATATTTCTGAGATGGATCACATCTCTTCCTAGATTTGCCTGGATTTTATCCTAACAGGTAGTTCTTTCCCTTTGTCTTATTCAGGGTCTTGTCCTCCATAAACTGAAAGAATGTGATTTGATTAGGAGATATTGATCTTAATTGAGCACCCAGTGTTTTAAGAAAACAGATGACTTGGCAGCTGGGATGCTGTCACCAGCCATCAGTGAAAGGAACCAGAAAAGATTCTAGAGCTTATGCACACTTGAATAACATTTTATTTCAATACATGCGTATTTAAAGACTGGCTCATACATTTAGTTATAAAATATGTTATAAATGAGGAAAATAAGCTAAAACTGCATGTGGTAGAGTCATTTTAAAGGGCCTTTATATGTTCAAGTATGAGGTCTTGTGTCACAAGGAAGGTTTTCATTTTGATATATTCGGGTCTTGGATTCACATCCCAGTTAGTGTGGTCTTTTCTGGCTTTGTCAATTTAATGATCTTGTACCTGAGTCCTTGTAAACTCCTTAGGCTGTCCCTCCACTGGTTGAAAAACGAGAGGGGAGGGTAGATCAGGTCACTGCCACCTTTCTGGATAGAAACAACTGTTCTGGGAATGAGCCAGAGAGGGGGATCCTGTTTGATATTTGAGGAACCTTTTCTGACTGGGATGTTTTCCTGGTATCTCCTTCAGCCAAGAGCTTCCTAGAAATTTCTTTCTAGGAGCCTGACATCCTAATGGGATCTCCCTGGCAGTCTTTCCCTACCCCTCCTTACTCTTCTCTCTGTACTCCTTTCTCCTTCTCCACCCTCCCCTTCCCCAACCAGGCCAGCTGAGCTGCATTTCCTTCCCACCTAAGGAAGAGAAGTACCTCCAGCAGATTGTGGACTGCCTCCCCTGCATCTTGATCCTCGGCCAGGACTGTAATGTCAAGTGCCAGCTGTTGAACCTGCTCTTGGGGGTGCAGGTGCTTCCCACCACCAAGCTGGGCAGTGAGGAGAACTGTAAGCTTCGGCGCCTCCGCTTCACCTATGGGACTCAGACTCGGGTCAGCCTGGCACTCCCTGGCCAGTATGAACTAGTGCACACGCTGGTTGCTCACCAGGGCAACTGGGAGACCATCCCTGAGGAGGACCTGGAGGTCCAAGAGGACAGTGAGGATGCTGCCCATGTTTTAGCCGAACTGGAGGTGACGATGCACCATGCTCTCTTACAGGTACCAAACTCATACTTATATAGTTGCACAGATATATACCAGCTTTCCTTGTATTTGAGCTTTCTCAGAAAGTAATTTGGCAATATGTACTCTGGGCTCTGAGCATCAGCTGATAGAGTCAAAGGAACATGATCTAGGAAGTTGAAAACCAGACAAGGCTGTAGCAGTGCCCATCCCTGCCCCTACTACCATGCTGCAAGGCCCTGGGCAATTTGCTTAATCCCTGTCTAAAATTGAAGGACTGTGGTACTTGCATCTCAATGTGCTTTGACAGAATTAGGATCAGGGTTAGAAATCCTTTTTTCATTTCTTAGCAGGAAGGTGTTGCTAGAATTGTCTCTAGCCATCCCTTTCTAAAAGGTGCAAGTAAGATGATTAATGTTCTTATTTGAGTTGAGAACAAGTGAAGAACTTTTGAAGTTTTCCTTAGACCTGCCATTATTTACTAAGTGGGACAGATCATGTCTCCTACTTTCTAAGGGACTTCAGAACTTGAGGACAGGTCTGGCTCAATGTAAGGAGATATGGAGATCCCGTCATCTGAAGAATATCTTTGCTTTTCTCAAAGATATTCTTCCAACTCCCAAACAGAACACAGGTCTTGCGGCATCTCCTAAAAGATCATATTGTCTATCTGGTATTCAGATCTCCATTTAGGAAGGACTTGTCTCTTGTGCAGGGCTTCCCTTGCTACTGTATAGCTAGGACTGGGCTGTTTGATTAGGCCACATTGGGATGAGCGGAGGACGTGACTATGTCGGGGGTCAGGAGCTGGTAGGAATAAAAGAATGCAGACATGCTCAAAACAGAGAGTCCATTACCGTGGTTAGCTGTGCCAGGAAGGAAGGGCTAGTTTGGCAGGACTAGGAGAATGGTTTCTTCTTCTCTTCACCTACCCCTGTTCTAGAAGGCTTGATCTCTCAGTCAGTGAGTGAGTCCTTTGGTTGTGGCCTCGGCCTGTGATCCTCTAGAAGTAGAAACTGTCATCTCATTTCCTTCCAGAGTCCAGATTTCTTTTATCTCGATAAATGCTAGAGGGGGCTACGTATACCAGCCAGCATTTCCTCTCAGCTCAGTTTCAGTGGTGACTTTCCTCTGTGTTCAGACTGGGAGCGTGCACTGCTTAGCTCCAGGACGATGTTAGAGTTCTTGGATAACTCTGACAGTAGCTCTGACAGTGATCTTTGTTTATTGACTGAGCCTGCTCAGTTGACCCACAAACTTCTTCACAATTCATAAGTATTTGATCCATACACAATCTCTATAGTATTCTGTTCTGGTCTAGTTCCTTCAGTTACCAATAGCTTGGTGGTTTTCAAACTTTTTTAGATTTTAATTCACTCTAAGAAATAACATTTTATTATCAGGACCCAGTACATATATACATGCATACATTTGAAATAAAGTTTCATGAGACAATACTTTTACTTCTTGCAAAACACACTGATATTTTCTTCTCTCTTGTATTTGACTTCCTTTGTTAAAAAATGATGGTAGCAACCCACTAAATTGATGATCTGACTTAATGTATTGTGACCTGCAACTTAAAAAATACTGTTAAATAGCTGAAATGACTGCTATTGGTTGGGTGGTGATTTTTCCTGTTCTTGCCTTTTATAAACAGTCTTGGAATGTGAACAAAGCCATCTGCAGGACAGGCACATTATTTGATTGATTTTTCTGTGTCCCTTCATTTTATTGGTTTTAATTTTTAATGCTTATTTACTTGTGTCCCATGAATTGAGGCGATAAAATAAAGTCACAGAAAAGAAAGTGAGAGTCATTTCCCAAGTGCATACCTGAGCACGTATCTTACTGGTGAGAGTTCCCAGCGCCGCTCCAGGTGTATGTAGTAAGCACTCAAACTGAGTTAACGGTTAAGGAGCCTACTTGGCTGGGAGGGAAGTTGAGATACCTAATCAATTTTCTCTCTGCACAGTTGAAATATATATTCTCTTTCTTGAGAAATATTCTTCTCTTTTCTTGTGGAATTCTCCAGCCTCTCATGTTCTGTTTCATGTGGTTTGTGAGGCTTCCTTAGCCAGTGTTTCTCCGGATCTGCTTTATACTCCAATGGTTTTGATGTGGAAACAGCATTTCTAACTTTAGAATCCCTTGATGCTGAGCCTCAGAGGGGCCTTAGCAGCCTTTGGGGCGCTCAGGCCCTGCTCTGTCACTATAGTCAGGCTCCTGTCTCCATTTAGTGTTTCAGGGATGCTCAGCTTACTGCTGGGAGCATTTCCTAACTACCTTGAAGATTCTTTGTGCCAGTGAGAAAGATCTTTTTTTGTTTAGCTCCAGTTATATTTAGGACCAGGGAGTTAGCTCTAAACAGCCCTTCCATTTGGTTTGTAAAGGGAGTGGTAAAGAAAGGAAACATTTAGCTAAAGGAAACCAAGATTGAAATAGGGGAAGTGAGATGTTCATTTTTAACTGTCAAATTATTAAAACAGAATTTCCCCTTACCCTCTTATACAATGGTCATTCTTCTAATACGTTACTTTAAAGGCCTCATAAATTAGCCATTTTCAATTTGTTCTGGAATAGGCCAACTCACATGGTACCCACATGGAATACCACAGTATTCCCAGCTTTTTAGCTCTGGGTCCCCTGAGATTCTCAGTTCATAATTCAATAATAGAGGAATACTATCAAGCTGTTAGTTTCTGAAACCTCATTTAGTGTTAAAACATAGTCATTTTCCAGCTGGCAACACATTTTACCATTCACCATATTCACTAGTTCTGTCTTTTTTTTTTTTTTTTTTTAATTTATTTATTTTTAGCCGCATCGTGTCTTTGTTGCTGCGTGTGGACTAGTTCTGTCTTCATTTACATACTTCCCCTCCCTAACCTTCACCCCCTTTCTGGTACATACATCACCTCCTTTTCTTTTTTGTTCCTTTTACAAGTCCAGTGGAACACAGCTGTCTGCCTTAGAGTTGCCTCAGTCTGATGTGTGAGTGTGTATATGTTTTTCCCTATGAACACCTATAAGAAAAGGAATAAAAAGAAGCAGAGATGATTAAACTTCTTCAGCCTAAGATGGGATTCCTGCAGCCTAGCAGTGGCATTTCATTTTCTGTGGCAGTTTCATAGCTCTCAGTTTTCTGCTCTAATCAATAGCCTGTTTATCCCTATCAGGTGTTTTCTGGCCCTTTGGACAAATGTACATGTCACCTGGCAGCCAGGCTGCCACACACTGTCATGGTTACTGGCTCATGGTGATGTCTGGTAGGGTATAGTTCAGGGAACTAAAGTAGACTAATGTTTCCAGGAAAGGTCTAATGACTTGCAAATAAACTTTTTTTTTTTTTTTTACTACTTTGAGCTCTTGACCATTTGGAGTAGTAAAATTTTCTCTTTATAACCCTCAATCAGTAGCCATCAATGGAAATAATCTGTTTGTAATTTCATACAGACATTGATATTTTTATTTTTTAATTTTTAAAAATTAAAAGTTTTAAATTTGATTTATAATTTTTTAGTTGATTTACAGTGTTGTACAGCAAAGTGATTCAGTCATATATGTATATTTTTTCAAATTCTTTTCCATTATGGTTTACTACAGGATATTGAATATAGTTCTCTGTGCTATACAGTAGGAGCTTGTTATTTATCTGTGTTATATATAGTTGTTTGTATCTGCTAATCCCAAACTCCTAATTTATCCCTCCCCCACCCTCTTTCCCCCTTGGTGACCAGAAATTTGTTTTCTTTGTCTGTGAGTCTGTTTATGTTTCATAAATAAGTTCATCTGTGTCATATTTTAGATTCCACATGTAAGTGATATCATATGGTATTTATCTTTCTGACTTACTTCACTTAGTATGATAATCTCTAGGTCCATCTATGTTGCTGGAAATGGCATTATTTAGTTCTTTTTTATGGCTGAGTAGTAGTCCATTGTGTATATGTACCACATCTTCTTTATCCATTCATCTGTCGATGGACACTTAGGTTGCTTCCATGTCTTGGCTATTGTAGATAGTGCTGCTATGAACATTGGGGTGCATGTATCTTTTCAAATTATAGTTTTCTTTGGATATATGCCCAGGAGTGGGATTGCTGGATCATATGGCAACTCTCTCTTTAGTTTTTTAAGGAACCTCCATACTGTTCTCCATAGTGGCTGTACTAATTTACATTCCCACCAACAGTGTAGGAGGGTTCTCTTTTTTCCACACTCTCTCCAGCATTTGTTATTTGTAGACTTTTTAACGATGGCCATTCTGACTGGTATGAGGTGGTACCTCATTACAGTTTTGCTTTGCTGTTGTGATCTATTTTATTCATTTACTTTTTAAAATTTTTATTGGAGTATAGTTGATTTACAATGTTGTGTTAGTTTCAGGTGTACAGCAAAGTGAATCAATTATACATATATATCTCCACTCTTTTTTAGATTCTTTTCCCATATAGATCATTACAGAGTAATGAGTAGAGTTCCCTGTGCTATACAGTAGGTCCTTATTAGTTATCTATTTTATATATAGTAGTGTGTATATGTCAATCCCAGTCTCCCAATTTATCTCTCCCCCCTTCTTCCCCCGCTGGTAACTATAAGTTTGTTTTCTATATCTGTGACTCTATTTCTGTTTTGTAAATAAGTTCAATTGTATCATTTTTTTAGATTCCACATATAAGTGATATCATATGATATTTGTCTTTCTCTGTCTGACTTACTTCACTCAGTATGACAATCTCTAGGACCATCCATGTTGCTGCAAATGGCATTATTTTGGTTTTTTTTGTGGCCAAGTAATATTCCATTGTATATATGTACCATATCTTCTTTATCTATTCCTCTGTCGCCTCCTTATAGTTTTGATTTGCATTTCTCTAATAATTAGTGATGTTGAGCATCTTTTCATGTGCCTATTGGCCATCTGTATGTCTTCTTTGGAAAAATATCTATTTAGATTTTCTGCCCATTTTTTGATTGGGTTGTTTGTTTTTTTGTTATGAGTTATACAAGCTGTTTATATATTTTGGAAATTAAGCCCTTGTCAGTCACATCATTTACAAATATTTTCTCTCAGTCTGTAGGTTGTCTTTTCGTTTTGTTTATGCTTTCCTTTGCTGTGCAAAATCTTATAAGTTTGATTGGGTCCCATTTGTTTATTTTTGCTTTTATTTCTATTGCCTTGGGAGACTGACCTACCAGCTTTCCCAACACTACTTGCTGAAGAGACTGTCTTTTCTCCATTGTATACTCTTGCCTCCTTTGTTGGAGATTAATTGACCGTAGGTGTATGGGTTTATTTCTGGGCTCTCTATTCTGTTCCATTGATCCATACAGACACTGTTAGTTTTAATTTATCAGCAGTTAATACTTTCACAACCCCAAATCAAAGTATCTTACTAAAAATCACAAATTTATGCAAAATTTTAACCCCCAAATTTACTAAACATTGTTTGTTGCTAGAAAACTACCTTCTCTCAATTTTTGTCTTGTTTTTGGTATTTGTTTTGGCGCCTTATGAAACTAAATTTATGTGTTGCTTACTTTTAGTTAGATACCATGTCTTCTCTTGAATGTATCTAGATTGAAAGATAACAGTTGACTGGTAAAAAGTTGGAAAGAAGCTTGGGTGACTATCTTCAAGGTAAGCAGATACTTTTGTAAGGAGAGAGTATATAGAATTAGGTCAAAGATGGCCGTTTCTAAGGGAAAAGAAACAAAGTTGGGGTAATATGTATAAGAGAAATAATGCTATTCTAGAAATATAATTAAAGAAACCCTGATTTTATGGGGCAAAAAGAAAGGGGAACTAAAGTGATGTGTTAAAAAAGGATATGGGAAGTTCAGGAAAATGCTAAATTATAAGTTCCTTCTAGGCAGTAATTCTATGTTCTTTGAATTTAACATCGCTCTTGCCTTTCCCCTAACACACACTAACATACATAGTGAAATATAACCAATACATTGCTCTTTGCCAAGAAACCTGGTAATACTTTTAATAGGTTAATTGTACCTGTTAAGGTTATATGTGGTTTAGAGGCAAGATTCTTTTTAAAATCCCTATGCTCACTATAGTAGCCTTGATCCCTCTTAAAAAGAACAGCTTAAAGCTGAGGCTATATTTTCTCAATTCACCACCACTGATTCATTTTTGGCCTTCTAAGATTAGCTCTTTGGGGGAAAATCTGGCAAGAGATTATGGTCTTAATCTTCCTCTTCTGTTTTCTCCCTTTTTAAGGATGCTATCTACCTCTTTCCTGCACCAAATGGCGTCTCTTTCTGTTTTCACTATCTCAAAGATCTGTTTGTGTTTCCCTTTGGGTAATGGATGGTGGCCGTAGGGAATCCTCCCTGATTCAGAGATGCAGAGGTTGAAAGTACTGTCAGCAGGCAGAAATTCTGTTATTTGGGCAATTAAAAATATTTTCTTTTTGACTTCTTTTGCAGCATTGTTTCATAGCAGAGCAGGGCTTTTACTTATAGCCAGTGTATACTTTTTAACATAGACAGTAGGACTGTTAGGGTCCCTGAAATCATCTTGTCCATCCTTTATTCTTCTTTCAGAACTTTCCTAACACCAGCCCAGACAGTTCCTGAAACAGTGGACCTTCAGTTACTGTTTAAACACAGTCTTTGTAGTTAGGTGGGCCTGGACTTACATCCTGGCTTGGTTACTTAACTGTGTGACTGTGGTGCTGGGGTGTCCCGCATTTGTAAAATAGAAGTAGTAATCTGTATCTCTTAGGACTGGTGTGAGGCTTAAATAAGAGACTAGGTGTAAAGCATCTAGAACAGTGTCAGGCACTTAGTAAGCTTCCCTTTGAATGATTAATCAGTGTCCTTGAGAAGAGGATTTCCTATTCTCTCAGTCACCTGTCCCTTCCCTGACAGCCATCCACGGTGGAACTCCTTCCTTTTGTCAAACTTAAGTCCTTCTGGTTCCAGCTTACTTAGAGTTATTCTGCTCTAGTTAGAAGCAAAGTTCTTCATAATTATTATGAAGTGCTTTTGTAATAAAATGAAAGGAGAGATGTTATAAAAAAGGTAAAAAATACAAAAGTTAAAGTTATAAAGTTAAAAGGTAAAGTTTCCCCTTCTTCCTTCTTCTGCATTCTACTGTTGTCTCTCTTGATGGGTCTAGTAAGTGATAAGAGAATAAAGCTTCACTTTCCTACTTTTATCTGTATATGTGGGTACCTGGATGTTTGAATATCCACAAGGTATTGAGTTGTCCAAAAAGTTCATTTGGTTTTAAGTAAAAATAAAAGACACGTTTTTCATTTTCACCAAGAATTTTATTAAACAATGTATTCCCTCACCGAACGAACTTTTTGGCCAACCCAATAGACTGCACAGAGGCTATTCAGTACATTCTTGTCAACTTGTCTGTTATCTCATTCCTCACAGTATGAAATCAGATAGTTCTGATCCTTAAGGGCTTCATGCTTATGAGTTGAGACACAGAGCTAAAGCCTTTACTTTGGGCTGTTTGGGATTGTAAACATATTTCCACTTTTAGCATGATGGTCTCATGCTTTCTGTGGCTAGTTCAGGGCTTTGGTTGGGATTATGGTTTTTCCCAAGTCTTGTTATGGCCTCTGAGTTACCACTCCCTACTTTTTACTAGGTAGGGAGATGAGCTTATATTTGTTCTATGCTGACTGCTGGGGTAAAGCTCTGGGTTGACACAGCTGCTTGTGGCCTGTTATATTCTAGAAAGCATCTCAGTCATTCGCAGCTCCCCAGTGGAGAGTGTTTGGACCAAGAGTAAAGGGATTTTCTACAATGTAACAAGAAGAGGGAGGTATTTACCTTAATATGTAATTGACATTTAAGAGTGATAGTTCAGAGAACTGTATAAAAATGAGGAAAAATCAATCCTGTGTAAAAACAGATGGGAAAAACCTCCCATTGCCCTGTGAGAGTGGGCATGGGAGGAGAATTGATGGTGACGATAGGTAGCATACAGAGACAGGGATTGAAGTCGAGTCGGTGTCAGTTGCTGGGCAAGGGCAGGACTCTTATATAGTTAGGTACTTCTCTTCTGTGTGATGTAATGAGGCTTCAGAACTATAGAGAAAGCAAAGATATTTATGACCTACCTGAGTATGTGATCATCTTCTGTTTGAACCATCAGTTAAGATAATCATCCTTAGCTATCATTGAGTTTCGGTAATGTGCCATGAGCCATAGAGTAAGCAGTCCTCACCAGTAAGAGCCAATATTCTTAGGAAGTGGTCAGGCTTCAGTGATTGAGCCATTTCTTCTTGGCACTTAAGGTAGTGTCATTTTACATAAAAAACTTTTACATAAAAAACAAAACCAGAGAGGTAAATTCTGGTGTTTGCAGAGTAGCAATCTCCTTTCTATTACATTCTCTTAGTCTTGCCAAAAAAATTGATGGTAATATATCAACTTAGGTAGATTCGACAGATTTGTGCAGATGTATTCTAAAAGAGAAATCTCTTTAGGAATTTGCTGTGACTCAAAATGGGAATTATGGCATACTCTCATGATCCCCTGGGATTCTTCTTCCTTGATTGAGTTAGGAGCAAAATGCTTACTCACTGCTTCATTCTTGGAGTAGATGCAAATAGCAGTTCCAGATAAATGTGTGGGATATGGGTTAAAAATAGAAAATTTTACATATGATGATTGAAAGTGGTTTTGAGCAAGTAGTAAAGGCATCATTTATTCATCCAGTAATTGCACATTTATTTATTTATTTACTATTACTATTTTTTTGGTCACGTCAAGCAGCAGGTGGGATCTTAGTTCCCCGACCAGGGATCGAACCCATACCCCCTGCAGTGGAAGCACAGAGTCTTAACCACTGGACTACCAGGGAAGTCCAATTGCACATTTATTTATTGGATGCTTATTAAGTGCCAGACACTGTTCTAAGTGCCAGGAAGGAATACAGCCTTCCATGAAACAGTCTGAGGTCAGTCTTCCCTCTCAGGTGGCCATAATAGGGCCCAGAACAGGGCTCATCCTCTCTGTGAATTTTTTTTCACTCCCTGTCTCCAGGAGACAGTGCTGGCTTCCCTTTTTGTTTATAACCGTCAGGCATGAGTCATCCCTTTGCCGTGAGTATTGCAGAATCACATATCACATTCCAGTCTAATTTGTACTGCTGCCAGAGTCTCAGCCAGCAGCTCTTTTTGCCTGTCTTCCAACAGTCTTGATAGTCAGAACAGTGAGACCGACTGCACAAGTTAATTAACTGGGGAACGGAGAAGAGAGAGCATGGTACTTGTTTTCTATCCATTTTTGTTTAGTACAAGATGTATTTAGGAGTAGACAACTTCTTTCTAGGTGCCGATGTACCAGGCGGTACCTACCATCAGAATTCATTTTTGGGGAATTTTTAAAAATTGAAGTATAGTTGATATATAATATGTTACAGGTGTAAAACATAGTGATTCATAATTTTTAAAGGTTATATTCCTTTATAGTTATTATAAAATATGGGCTATATTCCCTGTATTGTACAATATATCCATGTAGCTTCTTTATTTTATACATAGTAGTTTGTACCTCATAACCCCTATCTTGCCCCTTGCTCCTTCCCTCTCCCCACTGGTAACCACTAGTTTGTTCTCTGTATCTGTGAGTCTGTTTCTTTTTTGTTATAGTCACTAGTTTGTTTTATTTTTTAGATTGCACATGTAGGTGATATCATACAGTATTTGTCTTTCTCTGTCTGACTAATTTCACTTAGCATAATGCTCTCCAAGTCCATCCATGTTACTGCAAATGGCCAAATTTCATTCTTTTTATGGCTGAGTAGTATTCCACTGTGTATATATATATATATATATATATATATATATATATATATATATATACCATATCTTCTTTATCCACTGAATCCATTTTTTAAGAAATGAATTTGCAACTATGATCAATTAAAGTCAACTGTCCCTTACAAAGGATATTGGTTCTACAAATGGACTTGGCAGCTTTGGCTGATGGTTGTATTACACACACAAAATGGTCCTTTGAGGAAAACCTGGAAGTTTATTTTAGAATTTTAAGAAAATCCATCAAATAAACAAGCAAACAAAATTCTTCCTGAAAACTTTCTAAACAACACTTAACTTTGGTTTTGAATATTTAGGCTTTCTTCCCTTAATATTTCTATAATAAGTTTGATTGATTTATACCTTTAAAAAGATATATACTTAAGACAGAAGCAATTTTTAAAATATTTTTAAAAAACACTGTCATCTATAATTATCTTGTTATAAATTTTCAGTTCTTGGGATTCTCTTCTAGCCTATCTAATTATTATATGTAATTAAAGCGTTGGCATTTAGGCAATTGCATGTCGTACTCTAAACCCTAAAAGTTCTTACTTACCCACTTTTTGAATGTGCCTCATGAAGTGACTGATACTCCAGCAGTGTGACTCAGTGTAGTGAAGGGGCTTGTTTTGAATAGCAGGGTGAGTGTCACACTAGTCTTCCAATCAGAAAACATTCCATGCAATTCGAGGCACACATGAAACAGCAAATTTCTTCTTGGCCTAGGCTTGGGTAGAAAGCATGTGGATTTATACAGTGTTTGCTCAAATTACAAATGCTGAGATGGTAAAAGCACTTTTAGCTTTAGGGAGTTCAAAGTGGCCAGCCAAATGAAAGTTCTGTGACCTACCTGAGAATAAAATTTATGAGTTCTTTGTTGAGGAAGAAGGTGAGACCTTTGTGCTTTGCTGGAAATAGGAGAGCGCTGTCTCTCTCTCTCTCTCTTTCTCTGTCCTTCAAAACACACACACACACACACACACACACACACACACACTCTCTCTCTCTCTCTCTCTCTCTCTCTCTGTCTCTCTCTCTCTCTCTCCAAGAAACAATAGGCTGGCATTTCCCAGCCCTTTCTTCCTTATCTGGAGGAGATCAAAAAGGAAAAAATCCCAGGTTTTGATTTTTAAAAATCTTTCATCAATAATACCTCTTGCTCAAAAAAGGAATAAAAACAGAGTATTAGTCTGAAAGAAAATAAACAAACTGCATATCTTAGATTTCAAATAAAGTAAATTTGCAACATCTGATAACTGTTAAGGACACAGACTTGAGCAGATTTGTGTTGAGTTCTTTCATAACTCTTTAAAATGTACTAGAATTCTGCAAAGGATTGATTTTGAGTCTGCAGACTTTGGAGTTGGTGTGCCTGCAATGGTGATATAGGCACAAGTCTCCAGGTCAGCACTTAGGTCTGGAGTGCCAGGCAAAGTAGGCAATTTCAGAGATTTGGAGGAACCTATGCATGGATGGAAATACATGCTCTTAAGTGCTTCAAGATCCTTAGGAAAGAAGTAGAACAATAAAAAGAAACTACTAGCTAGGGAAAGGACCTGTGGAAAGTTGTTTCTAAACCAAAGATCATTCTTGAAACTCACTTTAGGCGTTGGGTTTATCAGTTATGATTGGATTCCATCGTATGTAACAATCAGAAAAATAGGGGCTTGCTTAAGCAAGACAGAGGTTACTTTTTTCCCTCACATAAATGAAGTCTAAAGCTAGGCAGTTGAGGGCTGGTGTGGCAGCTCTGTAGTCATCAGAGATCCAAGCTCCCTATTTCTTTCTTTTTTTTTAAATTAATTAATTAATTTATTTATTTATTTTTGGCTGTATTGGGTCCTCGTTGCTGCGCACAGGCTTTCCCCAGTTGTGGCTAGCGGGGGCCACTCCTCGTTGTGGTGCATGGGCCTCTCATTGCAGTGGCCTTTCTTGTTGCGGAGCACAGGCTCTAGGCGCGCAGACCTCAGTAGCTGTGGCACGCAGGCTCAGTAGTTGTGGCGCATGGGCTTAGTTGCTCCACGGCATGTGGGATCTTCCTGGACCAGGGCTTGAACCCGTGTCCCCTGCATTGGCAGGTGGATTCCCAACCACTGTGCCACAGAGAAGTCCCCCTATTTCTTTTTGCTTCATCATCCTCGGGGCTGGCTTCTACTCTCACGTTTGCCCAAGGACTGCAGGATGATCACTGCTGCTCTGTCTGTCACATCTGTGCTCCAAGCGAGAAGGGCAAGTCCAAAGGGTGTACTTACTAGTAGAATCAACCCTTTAAAGAGCTTTCCTGTTGCCCCACCTGTTATTGGCCACCCCTGTCTATAAAAGACATTGCCTTCCGAATAATGCAGAGGTTAAATATTGGATAGGCAAACCTTAGTCTCTGCCAGAGCAAGTGAGCATGAGCATAAAGGTATTACTAAGACTTAGGCGGCTAAGACTTTGGGATGCCTGCCAACTCCTAGAATAGGACGGTAATGTTTGGCAGATACAGCCTTTAGTTTGCTGCTTGATTGATTGATTCAACAAAGTTAAGGACTTACTCTGTACTAGGCACTGGAGTTATAGTAGTGAACAAGATAGACATGGTCCCTGTCCTCTAAGAGTTTATAGGCTAATGGGAAAAAATTAGGTTTTAAATAAATAAATTATAAATGTGTTGAACATTAAGAAAAGGAGAAGTAGAGAAGTGCTCGGGATTGTGTAATAGGAAAGACTCCCGAG
Organism: Eubalaena glacialis; assembly: GCF_028564815.1. Classification (NCBI taxonomy): domain Eukaryota; kingdom Metazoa; phylum Chordata; class Mammalia; order Artiodactyla; family Balaenidae; genus Eubalaena; species Eubalaena glacialis. Next base: position 34,000,186 of record NC_083718.1, read on the forward strand.
GGGTATGACACGATGTATACATTGAGATTTAAAGGACCTTGGGAATTAGCCAGGTTAGAAAGATAGGGATGAGTTAGTCAGGTTAGAAAGAGGGGGAGGAATGTTCTAGGCAGATTCACTCCCAGTCTGTTAAGAGTTCTTTCTTCATCTACTATTTGTCTTATTTCTTCATCAGAGGGAATTAATGGGAGTTTCCAAAGCAACAAAAGGGACTAAATATTCTTTTTTATCTAAAATGGCTAAAAGGACTGCCATCCTTTCTACTTATTTTTTTTTTCACTCTCTCTAGACGAGTGCCTGCCTGCATAGGCTGCACCAGGGAGTCTTGGTAACCAAGGAAGGAGGTGGACAAATGATTGGGGCATACCGAAGTTCAGTTGCCCCATCATAGATCTGGATTTTGGTCTCAGTGTGGGACTTTGGGGAGGCAAGGATTGGTTCTGACCCTGAAGTGCTGATATGACCCTCTTCCCCTTCTAGGAAGTGGACATTGTGGTAGCACCGTGCCAAGGCCTCCGGCCCACAGTGGATGTTCTGGGTGACTTGGTGAATGATTTCTTGCCTGTGATAACCTATGCACTCCACAAAGATGAACTCTCTGAAAGGGATGAGCAAGAGCTTCAGGAAATCCGAAAGTATTTCTCCTTTCCCGTATTCTTTTTCAAAGTGCCGAAGCTGGGCTCGGAGATAATCGGCTCCTCCACCAGAAGAATGGAGAATGAAAGATCACCACTCCATCGCCAGCTAACTGACCTGGGCTATCTGAGCAGCAGTCACTGTAACTGTGGGACCCCCAGCCAGGACACCAAAGCTCAGAGCATGTTGGTGGAGCAAAGTGAGAAGCTGAGACACTTGAACACATTTTCTCACCAGGTGCTACAGACTCACCTGGTGGACGCAGCCAAGGCCCTGAACCTGGTGCACTGCCGCTGCCTCGACATCTTTATTAACCAGGCCTTTGACATGCAGCGGGACCTGCAGATTACTCCCAAACGTCTAGAATATACACGAAAAAAGGAGAATGAGTTGTACGAATCACTGATGAATATTGCCAACCGAAAGCAGGAGGAAATGAAGGACATGATCGTTGAGACGCTTAACACCATGAAGGAGGAACTTCTGGATGATGCTGCCAACATGGAGTTTAAAGGTAGGTCCTAGAGAACTTGGTAGGGTGCGGGGACTACAGCATCCTCTAACTCTTTTCCAGCTGGAAGTTGAGTACATTAATTCTGAAGCCCAAAGGAACCTCAGGATCATCTCACCTACCCCCACTGTCATTAGCAGGAGCCCACCTTAAATCATTTAGCCAAGGTGGCCTCTTTTGTTCTGAGAGACCTTCCTGGAAGATTCCACCATCATTCCTTCCTAGGACTGTTAGTCCAGCTTTTGGTAAATTCATCCCAGTAGTGCTCTTTAGTCTCCAGTTTATATCTGTATCCCCTTGACCTTGATAAAACTGGAGAAGAGCTGCTTGAAGAATGTCACTAAGTCATGCTTTAACCCTGGTTCCTTTGGCATGGCCCATGCTTCTTTGTCGGTTCTTTTTTGTGTGTCATGGTCTCATTTTCTTTTCAGGCTGCTCCTGAGACCTAACTCAGAAGGATTTCCCAAAGTAGCGGTTTTAGCTTTTCTGGCGTTCCCATTCTTCATGAATGACTGTTAACAAAACTGGGCCAAATGCTTAGTCTGGTCTTTTGGTGTCTGAGGTTTAGATCCTACTGACTTTGTATACTGACTTCTGCATGAACATTAGCTCTACTACCTATTAATTAAAGTACGTGGTTTGCACGTTACCCTTTAGGTTCTCAGTCATGGCTATGAATCCAAATAACCTGGGAGGCTTTTTGAAAATGTAGATGCTTGAGACCATTAAAGACCACTCCAGACCTACTAATCAGCATTTCTGACATGGGACCTAGCATCAGTTTTTTGTTTTTGTTTTTTTCTAAAACAACCTCCCTAGGTGGATTCTGCTTATTTCCATTTTCTAGATGAGGAAACTCAAGCTTAGACAGGTTAAGTAGTTTGCTCAAGGTCACATAGATACTAAATAGTAGAGGCAGAATTTGAATCTAGACAGTCTGATTCCTGAGCCCATACTCTTAATTTCCATGCTTTACTGCTTCCTAATCTGTTCCCAGTTACCGATACTACCATCTTCCTGGGAACCAGCTTCAAAACCTCAGCATGGGGACTTCCCTGGTGGTCCAGTGGTTAAGACTCCGCGCTTCCAATGCACGGGGCACGGGTTTGATCCCTGGTCGGGGAGCTAAGATCCCACGTGCCGCGTGGCTCGGCCAAATAAAAAAAATAAAAATAAAAAAATTTTTAAAAGTAAAAAAAAAAGTCTTAAACAAACAAACAAAAACCTCAGCATGGTCTTTAACTGTTTTCTTTCTCTCGTCCCCGTATCCAGTCAGTCGCCAAGTCCTGCTGAGTCTTCTTCCCTATTTCATATATACCTTTGCTTCTCTATTCCTTCTTCTTTAGTCTAACTGAACTATTGTTACCTGACTGATCTTACTGACATCTTTCTCTCCTTTCTCCAGTTCATCTTTATTGGCTCTATTTCTACAGACTGAGTTAAGACTCCTTAGCCTAGTATTCAAGATCTTCCAAAGCCTAGCTCTTTCCAACTTTCTCAGTCTTGTTTCCCACTATGCACCTTCCTGTAATTTCTTTTTTGGTTGGTCTCAACTGCTTCCTGTCCTCTGTATGCTTCCTTTATTTTTATTTTTATTTTTTTTTGCTTATGCCCTGCCCTAAACCTGAATGTCTTTTATTTGTGAATTTTCAAATCCTACGTACCCTTCAAGGCCTCTTCCAAACAACATTTTTCATGAAGTTGTCTTTAATTTTCTTAGCTAATAATGATCGCAGTTCATCTGAACTCCCATAGAGTTTCATCTGGAACTGAAACTTCTGGTGTATTTCACTTTTTTATCTTATTATTATAGTTATTTATGTTCCTCTATTTTCTAAAATCCTAGAAATGAAGAACAGGATCTGGGTCTTTATTCATCACTATATCCCTTGCAGCAAATAACAGAGTCTGTGTATAGTATATCTTTGGAAAATGAATGAGTGTGTGAGTGATGGTATATGTTTGTCACACTTATAGATACAAAGGAAATATACTTTAGCAAGCATAGGATGCTTGATTTCTTATCGGTCTTTCTAAAGATGAACAAAGATACCTCTTTGGCGAATTCCCATTGTAGGGAGGAGTTGCTGAGAAGTGCTCACTTGCAGTGGAAATCCTAGGAAATCTTCTGAATGTTTAATTTAATTCAGTGCCTGAGTAAAAGACACTGGAGCATCAATGCCAGCATCAGAGTAGACATGATAAAGGGTTGTCAGGGCAGGTAGGTGGAGCAGTCAATGAAACATTTGATTGTCTATCATGTACCAGGTATACCATGTTTGGTACCTGGGACACAGTGGTTAGCTCAGATGTGGAGTAACTGGGAACAAGTAGATCAAATGTCTGGCTCTGTTAACTACATCATGGACTTGTGGTTCTACTTACCTAGTTGGCTACATCTTAGACAGGACTTAACGTGCTGCTTCTTACCTTGTTCTAATACATTCTGGGTATCCTTGAGGCAATGACAAGTAGATTTAGAAGAGAGCTGCCACATATCCTATGGAGCCAGATTTTTATTACTGATTTATGTTTCTTTTAAAATAAAGGTAATGCATGCACACTAGGTAGCATGACATACATACTTTATAAATTATTTATTTTTTGAAAAGATAATACCTATAAACATGGTACTTTACTCAAAGATAAAAAGATACTGTCTCCTAGTCATCTAGTTTTCCTCTATATGTTCTTCTGCCCTTACTTTTTCACTTATCCCATATCTTAGAGATCTCTCCATAAATGTGCAGAGAAATTTGTCTTCTTCTAATGGATATACCTTAATTTATTTAACTGTTCCTCTACTGCTGGATATGTAGGCTGTTTCTTGGTTTCTTTTTTTTAAAAATAAATTTATTTATTTTATTTATTTATTTTTGGCTGCATTGGGTCTTTGTTGCTGCATGCGGGCTCTCTCTAGTTGCGGTGAGGGGGGCCACTCTTCGTTGTGGTGCACGGGCCTCTCATTGCAGTGGTCTCTCCTGTTGCGGAGCACGGGCTCCAGGCGCACAGACCTCAGCAGTTGTAGCACGCGGGCTCAGTAGTTGTGGCTCGTGAGCTCCACAGCGCAGGCTCAGTAGTTGTGGCTCACGGGCCCAGCTGCTTCACAGCCATGTGGGATCGTCCCGGAGCAGGGCTCGAACCTGGGTTCCCTGCATTGGCAGGCGGATTCTTATCCACTGCACCACCAGGGAAGCCCCTTTCTTCCTTCCTTTCTTCCTTTCCTTCCTCCCTTCTTTTCCTCCCTCCCTCCCTCCTTTCTTTCCTTCTTTCCTTCCTTCCTTCCTTCTTTCTCTTTCTTTCTTTTTCTTTTTCTTTCTTTCTTTCTTTCTTTCTTTCTCTTTCTTTCTTTCTTAGAGTATACTGCATTGATCATCATTGTGCATGCATATATTTGAGACTTGTAAGGGTATATTTCTAGAAAAGTAATTCCTAGAAGCAGAAACAATAGTTGGGTCAAAGGGTATATAGATTTCTTTTGTTAATTGGTTGGTTAGCTTAAATTTTTGATAGATATTGCCAGATTTCTTCCAAAGAGGTGGTACCAATATAAGTTTCTAACATTAGAGAGGGCCTTTTTAGGAGTGGAATTTTTATAGGTGATTTGTCTTCTCTTAAGTTCTTCTGTCCTCTGGTTTGCAAAACAGACTTTTCTAATCCTGAGAGCTAGTAGCATAGTGGGGATAACGTTCCAGTTTTACTTTTTATTTCTCTAGTAGTTGATTAAAATTGAATTCTTGACTCTTGGATTTTTCTCATTAATATGCTAGGAAGTGTGAATTATTACAAAGATCAGAGGCTTTGGAATCCATGAGCTTTGGGTTCAAATGCTAGCTATATTACTTCCTAGCTGTACCATCCCCTCCCAGTGCCCACTTTATTCTCTCTTTGAGGCTTTTTCCCGACATATAAAATATAACCAGTAATATACCCCTGACAGTGTTGTTGTTGGGATTAAATTAGATTACATATGAAAAATACTTACTGTGCATTTCAAATAGTCTGCAGTCAATAAATGTTGTTCCTCCTCTTCTATAAATGTGATATAAGAGCTGACAAAATCAATAGGTTCATTCTGTACACAGTTGCTCCTTCTCACGATTCTTAGATGCCTTAAGTAGTTGAGGATTGCATGGCCCGTGGTCATACTGAGAGTCAGTTTGTCAACCATATGCATTTAGTAGCTGTTGTTCATGGTAGCTCCTTGGGTCTGACTTGGGAGCTGCCTTTATTCAGTGTGCCCGCCCCTTCCCCTCACAGCCAACTAGCTTTTTGCTCTGCCTCCATAGATGTCATTGTCCCTGAGAATGGAGAACCAGTGGGCACCAGAGAGATCAAATGCTGCATCCGACAGATCCAGGAACTCATCATCTCCCGGCTTAATCAAGCAGTGGCTAACAAGCTGATCAGCTCTGTGGATTACCTACGTGAGAGCTTCGTCGGAACCCTGGAACGGTGTCTGCAGAGCCTGGAGAAGTCTCAGGATGTCTCGGTTCACATCACCAGTAATTATCTCAAACAGGTACTCAAAGGGTAGTTAAGAGTGTGTCACAGATAACACATGAAACAGAATCCACCCACGAACACAGCTTCAAGTTAGTCAAGAATTTCCCTTTCAACTTTTTGCCAGTCCAGTTTGAATTTTATTTTGTTTTCCTATCTCATGACTACTGCCTGTGGGAGGTGCTTGTGAATTGTCAAATTGCAGTTAAGTCAATGAGCAAGAAGATGAAGATGAAGTAAAGGAGCCCAAATAGTCATCAAATAGATGATCAGCCTGCATTGACTCTGCACATATACTGAGGGATAGATTTGGGAACCTTGAAACGGGACCATGTTCTTGAAATAAATATCATTTATTGCATTTTTAATTAGCCACTCTACTCAGGGAATATTGACTTTCGTTTGTGTACTGTCTTTCAGATCTTAAATGCTGCCTATCATGTTGAAGTCACATTTCACTCAGGGTCCTCAGTTACAAGGATGCTGTGGGAGCAAATCAAACAGGTAGAGGTTGTTTAGGGAAGTGTTTTTCAGCCCCTAGTTGGCTTAGGTGAATCTTGGTCGTTCCAACAGAAACTGATGTCTAGGATGTCTGTCCTAAACAAACTGATGTCTGTCAGGGCAGGTGGCCATTTGTCCTGGTTTGCCTGCCTGGGAGAACCCTGGTTTATGCCTGTTCTGAAATAATTATTAACAGTACCCCCTTTAACTATTAAAAGTGATGTGTCTAAATGATATTTTATGGAGCCATAAAACCCTACTTCACTGGCTTCTTCATATTTCTTTTTCCCAACCTAAGTGTTTTCTCAGAACCAGGCTTTGTTGCCAGAGGCCATGAGTGTGGTTTCCTTTCTGATGTTCCATCTGACTCTTACGTAGAGTTATTTGCTGTATTTAGAAAGGGATTTATCAGGCACCCCCAGTACTGAATGTAATGTATTGATTTGTGAGCATGCAGACTAGGCCTAGTGTTCTTTGATGATTTCCGTTGGGCTGAGCCCCGATTTTGAGGTAGATGGAATTGGAGAGTGTTGGACTTCATACAGCTCTTATCTTAAGATCCTGGCCTAACGAGTGGGTAACCCAGAGAGGGAGGGGCGTTGGTTCTTCCTGGTGGTTCCTGTCTCCCATCCCTCAGTGTTCTCACTGTCCTCATCCTGACAGATCATCCAGCGCATCACATGGGTGAGCCCACCTGCCATCACACTAGAGTGGAAGAGAAAGGTGGCCCAGGAAGCCATCGAGAGCCTCAGTGCCTCCAAGTTGGCCAAGAGCATTTGCAGCCAATTCCGGACTCGGCTCAACAGTTCTCATGAGGCCTTTGCAGCCTCATTGCGGCAGGTGGGTATATAGGAAAGGACATACAGCTGGATCAATCAGAGAGGAACCTCATCCACTGTGGAATGTTTTGTCTACTGCTGTCTACATAATTTTAAAAAAATCATCAGTATATTTCCTTTCTATTCTGTTAAAGGATAATACTAAGTTACAGGGTGTTTCATCAGTAAATTTTTCATGTGGATATTTTTCTAACTCTAGAGAGAATGGAGGGAACTCAATTAATTTCTCCCCACTTCACTGAGTGAGGAATGAAAATCGAGGGGTAGGAATTTTATATGAGTTTATATAGTATTTTAAGAATGAGTGACAGAAAGGGCTGACATTCCAACTTCCATAGTAGTTTGCAGTTATGTGACATCTGCTTATCCCTTTGGGGTGTGCGCGTGTGCATGTGTACATGTGTGTGAAGGGGAGGGTGGGTAGATGTGATTATGCATCCAGGAAGAAAAATTATTACTTAATGAATGCTCACTATCTGCCAATCTCTGAGCTATGTTACATATATCTTATTTAATTCTCACAGGTATCCTCATGAGGTAGATATTATTATCCCTATATAATAGGTGAGGAAGCCAAAGCTGGGGACCTGATAAGTCATATTTCTTTCTTCTTTTTCCTTCCCAGCTGGAAGCTGGCCACTCAGGCCGGTTGGAGAAAACTGAAGATCTATGGCTGAAGGTTCGGAAAGATCATGCTCCCCGCCTGGCCCGCCTTTCACTGGAAAGCCGTTCTTTACAGGATGTCTTGCTGCATCGTGAGTCCTTATTTTTTTTCCCTAGTAAATTGGAGGAGGAAGGTTCTGGATACCTGACATCCTCATGTCCAACCCTGGAGAATCCCAGTGTCTAAAGCTGCTTCCTTGCGAAGCTGCCTAAACACCCATTGATGTATTTTTGAATTTCTGATGAAGTCTGTTTGGTCCTGCTATTTATATAGTTCAAATAACACAACCAAAGTTTATTTAAATTAAACCAGTTAGGTTACTACTGGTTTAGAAAACATCCAGATTTCTTCCCCTGGCATAATTATGACTTCCTGCTTCTAGGCAGGTCCACGTCTAAGAATCTTAGGGAGGTTGCCCAGCAAGTTCCCATCCTTCCTGCTTTATCTCTGTCTCTGTACCTTATAGGTAAACCTAAACTGGGACAGGAACTGGGCCGGGGCCAGTATGGTGTGGTGTACCTGTGTGACAATTGGGGGGGGCACTTCCCTTGTGCCCTCAAGTCGGTTGTCCCTCCAGATGAGAAGCACTGGAATGACCTAGCTTTGGAGTTCCACTACATGAGGTAGGTTCTGGTCTCATTCATCTTTGTGGGGAACGATCCAGAGAAGAAGCTAGAAGCCTGGTATAAATTTTGTACCAAGAGCTATAGTATGCCTTGTTTCTCCATTCCTATGTCTCAGAATGTTGTAGGCCAGTATTTCAGTGTCTGGCCCAGAAATGTGCTCTCTTCAAGGCCTTTCCTGCTTTTACCTGCCCTTTCCCCACCATCCTAATTTCTCAGACCCATCCTTCCATTTGACTTTCTTCCTTAGTCCTTAAGGCCTGTCAGTTTTTAGATTCCATAATTCTCTGTCCTCGTTAGAGAGGCCATTCTCTTTGCCCTCTCTCTGTACTGAGGGCTATTACCTCTGGGCCTGGACTATGCATGGTCTCAGGGTTATTTCTTCCACTGTGGTGACATGCTATGCAAGGTTAGCTCTAGCCCAGACCTTTCCGCTCCTCACCAGGTCTCTGCCGAAGCATGAGCGATTGGTGGATCTGCACGGTTCCGTCATCGACTACAACTATGGTGGCGGCTCCAGCATCGCTGTGCTGCTCATTATGGAGCGGCTGCACCGGGACCTCTACAGTGGGCTGAAGGTGAGGCAGGGCAAAGAGGGAGTGAGGTCCAGCTGGCAGCCAGATCCACAGGTTCCTTTCTGGCCTTTCCTCCTTTCTTCTTTATTCAGAGCCCCTAGCTCTCATAAGACAATGTTGGAGTAATCAAGCTTTATTACCTTCATTTCCAAAAAACCTTAAAAATGTCTCAGAACATGTTTTTTTGCCCAGTTTATATCCAGAATACTGCAGTTCACCACTTTTACCTCTCGTGGTAGTGGTAAAAATCTAGACTACACAGAAGAGCAGAAAAGCTTCCTATAACTCTGCTATTCTTTCTCTTTTTTTGTTCTCAGTGAATTAAGCTAGTTTTTGTTGTCAACAAATATTTATTAGTGACTACTTTGTACAAGGCCCTGTATTAAGCAACATAAGGGGATATCAAAAAGTATAATTGGCCAGGGGCTTTTAAAAGAATTGTAGGGACTTCCCTGGTGGTGCAGTGGTTAAGAATCCGCCTGCCAGTGCAGGGGACACGGGTTCGAGCCCTGGTCTGGGAAGATCCCACATGCCACGGAGCAACTAAGCCCCCACGCCACAACTACTGAGCCCGTGTGCTGCAACTACTGAAGCCCGCACGCCTAGAGCCCGTGCTCTGCAACAAGAGAAGCCACCGCAATGAGAAGCCCGCGCACCGCAACAAAGAGTAGCCCCTGCTCACCACAACTAGAGAAAGCCCGCACGTAGCAATGAAGACCCAACACAGCCAAAAATAAATTTTAAAAAAATTTTAAAAAATAAAATAAAATAATTGTAGTCAGTGAATATTTCATGAACAGGTGGCATTTGAGTTGGATAAGTGAACCCTGATGGGTAAAATTTGGGCAGATGGAAAGAAGAGGTCATACCAGGGGGAAGGAATAGCTTAGTGCCCAGAACATTTGAAGGACACTGACTGTGTTGGAGCAGCTGGTTCATTTGGGGAATAGAGGGGAGATAATATGCAAAGAAATGTTGGGAACAAGTTATAGAAGACCAAAAATGTTAGCAGTTCCATAGCATTCAAATTCTGCCGTAGACAGTGAGAAGCGAAAGATTTTGAATGAAGGTGAAATACCCTCAGTTGGATGTTGAGTTCCCCTCATCTAAAACAGCCACCAGCAGGGAAATAGAGAGGTTTCTTTTGTTTGTCCTCTACATTGGAGCTGGAAAAGCTAACCCCAGAGTATCTGGTAGGTCCCTTCTCACAGGTGCCTCTTGTACCAGTTTATATGGAATAAGACAGAAGAATCCTTAGAAATGCTTGCAGGAGCCATGAGAAATCAATACGGTGAATAAAATGACCCTGCAAGTGGCTTTCCTTCTTCATTTCAGGGGAGTTAAGCTCAGCACCATGTGATGCTTTTCCATAAGTGGGTTAGAGAACCATATATGGGCTTTTGGATGAGTGATATAACATTCTCCAGAATTCAAGAGACCCTAAATTGGAGGATTGGTAGAAGTAAGATGAGCGACTTTGGTATTTGAATCCATAAAACCAAAGGCTAACCAGTCCTACAAAGCAATGGAAGTAAATCTGCCTGAGAGTCCTAGAAATACTCACTTTGAGCCTCTAAGGCAGTTCTAGAGTTTGTTCAGGGTTAGAGATGCACTCATGCCTTCAGGCGTTTGGTTGTGGCTCTCCTAGTCACATTTGGGGATCATCCACCTGGCCTAAGTGCTGCCTCCAAGGAATTTGATCTGGCCTTTATAGCTTGCCCTTCCTTGCTTTTCCTTTATTTCCCTCTCCTACCTTCTTCTTCCCTTATTCTCATCCACTTTTCTGTCCTTGTGTACCCTAGTGTGGTCAGTCTTTCAGTATCTCACAGAAGGAACTCTTAGTTGGTATAAGCAAGTTGGATTGAGGAGTTGTCTTCTTAGTGACAAGTAAACCCTTTTGTCTCCCCAAGGCTGGGCTGACCCTGGAGACCCGTTTGCAGATAGCACTAGATGTGGTGGAAGGAATCCGCTTCCTGCACAGCCAGGGACTTGTCCACCGTGATATCAAACTGAAAAATGTGCTGGTAAGTAAGAGCTGTTTCCCCAAGATAACTCCCTGTCTCTATGTGTAAGTGACCTTTGGAGGGAGGTATACATAAATGTAAATTTGGTCACAGGAAAAGACTGTGACCAGTTAACAGCAGAGTGGATGGATGGTTTCTTGGACTTGACAAAGCTTAGGGAGGAGTTGCATCATAGGCCTAGCTTATATTGCTTAAGATTTTTTCTCCCAACACTGGTGAGAAAATTTAAACTTACAGAAAAGCTAAAAGACTGGTACAATGAAGATTCACATACTGTTCACCCAGATTCATATTCTCTTTCCTAGTGTAGTCTCTCTTTGTTTCTGTCTCTCTCTTTCTTCACACACACACATACACACACACACACATTTTTTACTGAACTATATGAGAGTAACTTGCAGATAAAACTTTACTCCTATATACTTCAGCTTGTATCTTCTAAGGAAAAGGACATTCTTCCACTTAATTAAAATGCCATTTTTCACACCCAAGAAGTTTAAATTGATACAATATTATTAGTTAATACACAGTCTATATTAACATTTTCCAGTTGTCCCAAATATGTTCAACTATCCCAAATATGGTCTATTTGTTTGTTTGGCCCAGGATCCAATCCAAGGATCATACAGTGCTTTTCGTCATGTTTCTTTAGCCTCTTAATCTAGAATAGTCCTGCCTTTTTTTGCTTTTGTGACATTGATATTTTTGAGGATTCCAGGTCTTGTTATTGCTTAGGGTTTGAGATGCTGGATGAGGACTGAGATGGGTAAACACACCTTGAAAGGTAAGATAGTCATGAACCTGCCAGTCCTGTTATCTAATTGTAAAGAATCTTTTGACATACTCCTTTTGAAAATATATTGGATTATCATTGAAGTGTCTCTGGCAACACTTAAATGATATATAAAGAGGGCTTCCCTGGTGGCGCAGTGGTTGAGAATCCGCCTGCCAATGCAGGGGACACAGGTTCGAGCCCTGGTCTGGGAAGATCCCACATGCCGTGGAGCAACTAAGCCCGCGAGCCACAACTACTGAGACCCACGTGCCACAACTACTGAAGTCCGCGTGCCTAGAGTCCGTGCTCCGAAACAAGAGAAGCCACCACAATGAGAAGCCCGCGCACCACAATGAAGAGTAGCCCCCGCTCACCGCAACTAGAGAAATCCCACGTGCAGCAATGAAGACCCAACACAGCCAAAAAATAAAAATAAATAAATAAATAAATTTATTTTTAAAAAATGATATATAAAGATGATAGCAGTTTTGGGGGGAGGGAAATATCTTCCTAAAATTATAGGCTGAAACCTAAGAGGCTTGTCAATAGCCAAATGAGACCGATTTTTTTTTTAATTTTTATTTTTATTGACGTATAGTTGATTTATAATGTGTTATTTTCTGGTGTACAGCAAAATGATTCAGTTCTACATATATATTCCTTTTCGTATTCTTTTCCATTTTATGTTATTACAAGATATTGAATGTAGTTCCCTGTGCTCTACAATAGGATCTTGTTGTTTATCTGTTTTATATATAGAAGTTGGTATATGCTAATCCCAAACTCCTAATTTATCCCTCCCCTACCCCCTTTCCCCTTTGGTAACCATAAGTTTTCTATATCTGTGAGTCTGCTTCTGTTTTGTAAATAAGTTCATTTGTATCATATTTTAGATTCCACATAGAAGTGATACCATATGATATTTGTCTTTTTCTGTCTGACTCACTTCACTTCTTTTGATAATCTCTAGTTCCATCCATGTTACTGTACTATTTCGTTCTTTTTTTACGGCTGAGTAGTATTCCATTGTGTATATATACATCGTCTTTATCCATTCATCTGAGACAGATTTATTGTCTTGGACCTCAGGAAAGGAAACTAGAGGGAATTAAAAAACCCTCCTCAGCTGACCAGAGGACCTCAACCTTCTTATTTAGCAACTTTCTGCCCTGGGTTCTGGAGGTCAGAGGAGAATAATCAGGAACTAATAATACTTTCCTCAGTGTCCTTCATTTATTCATTCTTCCAAGATTTGCTAAGCTCCTGATATGTGCTAGGCACTATGCTAAGTGCTGGGGATACAAAGATGAAAAAGACAGTCCTTGCCATCAGGTTGTTTACAGTATGGGGAGAAGACAGTAATGGGAGTGAATCTGGCGACAGGGAGAATAGAGGCAGAGTTGATTAAGTACTGCTGTGAGGTAGATGCCTACTTTTGAGCTTGGGTATGCAGCTGAGCGCTATGTGCAGGACCAGGCATAGGATGACTCTCACCCTGCTTTGTTGGCAGTTGGACAAGCAGAACCGTGCCAAGATCACTGACTTAGGATTCTGCAAGCCAGAGGCCATGATGTCAGGCAGCATTGTGGGGACACCAATTCATATGGCCCCTGAACTTTTCACAGGTAAGCTGGAGGGCAGGGAGTGGGTTTCGGCAGGGCTCCGTGTGTTAACCAAGTGCTACCCTTTGGGCTAAGTAGTATCCACAAGTACTACTGGCAGTTCTGGCATAGGCAGGGGAGAAACCAGAACAGGGGAAACCTAAGACAAGTAGGGGGACAAGTGAAGAGGTAAAGGGGCAAGAAAGAAAAGTGTAAATGGGAGTCACCAACTATTCTACTGGATGTCTCTCTGGGCTATTAGTGCCATCATTGCCATAGTCAACCAATTATTTAATCCTAAAGTATTGATTGAATAACTCCTATATAATAAGAGTTGTCCTCTATCATTAAAGAACTTACAGTTGACAGAGATATATTGAGAGGTAAAATAATTAAGAAGCAGTATAAGATAACATGTGATTAAGTGCTACATAATGTAATGTTGGTGTTCAGAGAAGAAATGTTAGATGGTTTTGTGGTAGAGGTGAAATTCTGGATAGAAACTGAATGAGATCTGGAAAATTTGGTAGGTGGGAAGGGAACTCAATATATTTATTAATATATTCTTTGAGCTAGGCACTGTGGGTATGTTATGTCATATATTTTGTTCTATTTAATCCTCATGACAATTCTGTGGTGATATTGATGCATTTTTATGTCCATGTCATGGATAAAGTTGAGGCCAGATTGATGAAGAAACCCACCCCAAAACATTGAGCTAGAAGTAATGAGGCTGGGATTGGAATTTAGGTCCTTCTGTCTCTAGAGTCCAACCATGTTAGGTAGGAGAGAAAATTCTGGAGGCTGGGGGAGAGGAAATAGGAGCAAAATTGCCGATTAGAAATAAGCATGACAGGAAAGAAATCAGTTCGGGAAGTAATAGCAAACAAGTTGGAGATAAGATATATTTGAGCTTGAAATTCATGCAGTGGAGTGAAGGCTTAATGTTGGAAGAAGTAAGGAGCTACTGGGCTTTTGAACAGGTGAGGGATGAAAAGAGATGTTCATGGAAATGTTTAGTAGCAGTAGGTAAGGCAGATTGAGTGGCAAGAGCCAAGTAGGGAGACCAGTGGTGGAGACCAGACCTAGGATTAAGTTGGTAGTAGTGCTGAAACAAAAAATGTTACAGATTTGAGATCAATTCAGAGGAAGGATGGGCAAGATTTTGTAATTAACTTGATATGGGTGATGAACAGAAAAGAATGACTAAAAGATGACTCTGAGGTTTTGAGCCTGAACGGATGAGGAAGGTTGTGTCATTGCCAGGGAAGGTGGAAAGGGAATGGCAGGTCACTCGTTAGTATTGGTAAGACTTAAAATTAGCAATTTATAATATTTGGATTTCTCTCATTAGCCACAGGTCTTCCCCCAACCCTTCATTGAGTGATACATATAAGGATTAGGAGTTACTTGGATAGCTGTAGTCCTACGCACATTGAAAAGAAGTAGACAGTCATCATTTTTCTTTCCCTGACTTTTAAAAAAATTTCTATCCCCACTTTTATTATTTTATCTTGGCTACTTCGTATTTAAATTCATTTGATTATTTCTACTGCAGTTCATCCTACTGCTGTAAAAATAATCTTTCTAAAATATTTTCTTCATGTCACCTCCTGCTCTAAAGCATAAATGACTCCTGCTGCCCACCAAATCCAGACTCTTCTGTCCGACTTTAAAAATCTTTATGTTATGGTTCCAACCTATCTACCCACCTGTATTTCCCAACCTTATTTCCCTAACATGACCTTTCAGGATTAATCTTTTTGACTGTCCCATTAAAATAAAGGCCCGGACTTCCCTGGTGGCTCAGTGGTTAAGAATCCGCCTGCCAGTGCAGGGGACACGGGTTCAATCCCTGGTCCAGGAAGATCCCACATGCCGCAGAGCAGCTAAGCCCGTGAGCCACAACTACTGAGCCCCTGCGCTCTAGAGCCCGTGAGCCACAACTACTGAGCCCGAGTGCTGCAACTACTGAAGCCCGCATGCCTGGAGCCGGTGCTCCGCAGCAGGAGGAACCACCACAATGAGAAGCCTGTGCACCGCAGCGAAGAGTGGGCCCTGCTTGCTGCAACTGGAGAGGGCCCATGCGCAGCAACCAGGACCCAACACAGCCAAAAATGAATGAATGAATGAATGAATGAATAAATAAATAAATAAATAGATATAAAAAATAAAATACTTCACACAAACAATAATCAAATACAAAATATAATGAATATCAGTGAAATATAAAATAAATAAATTAAAATAAAATAAAAGGCCTGTTTTCCTTCCCCTTTGTCAAGTTCTAGTCTTGGCTCTTTTAATCTTTAGCCCTCCCAGTGCCATAGTTTTTCGTATTATAAAATGGGCATTATAAATGTGTCCTGCCTAACAGGGTTGTTATAAGAGATAATGGGTATTAAAGGCTTTAGGAAAAAATGTGTAAAGACCTCTGCAGATGCAAGTTAGCGGTGATGCTGTTGATTCCCTCCCTGGCTCACTACTTGTCACCCTTTCTTGCTGTAGGGAAGTATGATAATTCTGTGGATGTCTACGCTTTTGGCATTCTTTTCTGGTATATCTGCTCAGGCTCTGTCAAGCTCCCTGAGGCATTTGAGAGGTGTGCCAGCAAAGACCATCTCTGGAACAATGTGCGGAGAGGTAAGAGCCACGAGCCTTGCTTTGCCCTGACTCCCCAGGAGAGAGCAGACTGAGACCAGGCACTGCCGCAGCGGCCTCCCGTCCTCCTCTCTGGCCACTCCACAGCAGGACCTCATACACATTTAAACCATCATGGAATCCAGAAAAGACATTTAAGTCAAACCTTTGCTTCCAGGCAGCGTGGTTCTGAACTCTCAGAAAGGTTTTTATCTTTAAAATTTCTAATTCTTCAACATCCTATGCCAGTGTATTCCAGTTTTTCATCACAGTTACTATTAGGTTCTAACCTAGATATTTGCAGTTGAAGCCAAAGCTCACTGCATTGTTTAGCATCCTGAGCCCCAACTGCGTAATCAGCCTGTGAGCTGATCATGCCTCTTCATTGTGTTGGTTCCCTTCTCGCTGCCTCTGGTCTTATTTCCATGCTCCTTTCTCTAGGGGCCCGTCCAGAACGCCTTCCTGTGTTTGATGAGGAGTGCTGGCAATTGATGGAAGCCTGCTGGGATGGTGACCCCTCTCAGAGACCTCTCTTGGGCATTGTCCAGCCCATGCTCCAGGGCATCATGGACCGGCTATGCAAGTCACATTCTGAGAGGCCAAACAGAGGACTCGATGATTCTACTTGAAAGCAGAGACCTTTCTCTTTCACTCTTTCTTTCTTTCCTTCCCCTCACCTTTTGGCTATGGGAAGAATTTGACATTCATTACAGAGAGCTCCCAAGGGGACTGATGCTTGCTGGGCAACTTGAGACCTTCCCAGGCAGAGATGACTCCTGGATAGGGAAGAGTTGGATGGCTGTGAGCATATCCAGCAGTTCACTGATGCCCAAGCTATTTCTTTAGCCAAAAAGTCAGTATAAATCTCTTCTGTATGAAATTTCAAGAAAAGTCTTACATAGTTCCCTTTTCCAGACTGTCTTTTAACTCCAGCCGTAATTAGGACTCTGTGCTCCCATTGTGGAGCCCACATTCCTAACATTCTTTGGAAGTCTTAGTTCATAGCTCCATTTACACATGGGAGGTTAGGTTTTTCTCCACCCAGAGTCCCTTTTCAGTGTATCCCCCGTGGCTTAGTCTGCTCTCAGACTCCAGCAGATTGCCCACATTTTGTGCCTGAGTAGGGAGAAGCAAGGGAGGGGCTGATGCTTAGTAAGGAGATGAGTGGTTGCAGTTCATTTTTCTGAGAAAAGGCGCAGGCCAGCCAGAGTCCACATGTAGATATTTGGAAGTGTTATTTAAACACTCAGCAGGCTGAGTACAGGAATACATATGTATAACACGCGTGTATACTTTGCTTTTGTTGAATAACAGTGTCTGCTAATTTGGGGTTCTTTGTTCCTTGGCATCCATTATTTAAGTGATGCAGTGCCATGAAATGTACTGTATTGTATATTACTTGGGAAGACACTAGATATTCAAAGAGGCCTGGCAGCACTTGGGCTGTAGAGGGCTCAACAAGGCCAAAGTCCTGAAGATTTTACCTCCTAGCTTTGGTTGTCTGTACTCCCACATGGTGAGGTGAGATTGTGGCAGGGGGAGGAAGAAGGATGGGATGAAAGAGTTACCCTTACTGTGTTCCATCCTTCTTACCAACTTAATTAGGGCAATTTACCCCAGCCTGGAAATGATTACCTGGCCATTTTTAACGTGCTTGAGGTCTGGTCGCTTCTGTTGCTTCAGAATTGAGTGACGGACCTTCCTGCAGAGCAATCAGAAGACGCAGTGGAGCCTGGGGCTCCAGAGTAGCTGCCTTAGTCCTAGGGAGCCAGTGGCAAGGTCATTCTGGGGGCGTTGAGGAATGCACGTCGGGGTGAGGTTTCCACAGGCATGCCCTAGTTCCCTGGATCCTCTGCAGAGAGTGGCTCATTGATTGAGCGAAAGCCTTTCACTTCTCTGGGAAGGAGAACTGTGCTGGTTCTTCCCAGACCAAAGAAGTCATTTGTGACTCCATCAGTTTCAAGGGAACAGAGCCTAGGCAGCAGCTTCTCCTAATTTTTGACACTAAAATTCAAGGAAAGAGTGAAGGGAGGGATATATTACTACCACGGGGGATAGAAACAGGGGACTGGTAGGACTCTCAACTAGTACCTGTCAGCTCTCCAATGCATTTTTTTGCATTTTCACTTGAGCTGCCAAAGAGGTGTTGACAAAGTTTTTTCCTGATCAGCAAAGTGGTTTGGGGTAGCAGGGCTGCAAAGTGATAACTGCACTGAATGACACTTTATTTTTTGGCTTATTATTTAGCACTGAGAAGCCAAAAGGGATTGGTGATTATAACAGCACTTTGGGGAATAGACTCCCTCTGGCCTTGCTTTGGAGAGAAGGCATGCGTGGTATTCCATCTGACTAATCAGGGAACCTCCTAAGTTCATACTGCATCAGAGTGGAATAAATGGCCCTCGAAGAGTCCATTGCCGTAAGAGTAGTTGCTTTCTTTGAGTTTTCAAAGCTTGATTTTTGGATTTGCTGGATCAAATAACCCACTTTTTCTTTAAAAGAAAAAAAAAGAGGGTTTATCCTTCTAAATATGGGGTTGGGGTGGGTCAGGGCTAGTGTGATGTTTAAATGGGTTAGGAGGGAGTCAACTTGAGAAACCTGTATGGCAAACTCCCTTGGGGGTTTTAAGTACACTACTGTTCTGAAAAGGGTTTTATTTTTAACTTTATCTGCTTTGTTAACATCCAGTCCACAGAGCTGACTGAAGAGACTGTGTGTGAACATCTGACACTGGGGAGACATCTTACTCAGAGGGTTGAAAAGGAAATTGGTCTGGACAGCTTGTTGTCTTTTGTCTTTATGTAATGTTTTTGTTTGTTTCAAAGGACTAATGTTTATTATTACAGTGTTAAATAAAAGTGTAATATACTAAGTGTGTAGAATAAAAGTGCAATAACAAGAGAAAATTACTTTGGCACAAACTTCAGTTCTTATACTCTCTCCCTCCTTGTGCTACCTGTCTCTTTCCATGATATTGTTACAGCAGGACAGTGTTAATTGTGTATATTTTTAAGAGATGCAGCTATGGGTTAAGTCTTCATTTAGTGTAACTTTGAATGGCTGGGTTTGGTTTTATAGAGTATTGTGTATACTTCTGGGATGCACAAACACCAGATGTGCTGTGTAATAAAGATCACATTAACGTTTTAGGTTTATATCTGTTTGGCTTTTGTTTTCCCTTAACCTCACTGTGTCTGCAGAATGCTCTCTATTCCATTCCATTTCCACTGGGACCCTAGAGGTCTTTCAGTTTGCCTTGGAGATTGATGGAACATGTTACTCTCCCCCATGGATTGCTCTCGGTCTCTGGGCACTTGACATGACCACTACCAGAGGGTAGGGCCCGGGAATGGGAGGTAGGAGAGCGAAGAAGAAGGGAGCAAAGTGGAGTGATAGCAATTTATTTTTCAGAGCCTCTCCTGTGTTCACACCCTTTCCGCCAGCCTCTTTTCAGCATGAACTTGCAACATCCTGAACTTCTGCACAAGCCTATCTACTCTTCATTACACTGTGAGAGAATCTGGGCATGGAATCCATATATGGGCCTATCTGCATGTGGAATATTTGAATTTTCTTCTTAGGCTCAGCCTGCTCTTCAGATTTGCTTGCTCGGCAGTGCCTGATGGACACCGTCATAGGCCTCTACCAGCAGAGCAGCGCTATCTGTAGCCACCAGGGACTGTCAGTCAGCACGCAGCATGCCTTCTCCCAGGGGATGTGCGTGTTTGTTTTGTTTTGGATTACCACATCATACTCACAGCTGCTTCACTTTTTGCTGTAACGGCTTGTGATCTGACTGCAACACAAGTTTGGCCAGGAGATGGCAGCACACCTTAAACAGTTGATGTGTTTGTGATTAAGTCTTAAAGGAAAAGCTAGAGTTGAATCTCTGGTTCTCAGCCTCCCCTACACAATAGTCATCTAATGTAGATAAGCCTGTTACACTTGTGAAACTCTCCGCTAACTCCAGCCATCCTTCACAGCTAAATATATCCCATCTTTATGCATATACCGTATATTCTCCTACTATAAAGTTCAGAATGACTGAGTTCTCTTCCTCATCATGATTATCTTGGAGAAAACAGTCTGTGGTGTACACATTTTTAGCGTGGGTATGCTTCTTCAAGAACACAGTCCTCAGCAGCCTTGTTCTTCAAGCAGAGCGACTGGGGTGGCCTTCCTGGCCTTCCAAACCCCTGTTTGGGTGGGGCTCAGAGGGGAGAGGCCTAGTTTCTGAACATTATTAAATTCAACTTCAGAATTTCTGTCTTTAACAGGTCCCCAAGGAGTCCACAAAGTGCTAATTGAATAGCCTCCTTTCAAGTGTAGTTATCACAGGTGGCTATGTACTGGTTGAGACCTCTTAGGGCACTTCTAGGGATGGCCTGTTCCTTAGCATATTCTAAAGGTAGCATTTCGTTATTGAGCTGCATGAGCTGCTTGTAAATTTTGGAGATTAATCCTTTGTCAGTTGCTTCATTTGCAAATATTTTCTCCCATTCTGAGGGTTGTCTTTTGGTCTTGTTTATGGTTTCCTTTGCTGTGCAAAAGCTTTTAAGTTTCATTAGGTCCCATTTGTTTATTTTTGTTTTTCTTTCCATTTCTCTAGGAGGTGGGTCAAAAAGGATCTTGCTGTGATTTATGTCATAGAGTGTTCTGCCTATGTTTTCCTCTAAGAGTTTGATAGTGTCTGGCCTTACATTTAGGTCTTTAATCCGTTTTGAGTTTATTTTTGTGTATGGTGTTAGGGAGTGTTCTAATTTCATACTTTTACATGTACCTGTCCAGTTTTCCCAGCACCACTTATTGAAGAGGCTGTCTTTTCTCCACTGTATATTCTTGCCTCCTTTGTCAAAGATAAGGTGACCATACAAGCAGCTCATGCAGCTCAGTAACAAAAAAACAACCCAATCCAAAAATGGGCAGAAGACCTAAATAGACATTTCTACAAAGAAGATATACAAATTGCCAACAAACACATGAAAGAATGCTCAACATCATTAATCATTAGAGAAATGCAAATCAAAACTACAATGAGATATCATCTCACACCGGTCAGAATGGCCATCATCAAAAAATCTAGAAAAAATAAATGCTGGAGAGGGTGTGGAGAAAAGGCAACACTCTTGCACTGTTGGTGGGAATGTAAATTGATACAGCCACTATGAAGAACAGTATGGAGGTTCCTTAAAAAACTAAAAATAGAACTACCATACGACCCAGCAATCCCACTACTGGGCATATACCCTGAGAAAACCATAATTCAAAAAGAGTCATGTACCAAAATGTTCATTGCAGCTCTATTTACAATAGCCAGGACATGGAAGCAACCTAAGTATCCATCAACAGATGAATGGATAAAGAAGATGTGGCACATATATACAGTGGAATATTAGCCATAAAAAGAAACGAATTTGAGTTATTTGTAGTGAGGTGGATGGACCTAGAGTCTGTCATACAGAGTGAAGTAAGTCAGAAAGAGAAAAACAAATACCGTATGCTAACACATACATATGGAATCTAAGAAAAAAAAAAAGGTCATGAAGAATCTAGGGTAAGACGGGAATAAAGACACAGACCTACTAGAGAATGGACTTGAGGATATGGGGAGGGGGAAGGGTAAGCTGTGACAAAGTGAGAGAGTGGCATGGACATATATACACTACCAAACGTAAAATAGATAGCTAGTGGGAAGCAGCCGCATAGCACAGGGAGATCAGCTCGGTAGTTTGTGACCACCTAGAGGGGTGGGATAGGGAGGGTGGGAGGGAGATGCAAGAGGGAGGAGATATGGGGATATATGTATACGTATAGCTGATTCACTTTGTTATAAAGCAGAAACTAACACACCATTGTAAAGCAATTATACTCCAATAAAGATGTTAAAAATAAATAAATAAAGGTAGCATTTCAAATCAGTGGGAAAATAGACTATTTAACAAAACTGGCTATCCATCTGAGAAAAAAATAGACTCAAATCATCATGCAAAAAAAGTATACCAAAGATCTAAATGTGAAAAAAAGGCTGTAAAGGAACTAGATAATAGCACACATATTATTTACCATGTGCTCGGCACTGTTCTAAATGCTTTACCTATACTCACTAACTTAATCCTCACCACAACCCCATTTTACTGATGAGAAAACTAAGGCACAGAGCGATTAAGGGTCATGCAACTGATACGTGCCAAAACTGGGATGTGAAACTAAGGAGTCCGGCACCAGAACCTCTGCTTCTACAGAGGACCACTGCACTGTGCTGCCTCTAGGAGAAAATGTATGTAACTATGTTCACTTACAGTTGGGGGGGTCAGGAAGAACTTTCTTGAATATGATCAGGAACCCAGAAGCCATAAGGAAAAAAAGTGATAGAAATTATATAAAGAACATATATAAGAGCCAAAGACACCCAAACCAAAATTAAGACTAATCACTAGTTTAGAGAGAATAATTGCAATATGTAACTGATAAAAAGTTCATATTCCTAATAATATGAAGAAATCAGTCAAAAAAATCTAAAGGCAAATTGGTTAATAAATATTTGAAAAAAGATGTTCATCCACACTAACAGGGAAAACCAAGAAGATATTTCATCTATCAAATTACTAAAAATAAATATTAAAACCCTATTCATAAGTGTGGAGGATGAGCATACCTATGTTGTCGGGAAGTGGATACAGCCGCAAAAGGGCAATTTGGCAGTAAATATTACAAAAAATGTTAATGTATATATCCTTTGCCCCAGAAATGACTTCCAGGGAGTCCCTACCTACAGAAATATTTGCACATGTGTGCAAAGCTATGTAAGTACGAGGGTGTTTATTGCATCATTATTTGTAATACTAAAAAGTTGGAGGCAGTGTTAATGTCTGACAACAGGGGAAGATTAAATTCTGGTGCTCATACCATGGAATGCTATACAGCCACTGAAAGGAATGGTGTAGATTTTTCTGTACTGACAAGGAAAGATGTTTATACTATATCATCAGGTAAAAAAATAATTTATATAAGACTATATTTAGTATGACCCCTTTTTTGGTAAAAATCCCTTCCATTCTTCCATAACCCCAAATTATCTGGAGATCTAGTCCATCTCTCTCTATATATGCATAGAAAAAAGTTTGTAAGGATATATATCAAAATGTTAACAGTGGTTTTCCTAGGGAGAGAACTTCCAACTTTTAGTGTATTGAATTTCTGTTATTGTATTGTTCATCTGCTATGAACATCTATTTTTTTTTTGTAATTTAAGAAAACGAATGAAATGGCTAATTTAGGAGAAAGGAAATATGTATTGGAAAGACATTAGGGGCTCACAAAATCAACAGGAAACTATAAGTTCAGGCTCATAGATAGAATCAGCGGGTTGGAACCAGAGCAACTCTTCATCGTGGCTGCGAAGAACCATCTTCACTCCTGATGCGTCCACAGCCAGGGAGGATTTTCTCAACTGGCCCAGCACAGGCCCCAGGCCTATCTCCTACCTGTACTGGTTCTGAACTGGAAGGCTCTCTCCCCTCCAGATTCCATGGTGGGAGGCAAGCGCCTGGATTTGCCTGCTCACTAAAACCGCATTCAATGGAGAAGTAATTCCTGAAAGGTAATCAAAGAACAGTTAGCAAAGGGACCTAGATTCAGGACAGGCTCCAGGTTGACAGATGTCCACTATAGTTCACCTCTTGGGCTGCTCGACATCCATACCCACTCTTCTGGCACTACTGGGAGGCAAGGTCGTGGAAGGAGATTTATAGATTGGAGCCTGTGCATGGAGGGGAAACAACTGGGTCTCTGGTAAGTTCATTTTTAAATCTCTGGACTTTTTTTCATTGTAAGAAGACCCCCTTAGCTTCTGTTTCCTTTCTTCCGCCTTCCTTGTTTTCTTAGCATGGCTTCACAATGAGATTAATCACAAAGACGCTCAAGCACCTAGCAATGTGCTAAATCAGAGGCCATTTTTTTTTTTTTTAAATCAAAGTGTAGTTGATTTACCATGTTGTGTTAGTTTCTGGTGTACAGCAAAGTGATTCAGTTATACATACATATATATATATATATATATATTCTTTTTCATGTTCTTTTCCATTATAGTTTATTACAAGATATTGAATATAGTTCCCTGTGTTATACACTAGGACCTTGTTGTTTATCTATTTTATATATAGTAGTTTGTATCTGCTCACAGGCTTTCTATGTATGGAATCCAGGAGCTGAGAAGGTAAAAGGATGAGGCGATTGCCAGGCTCAATGTGAAGCCACAGGCTCCGAAAATTAAGGGACCTGCTCCTGGTTCCAAGCTGGCAACGTAGAGAAACAATGCAGAATTAGTCTGAGACATTCTACTGAGCAGGATTTGCTTACAATTTTTAAAAATTATTACTTACTATTTGCTACCTGCAAAAAAGCATATGTAACATCCTTGTAAATTTGTGGACCAGGACATTACCATGGTCTTGAAGGCCCTCTGTGCTCTTCCCCGATGCCAGTCCCCTGCCTCTCTCCCCTACTCAAGGTTACTATTGTGCTTATCATTCTCTTGCTTAAAAAAAATTTTTTTTCCCCAAAAACACATGTACCCTAAACAATACATAATTTGGTTTTGCATGTTCTTGAGCTTTACAAAAATGCTATTGCCTGTATTTAACCTTCTGTAACTTTATTTTCACTCACGTCTCTGATTTTTATCCAAGCTAATTTGTTGTCACTGTAGTATAATACACTTCACTGCAGTGTATTATTCCAATGTGCACATGTACTGCAGTTGAGCCATTTGCTTTTTCGCAGAGAATCAACTTTTGGTTTGGTTGTTTTCCCATTGTATCTCTTGTTTTCTATTTCATTAATTTCTGCTCTTGTCTTAGTTATCTTCTTTGTTCTCCTTTTTAGGATTATTCCATTGTCCATTTTCCCAGCACCTTCTTTTTTTTTTTTTTTTTTAATAAATTTATTTATTTATTTATTTTGGCTCCCTTGGGTCTTTGTTGATATGTGCGGGCTTTCTCTAGTTGCCGCGAGTGGGGGCTACTCTTCATCATGGTGTGCAGGCTTCTCATTGTGGTGGCTTCTCTTGTTGCGGAGCACGGGCTCTAGGCGTGCAGGCTTCAGTAGTTGTGGCACGTGGGCTCAGGCTCAGTAGTTGTGGCTCGCAGGCTTAGTTGCTCCGCGGCATGTGGGATCTTCCCGGACCAGGGCTCAAACCGTGTGCCCTGCACTGGCAGGCGGATTCTTAACCACTGCGCCACCAGGGAAGCCCCTCCCCCCATTTCTTGAGTTGGATGCTTAGCTTATGGATTTTATCTTTCTAATGTAAACATTTTACAATCTTTCAATCTTTCTAATCTTTCAATCTTTCTAATGTAAACATTTACGTTCAGAATTTCCCTTTAAATACAACTACTGCTGCATCCCATAAATTTTAATATGTAACATTTTTTGTTATTATTCAGTTTTAAGTGTTTTCTCGTTGCCATTGTGATTTCTTCTTTGCCCTGAGTTATACATAGGCATGTTTTTAAATTTCTAAGTGTGAGGATAAATTCCTTTACGTTTTTGTGGGCAGACAGCATGGTCTGTATGATGCCAGTTTTTAAAAATTTGTGGGAACTTGCTTTATGACCTAGCTCATGGGGAATTTTTTTTTTTAATGGTTAAGATGATAAATTTATTTTATGTGTATTTCACCGTGATAAAAAAACTGGGGGGAAAAAAAAAGGATTGAAGTTCTGATACACGTTACAACATGCATGAAGTTCAAAAACATCACGCTAAGAAGCCAGTTACAGAAGACCACACATCATATATTCCATTTACATGAAATGTCTACACCAGGTAACTCCGCAGAGATGGCGCAGTTTGGTGGCTGTCGGGCGCTGAGCGGAGGAGCCGTGACGGCTCATGGGCACGAGGTTTTCTTCCTGAACGTGTTTCAGAAACGGCAGAGGTAGTGAACCTACTAAATGCCACTGAATTGTTCAGTTTAAAGTGGTTAAAATAGCACATTTTATGTTAGGTGTACTTTACACCATTTTTTAAAAACCCTATAGAACCGATTAAATTCAGGCTGACAACCTGCACAGAAGGTGCTGGAAGGGACTTTGCTGCCACGAACACAGGCCCGGCCAGACATGCCCAGGCATGACCTCGAGGCTGCATCTCTGCCGTGTGTCCCTGTCTGGCTACCGCCCGTCAGACCCGCCAGCATCTGCATGCGGTCCTGACCCGGGTCAAGGGTGCCATTTGTCCCACCAGCCTGTCCCTTCTCACTCGCCCGGCCTTGGCAGTGAACACCAACGCCCACGCAGGTGCCAGGATCACGCCTGCACCCGGGCCATCGGGGGACCAGCGCAGGGCCGTCCTAACTGCCCAAGGTCATCGTCACGATCGAGCCGGATAAGCAGAGCCCAGGAGAGGACGCCACCCCCACCCTCCGTCCACCCCACACCCCACTGGCCACCGAAAGGCTGCTGGAATGTTCCAACAAAAGCGAGTGGCCCGGAGCTCGGAGCCGCCCCTGGTGAGCATCTCAAGGACCTGCTTGCGAGTGGGGATGGCCCCACATTCTCCGCATTCCGCCGCGGTGATGCAGCCCCTGCCCACGCGTCACCCCACGTCACCCTCCGGCAGAGACCCCGTGACCCCCACGACCCCAGGAGGGCACCCCATCGGCTGTGCCGACCCCCATCACCATCCCCTACATGAGGCCCCAGACAGGGCGGCGTCCACGCGGGGATGAAGCCAGGAGGGCACCGAGTCGGGGACAGAACGGGCAGGCCCGAGCCCCTCGGGGCGGCACTGCCGGGGCCCTGGCCTGAGCTGATGGTCGGGCAGCCGGAGGCCGAGATGCAGAGATGCTTGGGCGACCCCTGCGCCGCGGGCCAGCACGGGCTGCTGGCGACGGCTCTGGGCAGACAGACAGACAGCCTGTCACTGTGGTTGAGAGCCATCAAGGGGGCAAAGAAACGAGCTGGGGGACCCCTCGTACAGAGCACAGTGGAGGGGACCCTCCTTCCAGCAGGAAGGTCTACCTTATTTTATCCTTTTATGTGTCTGAAAAGACAACATGAACTATCAAAAGTGTGCCCCTTCCGTGAGACGTGGGTACCCCGGGGCGGGGGGTCACGGGGAGGGGCACCCCGCGGGGGATGAGGACCCCTGGGAGGCCCACCCGCCTCCGAGTCCCCCACCGACGAGCTCCTCTCTGGCCACCTGGGGCTCCTGTGGGTGGGCTTCTGCTCATGGGGTCTGCTCCCAGCTGGCCGCACTCCCAACCCCC
Source organism: Eubalaena glacialis (assembly GCF_028564815.1). NCBI lineage: Eukaryota > Metazoa > Chordata > Mammalia > Artiodactyla > Balaenidae > Eubalaena > Eubalaena glacialis. Next base: position 34,027,347 of record NC_083718.1, read on the forward strand.
TCAATGTCCTGCCTTGACCCACGTCCTGGCAGGTCCAAGGGCCGCTTGCAGCGAAACCGCACATGCGCACAGGAGCCTGCTGTCCTGGACGGGGCAGGCGGCGGCCAGAAAGTCTTACCCGTGGGACTGACTCCCCCCGCCCCCCCCCCCCCCGCCCACCTTCTCAGGACGGCTTCCAGGCCTCAGAAGCTCCAGGTTCGCCCCCAACCTCTAGCTTTATCTACCACCGTCGGACATCTGCCTCCCAGCCAGGACCCACTGGGACTCCTCACTCTCCCCCCAGCCTTCCCAAACCTGCCCCTCACGTCCACCCCCACAACCACCTGCTGGGGCAGCACCTCCCGCCGGCCCCTGGGCTGCTCCGGCCTCTTCAGACTGCCTGCTCCACTCCCGCCAGGACTCCACGATAGGGATGTCTCCATGGCCTTGCTGACTGCTCCTCCAGGGTCCCCTGTTCTCTTTGGGAGACCCCAGGGCCTGGCCCTCATCACTGGCCACACCCTCCGTGGCCTCAACAACCTCCTCTATGCTAAGGGCTCCCAAATCTTTCTTCAGCCCCGACTGCTCCCGGAAATGCAAGACTCACGCACCCAAGTGCCCACTGAACAGCTTCACTGGGTCTGACAGACCACAGACTGAGTCCGGCCTCTGCTCAAATCTGCTCCCACCCCACACAGGACGCTGCTGGCACCCAGAGGCCGGGCCCAGGGACCTGATCCGGAGCCCACCCTGGGACCCCTGCTGGCAGGAGGCTGAGCCAAGTCCCCCTAACTGAACAAGCGGCCACCATGGTCCAGAGCCCCTCAGCACCAGGCCAGGGCCCGAGGAGGGTCTGGTGATTGGTGTAAAGTTTCTCTATGCCCCATCCAGTGGGGGCCCTGCCCTGAAAGACGAGGCAGGGCACACTGTTCAGGGTCGGGGGCCTCCGGGGCGTGGTCAGAAGCGCTCCTCTGACCCACAGCCCCTGGGACTCTATCTTCAACCAACAGACCTGCTGTGGAGCAGGAACGGATGCCTCCCTGAGGGGCCCACTATGGACTGGGAGGGGCCGATGACCAGGTTGGGGGTGGCTGCAGCTGGGACAGACACACGGGAGCAGTGTCCAGCCATCCCGGCCAGGGCCCTTCCCGCCGGGGGACATCAGGGCTTCTCCTGGGCTTTACCTCATGGCACCACTGACCAAGCCGGTGCCCTGTCTGATGGTGGATACACCCCTAGCCAAGGGCGAGGACACCAGTGAAAACCCCACATGAGGCCACACCAGCTGCCCACTCTGCTTTCAGACTCTTCGCGAGGAGCACCTAAGCCTCGGGCCACCAAGCTCCATCCTCCCCCGCCTTGCAGAGCAGACACGTCAACCCATCACCGTGACACACGTCATGGGAGAGGCGGTACTCACTGTCTTCTCCCGGACAGGGCATGCCTGGCTCCTCGGGGATGCTGGGGAAAACGTGAAGGATGAGCCCTTCGTCCTTGCGCTGACAGGACAGGCGGAAGGCCTCCTCCAGCTCCATCTGGGAGGACACAGTGCAGGGGTCACCTTCACTGTCCACCCACTTGAGGGTGAGCGGGTGGCCCTGGTGGAAGTGGCACATCTCCCGCACCTCCTCACAGAGCTTGTCAAAGGTGGTGGCGGAGTCCAGGCTGGTGATCAGGATGTCCCCGCTGTAGTGCGCCTTCAGGCGGCCGCGGCCTCCGCTCCCGTCCATCTTGCGGCCGGTCCTGCTGGGCATGGTGCGCTCCGCCGGTCGCCGTCAGCGCCGCGCCCCGGACGCTCGGGCCATGGCTTAGGGCCCCAGCGGCCGGGCCGGGGCGCAGGTGGGGCAGACGGCGGAACGCGGAAGGGAGCGCGCGGCTCGGGGACCAAGGAGCACGGGTCCGGCCAACTCCGCGGAACTTGGCAGCAGGCGGGGCGGGGCCTCATGGTGAATTTTTAATAAGAGTTTTATGTGAACATGAAAATAATATTTTCATTACTTTTTTAAAAAAGATATTTAATTTACTTTTTTTTTAAAGGAATTCCTTTATTTTTATTTATTTATTTATTTATTTTTGGCTGTATTGAGTCTTCGTTTCTGTGCGAGGGCTTTCTCTAGTTGCGGCAAGCGGGAGCCACGCTTCATCGCCGTGCGCCGGCCTCTCATTATCGCGGCCTCTCTTGTTGCGGAGCACAGGCTCCAGACGCGCAGGCTCAGTAGTTGTGGCTCACGGGCCTAGTTGCTCCGCGGCATGTGGGATCTTCCCAGACCAGGGCTCGAACCCGTGTCCCCTGCATTGGCAGGCAGATTCTCAACCACTGCGCCACCAGGGAAGCCCTCATTACTTTTTAATGATTCATTGATGGAAGTCCATTTTCCCCTTTGAGACTGTAAACAAGACGAGGGCACTGCTATTCTGTGTTGTTCCGTGTCTGGCACACAACAGGGATTATGCTGAATGATTTCTCCTTGCCCCTCCAAATCTCCTCTTTTACCTCTCCACCCAGCTCTGCGGACCACATCTTTTTTTCTGGGGTTTCCAGTTGGGTTCAGCTATACCAGTGGGAGTTTGGAGGTGGCAGGAGAGAGAGATTGGGGTATTTTTCACCAGAGCTCGCTTCCAGCTGGGCTGGATTGGCAATGGCTGCCTGCTTCCTGAAGGTCACAGCTCCTGTCGGATGGCTCTTGCCTGTAGCTACAGCTCTGGCAGTGTAGCTTCCACTAACCACTCTTCCCTTTACCCCATCAAGCCTAGGAGCTTCCCACTGCTATTAATTAGTCTTAGGACGCTTTGCTGATTTCCCATAACCCTGCTTACATCTTTTAAATAGTCCCTTCATTAAACTTCCTTCAGTTCCTCCTTTTGAGTATGCCATCTCTTTTCTGATAGCATCATGATTGATACAGTAGCATAATGAATATTTGTTGAATGAATTATGTGAAACCATCACACACAAATCTGCACAGAGCAAGAGAGAACTTGGTGTTTGCGTGATGCTCAAGTTGAGTGATGCTGAAGAGTAGAGGGCAAGGGGGCACTGGAGAGAAATAAGACTAGAAAGATTGGCAGGGACCAGATCATGAAGGACCCTGTAGGCCATGAGTTATGTTCCTATAGGTCTAGTTCCCTGAGAAACAGACTCTGAGATCGATATTTATATGCAGGAAGTTATTGGGGAGATCTCTAGACCACTTAGGATCAACACCTTAGGGACGCAAAGGAAGCGAGAACAAGCAGAGGAGAAATCTGAAGTGCAATGAAGCTGCAAAGGAAGTCCGAGCCATTCCATGGGGAGCTGTGGACCTGAAAGAATACTACAAAACTGTCCTACCTTGAGGCTGCAGGGAAGAAGTCCATGGTCTCTGCCACTTTAAATGTCACACAGTACTCAGGAGAGGGCACAGCCCGTGTCCTTGGCCCCAAGGCTGGAGCTGGAGCTGGCAGACCTTGGAGCCTGCGTTCTTCAGCAGAGAGTTATACTTTTTTCTCCTTCACCTTCTGGTGCCAGAACCAATTCTGGATATGCTTCATCATTTAGCATCATGAAGACCTAAAAAGTGGAATGAGAAGCTGGGCAAAAGATCTCTCCTGTTTCCTCTTTTCTTTCCTAAGAGAGGTGATCCCTGGGCAGCAGCTCAGGCTTTTAGAGACAGACTTGGAGTTGGAAAGGCTTTTTAAAGCACCCCGTTTAAGCCCCTCTCTTTCAGCAGAGGACACTGTGATCCAGAGAGGAAAGGTGGGCACACAGCTAGTTAGAGGCCAGGACAAGACTAACACCCATGTCCCTGATCCCCAGGCCAGTTTTCCTTTTTTAATTATTCCCTTTGGCCCTCTGAGCTGAAAGGAGGCTGGCAGATGGGCTCCTTCATCTCTTCCAGCAATGGGGTCTGGCATAGCCTCATGTATGGAACCCCCATCCAATGTCAGGCACTAGAAAGGAGTCTGTGGCAGCTGATGTTATCAATCCCATGAGCCTGGGATGCTAGGATGTGAGAATAGCTTAAGAAGAACAGCTTGCTGAACCAGAAGCTAAGGTGAGGGATGCCGGCCAGGGCAGGTAAGGGGAGAGGCAGCCTGAGGATGTTACCAAGTGCTCACAAAGTGAGGGTTGGGGGATGGGGCACCAGCTGGGCTAGGGTTTCCCTGAGGGGTAACTTTTCCCTCCCCAGACACAGGGGAGGAGGACCTTTGGCTGGACAACACTGCAAGCTGGATCCAGAAGAGCCAACTGCAGCAGGAAGAGAAGGGCCTGGAAGAGCAGAGAATGAGGGCTTTGGGCAGCTAGAGAAGGTATCTGTCTTTGGTGGGCCTGGCGAGCTGAGTGAGGTTGAAGACAATCTCAGAAGGTCAGGCTGGCCCAAGGAGGTGGAAGATTTGTGCCATTTGTGGCTTTCAGTTGTCAGCTGTTGGCTGCAGGTCCTGGACTTCTTGAGCTTGTATTCAGGAGAGCTTGTGTTCAGGAGAGCTCTGTGTGCTGTCTCTGGTGTGTGTGGCCCTAACAGATGTTTCTGAGTAATGCAGAAGAATCTGTAAGTCATAGGCCTGTTCCATGGGCCAAGCCACCGGACGAGAGGGACAAAGGTTTTCATGTCAGCATTTGGATAGAGGAAAAATGTGGCAGAGGTTAGGTGGATGCTTTCCCTGATGCTGGAACCCTGGGGGGAAAGAGATTGGGGTAGACGTGAACCTACAGGTCAAGCCCGTGACTGCCTTTCCTTCTCTCCCTCTTGAACCTGTACTATGTCCAGACTTGCAGGGCCTGACCGTGGGACCTACCATTGTGTCCTTTGAAAACAGGAGCCCTTGATCCTCATGCTCAAGGACAAGGTGGGGGGAGGGAGAGTGACTGGTGTACTGCTGTGATTAAGTGGTGAGTCTGAGTGGTCATTACCTCTCTCCCTTCCCTAGACTGTGAACCTGGTAGGCAGAAAGGGCAGACTGCCAACACGGTGGGAGGACGAGAGCATGGGTGACAGAGCACTGACACTGCAGGGCAGGAGTAGGCAGATGGGCAGGGAAGGTGTGGTGTCTAGCAGGGAGCTCAAGCCGCTCATTCTCAGCAGGCTCAGTGGGACAGTAAGGTGGAGGCTTTCTGAGAGATGCTCATCCCTGTGTCTTATCCCTCCCTGGCCACACACAACAAGGAGCTCGAGCAAGAGGGCTGCACTCAGGCCTAGTGGCCCACGTGCCCCAGCTTGTCCTTAAGTATCTTACTGTCCAGGAAATGTGCAGTTCCTGGTGAGGAGCCCCCGGCTGCCCACCCACATTCTAGAATTGGGAGAATACACCCATCTCCTTGGGGTGAAGTGCTGATTCAGGTGAAAGAGGTCTAGTGTTCGCCACAGTGCTTGGGGCACAGTGGAGTAAACTGCAGCCCTTATTAGTCTCTAATTTATAGGAAGAGCATGGCCTTGGGGCCAGACACAGCTGAATTCAAATTCAGACTCTGCCCCTTAGCCAGGGCAGGTCATTTTTCTTCTTAAAACCTCAGCACCTCATGTGAAAATAGTGATGTCAGTGGCTATGTTTTGCAGAGTTATTGTGAGGTTGTGAGGACTGGTGATATAATATGTGAAGAGTTGTTTGTGTGTGTGTGTGTGTGTGTGTGTGTGTGTGTGTAATATATTTATATATAGAGAAAGATAAAGCGGGAGAGAGATCAAGCGAGCCTGTTGCCGGTCCTGCTCACCTTTTTTACGCTCCTCATCTTTTCTTTCTGCACTCTTTTCCCTCTGTTCTCTTCTCTCACTCCTTCTGCTTCAAGTGATCCTTAAGAAGCCAAAGTAGAAGGAGAAGAAAAATGACAAGGAGAAGGAAGGGTGGTATAGATTGAAAATCTGCACATTTCGATGACTACAGCCAAGGCGGGATTGGCTCCAAGGAGCAGAAGCCACTGTGATGATGGTGGGCCTATTAAAGAAAAAACTATTCAATGACATTTGTTCAAGACTTTATCTTGGACCATCGTGATAGGCATAGGGACCACTGCAGTGGGATTCTTACAGCAGGGGAGAGAGATTAGGCTCAACTCCAAATACAGCATGGGCAAGTGGGAATTTACAGCCAAGGAGCTAAGTGGGGGTCAGTGGATGGAAAATTACTAACAGGAAACAAGGTGGTAATAGGAATTCTGGCTAAGCTTACCTAACAGGATTCCTGCTGAAGACAAGGCCAGGCTGATCAGACATCACCTGGGGGATGGGGGAGGATGAGGAAACTGATCAGATATCGAGGGTGATCAGACATCGAGGGCGGGGATTCTAGTTAAACTAACTTAGCAGGGTTCTTGCTAAAACTAGATTTTACAAGGAAGTGCACAGATGGCCCTAGGAGAAGGTTCAGGAGGCTGACTAATGTTTGGTCAAGCAAAGAATCTTTGTCAGGCCCCATTCAGGTAGATTTGAGGACTATACCTGTTGAGGGATGGCAGGCTTCCTGGGGAAGCCTCTGTCCCTCATTCTGCAGGCTTGGGGCTATCAGTGAGTTCTTCGGGCTAAAGAGAAGTCCCCGTGATGGAGAAAAGGAGCCTCCTCCTCAGCTCTCCCCTTCCCCCCCATCTGATGTCTGCTTCACAGAGAACACGAACACCTGAAAAAGGTGAGCAGGGCTGGAGGAAGCCATTGAGGGCAGCAGAAGAGAAGGGAGGAGGGAGCCGAGGGCAGAATGGAGGGGGAGGTGTGTAAACAGACATCCCTGCTGCCCCATCAATCCTGAGTGGACACCCTGGTGCAAATCTTCTCACTTCGAGGTAACCGAAGGGGAGCTGGAGCTGTAGAAACAGCTGGAAAAGGCCTGCAGGCTAAAGCAGCTACAGCAGCTCAAAGACAATGGTGAGAAGGTGAAGAGGCATCTCGAGGCTGGATACTGAGCTGGACATTGGTTGGGACACTGAAGGCTAGAAGCTTTGTTCAAAAGTGTATCTGTGGTACCTTTCAGTACTTGTGCCCACATTGGGCTCATCTGTAATTTGGATTCTTTTCCATTTATTTTATTTATGTCTTGTGGCTTTTGTTTTCTTAACATCATCTTATTAACAGATTTCCAGGTTTCTATAGCATCTTCACAGTTGAAGTCTTAATGTGACCTCTCCTCCCTTCCCCCTCCCTTTCCCTCTCTTTCCCTCTCTCCATCCCACCCCCATCCCCCTGAACCATCCCTCCCTTCTTTCCTTCCTTCCTTCTTTCTTCTTTTCTCCCATATTAGTGAGTTACTACTACATTCCAGGCCCTGTTCTTGATGCTGGGGATACAATGGAGAACAAGAAAGTCCCTCTTGGGCAGCAGTCCCCAAACTTTTTGGCACCAGGGACGGGTTTCGTGGAGGACAATTTTTGAACGGACGGGGCTGGGGGATGGTTCAGGCGGTAATGCGAGCGATGGCGAGCGATAGGGAGTGGCAGGTGAAGCTTCGCTCGCTTGCCCGCCACTGACCTCCTGCTGTGCGGCCCAGTTCCTAACAGGCCACCGACCAGTCCTGGTCCGTGGCCCGGGGTTTGGGGACCCTTGCTCTTGGGGACTTCCCTGGTGGTCCGGTGGCTAAGACTCCACGCTCCCAGTGCAGGGGGCCTGGGTTCGATCCCTGGTCAGGGAACTAGATCCCACATGCCCCAACTAAGAGTTCGCAGCTCACAACTAAAGACCCCACATGCCACAACTAAAGATCCCACATGCCACAGCTAAAGATCCCGCATGCCGCAACTAAAAGATTCGGCATGCCGCAATGAAGATCCCGCAAGCGGCAACGAAGATCCTGTGTGCCGCAACTAAGACCTGGCACAGCCAAGTAAATAAATAAATAAATATTTTAAAAAAGAAAGTCCGTCTTAGAACTTATTTTCCAATGGCAGTTGATATAAAATAACATATAAAAACACAAGAGAATAAGTTAATACCAGAAAGAAGTAAGTGCATGGAAAACAAGATGGAAGACAATAAAATGAAAGGTGTCATTTTAAATTAGGTGGTAAGGAAATAACTCTATGAGGAATAACTCTGTGACATTTGAGCAGAAAAATGAATAATAAAATTTAATGAACTATACAAAGTTGGAGGGCTACAAAGAGGGCAAGGGAGATTGGATGTTCTAGGCAGTAGGAGCAGCAAAAGCTCTAAATGGGAACAAACTTGGCATGTTTATGAAACAAGAGAGTAAAGGTGGCTGAAGCCCAGAAAGCAAAGGAGAGAGTTTGAGGGTGAGGTAGGAAAAGAAGTTAGGATCAGCTTATGGGCTGTGAAGGCCAGGGTAAGGATTTTAGATTTTATTATTAGTGCAGTGAGAAAACACTGGAGCAGAGGAATAATATATTTAACTTATGTTATGAAAAGGTCACTGCCTGCTGGGTAGACAATGGGTCACAGAGGAGCCATAGAAGAAGCAGAGAGATGAACTGAAGAATTGTAGTGATACAGCAGAGATGGAGCAGAATAGATGGATTCAGGTTAGATTTTGGAGATTGAGTTAATACAATTTGCTTGTAATTTGGATATGGGTGTGCTGAGGAAGGGAGCATTGAGAATGATTCCTAGGTTTTGGCTTGGGCAGCTGAGTCCCTGATGGTGCCATTTACTGAGATGAGGGAGATGGGAAAGGAACAAGTTTGACAAAGAACTCAAGACTTCTGGTTTCCAGTCTGGTTTGTAAGACTTCTGGTTTGTAAGAAGCTTGGAAATTGCCACTCCATCCTAACAACAAGTAAAACACTGAACAGACTGAAAAATAAACAGATCCATCAGAGAAGTGAGGTCACAGAGCAAACCACTGCCCCTAAAATTGGAGAGAGAGATAGGCCAATACAGAGCAGAAACCTGCAGGAGCCAGTGCCAGGGTATGAAAACCTGAACTGTAACTGATGAATTGCTGGAGGCTCAGTGTGGACAAGTCTGAGAGCTAGAAACTCCAGGGGGACCCAGTCGTAGGGGACCCCCACACTTTTATGAGTTTTACCTCCAGTAGTTTGGCCATCCTCTCACAGTAAATATTGAAGAAAAATCCCCTCTTGCTTCCAGCAGGGGTGGGGGAAAAGGAACCATTTTGAACTATGCCAGAACATTCTGTTCTTCTTAACAAGGCTTGCCCTAAAGAAAAGTTATTTTACTGGAGTTTAAACTATTGGGGTTTGTTTTTTAGAGCCCAACCAACCTGGGGGAAGGGAAATACCCAACTCCAGCCCACTCTAGCCATCCTGTGCCACCTAAGGGGTGGCTAGGGGAGGGCTGAGAAGCACTTGCCAATTTCACAGTCCAGCGGCACAGGCTCATTAAAAGACTGACACCTAATCACAGGACTACAGAACAGTTCCTCTCCCCACACCACATCATCACACTACTAAAGGCCTACTTACCATAGTTCCTTTTACCCAGTATATCATGTCTTCATCAGACAAAAATTGAGGGAATTTGTTGCCAGTAGACCTGCCTTTCAAGAAATGTTAAAAAAAAAGTTCTTCAGAGAGAAGGAAAATGATATAGGTCAGACATTCAGACTTATAGTATGAAAAAAAAAGAGCACCAGAGAAGGAATAGTGAAGTTAAATAAAAAGTTTTATTTATCTTATTTTTAATTGATCTCACAAAAACAGTTTCTTCAAAATAATAATAGCAATCATTTATTCAACTATATATTCTTATGTATGTATAAATATATGTATATATAATTTATATGTTTACGTATAATTGAAATAAATGACAGCAATGATATAAGGAATGAGAGGAAGGAATAAGGATTATTTTGCTATTATAAGGTACTTGTATTACCCATGAAGCAGTACAGCTGACCCAAGGGTTAGGGGTGCTGATCCTCCATGCAGTTGAAAATCTGCATATAACTTTACAGTCCGCCCTCCATATGTATGCAGATCTGCATCCATGGATTCAACTACTGTGGATCATGTAGTACTGTAGTATGTATTTATTGAAAAAAATCCACATATAAATGGACCCGTGCAGTCCAAACCCATGTTGTTCAAAGGTCAACTGTATAGTGTTACTTGAAGGTAGACTTAGATTATTTATAAACATATATTGCAAACTCTAGGAAAACCACTAAAAAAACCTTTTTTTAAAGAAATATAACTGATATGATAAAAAAGGAAAGAAAATGGAATCGCTTCTCAGCCTTTTGGCTAAGATCATGTGTAGGAAAGAAAATGGAATAATATAAAATGTTCATTTAAAACCACAAAAGGCAGAAAAAGAGTGGAAGACAAAAATAGGAACAAAGAACAGGGCAACCAATAGAAAACTGTAACAAATTAGGTAGATACTAATCCAACTATACCCATAATCACTTAAATATCAATGATCTAAATATACCAATTAAAAGACAGATATTGTCAAAATGGATCAAAAAAAAAAAAAACCCAACTATATGTTGTCTACAAGAAACCCACTTTAAGTACAAAGACACATATAGTTTAAAGTAAGTGGATAGACAAAGATATACCATGCTAATACTAATCAAAGAGAGCAAGAGTAGCTATTTTAATTTCAGATGAGCAGATTTCAGAGCAAAGGAAGTTATCAAATATAAAGAGGGGCATTCCATAATGACAATAGGGTCAATTCTCCAAGAAGACATAATAAACTTTAATGTGTATCTGCCCAAGAACAGAGTGTAAAAATACACAAGGCAAAACCAGATAGAACTGCAAGGAGAAATAGATGAATCTGCTATTATAGTTGGAGACTTCAACACCCCTCTATCAGAAATGGACAGATCCAACAGGCAGAAAATCAGTAAGAACACAGTTGAACTCAACAGCATATCAATCAACTAGATATAATTGACATCTGTAGACTACTTCATCCAACAACAGCAGAATACATATTCTTCTCAGGCTCACAGGGAACATTCGCCAAGATAGACCACTTTCTGGGCCATAAAACACACCTTAACATATTGAAAAGAATAGAAATCATATGCTTGTTCTTAGACTATGATAGACTTAAACTAGGAATCAATAACAGAAAAGTAGCAGGAAAATCCTCAAATACTTAGAGATTAAACAACACACTTCTAAATAACATATGGGTCAAAGAAGAAACCTCAAGGGAAATTTTAAAATATTTTGAACTGAAAAAATATGATTTTTCAAAATTTGTGGGATACAGCAAAGCAACTGTCATGGTTAATTTTATAATATGTCAGCTTGACTGGGTTAAGGGATGCCCAGAGAGCTGGTGAAACACTATTTCTGGCTGTGTCTGTGAGGGTGTTTCTGGAATAGATTAGCATTTGAATTGGTGAACTGAGTAAAGCAGATGGACCTCCCCAAAGTGGGTGAGCATCATCCAATCTACTGAGGGCCTGAATAGAATAAAAAGGCAGAAGAAGAGTGAATTCATTCTCTGTGTAAGCTGGGATATCCATCTTCTCCTGCCCTCAGACATTGGAGCTCCTGGTTCTTAGGCCTTCAGGCTCAGACCAGGGCTTATGCCATGGCCCCTACCTGGTCCTCAGTCCTTTGGACTCTGGCTGAATTATACCACCAGCTTTCCTGGTTCTCTAGCTTGCAGATGGAAGACTGTGGGACTTCTTGGTCTCCATAATCACGTGAGCCGATTCCTATAATAAACCTCTCTAAAAATATATGTTCTGTTTTTCTGGAGAACCCTGACTAGTACAGCAGTGCTTAGAGGAAAATTCATAGCATTGAATGTATATATCAGAAAAGAAAAAGGATCTAAAACCAGTCATCTAAGCCACCTCAAGAAGCTAGAAAAAGAAGAGCAAATTAAATCCAAAGTAAGCAGAAGGAAAGAAATAATAAAAATATAAAATCAGAAATAAATTACATTTAAAACAGGAAATCAACAAAACCAAAAGCTGGTTCTTTGAAAAAAATCAGTAAAAGTGATAAGCTTCTAGCTAGGCTAACTAAAAAAAGAAGAGAGAAGACACAAATTACTAATATCAGAAATGAAAGAGGGGACATAACTACAGATCACATAGACATTAAAAGGATAATAAAGGAATATTATGAACAACTCTATGCCCACAAATCTGATAACCTTGATGAAATGGACCAATTCCTTGAAATACACACTTTGCCAAAACTCACACAAGAAGAAACAGATAATCTGAAAAGGTCTGTGTCTATTAAAGAAATTGAATCAATAATTAATAACCTTTCAAAATAGCAAGCACCATGCTCATACTGGTTCACTGGTGAATTCTGCTAAACATTTAAGGAAGAAATTATATCATTTTTCTACAATCTTTTCCAGGAGACAGAAGCAGAGGGACTGCTTCCCAACTTATTCTACAGGGCGTTTCCCTAATACCAAAACCAGACAAAGACATTACAAGAAAAGAAGACAACGGATCAATATTTCTCATGAACACAGATGCAAAAATTGTCAACAAAATATTAGCACCAACAATGTCTATAAAGAATTAATTAATTATAGAATTATACCATGATTTAGTGGGATTTATCCCACATATTCAAGGCTCGTTCAACATTTGAAAATCAATTAATGTGCAGTCATCCCTCAGTATCCATGGGGTATTGGTCCTAGGACTTGCCACGGGCACAAAAACCCTCGGTTGCACAAGTCCCATAATCGATCCTCTGTATCCACGGGTTCTGTATCTGTGGATTAAATCAACTGCAAGTTATTTCGTGGATATGGACAAATTGATTCTAAAGTTTATATGGAGAGGCAAAAGACCCAGAACAGCCAACACAATACTGAAGGAAAAGAACCAAGTCAGAGGATTAACACTACCTGACTTCAAGACTTACTATAAATGTACACTAATCAGGACAGTACGATATTAGTGAAAGAACAGATAAATAGACCCACATGAATATTGTCAACTGATCTCCGAAAAGGAGCAAAGGCAATACAATGGAGAAAAGATAGTCTTTTCAACAAATGGTACTGGAACAGCTGGACATCCACATGCAAAAAAATGAATTTAGACTCAGACCTTATACCTTCACAAAAGTTAACTCAAAATGGATCACAGAACTAAATGTAAAATGCAAAATTATAAAACTCCTGGAATATAACATTTTCCTAGGAGAAAATTTAGATGACCCTGGGTATGGTGATGACTTTTAGATACAACACCAAAGCCATGATCCATGAAAAAAAGAAAAGAACTCTTAAAACTCAACCTGAGTAAAAAACGGGCAAGGGATTTCCCTGGTGGTCCAGTGGGTAAGACTCTGTGCTCCCAATGAAGGGGCCCACGTTCGATCCCTCGTCAGGGAACTAGATCCCACACTCATGCCACTACTAAGAAGCCCGCATGCCGCAACTAAAAAAAGATCCTGCATGCCACAACTAAGAAGTCCGCGTGCCGCAACTAAAAGAAGATCCCGCGTGCCGCGACTACGCATGGTGCAGCCAAAATAAATAATAAAATAAAATAATAAATAAAAAATAAATATTTTAAAAAATGGGCAAAAGATCTGAACAGACACCTCACCAAAGAAGATATACATATGGCAGATAAGCATATGAAAAGATGCACCACATCATATGTCATCAGGGAAATGCAAATTAAAACAATAAGAGATACCACTACACACCAGAAAATTGACAACACCAAATGTTGATGAGGATATGAAGCAACAGGAACTCTTATCCATTGCTGGTGGGAATGCAAAATGGTACAGTCATTTGTTTTTTGTGTTTTTTAAAATATTTATTATTTATTTATTTAGGCTGTGCCAGATCTTCGTTGCGGCATGTGGGATCTTTAGTTGCGGCATGTGGACTTCTTAGTTGCAGCATGCATGTGGAATCTAGTTCCCCGACCAGGGATTGAACCCAGGCCCCGTACATTGGGAGCGTGAGGTCTTACCCACTGGACAACCAGGGAAGTCCCAGTGCAGTCCCAGTCACTTTGGAAGACAGTTTGGTGGTTTCTTACAAAACTAAACATATTCTTAGGGTACAGACCAGTAATCATGCTCCTCCGTATTTATCCAAAGGAACTGAGAACTTATGTTCACACAAAAACCTCCACACAGATGTTTATAGAAGATTCATTGACAATTGCCAAAACTTGGAAGCAACCAAGACGTCCTTTAGTAGGTGAGTGGATAAATAAACACTGTCTTGTACATCCAAACAATGGAATACTATTTAGCGCTAAAATGAAATGAGCTATCAAGCCATGAAAAGACATGGAGGGAACCTAAACACATATTACTAGGTAAAAGAAGCCAACGTGAAGAGACTACTCACTGTATGATTCCAACTTTATGACATTCTGGAAAAGGCAAAACAGTGGAGACAGTGCAAAGATCAGTGTTTGCCAGGGGTTGGGGGAAGGGCAGGATGAATGGAGCAAAGAGGATTTTTAAAGCAATGAAGCTATTCTGATACTATAATGATGGATACATGACATTATATATTTGTCAAAATCCATAGAATATACAACACAGGAGTGAACCCTAAGGTAAACTATGGACTTTGAGTGATAATGATGTGTCATTGTGTGTTTACCAATTGTAACAAAAGTACCACTCTGGTGGGGATGTTGATAACAGAGGAGGCTATGCTTGTGTGGGGGCAGGGGGGTATGTGGGAAATTCCTGTACCTTTTGTTCAATATTGCTGTGAACCTAAGAAAACCTAAAAAATTTTTAATACACTTTTTAAAAAGTGTTATTAAAAATTAATAAGATATTCACTTCTGACGTAAAAAGAAAATGGGTTCTGGCCTGGCATGAGGTGGACTTCAGATTCCATTTACAGAGCACTGAGGGTGGAGATATTGGGGAATAAACTTTTCTTCTTCCTCCTATAAAGATTTATTGCCAAACAGAACAGTTGTTCTCTTTTTGGAAGCACCCATAGCTTGAACTCTGACTTCTATAACAAGTTATCTAACTTTCCTTAAAAAAAAAAAAAAAGGCCCTGTTGGACTAGGGGGTAGAGAGGGTAAATGGGGAAAAAACTGCATTGAAAATCCCATCAGGTTTTTGCCTAATGTTCTTAAAGGGCTTTAATTTGAACTTCATCAAGAATATTAGCATCCAGTCCACAAAAGATGATCAAGATAATTAGAATTGGAAAGTCAGAGAATTGAGAAGAAACCAACCTGTTCTTTTCATATGGTTTTTCTTTGTTGCTTTTTCCTTCATGCAATGTTTTCCTGTTTTTGAAGAGGAGTAACTGTGGATTTTCTTAATCAAAGTGATTTTGAATGGCTGGGTTTGGGTTTAGAAATAGTTTTGTAAGTCTTTTCAGTTTGAAATGATACTTCCTTCCCTAACCCCTTCCAACACAAATGGGGTTTGAACATTCTCTGTTGTTAAGGAGTGGAATTAGTTAGGACCCTTGTAATCAACAAAAATGTTTTGGGATAGCACAAGCAAAAGGGTTGTCTTTAGGACTTTTCTGGTGGCCCAGTGGTTAAGACTCCGTGCTTCCAATGCAGGGGACGCGGGTTTGATCCCTGGTCGGGGAACTAAGATCCCACATGCCACGTGGCCAAAAAAAAAAAGGTTGTCTTTTATAAAGGTCCAAGGTCCAGAATGAGAGGAATTTAATGCAACATGTTCTGGAAACAAGTTGGATGCAGAGAGCATTATCTTTGACTTGTTTCTGAACCTCTTCTTTATTATTCAATCTGCAGCCAACTACCATGGTTTAGGAGCCAACGGCCCTGTAATACAAATCTATTCTCGTCAATAGATGTATCAGACTATGGAGGCCAATTAGTTCCTACTTCAAATTCTTAGGAAAGGAGTCTAATTGCGTTCAGTTTGGATCAGGGTCTTACCCATAGAGCAATCAACTGTGGCGGGGAGACAGGGTGCACCACGTGCATGGGGTTCTCTTTCTGCAAACTTGTGGTTGATGAGTAGAGGCAAACTGGACTAGCTGTGTCATTTGTGGGGCCCTGTGCAAAATGAAAATGCAGGGCTCCTTTGTTCAAAGATTAACACTTGCAAGATGGCAACAGCAGGACATTAAACCAAGTGTGGGGCCCTTCTAAGTGTGGGGTCCTATGTGACTGCACAAGTCTCATGCCCTGAAGCTGCTCCACGCTCTGGTCCTGGAGGAAGAGCCTCCAAAAGGAGTTTCTAGACTCCATATGTTGGAACTAGAACCAGTGTTTCCTGTTTTTTGGAAATCGTAACTTTAGATTGACTTATGTTTTCCACCATTTTTCTAGTTCCTTATCGCCTCTTCAGATCCAGTAACTTTATGTGGAATTGCTTGAATGTAAGTTAGTTGTATTTTTAAAAGTCTTTCGTCCTTTCCTTTTATTGTTAGGCAATGATCTTCTGGAAGGTTGTGTAAAATGTGATTCGGGTTAACCACCTTCATGAGAAGAGTTGAAGGAGAAGATAATGTCCTTTTTCTTTCTTTTTTTTTCTTTTCGGCTGTGCTGCCCAGCATGCGGGATCTTAGTTCCCCGACCAGGGATCAAACCCGTGCCCCTGCAGTGGAAGCGCGAGTCTTAACCACTGGACGGCCAGGGAAGTCCCTGTCCTTTTTCTTTTTAACTTTTTATCTTGAATTAATTTTAGACTTACAGAAAAGTTGCAAAGATAGGCTTAAGAGTTTCCATATATCTCTCCTCCATCTTCCCCTAATGTTACCATCTTACATAACTACAGTACAATTATCAGAACCCAAAAAATTACCATTGGTGCAATACTACTAACTAAAGGTCTTTTTTGAATTTTACCAGTTTTTCTACTAATGGCTTTTTCTTTTTCTAGGATCCTCTCCAGGATCCCACATTGCATTTAGTTATTTCTCCTTAGTCTTGTGCAGTCTGTAAAAGCTCCTTAGTCTTTCCCTTTCTTTCATGACTGACTTTTTTGAAGAGTACTGGTCAGTTATTCTGTCAAATGTCCCTCAATTTGAGTTTGTCTGATGTTTTAGAATAGCTAGACTGAATATTACAGGTATGATGTGTGTCCTCAGTGAATTATATCACAGGTTCATGATGTTATGCATCTTATTACTGGTGATATTGACATTTATCACTTAAGGTGGTTTATACTGGGTTTCTCACTGTAAAATTACTATCTTTTCCTTTATAGTTAATAAATATCTGTGGGAGATATTTTGAGACTATGCAAACTCTGTTTCTTCTCAAACTTCTGCCCACTAATTTTAGCACTCATTAAAGGAACTTGTCTGCAACAATTACTAGTGTTTACCTAATGGTGATATTTTCTATAGTTCTTTTTGTCTTTAGGCTTATAGTATCCCATCAAGATGCTGTTTCCCAGAATTCATCTTAGTTCTTTTCCTCCCATCCTTTGTAGTGTAGTTATGTTATTGCTTTACAATAGGTTCATTTGTTAGTATTTTTATTCCATTTGGGTTCTCTCCACATCCTAGTTGGTTTTAGTTGTTTGTTTATTTTTGGGGTATGTGATACACCACTATGGTTCTAAGGGTCAAAGCAATACAAAAATATACACTATCCAAGATGGCGTACTAGGAGGATGCAGAATTCGCGTCTCTTCACAACTAGGGCACCTACCAGGCACTGGTGGGGGACCACGGACACCTAAGGGGACAGGAGGAACCCCCAGCCACCAGGTAAGACGTGGGGCGTGAGGGGAGTGAAGGGGGAGGAGAAGTGGAGGCAGGACAGGACTGGCACCCCTGAGGGGCAGCTGTGGGAGGGGAAGGGATCCCACGCCCGAAGGGGAAAACTGGGGAACAACTGGGAGGGCAGAGGATCAACAGGGAGCATGGCCAGGTTTCCCCTGCCCACTTGGGCCCCCAGGAACCTCTGCTGAGATCCCAGGCCTGATCCTCTGCCCACCAAGGACCCCTCCAGATGCACGGGTCTTGAGGGAGTGGGAGGGGGGGAAGGGGGAGCAAAAGTAAAGGCCGAGCCTCCAGGACCAGCACCCTTGAGGGGTGGCTGGGGGATGGGGAGGTGTTCTGACACCAAGTGGGACCCCCCCACGGTTAGGGGTCCAGCGGCGACGGGGGAGACCCTCGGGGAGATGGCGGGGGAGAGGCACGAAGGAATGGAAGGGAACGCGGCCAGCGCTTTCCCTGTCCACTTAGGCACTGGGGAGCCTGTTGGGCTGCCAGGCCTATTCCCCTGCCCTCAGAGCCTCCCTCTTGCCGCTCAGAACCCAAGCCCCGCCCGTACACCCACACCCAGGGCCCTACCTCTACACTTGGAGACCCCCAACGCGCTGGGCCTAAACCCCACCAACACACCCTCACTCAAGGCCCTACCTCCAAACTCCAGAACTCCTCACTCCAGACGCCCTCCTTTTGACGTGCGGCCTCTCCCCTTCCGCCGCAGGTCCTAAGCAGAAGCACCGCCCCACGCTTGAAGGTCGCCCGGCCTAGGCCCCGCCCCATGCTCAAACGTCACCCCACACACACCTAGGTCCTGCCCCACCATAAACCCCACCCCTGCCTAAATTCCACCCCCGCCTAAACTCCGCCCCCATAGCCAAGGCTTTTATTTTTTTTTTTCTTTTTTCCTCTTTTAGATTGGGGTTCTGTTTTACCTTGTTGATTCATTGTTGTTGATTCTTTTATATTTTTATTTTTCCTAATAAATATTTTTCTAATTTTATTTTATTCTTTATACTTTGTTATTGTTCTCTGCTTTTGGCTTGTTCCACCACCCCCCTTTTTTTCTTTTTTCTGTTGTGGTTTTATTTTACCTTGTTGCAGTTGTTTCAATTATAGTTTTATTTTTCCTAATATATACTTTTTATCTTTCTAATTTAATTTTGTTTTTTATTCTTTGATATTGTACCGCTCCTTTTTTTCTTTCTTTCTTTCTTTTTCTTTTTTCTTTTTTTTTTTTACTGCGCTACAAAGCTTGCAGGATCTTGGTTCCCAGGCTGGAAGGTCAGCCCCGAGCTCCTGTGGTGGGAGCTCCGAGTCCTCCCAGAGGTCCTCATCTCAGCACCAAGACCTAGCTCTATCCAACTGCCTGCAAACTCCAGTGCTGGACGCCTCAGGCCAAACAACCAGTAAGATAGGAATACAGCACCACCCATCAAAAAAAACAAAGAAACGACAAAAAAATATGTTACAGATGAAGGAGCAAGGTAAAAACCCACAAGACTAAATAAATGAAGAGGAAATAGGCAACCTACCTGAAAAAGAATTCAGAGTAATCATAGTAAAGATGATCCAAGATCTCGGAAACAGAATGGAGAAAATACAAGAAACATTTAACAAGGATCTAGAAGAACTAAAGAGCAAACAAACAGTGATGAACAACACAATTACTGAAATTAAAAATACTCTAGAAAGAATCAATAGCAGAATAACTGAGGCAGAAGAATGGATAAGTGACCTGGAAGATAAAATGGTGGAAATAACTGCCAGGGAGCAGAATAAACAAAAAAGGAATGAAAAGAATTGAGGACAGTCTCAGAGATCTCTGGGACAACATTAAATGCCCCAACATTCGAATTATAGCGGTCCAGAAGAAGAAGAGAAAAAGAAAGGGTCTGAGAAAATATTTGAAGACATTATAGTCAAAAACTTCCCTAACATGGGAAAGGAAATAGTCAATCAAGTCCAGGAAGCACAGAGAGTACCATACAGGATAAACCCAAAGAGAAACATGCCGAGACACATATTAATCAAACTATCAAAAATTAAATACAAAAAAAAATATTAAAGGCAGCAAGGGAAAAGCAACAAATAACATACAAGGGAATCCCCATAAGGTTAACAGCTGATTTTTCAGCAGAAACTCTGCAAGCCAGAAGGGAGTGGCAGGACATATTTAAAGTGATGAAAGGGAAAAAAGTACAACCAAGATTACTCTACCCAGCAAGGATCTCATTCAGATTTGACGGAGAAATTAAAACCTTTACAGATAAGCAAAAGTTAAGAGAATTCAGCACCACCAAACCACCTTTACAACAAATGCTAAAGGAACTTCTCTGGGCAGGAAACGTGAGAGAAGGAAAAGACCTACAAAAACAAACTGAAAGCAATTAAGAAAATGGTAATAGGAACATACATATTGATAATTACCTTAAATGTAAATGGATTAAATGCTCCAACCAAAAGACATAGACAGGTTGAATGGATACAAAAACAAGACCCGTACATATGCTGTCTACAAGAGACCCACTTCAGACCTAGGGACACATACAGTCTGAAAGTGAGGGGATGGAAAAAGATATTCCATGCAAATGGAAATCAAAAGAAAGCTGGAGTAGCAATTCTCATATCAGACAAAATAGACTTTAAAATAAAGACTATTACAAGAGACAAAGAAGGACACTACATAACGATCAAGGGATCAATCCAAGAAGAAGATATAACAATTGTAAATATTTATGCACCCAACATAGAAGCACCTCAACACATAAGGCAAATGCTAACAGCCATAAAAGGGGAAATCGACAGTAACACAATCATAGTAGGGGACTTTAACACCCCACTTTCACCAATGGACAGATCATCCAAAATGAAAATAAATAAGAAAACACAAGCTTTAAATGACACATTAGACAAGATGGACTTAATTGATATTTATAGGACATTCCATCCAAAAACAACAGAATACACTTTCTTCTCAAGTGCTCATGGAACATTCTCCAGGATAGACCATATCTTGGGTCACAAATCAAGCCTTGGTAAATTTAAGAAAATCGAAATCATATCACTTATCTTTTCCGACCACAACACTATGAGACTAGATATCAATTACAGTAAAAAAAATGTAAAAAATACAAACACATGGAGGCTAAACAATACACTACTAAATAACCTATAGATCACTGAAGAAATCAAAGAGGAAATGAAAAAATACCTAGAAACAAATGACAATGAAAACACAACGACCCAAAACCTATGGGATGCAGCAAAAGCAGGTCTAAGAGGGAAGTTTATAGCAATACAATCCTACTTCAAGAAACAAGAAAAATCTCAAATAAACAACCTAACCTTACACCTAAAGCAATTAGAGAAAGAAGAACCAAAAAAGCCCAAAGTTAGCAGAAGGAAAGAAATCATAAAGATCAGATCAGAAATAAATGAAAAAGAAATGAAGGAAACAATAGCAAAAATCAATAAAACTAAAAGCTGGTTCTTTGAGAAGATAATTAAAATTGATAAACCATTAGCCAGATGCATCAAGAAAAAAGGGAGAAGACTCAAATGAACAGAATTAGAAATGAAAAAAGAGAAGTAACAACTGACACTGCAGAAATACAAAGGATCATGAGAGATTACTACAAGCAACTATATGCCAATAAAATGGACAACCTGGAAGAAATGGACAAATTCTTAGAAAAGCACAACCTTCTGAGAGTGAACCAGGAAGAAATAGAAAATATAAACAGACCAATCACAAGCACTGACATTGAGACTGTGATTAAAAATCTTCCAGCAAGCAAAGGTCCAGGACCAGATGTCTTCACAGGCGAATTCTATCAAACATTTAGAGAAGAGCTAACACCTATCCTTCTCAAACTCTTCCAAAATATAGCAGAGGAAGGAACACTCCCAAACTCATTCTACGAGGCCACCATCACCCTGATACCAAAACAAGACAAAGATGTCACCGAAAAAGAAAACTACAGGCCAATATCTCTGATGAACATAGATGCAAAAATCCTCAACAAAATACGAGCAAACAGAATCCAACAGCACATTAAAAGGATCATACACCATGATCAAGTGGGGTTTATCCCAGGAATGCAAAGATTTTTCAATATATGCAAATCAATCAATGTGATACACCATATTAACAAATTGAAGGAGAAAAACCATATGGTCATCTCAGTAGATGCAGAAAAAGCTTTTGACAAAATTCAACACCCATTTATGATACAACCTCTCCAGAAAGCAGGCATAGAGGGAACCTACCTCAACATAATAAAGGCCATACATGACAAACCTACAGCAAACATCATTCTCAGTGGTGAAAAACTGAAAGCATTTCCTCTAAGATCAGGAACAAGACAAGGATGTCCACTTTCACCACTATTATTCAGCATAGTTTTGGAAGTTTTAGCCACAGCAATCAGAGAAGAAAAAGAAATAAAAGGAATCCAAATCAGAAAAGAAGAAGTAAAACTGCCACTGTTTGCAGATAACATGATACTATACATAGAGAATCCTAAAGATGCTACCAGAAAACTACTAGAGCTAATCAATAAATTTGGTAGAGTAGCAGGATACAAAATTAATGCACAGAAATCTCTTACATTCCTATACACTAATAATGAAAAATCTGAAAGAGAAATTAAGGAAACACTCCCATTTACCACTGCAACAAAAAGAATAAAATACCTAGGAATAAACCTACCTAAGGAGACAAAAGACCTGTATGCAGAAAACTGTAAGACACTGATGAAAGAAATTAAAGATGATACAAACAGATGGAGAGATATACCATATTCTTGGATTGGAAGAATCAACATTGTGAGAATGACTATACTACCCAAAGCAATCTACAGATTCAATGCAAACCCTATCAAACTACCAATGGCATTTTTCACAGAACTAGAACAAAAAATTTCAAAATTTGTATGGAAACACAAAAGACCCCGAATAGCCAAAGCAATCTTGAGAAAGAAAAATGGAGCTGGAGGAATCAGGCTCCCTGACTTCAGACTATACTACAAAGCTACAGTAATCAAGACAGTATGGTACTGGCACAAAAACAGAAATATAGATCAATGGAACAGGATAGAAAGCCCAGAGATAAATCCACGCACAAATGGTCACCTTATCTTTGATAAAGGAGGCAAGAATACACAGTGGAGAAAAGACAGCCTCTTCAATAAGTGGTGCTGGGAAAACTGGACAGCTACATGTAAAAGAATGAAATTAGAACACTTCCTAACACCATACACAAAAATAAACTCAACATGAATTAAAGACCTAAATGTAAGGCCAGACACTATAAAACTCTTAGAGGAAAACGTAGGCAGAACACTCTATGACATAAATCACAGCAAGATCCTTTTTTGACCCACCTCCTAGAGAAATGGAAAGAAAAACAAAAATGAACAAATGGGACCTAATGAAACTTAAAAGCCTTTGCACAGCAAAGGAAACCATACAAAAGACAAAAAGAGAACCCTCAGAATGGGAGAAAATATTTGCAAACGAGGCAACTGACACAGGATTAATCTCCAAAATATACAAGCAGCTCATGCAGCTCGATATCAAAAAAACAAAAAACCCAATCCCAAAATGGGCAGAAGACCTAAATAGACATTTCTCCAAAGAAGATATACAGATTGCCAACAAACACATGACAAGATGCTCAACATCACTAATCATTACAGAAATGCAAATCAAAACTACAATGAGGTATCACCTCACACCAGTCAGAATGGCCATCATCAAAAAATCTACAAACAATAAATGTTAGAGAGGGTGTGGAGAAAAGGGAACCCTCTTGCACTGTTGGTGGGAATGTAAATTAATACAGCCACTATGGAGAACAGTATGGAGGTTCCTTAAAAAACTAAAAATAGAACTACCATATGACCCAGCAATCCCACTACTGGGCATATACCCTGAGAAAACCATAATTCAAAAAGAGTCATGCACCCCAATGTTCAACGCAGCACTATTTACAGTAGCCAGGACATGGAAGCAACCTAAGTGTCCATTGACAGATGAATGGATAAAGAAGATGTGGCACATTTATACAATGGAATATTACTCAACCATAAAAAGAAATGAAACTGAGTTATTTGTAGTGAGGTGGACGGACCTACAGTCTGTCACACAGAGTGAAGTAAGTCAGACAGAGAAAAACAAATACCATATGCTAAACATATTTATGGAATCTAAAAAAAAAAAAAGGTTCTGATGAACCTAGGGGCAGGACAGGAATAAAGACACAGACATATAGAATGGACTTGTGGACACGTGGTGGGGGAAGGGTAAACTGGGACGAAGTGAGAGAGTGGCATGGACATATATACACTACCAAATGTAAAATAGATAGCTAGTGGGAAGCAGCTGTGTAGCATAGGGAAATCAGCTTGGTGCTTTGCGAGCACCTAGAGGGGTGGAAGGGGTACGCAAGAAGAAGGGGATATGGGGATATACGTATGCATATAGCTGATTCACTTTGTTATACAGCTGAAACTAACACAACATTGTAAAGCAATTATACTCCAATAAAGATGTTAAAAAATATATACAGTATCACTACCTCCTCATCCCTGTTACCCCATTCTCGTTTACCCCCCCCCTTTTTCCATTCTTTTCACACCTGTTCCCTATAGGTAACCAGTCTCCTTAGTTTCTGATTTATCTTTTCTGTATTTCTTTTGCACATATGGGCAAATGCAGTATGTTTTCTTATATTCCTTTCTTTCTTAGGCCAGCATTGTATAGATAAATCTTTTGTGCTTTGCATTTTTCTTTTAGCAGTATGTCTTGGCAACCACTTTATATCAATTCACAGAGTTCTTCCTTGTTTTTTAAAATAGCTGCTGAGTATGCCATTGTATTATATACCATAAATGTATGAACACTTAGGTTGTTTCAAATATTTTGCAATTACAAACAGTACTGCAATGAATAACCTGTGTATGTGTATTTTTCCATTGTTGGAGGTGTACATTCAAGTGAATAGCACAGATCTTTCTTCCCCTCCAATCCTTCTTTTCTCCAGGGAACCAAGAGCTATGCTGATGTTACTGCCCATATAATGTTTTCTTTCTTAGCTCTACCTTTGAAGTCTGTAATCTCTGGCAATAAGCACAGATTGTGGTCAAATGTACACTTTCTGAGAAAGCCTTCACCCCCTGTCTCAGCCAATAATTTGGGTGGCACCCCCAGCCTTGTACTACAGTAGTGGTTTTCAACCTTGTCTGAACATTAGAATCACCTAGGAGCTTTTAAAATACCATGCCTAGGAATGCTCTAGGTAGATTCTGCAATTAATGCAGGATTTCTGGGTGTGGGACCCAGGCACCTATATTATTTTGAAGCGCCCCAGAAAGTCCAACGTGTGGTTAAAGTTGAGAACCACTGGTTATATCTTTGAAATGCTACAATAATCTCCTGGCCCTCACCATACTGCCTGTGATTTGAGCCAGCTGCGGGAGTGTATCCTAGCTGATTGGGAGGTGCTCCACTCAGAGAATTCCTGATTTTTACCTGGAGAAGAGGTAAACACCTGCTGGCCTAATTTCAGGAGGATCTGTAAAAGTCTTTAATGAAACAGAAGTTCAGCCTAGCTAAAAAAAGTTCTTTCTCACATAGAATCTGAATGACAGGTACAAGTTGCTTCAGGGCGAGAAGGAAGAATATTAAATTTCCCTTTCTCCCCTTCAACACACAAATATGGGTACCTTTCTTTGTAGTTGGTAGTATTAATAAGACTTTGTAGGGAATTCCCTGGTGGTCCAGTGGTTGGGACTTCGCACTTCCACTGCAGGGTGCATGGGTTCGATCCCTGGATGGGGAACTAGGATCCTGCATGTCGCATGGCGCAGCCAAAAAAAAAAAAAAAAAAGACTTTGTAAAGCAAAAGTCGACCAATAACACTGTTTATCATCAAATCAGATGCCACAAGTTATAAGACACATGATTATCTTATCTTAGTGATTCTTAGCACTAAGAAACAAACCCACTGCTAAATATGAGATATAATCAAATGTAAGATATATCCCTATTTCATAGATTTTTTAATGTGGAAAAGTGTACATATTAGAATTGATGAAATACAGTAGATCTTTAGACTAGACTTCTTCTTTGAACTCCATGCTTGTAGGATCACTTGAATTTCTCACAGGCTCCTTAAACCCAACTTGTCCCAGTGGGGTACTCTTCATCTACATTGCCAAAGCTATTCCTTTTACTGCATTCTCTACTTTGGCAAATGGAACCACCAAACTAGAAACATGGGAGTCACACCAGCCTCCTGATCTTCTAATACTTTCCACATGCAAAAGATCTTTCCCATTCAGTCAGTTCTGTCTGGTACCTCTCTCTTGAATGCATTGCCTCGGTCTTCCTCATCTCTACAAGATTACTATAGTAATCTCCTAACTGCTTTCCACCCCTCTAATCAAGCCCTGCTCCACACTGTCCTTGTTTTCTTTCTTTAAGCATCAATCTGATCATATTATTCCTTGCTTAAAAATCAAACAAGATGAATACGCCATCCAAAAAATAGACAGAGGATATGAACCGGTCACCTCACAGAAGAGAAAAATACACACTTATACGTGTGAAAAGCTGATCATCCTTATTAGGAAATAAATGTAACAATGACATTTTTTCACCCACCCAGTTGGCAGTGTTTGAGAGAACTGATAATAACGAATGATTACAAAGGTGTGCAGAAATACTCCTACATACCATCGTTGGTAGTACAATATCTTAGATGCATTTTGGCCATGTTTTGGGTATGTGAAGGAATGCAAACTGCCTGTTAAAAACCAAAATTCAACCGAGTAAGTTTGAAGATCTAATTGGCATTATTAAACTAGATGGGCAGCATCCCATCTTGTAAACAGAAGGGCACTCTGAGGGATGTACAAAATGGAAGCTTTTCATAGGAAGAAGTGTGGGGTAAGGGAGCTATTAGCAAAAGAAAAGAAAGGATTATTTTTAGGTCAACAGACCTTCTTTCTGGGAGGAAGGGAATGGCAAGGGTTTTATCATGCAGATTGCCCCTTCTGGGGGGTGTTGGGTGGTAAGCAGAGGTGGAGAGGGCCCAGGAGACATATTATCTCGTTGGTGCTGAAAATTCCAGACTAGCCAATAAAGATTACATTTCTGGTGAAGGTTGAAACTGCATTTAGATCAGGTATTAGATCTAGATCTGGTATCACGGGCTTTAGCACAAGTGACGCCATTTTGGGCCTGTGGTTTTCTCTTTAACATGTCTAATTTCTCTTAGCCTCAATTACTGCACTTGGTCAAATGGGGCCAGTAGCTACCCTAATGTTCTCAAGGAAGTGAGATGATAATTTTTTTCATAAATTTATTCATTTATCTTTGGCTGCATTGGGTCTTTGTTGCTGCGCATGGGCTTTCTCTAGTTGCAGCGAGCGGGGGCTACTCTTCCTTGCGGTGCGCGGGCTTCTCATTGCAGTGGCTTCTCTTGTTGCGGAGCACGGGCTCTACGTGCGTGGGCTTCAGTAGTTGTGGCACGCAGGCTCAGTAGTTGTGGCACACGGGCTTAGTTGCTCTGCGGCACGTGGGATCTTCCCGGACCAGGGCTTGAACCCGTGTCCCCTGCATTGGCAGGCGGATTCTTAACCACTGTACCACCGGGGAAGTCTGGAAGTGAGATAATTTAGGGGAAAGTAGTAATAGCTAACATTTACTGGGCACTTGCTGTTCTAAGCATTTCATATGTGTTCACTCATTTAACCTTCACAATAACCCTGTAAGCACTACCCCCATTTTACATATAAGAAAACTGAGACACAGAGGATAAAATACTGCCCAAGGGGTGAAGTTAGTACTAAGAGAAGAGCTGGGATTACTGGCTACATAAGAGGCCACGTAGTCTACATAAGAGGCTCTAGCTCCAGGCCTATCTTTTTTGCAGCCAACCTACGCCCATCTTTCCTTTTTGTCATAGCCCACAGCATCCATAGTCAAAACCTGTTTATACAGAATTTGCCCATTCGCTAGTTACATCAACTGGCCTCTAGTTGCTTTGGGTATCTCATCACAGTTCTGTCTGATTGAGTTCCAGGGAACTCAGTCACCTCCCATTCCAATTCACTTCCAGGGTCCTGGTCAACGCTGGGTACACGGTAAATCCTTAGATAAATTCTATCGGACGTTTCTGTGGGATCGATGGCATACCTTTACAAATGTGAAATAATTTTCAGAAGACTGAGACAGATACACGATAACTAGCCTACATACAGGGCGAGTGCCGCCTTGTCGAATACAGCTGCGCTCCACACCCGAGCTCTGGGGCCGACTGTTCCTGCTGTGCTACTTCAGACACTCGGCCGGAACCCTTCCGGCGGCATCTGAGGCAGCCCGCCGGGACAACGCCGCTGAACACACAACACGGGAAGGATTAGTAGTCTAACTATGTGCCTAAACTCTCTAGCTCACTTACATGATCCGAGAGAAAACAGCCCCAAATTCTTGGACTTTTAAAAAAACCTGAGTGACGATAGCATTTTTATCCATCAAAAAATATCATAGTCAAGTGATTCCGAGAGAGTTTTTCCTTCTTTGTGGTTAGGCATATATATGGACAGCCCACTTGAAACGAACAAGGAAGGCGAGGGAAGAAAGCGGAAGCCGTGGGGTCTTCTAAACCAGAAAGTCTCCGGAGCTTGCGCCAGGCTCTTTGCGGCGCCCCCCAGTCAGACGCAGGTTTTGGAAGCGGGCGGGAGAGAAGGTGTCGTTGCTGGAGCTGAGACCGGACGGCCAGAGTCCTCAGGGATGAACCTCGAGTTACTGGGTGAGGAGGACTATGGCTGCTTCTTAGAGAACCTTTTGGTCCTGGAAAGGAGGGAACCCAGGCGGAGGGGACTCAGGCTGCAACATTAGGGACACAGTTCTAGATGCATCTTTGGGCGCCTTGATATGGAGCAGCAACAGGGAGAGGAAGCCTAGCTTCTGCCTGAGCGGAATGCATTGCTTTTCCCGAGGCCACTTTGCAGTTCAATTGTGAAGCGTTAGGGACAGATAGTTTGTGACTTAGTTTCGATTATAAGGATCACAGGTGCTGAAGTAGCCCAGAGCAGGCAGGACCAGAGTTACTGGGGAAGGAATCTGAGGAAGTGAGGCTTGAGGTAAAGCTTTGAACACTTGTTAGGGTTTTGGGTGAAACATGGGGTTTTGAAGAAACATGGGGTGCCTAAGGAGGGGAACGTGTTTATCTTCTAGTACAAGTCCCTCATTGAATAAATTAAAAAAGGCTCAGAGGGTACTGACTTGAAAGCACTAAGCAAGTAAATGGTATAGTTGGCATATAGTTGGCACTGGAATCCAGTTACCTTGACTTTCTATTTAAGGTCTTTATCAGGGACGGTGTGTAAAACACTGAGAGGTGAACTACAAGGCAGTTTCCTTTTGTCACCCACTCTGATTCATTTCCTCCTTACCCTTTACCCAAGTTGTTTATAAACTGTAGGTTCTTCTGGGTTTTCATTATGTAATGTTTAACATCGTAGCCTAAGGATGTCTGAGGTTTTCAAGAACTAAGCGACTTGCTATTTTCAGTGGTTGTGTTTCTCTTTAAAAAAGTTAAATTCAGAAGATATAGTGGCAGTCCTAAAGACTGTACAGCTATTTAAGAAATGGTCTTTGCTTTTAAGGAGCTTTTTGTTAAGTGTGGAGAATATGGTGTTTATGTAAATAGCCATACTATATTGCAGAACGTAGGTCACCCTTTTTTTAAAAATTTACTTTTTATACAGTAGGTTCTTATTAGTTATCTGTTTTATACATATTAGTGTATATATGGCCAGCCTTAAAGAGTCTTTACTAAGGGCTAAGAACATTTGGAAGAGGGAGTGAATATCTTTGGGGCAGGGGAAGAAAGGTAATCAAGAAAGAACAAAAACAAACAAACAAAAAAACCAAACCTGTGGAGGATTTGGAGTTTTGAGTGGATATTTAAGCTTGGTAAAATATTGACAGACTGAAGTATGAAGATATTGGGAGGAGTGTTTATTAGGAATACGTTTGAGCTAAGACATCAGTGAGATGAGTCCTAAAGATATTTTCCAGCTTGGCCAGGTTGTGGGTACTGTGAATAAGGAGAAGGCCAAGAGATGGGGTTGGTACCATCTACTCCTTGGAGGCTTTTGAATACCCAGCTGAAAAGCTGTGCTTTTTAAGGAAAGTAGGGCAGATCCATTGAAGGGTTTTGACCTGGTAAGTAACTCAATCAGAGCTGTGATTTTTTTAAAAAAGATTTATCTGACAACAGTGTGTAGTTGAGTCTGCCAGTTTGGAGGGCTAGAGTAGATGAGGGATAAAGAAGGTCTGAACTAGAAAATGGAAAGAAAAGACGTTGAGAAGGTAGAGTTGACAATTTGAAAATTGACTACATATCATGGTGGTAGTGGTGCTGGTGGTGGTGCTGGTGGTGAGGAAGAGAGTGAAGTGAAAAATGGGAACTATGGTGGTGCTATTCATAAACATTTAAGGACATTTGGAAAAGACAGTTAGCATTGGGTATGTTGAGTGTGGGCCTGTGGTTCAGGAGATGGGTTTGGATTTATGAGAGAGGAGGATTTATTTATCATCTCCTCACAAGGTTTTGACTAGCCCTCCTACAGGTGGGCTAGTCAAAACCTTGTGAGGAGACGATAAGACCCAGGGAGAAAGTGGGAGGGGAAGAAAAGAAAACTGCTGAGGACAGAATCTTGGACAATCATCTATATTTAGGGAATAAGAGGAGGAATAAATGATAATGTATCAACTAACAGTTACATAGTACTTACTATGAGCTAGGCCTATTTTCAAGTGCTTTTCATATATTTATTCATGTAGAGGTAGAAGAGAATGCAGGTTGGTGTGGTGTCTTCCATAGAAGCAGTTGTAGAGCAGTTGAGGCTAAGAGCTGAGAAAGGGCTACTCTACTCAGTTCGTGGACAACTTAGTTCTTGGGCAACTTGGGGCTCCTTAGCAACTTGAACAGAAGCTGGGTTACAGTGATTTTAGGAAGATGTGTGAGATGGACTGGAGGCAAAGGGTTGATCCTTATTTTTAAAAACTTAACTATGGAGAAAAGGTGATAGATAGGCTCATACCTTGAAAGAGAGAGCAGATGGGAAAGATTTTTCTTGTATGATACCGAAGATTCATGTGGGTAAAACTTAGGAAGGAATATTTAGCATTGGAAGGTTAGACAATTTAAAAGAAGGCTGGCTGGATTCAAAAGATATAAATCTCTATGGGAATGACTTGAGTTTTACAGCGAGAAAGTTAATTATTGCAGATATAAAGGAGAAAGGAACAGAAGTGATGTGATTGTGGGAGCATACTAAACCATATCTGGCCAGATAAAGGAAAGGAATGATAATGTGTTCTTAATGTGGACACTCAAATACTTTTACCTCTGCAACCACTTTCTGAGCCCTTGCTGTGTATTAGGCAGTAGGCACTGGAGGTAAAAGTTAAATAAGAGTTTTTCAAACTTACTTTTACTACAGCTCATAGTAAGAAATGTATTTTCTATCACAATCCCTTATATATACACACACATAACTGTTTCTGAAAATGATACTAATTGTTGTTATGCTCAGTGTCCTCTGATATCTTCTGTTCTGATCTATTAAAAAACGTGTATGATATGGCTCACTGAATGATTTATCCATTTGTGGTGGATTGGCTGCTAATGTTTGATAAACACTGAAATGAGATACAGCTTTTGCCCTGGATAAATACATAAAACTAGGAGGATAGGGGCATAAACAAATAACTAGGATATGGAACCACAATAAATAGTGGGAATCCCATTATGGGAATCCAGCTGAAAGAGCAATTAATTCTGCATTGTTGGGGTTGGCGGTAGAATTTGGGGATGACTTTATAGAGGAAGTGTCATTTAACGCAGCAGTAAACATGGAGGAGGATTTTTCCAGAGGGACAAATGGAGAAGGTAATTACCAGTGCAGAGAACAGTAGGGGTAAACATTCTGAGGCATGAACATGTGATATATATTCTGGAAATGGTTAGCAGTTTACAGCTGGTGCTTAGGGTGGATTATGCAAGGTTCTGTCCCAGGTGCTAATGGGGAGTTAGTCAAAGATAAAATGGAAAATACTGGTTGGGGCCAGATTATTGCTTTTTAAAATTATACTTAGGAGTTCAGCATATTGTTTAACAAGGGAGATTTTTGAGCAGGTAAGTGACATGATGAGATTTGGGGCTTAGAAAGTTGGCTGTAGCAGCTTTGTTAAGGATTGATGAGGGAGGCCAGACTGGAGCCAAGGAAATATAGTAATTATGGTAGTGATGGCATCAGATTGGGGTGTGGTAAGATCAGTTATTTAGCCACCTGCAAGTTGCATTTCTCTAAAAAGAAATGCTGCTGATTGTGTCATCACCTGTTAGATTGAGGAAGTGGAATGGAAACTGCTACTCTGGACCTAACTATTACGGTAGGCAGGAATTGGTTGGCAAGTCGAAAATACTTCCACTGGGAGAAAAGGACCACGAAATTTTAGAGTTCATGATAACCAAGTTTTTAAGGAGGTGGATGTTCAGCAATTTAGAGAATAGGTATTATTCCAAGACCTAGAAAGCTAAAAGGCAGTTTGGAGAAAGAGTCCTAACTGGGAAAAAAGGAGGAGGCACCTGAGGGAACTGGTGTGCTTGCACTGGAAGCAGTCTAAACTCAGATTCCAAAAAGGCATGTACAAAAGAAGGGCACGTTGCCGAAGGTGAATACATGAGGGTGGCACTAGCTTTTAAGTATAGTGTCAGGAAAGCTAATGTGACTGAAGGCCAAGATTGTAAAAACGAGGCAACTAGAAAGGGTTTTTAACATTATGTGGAGTGCTAAGAGCAAAGAAGTTTCCTGCTTGGTTGGGCTGGATGGTGTAATACCAAAATTATTCATTCAACACTCAACAAATATCTTTCATGTGCCTACTCTGGGCTTTTATAGTTTATAGGCAAAAGGGAAGTGGAATGCTTAACTTCTTTTTTTTTTAATTTAATTTTATTTATTTTTTTATACAGCAGGTTCTTATTAGTTGTCCATTTTATACATATTAGTGTATACATGTCAATCCCATAGTTGTCCATTTTATACATATTAGTGTATACATGTCAATCCCAATCTCCCAATTCATCACACCACCCCCCTGCCCCGCCCCCCGCCACTTTCCCCCCTTGGTATCCATACGTCTGTTCTCTACATCTGTGTCTCTATTTCTGCCCTGCAAACCGGTTCATCTGTACCATTTTTCTAGGTTCCACATATATGCGTTAATATACAATATTTGTTTTTCTCTTTCTGACTTACTTCACTCTGTATGACAGTCTCTAGGTCCATTCACGTCTCTACAAATGACCCAATTTCATTCCTTTTTATGGCTGAGTAATATTCCATTGTATATATGTACCACATCTTCTTTATCCATTTGTCTGTCGATGGGCATTTAGGTTGCTTCCATGAGGAATGCTTAACTTATTTTTCTTTTGCCTTCTCTGGGGAAAAGGATTTTTGTTTGTTTGTTTGTTTTTGAACAAATAAAGTGATCATTGGTTATTGCCAAGAAGAGTCCTCAGTAGGTAGAGATTTTAGGTGGGTCACTTAGCTCACTTCTCTTGGTCGAATTATATTCCTTGGCCTTGAAGGAACTTGCATGTGAAATAATGTCGGTGATCTTTGAGATTTGGGGAGAGAAAAGACATGCTGAAAGAAAGAAGATGGGCAGAATTTTGAC
The DNA here is from genome assembly GCF_028564815.1 of Eubalaena glacialis. Lineage (NCBI taxonomy): Eukaryota > Metazoa > Chordata > Mammalia > Artiodactyla > Balaenidae > Eubalaena > Eubalaena glacialis. The sequence goes on from NC_083718.1 coordinate 34,060,628, forward strand.
TATTTTCAATAAAGGGCAGATGTGTTTTGCAAATCATAGACTAGTAACCTTGAGGTCAAATTTGGACAAGATTATAGAGGCTTTTTAGTGCAGTTATAGTTAAGAGTAGGGTTTCTTGGTCAGGTTCCAGTTTTGCCAGTTTTTAACTGTCAGCTTGGGGATAACCTTTAATCCTAACTTTCTTTATCTGTGAAATGGCATATGATAGTACTCAATAGTGAATTGAGAGGATCAAAGAGACAGTATGTAGAAGACCTTAGTACGGAGTCTGACACATAAGCATTCACTAAGCGGTAGCTGCTAATGATAAATGCAGGCTTGAGCACTTCAAAGAAATGATAAGCCAGCATGAGATTAAGTCTAGAAAACTCATTAAAGTTCTTTAAATTCATGCTTTTCAAATTAACATATACAATACATATTTATCACAACAGTGGAAACAATACAAATATGCATACAGAAAAAATTACCTTTTTCCTCCTTTTCAAATGGTAGCTGTCTGGAATTTATCTTTTTATACCTTTTCCTTGCTCATATGAGTATAATTAAATACAATTTGTAAGGGCTTTGTTTTTGCTTTTTTACAGAAATAGAACTTTTTATACACATTTTTTGCAACTTGCTTTCTTCACTTAATGCTACGAGATACTATTTCTACACATTAGGAGGTAATAGAACTAATGATTTTTAATGCGTTCATGTAGATACACACTCATGATATCAAATTTTAACTTAACTATAAATGCTTTTTTATTTTTTATTTTTTTTATTTTTTGGCTGTGCCGTGCAGCTTGCGGGATCTTAGTTCTCTGATCAGGGATTGAACCTGTGCCCTCTGCCTGGAAACACGGAGTCTTAACCACTGGACTGCCAGGGAATTCCCTATAAATGCTTTTTTAAAAAAAAGTGTTCTTTTTTTCCCTTGCCTCCTCCATTCTGAAATTTATTTTTATATGTGATATGAGAGAGGAATTGTAACTATTTTTTCTTTCAGATGGATAGTCAGTTGTCCATCCCTGTATATTAAGTAAATTGCCACTAAATTTAAATGTCATCTTTATCATATATCAGAAACCTTACAGTACATTTAGATTTTTTTTTTAAACGTTTGTCTTTAATCTGTCTGGAATTGCTTAAAATTTCTTAGTTTTTGGAGAAAGCCATTAAGCTTTCCCACCCCAGAATGTAGATTGTCTTTTCACTTATTCATATTTTACAGCCTTAACTAAGATTTTATAGTTTTCTTCTTCATACATGGCATGTCTTTCTTACTACATTTTTTGCTTAAATATTTATGTCTGTAGCCATTGTGAATGGAATTTTCCCCTTCATTTTCATTTCTGGATATTAATTGCTAACCTAAAGAAAAGCTGTTAATGTTTGAATGTTTTTCTTGTATCAAACCACCTTGCCTTATTTTCTTATTAATTTGGGTGGTTTTTAAAATTAGAATTTCTGTGTTTTCTAGGTATTCAATGTTAGCAGCAAAAGAAATAGTTTTATGTCTTATAGTCAATGTTTAAACCAATTATTTCATTTTCTTATTCCATTGGCTGGAACCTCCAAGAGGAATATTAACTAATAATGGTGATATATCCCTTTCTAGTTGCTGATACTAATTGAAATGGTTTTAATATTTCACCTTTTAGAATGATAATGTTGTGTTTTTGGTTAATAGTTTTTATCATTTATTGTAGTCTTCTATTAGATGTGGCTGTTATTAGAATGAGCTATTGAGTTCTAGCAAATTTTTTTTTTCAGCATCTACTCATAGGATTGTATGGCTCTTAAACATTCTTGTCCAAGGATATACTGAATACATTAGAGTGCATTGTGCTATTGTTTGTTCCTTTGGAACGAGTTTGGAGTAGGCCTGTTTTTTTTTTCCCCTTGCTATTCCATTATGCTTTCTTACATGATAGAATAATAAACTCCAGATTTTTTGTGTTTAGAATTTGGTTATACTTATATACACTGCTAGAAATTACTTTTCATTTCTGCAGAATCTAGAGGTGAAATACCCTGTACTATTTATGTTCTTGTTTTGTTTGTTTTTTTTTTAAAGAATCAATTTTATTAATTAATTAATTTTTGGTTGCATTGGGTCTTTGTTGCTGCGCGCGGGCTTTCTCTAGTTGCGGAGAGCAGGGGCTACTCTTTGTTGCGGTGCGCGGGCTTCTCATTGCTGTGGCTTCTCTTGTTGCAGAGAACGGGCTCCAGGTGTGCAGGCTTCAGTAGTTGTGGCACACGGGCTCAGTAGTTGTGGCTCATGGGCTCTAGAGCGCAGGCTCAGTAGTTGTGGCACACAGGCATAGTTGCTCCACGGCATGTGGGATCTTCCTGCACCAGGGATCGAACCCATGTCCCCTGCATTGGCAGGCAGATTCTTAACCACTGTGCCACTAGGGAAGTCCCACTATTTATTTTCTTAAGTGAAAGAGGCTCTTGTTTTCTTTTTGTATCATCTTATCAGGTTTTGGTATCAGCTATGTTGGCTTTATAAAACACTAATACATACTTTTTTCTGCTCAGAAATAGCTTGAATAACACAGTAATTATCTGTACCTTGAGATTTAGGAGAAATTGCTCATAAAACCATATGGGCCTGCTGTCCTTTTTTTTATAATTAAACATTTAAAAAAATTTTTAATGGTAGGTCTTTAACAGCCTTTCAATGTGTTCTTTTCTCATTGACCCAGTCAAGGAATTTTCTTCTGTAATCAGTTTTGGAAATGTGTCATTCATGTTTTTTGAATTATCAAGTGTATTATGAAGTTAAATCCGACCAGGGTTTATTTCTCTTTGGCAGCTACATTTGGGCATCTTTTTTCCCCCCTTTCGTGGTCTTTAGAAGCAAGCCTAAGAATCTAATTGTAACAAAATATTAAATGTTAGATGATGGGTGGTTAGATGGTGGGAGGATAGAGAATATAAAAGTGGCCTTGAGCATCTAGGGGAGGTGGCCTTGTGCTACCATAACCCTACTTGACAGCATTCTTGCTCAGGCTCTTCAAACAAAGTGGCTCAGACGAGCTTAGTCTTTTTTATACACACTTTTTCTTTGTGTTCCTTTAAACTCCTTATTATAATCCTGTTAACTAGGATGACCCTCAAAAAAAGGGAAAGAAAAACAACAACACCTAAAACATAAAACAAAAATACAAAATCAGGGGTATCTGTGTTGAAGGGTAATCATACATTAAAATGGTCCCAGGATTCTGGATTCTCTCAGAATCTTTTTGTTGTTGTTGCTTTTTTGGCCACACTGCGCAGCATTCCGGATCTCAGTTCCCTGAACAGGGATTGAACCTGTGCCCTCTTCAGTGGAAGCTCAGAGTCCTAACCACTGGACTGCCAGGGAATTCCTCTCAGAATTTTAAATATGGCTTTCCCATCTCTGAACACAGCAAGTCATACTCTGCTCCTTCCTGAGTACTTCATATTTTTAGGTTGTGGTTTTTTGTTTTGTTTTTAATTTTTTAATGAATACGCCTTTTTTCTCTCAATCATGTGAATATAGATCTATATTATTGCTTTGGAAATATATATAAGATATTTTGTTAATAATACATATTATAATACATATATTACATATAATACATATAATATGTGTAGTATTTAAAAAACAAACCTTAAATATGTTAATGTTTGCATAAGCATATAGAAATATATGGAAGCTTTTACCTTAGTGAGTGGGTTGCAGGGAGGAAACTATCATTTTTTAATTACACATATCTGTATGACCTACATGTATTACTTTAGTAATTTTAAAAAGGTTCTTTCAGAATAACCTATCTTAATCTGGTTTCAGCTTTTCATTTCATTCTTGTCTTTAGTATTTGAATGCAATCAGACACTGAAGTCTGGTGCACATTAGAGAAACCAAAATAATTGCCTTTTGCGGGGAGCAGTTATTCACCTTTATTTTCATCTTTCTTTTAGTTTTCTTAACTTTAGGGCCTGTATTTCTTCTGATTAGTTTTAATGTTTTCACTGTTTTGATTTCTATTAATTTTTATAAAAGACAAAATGTAATAAAACTGGTTTTCAGACTTTTTTTTAAAATCAAGTGTCTTTTTTAAAAAAATTGAAGTACAGTTGATTTACAATATTATGTTAGTTTCAAGTGTATGACATAGTGATTCAATATTTTTGTAGATTATACTCCATTTAAAGTTAGTATAAAGTATTGGCTATATTCCCCATGCTGTACAGTATATCCTTATAGCTTATTTTATACATAGTAGTTTGTACCTCTTAATACTCTATCCCTATATTGCCCCTCCCCCTCCCCTTTCTCCACTGGTAACCATGATTTTGTTCTCTGTATCTGTGAACCTATTTCAGTTTTGTTATATTCTTTCATTTGTTTTATTTTTTAGATTCCACATGTAAGTGGTGACATATAATATTTGTCTTTCTCTGACTTATTTCACTAAGCATAATACCCTCCAGATTGATCCATGTTGTTGCAAATGGCAAAATTTTATTCTTTTTTATGGCTGAGAAATATTTTATTATCTATATAAATATTCATAGCTATATAAATATTCATATATATACACATATTCTGCATCTTCCTTACCCATTCATCTGTTGATAGACACTTAGGTTGCTTCCATATCTTGGCTCTTGTAAATAATGCTGCTATGAACATTAAGGTGCATGTATCTTTTTGAGTTAGTATTTTCATTTTCTTCGAATATATACTCAGGAGTGGAATTGCTGGATCATATGGTAAAAAACTAAAAATAGTGAACTTATTTTTTAGGTGAAATCTTATTTGGATGTCCTAAATGTAAAACAGCTTTCTTGGATCTGTAGTTCTCAGAGTATAGTTTAAATGTCATGCTAATAAAATGTTTAGGTAATAACATAAGTAAATACTGATAAAGATGTAGCTACTGCATTAAACTTCTAAACATTAAACTTCTGACAAGCAGGCAGTATCATGCTATAGCTCAAAATGTTTATCACTAATGTATAAATACCAAATTTAATATAGGAAAAGTATTCAGGGATGTCTGTACCAAAATGTTATTTGCTTAAGAAATTAATACAGAGAATTGTGTGTTTAACCAACTACCAGATTATGTTACAGCCTAAGTGCTATTATTAGGAAGGGAACCCTGTTGGTTGGCTGTTCTTAATAAAGGTTTTAAGAGAGTAGTTGGGATTTAAGATAAGTTGACTGATTTGATTTTTTGAAGTTTGTTACATAAAAATAATCGTAAAAACACCCCATTACATGTTTACATTAATAACATTTTTATGAAAAATAACTTTTCTAAAACAAAACTTATTTAGTGAGAAGAGTGGCATTGTTTTGCATTTTTACAAATCTCTTTAATGTTTGCCTAAATATGAATAGAAGTTGGCTGGATTCTGCGTTCATACTGTTTCAGTATCACAGCTCGTATAGCCTCAGGAGAACTCATCTGTAAACTTGTGGAATAATGAGAGTAAAAAGGCACATACCATCTTGTTGTGATAATGAAAATAGGTATGACCTCATGGAGTCCCTGAAAGGGTGCCAGTTCTTCATCCACACTTTGCAAGCCACTACTGTACACTGTTTGTGAGCCGTAGTTGTGAGCTGTAGGATTCCTGGTATGTTGCACATGTTCCATCAACTCTCTTTCTTTGCTTTGTTGCAGAGTCCTTTGGGCAGAATTATCCAGAGGTAAGAGTATTGTATTGTGATTTTAGAAAACGGTAACTCCCTAGCTTTTATGTTTGAGTGGAAACTACCTTTTCATCTTTATTTTTTTTCTTGACAATAGAAGCATTAAATATGATGATCTTTTGCTATAAAAGGGAACTAAATGTTTAATTTTGAGCAGGGGTGGAAGTAGATAGGCAACGTTGGCTGGAAATTTCAACATAATGTTGTAAATCTTACAGTTCATTTCCCTTTAAATTAAAAAAATACTTTTGATTGAAGCATTTTTCACAAACAGTACTATCACCTTCATGTGAATTTTTTTTCTGTGTGCTTTTATAGTTTTGATAAGTGTTTTTCCATAGTAATAATACGTATGCTATAAGTGTGCTTTACATGTAAAAATATTTTGTAATACTTGGAGTGTGTTTAGTGTAGTCATGATTATTTTAAATGGCTTGATATTAATATAAATTTATTTGACTTTCCTCATGTTACACAGGGGTTTTGTTTTATTTTTCTTGGAATAAATTTCAAGAACTATGATTACTTGATCAATAAGATGACTCTTTTAGTGAATCCTGTTTTATTTTGCCTAATTGCCTTCCGGAGAATTTGTACGAAGTTATAGTAGTAATGTAAGGGATTGGTCACATCTGTTTCTAAAAATTCTCTGTTAGCTTTTATAAATATTTCTCCATTTTGGCTAGTTTAATAGATATGAGAACACACATAGAGATTATTTTGGTATACATCATAATTTAAATTCAAGAGAATTATCATAGATGTTAGAGAAACTTTAAGAAATAATTTGGATACCTGGGTATTATTGTCTATATTCTTATGTTCATTTTAATCTTTAGGAAGCTGATGGAACTTTGGATTGTATCAGCATGGCCCTGACTTGCACCTTTAACAGGTGGGGCACACTGCTTGCAGTTGGCTGTAATGATGGCCGAATTGTCATCTGGGATTTCTTGACAAGAGGCATTGCTAAAATAATTAGTGCGCACATTCATCCAGTCTGTTCCTTATGGTAAGGAATTTTAATGTTAATGTATTAAATATGAATTAAATCGGGGGGATGAACGGTGACTGTGTAGTTTCCAGTCTCATTAGATAATTTTCTTTTTTTAAATTTTTTTAATTTATTAATTTATTTATGGCTGTGTTGGGTCTTCATTGCTGCACGTGGGCTTTCTCTAGTTGTGACGAGCGGGGGCTACTCTTCATTGGGGTATGTGGGCTTCTCATCGCAGTGACTTCTCTCGTTGTGGAGCACGGGCTCTAGGCGTGCAGGCTCAGTAGCTGTGGCGACGGACTTAGTTGCTCCGCGGCATGTGGGATCTTCCCGGACCAGGGCTTAAACCCGTGTCCCCTGAATTGGCAGGCGGATTCTTAACCACTGCGCCACCAGGGAAGCCCTCATTAGATAAATTTTAATATTTAGAGTTTTAAATATACAGCCATTACTAACATAATTTCTCATAGCTTATGGAGACCTTGAATCCATGCTGCTTTCAGCACCTTTGGGGGGAGAAATTCATTGTAATATGGATCTGTATCAGGCTCTGTCTGAGAATATTTCAGTACTGAAATGAGGCATTTACAGATTGCAGCTGTAGTATATTTGTGATATTGACCTTTCATTTAGAATAAAAAAATCTTGGTTAGGAGGGCAGCTTGGAAGTCAAAGTGTCCAGCCTTGCCCATCTTCTTGAATTACAGTAGTTTTAGTGATCACAAACATGCCTGTTCCTTCACTGAATTGTAGTTATTAAGGCTTTCCATCAAATATATTGAGCTGAAATCGGGTATTATATAAATCCCATTGATTTCATTCTTATTCTCAGGGACTGTCCGTTTCAGAAAATTTTATTTTGGGGCAGCACTTCTTTTAAATGAACTTGGGACCAAAAACACCTAATCAGATCTAGATTTATTAAACTAACATATTTCCTTTTGTCGAAATATAAGCAGCAGTGGTATTATAAAGCACTGGAATGGGAGGAGGCCTGAATCCCAGTCTAGGTTTGGCCACTGGATTGGGAGGAGGCCTGAAACCCAGTCTAGCTTTGGCCACTAATGAACTGGCGGCTTTGGCCAAAATGTTTCTCTAATATGCAAAATGAGAGAACTGGCCTGTATGATTTCTTAGGTTCTTTCCAGTTCCTTTGCATTTTGTTTATTTTTTTATTGTTGTGCTCTTGCAATAAAGATTTAAGTAGATACATACATTTTTATCAGCTTTATTAAGAAACATATAATTCACATGCTGTAAAATCCACTCAATTAAAATGTACATTTCATTGTTTTTTATATATTCAGAGTTGTACAGCGATCATCACAATCTAATTTTAGAACTCCTATCACTAAAAATATACATGTATTTTTATTATAAAATAATTCAGAAAATTATGGAAAATACAGCAAAGTAGAAGATAGAAGACTATCTCCCATAGTCTTACCACTCTGATATTACTACTGTAAGTATTTTGATTTGTTCCTGTATATCATTTTTAAAAAGCATAGGACTTCCCTGGTGGCGCAGTGGTTAAGAATCCACCTGCCAATGCAGGGGACATGGGCTCGAGCCCTGGTCCGGGAAGATCCCACATGCCACAGAGCAGCTAAGCCCGTGTGCCACAATTACTGAGCCTGCACTCTAGAGCCCATGAGCCAGAACTCCTGAGCCCACGTGCCACAACTACTGAAGCCTGTGCACTTAGAGCCCGTGCTCCTCAACAAGAGAAGCCACCACAATGAGAAGCCTGCACACCGCAATGAGGAGTAGCCCCCGCTTGCGCAATTAGAGAGAGCCTGCGCGCAGCAACACCCAACACGGCCCAAAATAAAAAATATAAATTAATTAATTAATTTAAAAAATTAAATAAAAAGCATAGTTTGTAAGTGTGCTATGTTTTATTTTATATTTTGCTCTTTTCCTGTCTAACACTGTGACCAGACATTTTCCTGCTTGTGTAGCCTTTAAAAACTTTTTTTTTAACAGCTAAATATCTTCTGATAGATAAACCATAATTTACTTAACCATTTTTGTTTCTCTGCTACATAATGTTCAGTCTTTGCACATAAAGTTTTTCTCTCATACAATCATTTCTTCAGCAAACATTGAACATGAATTATATACCAGATACTGCTTTAGGCATTTACGATTAGGGTTAGGGTTAGGGTTTTGGGGACACAAAAACAAGTAAGGAGAAATTCTTGATTGGTAGGGGGAGGTACATGTGCATACAGCTACATGTACTAAAGCTTTGTAGGTCCTACATAAGAACTATATTTGAGATTTAGTGGAGGCAAAAGTGCAAAGGAGGAAATGATCAATTGTACTGGAGAAGAAGTGTGGTCAGAAAAGCCTTCAAAGATGAGGTAATTTCTAACCTCAGACTTGTAAGATGAGTAGGTGTTTGCCAGTTGTATTCCAAGCAGAAGGTGCTGTACAGGCAAAAGCACATCACCTTGAAACAAGCATGGTAAGATGGGGAACTGCAGGTAGTTCAGATTAGCTGGATTGTGGTATCAGAGATGTGATATGGCAACAGCCAAGGTAAACAGGTCCTCATGGAGCACATTGTGTGCCACACTATGAATTTGAGCTTTATCCTGTAGGTACTGTGAAGCCATTAGAAGATTTTAGGAAGGAAAGTGACACGATGAGCTTTTTATTTTAGAAAGATCTTTAGAACAGCATGTGGGAAAGAGATTGAAGGGGACAGTGAATGAAGCTAGGATTGCAGTGGCCTAGGCTAGAGCTGATGAGGATGGGTGCAGTAGGAATGGAGCTGAATGGTACAGATGTGAGAAATGGTAGAAATAAGAGGTCTTAGGCATTAATTAAATAAGGGGTGTAAGTGAAGTAGAGAAGTTAAGATGATCCTCAGGTTTCCTGCTTGGATGAAGATGTTAAATGTAAGATTTGAGGGTGACAGTGGTGAATTTGAGATCACGGTTGTGTGTCTCCTGTTGTATTTTATTGCAAATAGTTGTTTTGTGAGTATCTTCCCTGGAACATGGTAGGTGCTGTGATACGTGAACCTTGTCTGCCATTTTACTGTAGCATTATACCTGGTATGTAGTAGGCATTCAGGTACTTGTTGGATGGGTGGGGATATCTTAGTGAAGATGCCCAATAGGCATTTGATCTATGTGTTTTCATTAGTGTAGACTTCCAAAAGTATGTTACTGCTAGGTCAAAGGGTTTGAACAATGAGAGATTTTCCCCCTCTCCCCCCAACATTTTAAAACTTTTTATCACAAAACTTGATTATTAAGAACTTTAAAACATTCAAACAATATATGAGTATATAGAGTAAAAAATGAAAGCCCTTTGTCTACTCCTTAAGATAAGTAGTATTAGAGTATATGGAATATATCTTTCATCTGTAAGATATATCTGTATCTCTCTCAGCATGTATAAAAATAAACATACACATATACATGTGTATGTTTTTTAAGAAATGGAGACATACTATATATTTTGTTTCTTAGCTTGCTCTTCCACTTAGTATATAGTGGATGTTTTTCTGTGTTGATATATGTGTGTGTGTGTACATATGATATGTATAGTATTGCTTAGTATATATGCATCATAATTATTTAACTGTTCCCTAATTTTTGGTATATATAAGTATACATGAGAGTTATGATCAGTAGTTATGTGCATTTTGCATTTTTCTTTGATTCAGCCTCATTTAGAATATAACTATGTATTATTTTAATTGTTGTGTAATATTTGAACATGTTAGGGACTAAGAAAATTTCACCAAAGAGAGTTTTGGGTAGGCATGATAGCTGTCTTCAACTATTAAAGAACTGACATGTGCAAGACAGAAAAATTGACCTAAGGAGAAGAAGCAGGACTAGTAGGTAGTGAACGGGATTTATAGGGAAACAAATGTTACCTTAGAATAGAGATGAGCTCCCAAGCAAAGGTGCCTATGGATGGGATGGACTGCCCAGGAAAGAACTTACCAGTGGGACTGGCCCTGCTTCATCTTGCTGTCTCTTCATAGGGATGCTACAGAAGATATTCAGTCACTGGATACGGGCCATAGGTAGAACGAAATGATGTTTAAGACTCTAAGATATTAGACTTAGTAAAGACCTGTCTGTTTTTTGGAAAGAAACAGTATTGTCAGATGTGAGGATGTATGAGTATCCCTAATTCTTGAATTTACGGAATTTGGAATTGAAGAATATATTGTTAGTTTTAATGGGAAAACCCCTCTCAGTTTCACCTCTGATTATAATTTAATTACTAAAAATAGATTTCCCTCTATTATAACAGAAATACAAGCCTGCTATGAAAGAAAAAGTTATTAAAATGCAGAGGGTTTAAAGGAAAAATGGAATTATAGCTAACATTCTGTTTTGTAGTCAGATTGTGGTAAAATGCTTAGGGAAACAGCAGCAGAAGCTGTCCCTTGTTTCTTCCCATTCCCAATATTCCAATAATGTCCCATTCCCAGTGTACTTCCATTCATTTGGTTTGTTTCTCTTGATATTTGTCTTCATATTTCTAAAGTATTTATGCATATTACTTCTTCTTAGTTTGTTAATTTCAAGAACTTATCCGTGACTTTTTATTACAGTATATGTGAGTTTTATCTCACCCTTTTACCCTCCCATCATCTACTGAAATTGGGTGGACCATTGGCTTTTTTGTTATCAACCCTCAAGTTACAGTATCTGTAGGCATCTTCTTTTTTAGGTTCACATTCTCCAGAAAGATCTTGTAATTGACTGGGAGTGTTCTAGAGGTTGTGGGAGAGAGGCACCTGAGTCCTTTGTATGCAGACTTGAGATTAGTCCCTCCACATTCACTTCCTCAGTTTACTCCTGCCTTCCTCTGCTGTGAGTTACAAGTCTGGGAATACATTTATCTTGTCTCTAATATAATTAATGGTTTTTGAGCACTTACTGTATTGTACTGAGAGTTTTATATGTATTAATATTAAGTCTCTCAAGAGTCTGCAGGTAGCTACTATTATTATTTCCATGTTGTAAGTGAGAAAATTGAAGCTCAGAAGGGCTGTATCACTTGCCCAAGACCACACAGCTAGAAGGTTGTAATGTCTAGGCTTGAGCATAAATCTGACTTGAGCCTCTGTTCTTAACCATGGAACTGTGTTGCATCCTCTAAGTTCCTCAGTAGCAACTCCTCTTCATTGCAAAATTTGAATAAAGACTGATTTGGGGTTTCTTTTTCTGTTTGTCTCTTCTGTTTTTCATTTCTCTGTTGTCTTTTTTGCCTTCCTGTGGGTTACTTGAACTATTTTTAGAATTCCATTTTGATTTATCTGTGGTATTTTTTATTTTTTTAAAAAATTTATTTATTTTTGGCTGCACTGGGTCTTTGTTGCTGCTCGCAGGCTTTCTCGAGTTGCGGCGAGCGGGGGCTACTCTTCGTTGCGGAGCACGGGCTCTAGGTGCGTGGGCTTCAGTAGTTGTAGCACGCAGGCTCAGTAGTTGTGGCTCAAGGGCTCCAGAGCACAGGTTCAGTAGTTGTGGCGCACGGGCCCAGCTGCTCTGTGGCATGTGGGATCTTCCCAGACCAGGGCTCGAATCCACGTCCCCTGCATTGGCAGGCGGGCTCTCAACCACTGCTCCACCAGGGAAGCCCCTGTAGTATTTTTTAGTGTATTTCTTTGTATAGCTTTACAATGGTTGCTATGGTATATACATAACTTATCATAGTCTACTGGTGTTGACATTTTACTAGTTTAAGTGAAGTATAGAAACCTTCCCTTTACATCCCTTTACCCTCCCTTGTTTATAGTATAATTGTCTTAAACATTTCCTTTATGTATATTGATACCTATATAAGTTATAATTTTTGCTTCAAACATCAAAACTCTAGAAAAAAGTATTTAATTTTTTAAAACCCTTTTCATTATTCTTTCTTCCTGATGTTCTAAGATTCCTTCTTTTATTGTTTCCTTTCTGCTTAGAGAACTTCCTTGAGCTGTTCTTTTAGGGTAGATCTGCTGGTGACAAATGCCTTGATTGCCCCTTTGTTCTTGAAAGTTAGTTTCTCTGGATGTAGAATTGGGGATGACAGTTCTTTTCTTCCAGCACTTGAAAAACTGTCACTTTCTTTGGACCTTCATGGTTTCTGGTGTGAAATCTGCTGTCATGTGAATTGTTGTTCCCCGTAGGTAACGTGTCATTCCTCTTTCTGCTTTCAAGATTTTTTTCTTTGTCTTTAGTTTTCAGAAGTTTGTGTCTTGGAGTGGATTTCTTTGAGCTCATCCTGTTTGAAGTTTGCTTAGCTTCTTGAGGCTGTGTGTTTTATATCTTTTGCCAAATTTGGGAAATTTTCAAACATTATTTCTTTTTTTTTTCATGTTTATTGGAGTATAATTGCTTCACAATGTTGTGTTAGTTTCTGCTGTACAACAAAGTGAATCAGCTATATGTATACATATATTCCCATATCCTCTCTCAACCATTATTTCTTCAAATACTTTTAAGCCTTACTGTCTTTCTTCTCTCCTTCCAGGACTCTGATGCCATGGATATTAGATATTAGATCTTTTGTTATAGTCCCACAGGTCCCTGAGGCTCTGTTCATTTTTTTCATTCCATTTTTTCTCCTATTGTTCAGATTGGGAATTTTTTATTCTGTCTTCCTCTTTTCCATTGGCTGCTGAAGCCATCTTTTGAGTTTTTTATTTCAGTTTTTATATTTTTCAGTTCTAAAATTCCCATTTGGTTCGTTTCTCTATATTTCTATTTCTTTGCTGAGACTTTTTTTTTTCCATTTGTTTCAAGCATGTTTGTAATTGTTTGTTGAAGCATTTTAATGATGGCTGCATTGACATCCTTGTCGGGTAATACCAACACCTGTGTCATCTGTGTGTTAGTATCTGTTGATTGTCCTTTCCTAGTCCTTTGGCTCTTCTGGAGACTTTTTGTGTGTGTGCCCATTGATGCTAATGGGTTGTTGGCATCTCCGTCACCTGGTCCAGGATATATGAGGCAAAAAGAAAATCTGAGGACCTCACTGCTGTGTCGTTCCTCATATCCTGTAGTCCCTAGACAGTCTGTCTTCTCTTTACCTTTTTATGTTTGTTTTCTATATAATGTTCAAGATGTTTAACTGTACTTAGCAGGAGGAATTAATTCCTTCCTTAATTCTTTTCTTAATTATTTTAAATAACAGATACCTATCTGTACTGGTTCGTTTATACTATGATAGTGCTACTTCTGGGACAACTTCAGAAAGCTCAACTACTCCTCCCCCTCCCCCCAAGGGGAAGAAAACCTGTTTTTTGTTAAATCAACACTTAAGGGCCAGCTGATTTTATACTTTTCTAAAATGTTTGAGTCTCCCTTTTTTCACTGAGCCACTTGTACTGTTATCTTGAACTGTTAAGAGCTTCTATGACTAGATATGAAGATGTCATGAAAACATTCTTTTTTATTGCTTAGTTAGGAAAGCTTGTTGTGGATTTGAGTATATGTTTAAAAAATAAAGAAGAAGAAACGTTGGTGACCCATGCAGTTAGGGCAATAAGTGAGACTCATGCATTTTTATATATAAGGGTGGTATGATATACTTTAACTTAGAATATGTGCTAAGTTACCCTTTTTCCTTCTCAGCTGGAGTCGAGATGGTCATAAGCTCGTGAGTGCTTCCACTGATAACATAGTGTCACAGTGGGATGTCCTTTCAGGCGACTGCGACCAGAGGTTTCGATTCCCTTCACCCATCTTAAAAGTCCAGTATCATCCGCGAGATCAGTATGTTTAATCTGTGCTATTCTCTCCTGGGGTGGGTCTAATTCTGTCTCCAGGCTCATGACAATTTCAGTTTAAGGTTTTAGGATGCAAAAGCCCACATCTCTTCAAACCTCTTCTATATAAAATAATCTTTCCAGATTATCTGGATCTACTGAATAGATTTTAAAGAGACTGTTGTAGTGTATAATTAAAAACTGGCCTATGTTAATTAAGACTTCAGAAATGGGCAAAGGTAGAAATAAGTATAATAACGCTTCTTTACCTGGGGTTTTCCTCCAATTTGAATTTCTTTAGTACGGGAAACAGTTCATTATGAAAACTATATTTAAGAAAAAGAGCTACCCATCATTCTATTACTGAGATATAACTATTTTCATTTCTCTAGGTTTTCTTTTAGTCAAGTTCTCTTTAAGTATAAAGCTTATTGTATAGTGCTTCATAACTCACAAAGCACTTACTAGCTCACAAAGCATTTGTCTATTAGATGTACACAAATATGTATTTTTACATAGTTTTAATTGGTATTTTGCCTTTCACTTTATTTCATACATATTTTACCAGTTTGCTACATCTTCATATTTATTTTTAATAATTACATTTTATCTTGTCATGGTAAGATCTCATAACTTTACTCAGTCATTTCCCTATTATTAGGAATTTAGAGTTTAGGCTTTTTCACTATTTTAAATATGCTTGGGCTGGGAGAGTTGATGAGGTAGTAGATAGGAATTACAGAAAAGAGCAGAGAGTCAGCCTTCTGATATCATAGCAACAGCCAATGTACTATTCATATTTTTAAACAGGAACAAGGTTCTCGTGTGTCCCATGAAATCTGCTCCTGTCATGTTGACCCTTTCAGATTCCAAACATGTTGTTCTGCCCGTAGACGATGACTCCGATTTGAACGTGGTTGCATCTTTTGATAGGCGAGGAGAATATATCTATACAGGAAATGCAAAAGGCAAGGTAAGCCTAGAAGCTTAGAAGCTGGTGAAATAACGCATCAGTCATCCTGTGCATTGGCTCATTTCATGTTTGCTTGTTCTCCTTTCTTTGAAATTTCTTTTATCCCTTGACTAAGCATGCCTCCTGCCTGTGGCAAATATAGCCTATTTTTCTCTCATGCCTTAATAATTTCTGTTCTTTGGATTTAGAGCAGTCAGAGGTTATTTGACCTAGAGAAGGATGGGGGGCCTTTACTGGATGCTAGTAATGAAAGGCCATTACTAAATTATAAAATTTAAAAATCATATCATCAATGGAATACTGCTGATAAAATGTCTGATATCTTGGTCTGCAAATATTGTACACTTTAGGCTAGCTTAATCTATAGTTTTGTGTAGTAAGTTGGGTTAGGTGAGCTTTAGGGTCCTTTTCAAGCTTATTAGAGTTTGAGTTCCATTGCACTTTGATTTTTTTTTTTTTTTTTTGGACTGGGACGTATGGGCTAGTATAGTTTCATGGCGACTTTAGAGAGTGGCAGTTTTTTTTTTTTATTGTGGTAAAATGCACTTAACAAAATTTACCATCTTAACCATTCTTAAGAGTACAGTTCAGTGGTGTAAAGTACATTCACATTGTAGTGCAGTCATCACCATCGTTTATCTCCAGAGCTCTTTTCATCTTGCACTCACCTTGTACTTACTAAATAATAACTTGCTATTTCCTACTCCCTTTCACCCCTTGGAAACCATCATTCTACTTTCTATCTCTATGAATTTGGTTATTCTAGTACCTGTATAAGTGGACTCATCCAGTATTTGGTTTTTTTGTGACGGGCTTACTTCACTTAGCATAATGTCCTTAAGATTCATTCATGTTGTAGCATGTGTCAGAATTTCCTTTCTTTTCAAGTCTGAATAGTATTCCATTGTATGTATGTGTCACATTTTGTTTATCTGTTGATGGATACTTGGGTTGCTTCTACTTTTTGACTCTGGATAATGTTAAACATTATCTTTTAACAATAAGTTAAGACACTGTCCTTTAATTGAAGAGGTCAAAGGCAATAGCAGTTGATCAAGTTGAATACATGGGAATAGAGATATTTATATTAATATTTTCACCCAGTCTTTGCCCAGTTTTAGAAACAGAAGCCAAATCTAATTACTGTAAGTTATCAGAATACTTATTATTTTTCTCTTTTAAACTTTAGATTTTGGTCCTAAAAACAGATTCTCAGGATCTTGTTGCTTCCTTCAGAGTAACAACTGGAACGAGCAATACCACAGCCATTAAGTCAATAGAGTTTGCCCGGAAGGGCAGGTAAGTGAGACCTGTCTTTTTAGAGACAGTTTTAAAAGTGAGTAGAATGCAAAAATACGTTGAGATTCACAGTTTTTGTGTATATTATACTTAATTTTTTTAAAGGTTTACTTAAAAAATAGTTATAGAAACTGTCACTATCTGGTTCTTAAGTTGATAAGATTTACTGCTTTGAGCCAGCAGTCACATCTTATCGGGAGGTTAACAGGCAGTTCCTTTACAGAAAAGATGTCTGAGTGGTCTGTGCATAGAACCAGAATGCCTGGCATGTGGTGAGCACTGGGTAAAGATGAGCTGCTATATTATAATCAGAGTTGATGTCACAGAATTCACGTAGTAACTGAACATGCACTTTACTTACATAAAACCTATTTATTTACCCTTTTAATTTCAGATGTTTTTCTGATAAGTTTGATTACCCAGCTAGAAGTAGATTTATGTATCAACAGAAACAAGAAGGAAATAGGTGTCAGTAAGAGAAGTAACAGTCATCCTATTTTGTATGGGAACCACCATACATACTTAGAGGACATTCATGTTCAAATTCTCTTGAAGCAAGAGACAGTTAGTAAAGTCTGTAAGAAGGTGGTAAAATAACTTGTATTTTAGACAGGTTTCCAACACTCAGTGTTATCACAGTAAAAAATTGGACAATCCAGAATGATATATTTAGTTTGTTAACTCATTAAGAATATATTGTATATAAAGCAGGCCAGAGGAATGAAGTATTTATATATATTTAACTGTAAGCTTCTGAATTCGGGAAACTGGTTTCATTTTAGAGGTTTTGGATTTTAGTCAAATACTGCTGATTAGTTTGTGCGTCTATGGTTCAGGGATTACACAGGAAGGGAAGTAAAGCGTTTTCTCACTTCACGTTATATTTTGACTTGGAAGGTGACAGGTAGATACATAAGTAGTCTAGTCTATTACTTAGATTTTCACTCAGTCTCTCCCTGATTTGTTAGTTGTCTTATGGTACTGTTCTAAGTAACTGGTAGCTATGGAAAATGTTAACAGGAACAGATTCTGACCTCTGGTGTTGATATTTTTATCCTTTCTGTAGTTGCTTTTTAATTAACACAGCAGATCGAATAATCAGAGTTTATGATGGTAGAGAAATCTTAACCTGTGGAAGAGATGGAGAGCCTGAACCCATGCAGAAATTGCAGGACTTGGTGAATAGGTATGTATCACAACCTAGAAGAATATGTGGTAATTCATGGCCTGGGGTCAGGTTCCGGTTCTACTTGGGTACTTTCTTTGTCCTTTAGGACCCCATGGAAGAAATGTTGTTTCTCTGGGGATGGGGAATACATAGTGGCAGGGTCAGCCCGGCAGCATGCCCTGTACATCTGGGAGAAGAGTATTGGCAACCTGGTGAAGATTCTCCATGGGACAAGAGGAGAACTCCTCTTGGATGTAGCTGTGAGTAGGATGAGAGGTTGCTGTTGTTACTTATGTAATACAGAAAATCTTGGATTCATTCTTAGAACTGATTTTTCTTTGCTTCATTAAAATTTAGTGGCATCCTGTTCGACCCATCATAGCATCCATTTCTAGTGGAGTGGTATCTATCTGGGCACAAAATCAAGTAGTAAGTATTTTTCTGGTTTAACTGCTTTGAAGCTAGATACCCTTTCCTTTTATCAAAGAACTTTACAACTAGTAAGCCCAAAATTACCTTTTATACTTTCTTTTCCATATGATTCTTCTAATTAAATAATTCAGTGCATCTAGTTTTGCTTTATTTTAATGGTAAGGTCTTGGTCCAAAGTCAATTTACCAGCTCTGTTTTCAGGGAGAAAATCTAGTGTACTTCCTGGTACGTTTTTCTGTTGCTCATCTGAGATAGAGTTTTCTTGTGCTTTTCTTATTTTCAGCTCAGTTAGCTTCTGTTTTACATCTTGGTTTTATTTTGAACACCGTTAATTATATTTGTAATCAGTGTACTCATAAGAAAACGTAACATTTTACCTCAGAATTACATCTTAAAAAGATTAAAGAAGGCAGTTATTTATGAAAGAACCACAGTTAATAACATGGAATGTTTAAGATAGGAAATGCCTTAAGGTAGTAAAACTGTAGATACCTAATTTTTATTATCTGCCAAATTTGATCTCAGAATTTTGAGTCTCGTTCATGCTCAATCCTTTTATTTATATCATTAATGTCTAGGTTACAGACCGCTGCTTTCTCATACAGTTAAGTAGTATATTTTGTTTGTGGCATAGGAAAATTGGAGTGCATTTGCGCCAGACTTCAAAGAATTGGATGAAAATGTAGAATATGAAGAAAGGGAATCAGAGTTTGATATTGAAGATGAAGATAAGAGTGAACCTGAACAGACAGGTAATATTTCTCAATTGCAGATAGTATTTCCCAAAGGAAAAATGATTGTTTTACTCAGTACTCATTCTTAATTTGTGTTGAAAATTCACTTCAGCACTTAGTCTAATTTTTTTTTCTAAGCTTACACAGTTATGACAGTGTTTTTTGAATATTTATTTGTAAGGCATTGACTCAGGGCTTACATGGGCATTACTAGGGCTCAAGCAGCTCTCTTAACGTTGCACTTTGTATTTCCTGACTAATTGCAGATGATTAAATGAGGATTTGCATGGGGCACCTAACAAAGCCACCCACACGCTGGGTGCTCAGCTGCTGTTTGGGTATTGTCACTCCTTTGTCAGTAAGGTGAAGGTAAAGAGCATGGGCTCTGGAGTCAGACTGCCTTGGGCAGAATACTTATTCTGTAAACCTAAACTTCCTTTTCTGTAAAGTAAGGATAACAATAGTACCTGCCTTTTAGGGTTGTAGGGAAGAAATGAGGTAATTCACGTAAAGGGCTCACTATAGTGTCTAGGCCATAATGAGCATTCAAATGTTCTCTT
This sequence comes from Eubalaena glacialis, assembly GCF_028564815.1. Classification (NCBI taxonomy): domain Eukaryota; kingdom Metazoa; phylum Chordata; class Mammalia; order Artiodactyla; family Balaenidae; genus Eubalaena; species Eubalaena glacialis. The sequence continues at coordinate 34,080,215 of NC_083718.1, forward strand.
CTACTATGATTATGATCGTGATCATTGTTATTTTTATCTCTTGGCTTCTGAACTTCTAGATAGGAAGTTACTTGAGAATAAAGATTTCACTTTATAGCCCCATCGTTGTCTAAACACAGGGTTTTGCGTCTGGCAGGGGTTTGTGTGTATGAATGCTTAATGTGCCCAGTTGGCACTGTCAGCTTGAGTAATTAATGCCATGGGTCATTGACCGCTGGGCCACTTGATGGTGTCAGGAATCAGGGAATTGGGATTGAAATTAGTTCTCTCCAGCTTGAAAGTGCTGGTCCTCACTTCTGTGATATTAGATAACTTACATGCCTCCTGTGTCTTAGGAAGACCGTCAGGGCTGCAGTATATTCTGGATTGTATTAGTGTTATTGGACTGTGTTGTACGAAGCCTTCCCAAACTTCCGCAGAAGTTGTTTCTCCTTCCCGTCTCCTTGGCACATTGCACATACCTTTACTGTAGCACTTACTGTATGGAACTGAAATTATCTGTGTGTATCTGTCTCCCCAATTAGACTTCTAAAATTTTTACTGAAGAACCGTTCCCAACTTTCTGGGGGATTGCTCTATTCCCGGTGCCTAGCGTGTGGTGGAAATTCAGCAGATACTTGCAGAACGACTAAGTAAAACGAACTGTTTGGTTTTCCTCCTTTGTTTCTCCTGGATTTCAGTTTATGAAAACCATAAGCTATATGTAAAAAGCAGTTTTCTACTTCTTCTCACACCTCTGCTGTGTTTTTGTCCTGCAGGGGCTGATGCTGCAGAGGATGAGGAAGTGGATGTCACCAGTGTGGACCCTATTGCTGCCTTCTGTAGCAGGTGAGCTGCCGCCGAAGGCTGGGCCTGGGGTGCTCCTCCTCCTCAGTCTCTGGTTGTGCTGCTCAGCTCCCCGGCTCTTCCTTCAGGCGCATCTGCCTTTTACCTCAAAGAGATAATAACTCCTCTGGTGCGCAAGAAATCCCTTCCCTTCTCCCTTGATAGAAAAATCTTAAGAAAGTGAAATAATTTGTTTATGCCATTTATTTTTACTACTGATTTTATTAATCGTGTTGTCTGATTTCCTTTTTAAAAAATTTATTTATTTATTTATGGCTGCATTGGGTCTTTGTTGCTGTGCGTGGGCTTTCTCTAGTGGCGGCGAGCGGGGGCTACTCTTCGTTGCGGTGCGCGGGCTTCTCATTGCAGTGGCTTCTCTTGTTGCGGAGCAGGGGCTCTAGGCGCGCGGGCTTCGGTAGTTGTGGCTCGCGGGCTCTAGAGCGCAGGCTCAGTAGTTGTGGCGCACGGGCTTAGTTGCTCCGTGGCATGTGGGATCTTCCTGGACCAGGGCTCGAACCTGTGTCCCCTGCATTGGTAGGCGGATTCTTAACCACTGTGCCACCAGGGAAGCCCCCGTCTGATTTCTTTTTATTTGTCTTGGCTTTCTTGAAATTTTAGATCCATACCTGTTGCTTATGGTTAGATGATTCTGCCCTAGAGGAAGGGTTCATGGTTTAAGCAACTTTCTCCTCTTTTTTCCTATCCCTTTTCTGATCCTGTTCCAAATAGTGATGAAGAGCTGGAAGATTCAAAGGCTCTATTATATTTACCCATTGCCCCTGAGGTAGAAGACCCAGAAGAAAATCCTTATGGCCCCCCACCGGATGCAGTCCAAACCTCCTTGATGGACGAAGGGGCTAGTTCAGAGAAGAAGAGGCAGTCTTCAACAGATGGGTCCCAGCCACCTAAGAAGAAACCCAAAACAACCAATATTGAACTGCAAGGAGTACCAAATGATGGTAAGAGCCACATTTTCTCTCCCTCGCCTGACAGACGCCACCCTCCAGCACAATCTGGTAATTTCCTGTTTGGGTGATTTTCCCTTAAAGGAATTTTCCCATGAGTCTTTTTTATAGTGCTTTACAACTTTGTAATAATTTCATCTGCTTTCACTTCTCTTTTAAAATGGGGAGATTCTGCTCTCAGTACTTTGCCTAAGATGACATACTTTAACTCTTCTGACATCTGGCTCAGTTTGTTTAAATACCCTACCTCTCCCGCAAGATTCTCATTGGGTAGTAAAGTACTAGTCAGACTTGGACAACCTTAATTCTTCCTACCTACTTTTACAGTCTGACTCTAGAAGCCTTTTTAATTACATGGTTGAGTCTGGATTCTTACCCTGGTCTGTCACGTACCAAAGCCCATTCCCTTTCTGCTCTCACATGCCAGTGTGCACATGTGCATTCCTGTTCTGGCTTGTGTGATAAAGTATCAGTGTGTCTTTGAGCTACCTTTTCCATTTAGAGCTGCTGTGGCTTCGTATGAATCACATAGGCCATGTGGCCAAGGAACTATTTCTCATTTAATGACCACTCTTCTATAGTTTATAATTAATAAACAAAACAAACTTTTCTTCTTGTATTAGTGGACCTGAGACACAAGAGCAGAATTCTTTGCTCATGGATAGGTGGCATGGCACATGGTCAGTTGGGGTGACGTGTGGATTTCTTTCTGTGCCTATCTGTCCTTTTACAGAAGTCCATCCACTACTGGGTGTGAAGGGGGATGGCAAATCCAAGAAGAAGCAAGCAGGCCGGCCTAAAGGATCAAAAGGTAAAGAGAAAGATTCTCCATTTAAACCGAAACTCTACAAAGGGGACAGAGGTTTACCTCTGGAAGGATCAGCGAAGGGTAAAGTGCAGGCGGAGCTCAGCCAGCCCTTGACAGGTAAGGACACATTGGGAGCACTGTCTGGCTTGCTTCGTGGCCTTGCTTTGTACAGCCCCTGACTCCGTTTAACTGCGGCATTGTTTCCTTCCTTCCCTGCTTTTCCCCAGTGGCAGATATTCTCTGAGTTTTAAGCTACTGCCGAGGGCAGGCTAAACCAGATTTGGCTTAATTCAGTGGCTCTTAACCTTGGGTCTATAACCAGGGGATCTCCGTTCCCTTGGTCTTATGCAAAATATTGTGTGAATATTTTTGGGGGGAAGATGCCTGTACATTTCACTGGATTCCTGTAGGAATCTGTGACCTGAAAAAGGGTAAGAACCCCTGGTTTAATTCATTTTTTAATCTTTGTTTGCTCCTAGCTTTTTTGTTTTGTCTCAAATGAAAGATCCAGACAGATTAACCAGAAATATGAGCTTCTTTATACAGCCCCTGACTATTTAACTGTAGCATCTTTTTTCTCTCTCTTCAAATTGTTGAAATCCCAGAGGTGGTGTTTTTCTCTCTTTCCGTGGTCTAGAAGCAATGATGGAGTTGTTAGTAGTACCATCACATTAAGGAAGAAGATGAGGTGTTTTGTTTTTTCAAACAGGAGATTACCAAAAAGACAAACTTTGTAGCTTCTTAACACCTAAGCCTCTTGAAACTTACTGTTTTCTCACTTTTATATATGATTGAGGGATTTTTATTGGAGGATGGATAGCAGTTTCAATTTCCAGTCAAATACTTGTGAATCTAGGCTAAATGATCTTTTGTTTGGAAAATAGTAAGCAAACTCAAGTTCATTTCTGCTCAAATATTGTTGGGTTTTGGAAACTTTTTGTTTTGTTTTATATTTAGGCACTGCTTTAGTTAATACATTACTCTCAGTTTTCTGTGGCTAGGTCAGTAGATTCAGAGGCAGGACTAACAAAATATCAGTGTTTGTGTTTAGGTTTTTTTTCCCCCACTTTAAAATTTTAATTGTGTTAATCCAAATGTGATGATATGCAAAACAGAATTCCTTAAGCCAGTTAATCATTGTGAACATGAATTCTCTTCTACAGAGAAGCTGAAACAGACTCAATTACTCATCATTTTGAGTATTCTCCCTCAAGTTCACTAGATTTAGACTTTCATAGTACAACACCATACCATTGGAGCACTAGCATTTTTTTTCCCAGCGACAATATTTATGGTACTCCACTGATAATCAGTTACCACCTCCACATTCAGTCCACTTAGGGCCATGTCTGTATATTTTTTAAAATAGCCTGGAAGAGTTATATGGGCATTGCCAACAAAGATTGCATGTCAGTAATTGACTAATGTAAATAAAAACCATCCTTCCATAACCCACTTCTTGCATAAGCAGATGCCACTATAGAAGAAACAATTTAAAGTTCAAATAGATTTCCCTGGCCCCAAGAGCTGAAATGCTTCAGGGTGATTTAAAATGTAGGCAAACATATTGAATTAATTGAAATACTCTAAGACATACTTTCCCAGCATCTTCACAATCTATCTGTAATTAATCATTTGCTTTTTAATACTAAGCGTATGGCAAATAAACCATTTGAAGTTTTTAAAAACTAAAATTTTCTCTCTGTAATACAGTGATTTCAACTTTTAATTATAGCTGATATGGTCACTAAAAGTTACTAAATATTTTTGGCATTTCCTAAATTGGGTTTTTGTCAAAGGTACCAGGAAGTACTGTTATATTTTACAGCTTAGAGTATAATAGCAGTGGTATTTTTTAGCTGTGCTTCAAAAACATCTAAATGAGATGTTAGAAAGTTTACTTAGAGAGTTTACTTAGCCGTACAGGAATGGGCCTTTTTATTCCCTAAAGTTTTCAAAATACTGCATTGAAATGTTGATCTATGTGTAAAATACATAGTGTTTGTACATGTCAGCATTTCAGAACTCCTTCTAGCAAGACTGGATATCATTATCAATGGCCTATTAGAAGTTTATTCCCACTCACTCAGCTGACAAGGTTAAAAGAGGTACCGACCTCATTAAAGGCTAGAACTTGTGTCTTGAAACAGCAGGGTGCTTCAGACTGGATTTTTATTTTCTGCATTATTGTTATCAGGGACTTGAGTTGGTCAGCCTTAAATAGAGGCAGCTATTTTAACGGCTTCACCCTTTGAAAGGACTAGAGGAGACTTTTACATAACAAGGCCAGGGTGATGATACGCTTTCTGATAACACACAGACAAAACAACTCTAGATTACTGCAAACATTTTACCAACTTCTCATGATTGTCTGCATCGCCTACTTCCCCGTGTAATCCATACTTCCTTCTTCCCATTTTCTCCTTCTCTTGCCTTGGTTCCTTGGCCTTTTCCTGAATGGAAATGGCCAGATCAAACTCCCGAGTGTGCTGAGGAGCAGGATCATTAAGAAACCTGAAAAAAGGCATTGTGGTCTAGTCCTAACACTTCCTCAGAAGGGCTTTCAGCCACTAGCTGCAGTGTGGTTTGGATCTTTATGAAGGCTGTGAATGTGGGGGAGAGTGCTGAAACTGAGTATCATATAACGCGCCATTAGAAGTCTCAGTTTCAGGACAACCTGTCATATCTTTTGTGTGGGTTTCTTTGGGCGAGGGTGGCGCTTCATCCAATACCATTTTCAGCTTGGAGGGCCCAGAGCAGGCAGAGGCTGGCTGGCTGACACATGCTGTTCATTTTCACATGGCTCCCCCAGGCCTCTGAGGTAATAAAAACTCATATGTCTCATGTTCTTCCACACCTTGGAGAGTTTCAGTAAAAAGCAGCATGCTGTCATTGTGGATTTTCCACCAGATATTAAGAAATGAATCCTGACCCTCAGTGGCTGAGGCTGAACCATCTTCAAAGATTAGTTCAGTCTGATGGGTATATTTGTAGATTCAGTGCTTTGTGGACCTCCCCTCCCCGCAAATGCCTAGAGCCAAATCGTTTGAAGGCAGATTGTAGGTGTAGGCTGTTGCTCAAGTTAGATAAATGCCAACTGTTTGTTAATATCTGCAATTTATCAGTTACTGAAGAAACTGTTCAGTAAGCCCTGATAGGCCTGACAAAGCTGCTATAGTCTGTTGCATGTTGCAACAGGAGATTATGCATTTCAGGTGACAGCTGGAAGACACATAGACCGCCAATAGAAGTAATCTAGCCATCTGGAATCTGGGGCTGTAGAAAATTCTTCCCTGTCATACAGCTCATCAGTATTGAACAGTACCAGTGGACCCACATCCACGAAGACACACTTTCTCTGATGAGTGAGGACCCATCAGTGAAGCTTGAGGGTAACCCTGAGCTGGGGACTTTTCAGAAAGTCCAGATCGACATAGCACCATCTATCAGATTCCCCCTGGTTACCTTATTAGATACTCTCCAGAGGGCAGTCCTCAGGATCGAAACTTGAGATGTGAGCAGAACCACCAGTGTCCCGGTTGCCCTGTGACCGCTCAAAGATTGCCCCAGAAGTAGGGCTCCTTGGCAGTAAACACCATCGGTAGCAAGTGTGACAAAGTTGTAGTCTGTCACATATGTGGTCTAAAGGCCTTGTGGGATGGTGGGCATGAAGGGAATGGTGTGCACCTGGGTCTGTTGAGGGTGGCAAAGGACAAACTGAGCAGAGGTGCCACTTCTGGGGGCCGACAGGCCCTGCGCTGATTTCCCTGCCTTTGGCTGCACCACTGCCCTCCTGGTGCTGGCCCCCCACCCTGGGCCTCTGAACCATATTCTGTTCACTTGCTGAATCTGATTGTTTTAAATGATTGGTAGGGGCTTCCTCCCCCACCTTTTTGAAAAATGATCAGTCTCTCAAAGACTAATTTATGAATTCCTGCTAAAATCATATTTTTAGATGGCTAGCTGGGTATTCTCATTCTGTGTGGTCTTATTAGCTGACTAATGTTTGAAAATTAATATCCAGTGTTTTCTTAGGCCACCCTGGCTTGGCTGCTTTGGGGAGGTACCAATAACAGCTGTTTACCATGAGCTGAATTTTTCTTGATTTTATATTACTGGAGATTTCTGTCATGTTGCGGCTAAATAATACTTGGGGCAGATTTTTAAGTAGCCTGGAGATCTTCTGCTTTGTTGCTGTTTCTGTGTATCTTATCTTGCTCACAGACTTGCTTGCTCTGGTGTTGGTTTGTTGCCTGATGCCTCAACAAGCTTTGTTTTTGGTCTGTTCACAGGAAAGAGAACAATAAAGAAAAAACATTAACTGACCTCAGATAATCAGTATAATAATGTAGCTCATTAGTCATCTTGAGTGCCCATTATTAATGCAAGCCACTTTTTCCTCTCATGAGTTAGGCTTAAAATGTCAATGTTGTCTATTTTTAAACTGTTAAACTAGATTGGTCAGGGTACCTGTGGAAACAGAGAAACTAGCCTTAAAGTGTTAAAGGCCTGTTACTGAGTCCTGTGGAGTAGATTCTTTTATCTCACGATTTTTAAAAAAATCAATTGAAGAGGTTAATTATTACGTTTTATGTTGAAAGATCTGAAAAACCGATGCTTAAATATACTTTTTATCTTACTGAACTATATAAAGTTTAAATTTGATTTTTAACATGTAGCATCCAGGAGAGTTTGTATCTCATAATTTCAGTCTCTTCTCAGGCAAATTGGAATTTATTTTTATTGCCAGTTTTTATCTGTGCTTGAACTTATTTAAAATCAGGTTAAAAGCAAGGTTTATAAATGGGTACTTTTTTTTTTTTTTTTTTTTTTACAACTTGGGCAATTATTTTTAACCATTTTACCTTCAAGTGGCATGTTCTTCCCCATTCCAGATGACACTGGGAGGACTTTCTTCACCTTGTTCTCTTTTTACACTTCCTAGTTAATATTTCACAACAACCCATTTAAGGATGTCCCTCAGAGATTGAACAGCTTCTATGGAGTAATCAGGGAAGTGTTCATTTGATTTTACTATTTAGGATTTTATTTATTGATCAGTTGTTGGCACACAGAAATGCCGACAGTAGTTTTCGTTAACATTTCACCATATTTGGGATTCTGAGGAGCTGAGAGTATCATTTAAGGAACAAGGGTGTTTGGAAAAGGGTTTGTTGCTCACCGTTAATCATTTAGTGGCGAAGTAGTCTAGTGTATATGAAAGATTGAAAGAGGCAGTACCCTAGAATTTCCTTTCCTCTACTTACTGCACCTTTTGGAATATGAAGCATTATATGTTAACACCTTGGAGAATGGTTAGAAGCTTGGAAAATGTGTAGAAGTCTGATCATTTTGCGTTTTTTTCTCCCTTTGGGGCAGTGCTGAGAAAAGTACTGAGGGAGGGGGTGGGGTTTGGATTATTTCTTGCTTCAGTAAAGAGTAATTGGGAGTTGGAGTTGGTTTTAACTTAAAGGGGGGAAGTTCTTAGCCCATGTGTGCTTGTAATGCATCATCCAGCATCTGTATTTGTGTTCTTGAAAGTAACTGGTCTAAGTTGATGCTAAAAGAAATCTTTTTATTTCTCATCTCTTTAGCAGGGGGAGCAATCTCAGAACTGTTATGAAGGCCCTTGAAGTTCTTCGTTCTTCCCTACTTTGCCATCGTGTGGCCTCTGGACACTGTGGTCAGTCATTTGAGATTGACTTTAATTTAAAACAAAGGCCTCTGTCTTCCACCCAGGAGGTGGAAGGAGTGAATTTTATGTTTGAATGAAGAAGTGAATTATGGAAGAAGAATATATGTCCCTTCCCTTTCAAGCATAAGTCCAAATAGGCTCTCAGGAATGAGGATTTGTGAAGACATCAAACAGGAGTTTTGACTCATTTAAACTTTAATGCTTGTTATGTTGCTGGAGAAGAGATTCCTGTTTTGCTCGTCTGTCTTTACTGTACCCAGCATCATTTCGGCTTGTCATTTCCTATCTCCTGCTTGCCTTCCCTCCACAGTGCACGTCCTTGCGTGACTTGTTCTTATCTGAAATTTTGCTGCCTGTATCCTAGAAAAACTTCTGTTGCACATTCTTTCTTCCATTTTTAAACTTACCCACTCACCAGATACCTCCTATATTTCCATATTGTGTTACAAAGATGGGCAGAAAAGAAAGTGCTGGAAAGATTTCAGATTTTCCAAAAGGAAAGAAAGATAAGAAAGGCCCCCTCTTTTTTAACATACTATAACATTTTGCTCAAGAAGTTGAGCTATAAAAGGGTCAGGTTTTTCTTTGTATTCTTTTCATTGTATGTTTCCAGTATTGGTTCGTTCTCATTAATCATGGTTTTTGAAGATAGCTAGTTCATTTGTCTCCAGCAAAGAATCATCAGTAGTTTATATTGCTTTACCTGTACTGGCTTCCAGAGCCAGAAACAAACCGAGGTGTCTCTCAGCAGGCTTCTTTTTTACTGGGGGTGGGGGAATCTATGCAAGGACTAAAATAAAACTGTCCAAAATCAAAGCAACGACAACACAGTTCAAATAAAAAAATCAAAGAACCTTTTTTTTTAATCATTGCTCATGGACATCTGTCCTTCCCATCAGTCATTGCATTTCCCCTCCTTGTATCCACACCCCTTTTCCTTCCTACATGTTTCCAGTCACTTCCTTTCTGTGAAAGGTTGCTTAGCTTTTTTAAAAAAATTTTAATTTTTGCTTTTGCTGTTCTTTGTATAAAAAGTAGCAGATTGGATGGATGTGTACACTAGGTGTTTGAAATTCTCTGAAAATCCAGAGTGAAGAAACCAGGTGTGGAGGGGCCTCTCCAGCCTCTCTTGAGTAGAGCTTTGAGCTGACTGGAAGTGCTTAATCTGGATCATCATTTTCACAGTATTTTCAAAGGAGAGTTAAACACTGTGCTTATTGGGAAATCTCTGTCAGTTGGTGGTTGCTCCGATAGGTAGCCAAACGAGGTGATTACCTTTTGGATTTTAGCATAGAAATCAAAGTAGAACACATCAGCAAGAGCCTCTTCCATTCCGTCTTTAGAACCAAAACATTTAGTAGTTGAAGCAAGAGCTCTCCCTGAGTCAGTGGCAAAATGTCTATATTTTTAGGTGCCACTGCTTTTTCCTCAGATGCTCATTTTGTGAATTTCATTTCCTATTTCATATTAGACCAGTGGTTGAGATTGGTAGGTGGGTCACTAGACATGTTTTTGTTTTGCAGACATTATTTCCATTTTGTTTCTCTCTGTACTGTACAGTGCAGTAGTATGCAAACTGTGTGATACAAGAGGTTTCTGCCTTATTTCCACATGCAGAGTAGCTGGGTGTCGTCTGCCTGAGCATTTGGATGTTCAAGCTCTGTCCGCCTCCTAAACTGGCTACTGAGAAAATCAACTTCAGCCCTGTCAGAGTGTCTCTGGCAGCAGCTCCTAATAATTATTTATGCTTTTGGAATTTTTTTTCAGCTCCTAAAACCTTCTGTCTATTTCAGTTTGATTTTCTCGATTTGTACAATATATGCATATTCTCTTTTTCCCTTTTGTCATCTGCGCACCCCCCCCAGTGTTTTGTTTTCTAATGTTCTGTAGTTTTGTACGAGATGAGACTTAGCCTTGGGTACTTCTTGCTGAAGCTTTAATGCTTTGTAAATAAAATCTGATGTTTATTAAAGAACAGGTGTAGGTGTGTGTTTGTAGACACTGGTCACTTCTGAGAGTCACCAGCCACTTCACTCTGTACAACAGAAAATGCAGCTTACTTTGTTGATGTTAGATCTTCTCCGTGTAGAAATAACAGAGCTGGAAGGGCTAAGGGGTGGCCAGGTAGTCCAGATACCTGCCTTTGGACAAGATTATAAATAAACAATTCAAGCAAAAAGTTAGTGAAAAAAAGATCATGTAGGAATGACCTTTCTTCCAATTCCTTAGCTCAGTAAGTGTGTAACTACTCTGTAGAGGCCGCAGTGCTAGGAGACATTCTGGAGCTTACAAAAACACTTGCCAAGAGGTTCCTGCCTTCCAAGGATCTTTCTTAAAGTGTAAGTACAGATAAATTCCTCTTCATTAGCATTTCTTCTCCCTAGATTAAATAGCCTTGAAATCCATCGAATACTTATTGTCTCCTAAAGAACAAGATGTTTCATAAAGTCTATTTAAGTCTTTGATTTTAATCATCTCCAAATCTGAGTGTCTACTTATTAATCCTGTTATGTGACTGAGACTCTTTTTGACATCATAGCTGTTTCATAGCAACTTTGACCCAAGTGAATGATGAGCTCCTTCCTCGTTCTGTGGGGTGGGGGGACTGGGCTGAGAGGCAGGAAGAATTATGTATCCTCTCCCCCAGAGTATACCTTCGGTACCCTTGGGAAGGAAGAGTGCCTAGAAGTGGGAGAGGAGCTGCATTTAACATCGTCTGTCTTGCTGCTAAGCATTGATTCTAAAAGCCCTTTTGGCCCTTGCCTTCGTGAATTTTCATTTCTATTTAAAATTCCTTACACACTTTACAAAGTGTTTTCATGTACAGTTTGTCACTTTTGATGCTCAAAGTGACCTTCCTGAAATAGGCAAGGAGGTCTTAATTTACAAAGGAGGAAACAAATTCAGGAAGGGTAAATCACTTGCCTCTCAGTCCAGAGTTCTTAATCCTTTTTATAGAAGGTTTAGGAGCATTTTAAGTTAATAATAACTTAATTCAAGTTAATCCTCTCTTTTTTTTTTTAGACTTGGTATTTGATTTCTTATTTGGGCAGATTTAGCTGGTATTTTGAAACCTTTGAATTCAGATTCTACAATTTGGAGCGGAGGGGAAAGGGTGAGGAATGGTACAGCCTTACTATGCATTGAGGTAATTTGGAAATTCACTTCAGCTTCTGAAGTCTTTTCATCTTTGTTTCCCAAGAGGTGGATTTAAATTCATTAAAAGGATGGGAAAAGAATGAAGACTGGTAAGGTGGTGGTTAACAAGCAGTGATAGTAAAGCAGCAACCTTGTGACATTTTTTCTGCCTTGTGGCCTCACCTGTTAATAAGGACTGGACTTTTATTAAGTTGTATTGTTTTATTGACAATGCATGCATCATATCTTTTGACTTTGAAGGCTATCTCATGTCCAAGGAATTAAATTATGTCGTGGAGGATTTAGCTGGAACACCTCGGGTGTTGACTGAGGGTGGTGAAATGCCTACTAAGACATGAAGACTTTGGCCACTAGTTTCATCCTTGGGAACCTGGTGTTGGCCTTCTATCTACCTTTGGTGGTGACTTTACCTAAAACACTGGCCATTCCTGAGAAACTGCAAGAAGCTGTGGGGAAAGTTATTGTCAATGCCACAACCTGTTCTGTCACCTGTGGCCTTGGCTATAAGGAGGAGACCGTCTGTGAGGTGGGCCCTGATGGAGTGAGAAGGAAGTGTAAGTCTCAGCGCTTGGAATGTCTGACCAACTGGATCTGTGGAATGCTCCATTTCACTGTTCTCATAGGGCAGGAATTTAAGCTGAGCTGTCTGAGTTCAGACATCCTGGAGATTGGACAGGAAGCTTTCCGATTCACCTGGAGACTTGCTCGGGGTATCATCTCAACTGATGATGAAGTCTTCAAACCCTTCCGAGCCAGTTCCCACTTTATAAAGTTTCATTCCGCTCAGGAGTATGACTCTGGGACCTACCGGTGTGATGTGCAGCTGTTAAAAAACTTGAGACTTGTCAAGAGGCTCTATTTTGGGCTGAGGGTCCTTCCTCCTAACTTGGTGAACCTGAATTTCCATCAGTCCCTTACTGAGGATCAGAAGTTAGTAGATGAGGGCCTGGAAGTGAATCTGGACAACTATTCCAGACCTCAGCGCCCACCGTGGAAAAAGAAGGTGACCGTAGCTGTGGGAATAGGAATTGCCAGCGGTGTGTTGGTGAGCATCGCCCTGTGCGGTGGGCTGAGGGTGATCCACAGCAGTGCCAGCCTTGAGACCTTACAAACCTTGCTGCCGAAGGGCTGGCTGCTCAGGAAGCCAAACTAGCTTTTCAGAGGAGTGTTCTGGCTGCCTGATTGTGGATTAATTAAGAGGGGGGCTTCCACTACCAAAGGAGTGAGTGGGGGTTGTGATGCGGGGCAACATCGTGGTAGCTGTGGGCAATATTCTCTAACTCTGTGTCCCAGATGGATCTCTTCCAGATCTTCCGTGCCCACTAGGTACCCAGGAAACCTGACTGCAGGTATCTCCCTGCTCCTGGGAAGAGTTCTGTCTTCCAAGTTTACATTTATTTTCTACCCTTTACAACTTGTATCCCTCCCTACCTTGATCTCCCTTCTGAGCAGTATAATCATGTAGAAGGATATAATAGCTTTTCTAGTGAAAGTGTTTTTTTCCTCTTCAATAAAAACCATTCCCAGGTGCTGTATGGAGACCTAACTTTTTCTGCCCTTTAGTTTAAAATTTCTTGCAGTTGTTTAAATTGTCCCATAATCAGTCTGGTTTTGGGTTAAACTCACACCAGTGTTTTTAGAATAGACATTGAACATATTGCTTTGTAGGGGGCATATGCCCATTTGTGGCAGAGCCGAGGGTGTTAGTAATGACTTCTGACTCAGGTATGTAAGAGACAGTCACTAAATGTTAATAAATTATTTGCACCCCTTATACCTCCCAGGTGAAGCCTTTGTGCTCAGTGCTAAGTTGAATTCCTGGTGAAACACTGGATTCTTCAGCTGGTAGATTGCCCCTGAACAGTTCCTAGGCTTGCTCCGTGCTCCTGTCCTTCTAGCTCTTTGAGTGCCCTGAAGCTTGTGTTGCTGGAGGTTTCTTACAGCAGCCAAGGCCCCCTAACGGAGGACTAGTACCTTCCTTCCTCAACAGGAAATCCAATCTTAAGACCTTCAGAAGCCATTCAGACTGTGTCTGAGATAATTGGCTTGGCTTGTGGAACTATCAGGGAAATTGCTCTTGGGCCACCAGCTGAGCTAATTCTATATGAGAGAATTAGCATTTCTTCCCCTCACTTTTTTCTCAGCACAGAGGAAGTAGCAGAAACAAGACTTGGACCAGTGGTTATCTTCTCTGGCCGTGTGTCTGAATCACCCGAATGAGCTTTTGAAAAATAAGATTCCTGAGTCCTAACTTGAGGATGCTAATTCAATTTAAATTATGACCAATGGATCTCTGTTATTTCTTCTATTTTAAATTAAAAAAAAAAAATCCAGCCCGTAGAAAAGTTGAAAGAAAGGTTTGATGACATCCACAGACCCTTTATCTGGATTCACCAATTGCAAACGTTTTGCTCCAGTTCTCTTCCTCTCTAAATACATATTGATTTTATGTGAAGCACTTGAAAGCTAGTCACAGACATTGTGACCTTTTACCCCTAAATCATGTATGCATCTCCTAATAAGGACGTTCACCTGTATAACTACAATGACTTCATCACACTAACAATTTCCTAATCTTACAAATAGTTGATACTTCGTTTCTCCCAATTTCTAAAATCTTAGAGCTTTTAACTTAATGTTTGATCTAGGATCAAATGAAGGTTCACGTATTACATTTGATTATTATTCCTCTTAAGTCTTATTTTACAACAGATCCCCTAATTTTTTTTTTCATGACATTCATATTGAAGAGGCCATTTGTCTTGCATAGTGTCCCACAATTATTTCCTCATGATTAGATTCCTGAGGAATGAATCTTAAACATTTTTGACAAGAGCCCAACGAAAATGATATGTACTTATTGCATGACCTCGGGAGGCACAATATCAGGGTGACCCATGGTTGATGATAAGCTTGATCGTTTGGTTAAGGTGGTGACTGCCAGATCTCTCCAGTGGTGTATCTGTATATGTTTTCCTTTTGTAATCTGTGGGGTGATGCTTTGTGATTATCTCGTTTCTGAAAAACGTTCACAAGCGTTTTAGAATCCATTCATGGTCTTTGCCTTATTATTACATGCTGGGGATTGCAAAATGATGGATTCTTTAAATTCATTTTTGTATTTATTGCCCTGCATCTTTCTGTAAAGAAATGCTATTCTTTTTATTCTTTTGACGTTTCAATGAATTCTCTTTTTTATTCAGTGAATTATATATAATCCATTACTGTTGTCATATTTTTGATGTTCAAATTGTTCGCAGTTTTGGCCAGAAGTCCCTTCAAGCCAACTCTTTTGTCCTTTTGGTGTGGTCCCACTTGACTTTGAGCATGTCCTTGCTATAGCAAGATGCCTCAGATGCACATTTGGACTTTCCTTTCTCCAAACCTGAATCTCCAAGGGAGATTCTCCGAGGGACTCTATTTCTCCAAGGGGCTCTTGTTCCTTTTAGTGTGGGGAGTAGTATTTAGAAACCATGGTCTGGGTGCTAGATGTGCTCATTGCCACTGGGGAGTCACTGCTTCTAGGCTGTTTGAGTGTCCTAGGTATATGTAAATCATGAGTTCAGAAGCATCTTTGTTTTTCAGAAGTTTTGTAGATAATTCTCGTATATAGCGAAGGTTGAGAACCACCGGCTTAGACTCATGCATAGGGAGTCTTTAACTATTGCTCTTATTTTGAAAAGGTCTTAAAATTTCCACACACCCTTTCACCCATTCTTTCTACCTCAGATAGGATGTTATTCAGAAGACCTGTTGTGTTCCTGCTATTGACTGTGTAATGGAGCAAGCTAACTGAGGCTTATCTTTGAAACACATGATTGTGAGGATCAAATGAGATCCTGTGAGTAAAACGTCTCTGTAAACTGTGAAGGACCAGACATGCATGAGTTGGGAAATGTCACTAATGAAGCTCATTACTTTAGACTTGGACACTTCGCTGAAGCAGTCAGGAGAGAGCTTGCTCTGCTTTGAGAGAGAACTGTAAAACATTAATATTACATTGCTGAGGAGGGTTGAGGGGTACGGTGTTTCCCATTTTACAGATGGAAAGACTGAGGCCCAAGAAGAGCTAAATAACTTCTCTAGCATACTGTTGTAAGCCGGTAGTCGAACAGGGGATGGAATATTGTACAGCTCTAGGTTTACAGCCCTCTGTGCATTGGGTTCTTGAATTTTGACTCTGAGGATGTGAGGGGATTGAACAGGGAAGAGAACAAAACCCCCTCAGATGTGTTAGTGCAGACCAAAGCCCAGTTTAGTTCTTTGAATTCTGTGCATGTGGTCTGCCTCTGGAGGATCAAGGAGATGCTGCCTGGACTAAGATTTGGGGTCCAGAGTGGCCAGCGCTCCCGACGAGGCTGTGTTGTGGTAACTACCACTATCTATGTGGCCCCCTCAGGGGCTCGTTGTCAGCCTGGGCTTCTTGTGCTGAACAGGCCCTGGGCACACAGCTCAGCACCGAGTAGTGGGGCCTCTGCTTGCCTTGCTTGCTTTCCCTCTTCCCTGAAAAAAGCTGTCAGGCTCAGTCAGCACGGAGCCCTACCTGCTTTGCACCAAAAGAATTGAACACTTACACAGCTGCGTAAGTGTATCACGCATCTCAGGTGTAATAGAAGTTGTGATAAATGTTGAATGCATGGTAGTGTTGCAGCTGGAAAATGTGACTAGAAATTCAAATTCTTTTGGCTGTTGTGAACAGAGGCTAGAGGCACCTTCTTACCAGGTGGAGGTCACTATGTCTCCGCAGGGAGAAGACTTCCCTTTGGTACTGTTGAGTCAATACAGGTATCTCCCGCTTTCTGAAAGTTCACTTTCCACCACTTTTGTTTTACGAGAAACCTACATTAGTACCTGTTTTCGCTAACTGAAAAGAAGTCTGAAGACGATTTTCACTGTTTCAAAAAAAAGGGAATTGCTTCTTTGCTTTACACCATTTCAGCTTAAGAAAGATTTCATAGGAACACTCTACTTTTGAGGAGCGGGAGAAACCTGTACCTCAAATGTCTTAAAAATCAGGTAAGCTCGGAGCAGGTACCATCAGATGAGCACTGTTTACTGCCCATCCTGTTAGGTAAAGCCAGCCAGCCTAGGAGAATGCCTGCTCTGCTCTGCTGAGGCCTGCCTTAAAGTTGCTTGGCCTAATTTTTCTCCCCTCCCAGGACTGAATGAAGCAATATGGACCATGTGTTGTGACTTCCTTAGAGGTGACTGTGTGAAGGCTGAAGGTGTTGGGTAAAAGCCTAGGGTTAGAGAACAGGACAAGGAGATACTCTTTAGTCTGAGGATAAAAACACCCACAGCTGGTGCCAGCTGCCTCAGCAGGTTGAGAAACCATCTTTATTTAAGAACTGCCCGCTACCAAAGTCAATAAATAACTACCATTATAAGAAGTGTAAGAGAGACAGACAATAGGTCAGTGGGAGCGGGTCCATTTTAACAAAAACTGAGTTAAGTCAGTGGTCCAATGACGCCCCAACCCTTGCCCAGCTGTGAGCTTTTCTAAGCTTTGCAGGCCCTGGAGGGGGTGGGTCAGTCGGAGTCTGGGGGCCAAAGCAGGGTGCACCCCATCTGAGGGCATGAGGCTTCCTAGGGCTCTGGGGAAAGCTATCAGACCCATTTGTTTTTTCCTCTCCAGTTTCCTTTTATTGTCCCGCCTTCCCAAAGCCTATGACCTATATAGCTACCAGGCATCTCTTTCCATGGAGCTCTTTGAAGTTCCTTAAAAGTGCCCATCTAATCCCTCATGCCACTCCAGGAGCCTCTCTGGCAACCTTGCTCATCTCCAGGATGAAGCCCAGGTTAGGTCTGAGCCAGGGAAATAGCTACACCTATGCCTCAAACCCAGGTTTGAGGATACGGCTATCCCTCCGATACAGAGGAGCCCAGTAGGTGGTCGTATTCTGAGATCAGGAAGCACACAGTCCTTTAGCTGGGGAAGAGATGAAGGGAGTGAAACATTCTAGAGCCAGCTCGGGCTCTTGCCCAGAGTAGACTAGCCTGGCTCCTGCGGCTGCCAAGAGGCAGCAGTGTGTGCTGGGAAAAGAATGCCTGGGGTGAGCCTTGCCGCGTAAATGACTGTGACTGCAGTCACTCCCCCCTGCATGCTGCAGGGGCCCCAGCGGGTAGGAGCTCCAAGACTCTTCCTGTGCCGAGCACCTTTTGATTCCAAGAATCCCAGCCCTGAAGGACACTTGCAGCATCCCCTCCAGTCTTCACCTACCCTAGACCCCAAGACAAACAGCTGTCAAAATTTCTCAAAGGTCCCTACAAAAGGAAGAAGCCTCTCAATTACTCAGTCCAGGGTCTCCTTGCAGACGTTTTTTCTGACGTCTCTCCTGTCATTTTATCAAAAAGAGCGCCCCCCCGCCCCACCGCCCATGGCCCTCCTGTTCCCTGCGATCACCTGTATCATTTGATTCCCTGGATGAAAGTAGGTAACCCAACCGCGCTGGGCCCTGAGGCTCCACGTGAAGAGAGCTGCCCTCCCCCCAAGGGTGAGGTATACATCTGGGCTGTTGGAGCAACCAGGGCTGAGTAGCCAGGGCCGGGGCAAAGGGCGCTATAGGCTGAGCCCCAACGTATGCAGAACGGAGACTCTCCCGAGCCCTGAAGCGCTGCCTGTCCCTAGTCCTCAGGCACTTGCTGGCCACTAAGCTGTAGGGTGAAGTACTGGTTTGTGGCTGTTTCCCCTTGGTTGCCTGTCTGGGGCTTGGTGTGTGAGAGGGGAGAGATCCAGGATCGAGTCGTTACCACAGCAGGAGCGAGCCTCAGCCCACGCGGGCAGCGAAGGCGACAGGCCTCTTGGGCAGGAAGGGACTCTGAGAAGCTGTCTGATCTCTTCTTCTGCCTCCACACCAGCTCCTGTGCAGTCACTTCACCAACAGGCTGTTCCCTTTTACATGCCTGCGTGTCTTCAAGCCACCTGCTGTCTTATTCAGTCTTAATCAGCACTCTGCCTGAGTCTTGGCCTGCAGGAACATCCATTTTAGTCCAGCTCTGTGTCCCCCAAACAAGTTCTCCCTGCACGGGGCTTACGTTTTCCTGAGGCTGAGTTATCCTTGTTAGAAAAACCCTTCCTGGGTTTCCCAGAGGGTCTGTCTGCCTCCACAGAACTAAGACTCTTAGTCGTTCTCTCTTGCCTCAAGCAAGCGTAGGGGCTGCAGCCACCAGCTGCACAGGTGAGTTCCTGTGCCGGTCCAGCCCAGCCCTCTCGGCCCAGCATCTAGACACCTGTCCCTTTGCTGCTTCTGCCGCAGCCAAGGCAGTGAGGAAAGAATCAGCTAAACCTTGGAAGAAGGTTTTCTACTTTCAGCATCCCCTTTCTGATAGAGCTGGATACAGGCCAAATCACAGCCATGGGGGACCAGGTTGGATGCTAGACCAAGTTTGGGTCCCTGCAATGGAAGAATGGTCACTCAGCTGAGCCCCCAGCACCTCACATGGGGGTGAAGGATGGGAGCAGGTGAGGAGGGTTTGATTGGAGGGCTCCAAGGAGGCAGTCCTGGGCCAGGGGCAGGGTGGTAGGTTCAGTGGTGGCAGGGAGAAGGCATGTGAGCTTACGTTTTTAAAAAATTGTAGTGGGTAAACACCAACATAAACCTGCCCAGGAAAATAGAGCAGGACTTAAAAAATTTAAAAACCATAACAAAATAGAGCTCTAACTGTAAACTACAGAAACCAGGCTCAGGGGGCCTGTGCCCTACAAGATGCCTGTCCCGCTGCTCCTATATGTGAAGGGCCACCTGTCACAACATAGGCTTTGGAATTTCCTGGTTGTGCCACCACTGCTGCCTGGATTTGGGGAATCCCTGTCCTTGCTTTGGCCTCTTTTCTTGGAGCAAGGGCAAGGGGAGCAGGGGGCTTCAAGCCAGCACTGCATATTGAGGTCCCAGCAGAAGCTAGGCTCAGAAGGCAAAGAAAGACTGGGTCTCCTGTAGTCTGCATACGCCTTGGGTTGGGACCCAGCCATGCCGATCACCCCACCATCACCCACCTGAACCTCTTGAAGCAGAATTTTCATAGCCCACTGCCCTTCTTAACCACCTTCTTAACCAGGTCATAGCCATTCAGCACTGCCCCCTTCCTCTGGATAGACAAAGAGCCTGGGACAGGAAGGTGGGGGAAGAGTGCTATCCCAGCCCCATCACTGACAGGCTGTGTGACCTGAGGAAGGCCCTGCCCCTTCCAACTCCGTTACCTCACCTGTAGAGTGGGGGCTTGGGCCCAGTGAGGTCTAAAGCCTCTTCCAGCTCTGACGTGCTGTGACTGGTAATATACCCAGAGCGCAAGCTAAGATGTCCCATTTATTTACCCCTTCGTCTTCTGGGGGAGTGCAAAAGAGCATCCGAGGCAGCCTGGGGGACGGGTTGCCAGGTGGCCCAGGGCATTCCTGCGAGCAGGTAGGGCCGCATTTATCCTTTGCCTTCTCAGAAGACTCCTGACTCCAGACACACAGAATTACAGCTGCATTCTGCTGGAGGAGGACGGTGGAGGCACTCCTGCCTCCTACCCAAACCCGGGAGGGACCGTGCAGGCTGGGGCTTGGTGCGGTGGGGGACCTGCCCAAGACAAGCCCTTTAGTCACCCAGCCACCTGTAGTGGCTTCTGTCACTCTGGGGTGACAGGGTCGGGTTGGCAGTATTGGCTAAGAGGGCAACGTCACCTGGATTGTGACTGTGCCTCAGGCCAAGTCTGGTGCCCCTTTCCACCAGGAGTCTCAGCTTCTCAACCCTTCTTAGCTCCCACCCAGCAGTCGGGAGCGTCGCCCCCCCAGAGCTGCAGGGGCTCAGGCTCCCGGCCTCAGACACCAGAGCACTGGTTTTCAGCCATCTAGGCAGGCGGCAGGGGCCTCCAGGGAGTTATCCAGGACAATGTCAGGGTCCAGCCGTGCTGTCCTTTAAGAGGAGAAAGTAGGAGAGTCCCTGGCCCCCAGGTTTGGCCCTCTCCTTAGACTGAGAGATGCTGCTGTTTAAGCTTTGTCCCGTTCCTGTCCAGTGTTCCCGGGCTTAGGACTCCGCTCTCTGGAGCAGAGTCCATATGCGGCCCCAGAGTGCTATCTCCGCTGATGCGCAGATACATGTTTAAACCCCCTTCTTCCTGTAGGCCTTCCTTCCATCCAGGCACCCGAGAGGGCCCAGGCATAGGGTTCAGTATCATCATGGAACTTACTGTCTGGTGCCTCTTGATTTAAAGAAAAAAAATCCTCGCATGGGTTCTATCCTGTGGCAGAATATGAAATATCCTACCTCCTACGAAAAGGGCACTGTTTAAAGTAGGTATTTAAAACCAGTCATTCTCAGGCACAGTGTTGGGCCACCTTGGCATTGGGAAGGGACTGGGGCCAGCTGGCTGTGTCCATCGGAGGTGGGTGTCCAGCTGTGGCAGAGAGGGAGGGGTGCCGAGATCAGAGCTCCAGGTAGCCTATGAGGATCAGCGTCGCCACGGAGTGACAAAGGACGGTGCCAGGATGTGGGACTGGACAGCCTGCCGAGTTCTCCACCATCATGCTTGTGCCTGAAACCAGCAGGCGGAAATGGGCTGAGTGAGCTGGGCCTGGGACCTGCACATCCCTGTCCCACCCTCAGGACAGAATCCAGACCTTTCCTAAGGAGATTCACAGAGGGCTGGCTTCAGGACGGGGAGGTGTTCTCAGCCCTCCTTCTGCAGTGTTTTGTAGGACCTCTGCTTTTGTTCCCGTGAAAGGAGTGCACTCACCTCTCAGCCCTCAGGGACGTTTGGGAGTGGGAAGGAGGGGGCAGCAAGGGCAGTTCCAGGGCTACTTCGCACTTGGTTCCTGCCTGCCTGCTTTTTTCCCCCTTGGGGACTGGCTGGGTTGGGGTCTGGCTTGGGTGGGAATGATTCCTGCATCAGGCATCTGGATGGACCCTGATACTCCTGGGGGATAAGGGGAGAGACAGCACCTCCATTCCTCACGATGTGGACTTCTGCCGGGACCCCGTCCCCCCCTGGCCCTGTGGTCCGAATCTGCACCAGGGC
The DNA here is from genome assembly GCF_028564815.1 of Eubalaena glacialis. Taxonomy (NCBI): domain Eukaryota; kingdom Metazoa; phylum Chordata; class Mammalia; order Artiodactyla; family Balaenidae; genus Eubalaena; species Eubalaena glacialis. Next base: position 34,101,663 of record NC_083718.1, read on the forward strand.
ATGGCCAATGTCTTCAGGAACTGCAATTTCTATCCAATTCTTGCTGGTGAGGTGGAGCGTGGGAGTCGGGTGTAAGTCGTTCTGGTACAGCATCTGTGGGAAGGGGGTTAGCCAGGCAAGAGTTTCCTTACACCAGGACTGATTCTCCTCTTCCCTAGCCCCAGGAATGGGAGGACCCCATATGGTTCTGGGCCCTCGAGGTCCTGCCTCCTCACCCCTCCTGTTTCCTGTTGACCAGGTCCAGGCTCTTGAACAAGCTTCTCACTGGGACGAGAAAAGCTTGCAAGCAGCTGAACTGGTTTTGCAGACTCCTTAGACCAGAAGGACCCAGACTTCACCCAGTCCATCGCTGCCCCCGTGAAATGAACCCTGCCTTTCCGCAGTCATACCATTTTCTTCTAGTCTCTACTACATGCTCCCTGAAGAACTGCTCGTGAATTTCACGCCTCTCACAATCCCAAACTCTTTGCTTACACCTAACTCAGATCCTTCTGGCTAGAAACTGCAGCTCCCTTGTGTTTGCCGGAAATACAAGTGAGCTCTTCCTCAGCGTTCAATGCCTGGTTGATCCCTTCCTTACCTTATAGCCTGTGACTGCAGACTCATTTCGGAGCGGGACCACAGGGTCCCACTTAATACTAAGACTGGCGCTCGAGAAAGTCCAGGAGATGTTGCCAGGGGGTCGCCGTGGAGCTGCCAGAGGAGGGAGAGAGTCGGGGAGACCTCCTAATGTTTCCCCACCACTCACCCCCTTGCTTTTAGCCAGCCTTTTTCTAGATGTCTGCCCAAAGCAGTTGTACCCAGAACATTCTGTCACCGCTGCCTGAGAAACAAACTCCAACAAAGGTTGGAGAAAAGGGAGGCACTTCAGAGGCCATGAATTCCATTCCCTTATTATTATTAGACGTGCTGCCTCGTTTCTGTCCCGCCCAGGGCTTGTGGGCTGGAGCATTTGTCTTTCGGGGAAAGAGTGATCCTAGAGGCACCCCCTCCAAAATACACCCCTCCACCCCCACCCAGGCTGACGGACTCACGGGGCTTCACGGTCGTGGCATTGGCGGAAGGGCTGGCAGGCCCAGTGCCGGCCCGGTTGTAGGCCCGCACAGTCACGTGGTACTTGGTGTTGTAGTGTAGGCCGGTGACTAGGGCACTGGTGTCTAGCCCTGCTGTCCTCACTCGGTCAGCAGCTGCTTCTTTGTCCCCGGCTTTCCAGTAGCGGATCTGAAGGGGGCAGGGGCACCCTAGGGTCAGCCGTCAAACCCAGGACCTCGGGGCTACCCTGACCCTGGCTCTGGACCTGCATCCTGCTCCTCGCTGGTGCTTGTAACTCAGTCTCAGGTCTCAGAACCTAGACACTAGATCATGAGCTCCAAGAGAGCAGGCACAAGTTGGTGTAAGTTGCTGCTCCCTTCTTGGTGCCCAGCAGAGTGCCCAGTCCAACGAGAGAGCTTAATACGTGGGCTGAACGAGGGAGTGGGGGTGTGGGCACAGACTCAACCTAGCGATGGCCTGCTGAAACCAACCCCATTTAATTAATTCAAGGAATCCCGTGGGGACTCTGTTTAAAGGCTATGAAATGCATATTGTACTTGCAAAGTAGTCCCCCAGCCCGCACTCCAGCAAGCTTACGAGGGCTGCCTAGTAAATGCAAACCCATTGTCATAGACCTCGTAACACCAAGGCCTTCTAGATATTCTTCCAAATCAATGGCAGAGTTTGCAGCTATCTCCTCAGTGGGGCTCGCCTAACCCATCGTGCTAAAGCCCAGAGCTGACTCTCCTGAATGGAATTTACAACATCACTAATATGATGATTCTCCCTTAGACAATGACATTTCCTGCTTGTCCTTCTGTCCCTTCCTCTCGCTTTCTCTCACTCTCCATCCACCCCCACATGTACCCCAGTGTGGAGTCACCAGTGGGCCCAAGTCTTGGGTCAGAAGCTGCCGGGCCCCGAGTTCCTCAGGGACAGGATGAGCGGCTGGTACATAGAGGAGGCCATGCTGTTCTCTGCAGCCCTGAGGATGCCAGGCTAACTGGGCTCTGGCATGAAACGGGCAGGCCATGCCCCTTCCAGAAACCGCTCCTCCTCCCCTGGGCTCCCACAGCGTCCAGGGCCGGCTCGAGCCAAGCAGTAACGTCAAGGCTGTCCACAGGCATCAGCCAGAGGGGCTTAGCTGAGGTTGCGTCCACGGTGCTGCATAGACTGCGTGCTGTGTGCCTGGTTAGTGAATGAGTGAGTCCAGGAGGAGGACTAGCAAGCCATGAGGTGCCCCCGCGCCTTGACTCCCCGACCCCTTCCTCTCCCAGCCCAGGTCAGTGCTCACCTCGTACCCCAGGAGGATACCATTCATGTCCTGCCGCACCGGTTCCCAGGTCACGTTCATCTCTGAGGATGAGACCCCTTTGGCCCAGACCTTGGTAGGGGCCACCCTGGGCTCTGGGGACCGACACAGAATATGGGTTTGGATTCCCAGGCACTCCCTGTGCCCTACAGAGCAGCTGCCAACTGGGACTGCCCTCTCTTAGGATTTTAAAGAGCCCAGGGTGCAGGGTGCAGAGCATCCCCCGGGGCCCACTTCTCTTTCCAGAGAGCCTCCCTCCTCTAGGCCTGAGGGGAGACGAGGTAGCAAGGGCTGGGAAGGAAGCCAGTGGCTTAGAAGCCAGGTGTCCTCTCCACCCCACCTACGGAACCCAGCAGGGGTGTGAGGAGCACTCCCCCACCCTACACCCCGCAGACAAGCTGCTGGGGTGGGGATGCCGCACGGGCCCCGGGGTGGCCCACCTTCCTCAGCCGAGTACACGATTGCGGTGAGGCTCTCAGGCCCATCCCCGCGGTGGTTGTAGCTGCGGATCTTGACCTCAAAGGGCGTGTAAGGCCGGACGCTCTCGTTGCTGTAGACGAAGTACTGGGCATCGGCGCCGGGCACCCGCGCGGTCTTCCAGCTAGTGCTGCCCTGCCTGCGGAAGGACAGCAGGTAGCCGAAGCCGTCTCCGTTCTGGTACTCCCGGGACATGGGCTGAGGGGCAAGAGCGTGGCGTGGGCGAGGGGCTGCGGCCGCGTTTCCCTGCCCGTCCTCCAGCCCCACCCAGCCTTCACCGAGAGGGGTGGCCCCAGGACTGCGGTGGTTCCATCCTGCAGTGGGTACCAGGGGAGGGGAGGGACCTTGTCTGCTCTGGAGTCAGGACCGTGCAGTGGCTCTGTCTGGGTCCTCTCTGCATGCCGCTCAACTCCTGATACGAGTCCCACCAGGTGCAGGTGGGGGTGAGGGTGGGGTAGAACTTGTCCCCCCAGAGAACTGGAGGCATAGTCCTGCCTCTGTCCTTGCAGCTTACCGTCCAGTTGACAATGAGCTCTCCAGGGGCTCCACCACCTCCTCTGAGACCTGAGGGTGCCACCGAGGGGGCTGTCAGGGCCAAGGGACACAGACAGTTAATGGGCAGTGAGGGAACAAAAGCTCTGAGTCTGAGACCAAAAAGCATCCTAGGACAAGGACACCCTTCCAATGGGCCCTGGCTATACGCCAATAAAATGGACAACCTAGAAGAAACAGACAAATTCTTAGAAAAGTACAATCTCCCAAGACTGAACCAGAACCAGGGAGAAATAGAAAATATGAACAGATCAATTACCAGTACTGAAATTGACTCAGTAATTTAAAAACTCCCAATAAACCAAAGTCCAGGACCAGATGGCTTCACAGGTGAGTTCTACCAAACATTTAGAGAAGAGTTAACACCTATCCTTCTGAAACTATTCCAATGGGCCCTGGTTTTGTCCTTCAAGAGTCCCTCTGGACGTGGGCTTTGGAGTCAAGCAGACCTGAGATCAGATTCTACCTCTGCCACTTACTAGCTGTGTTTCTCTGGGCGAGTTACTCTCTGAGCCTCTGATTCCCCTCTCCGTAAGATAAGGATAATGTTTCTCTCAAAGGCTGTAAGAAGAATAAAATTAAACAAGACAGTGGCTAGCATATACATATAGTATACACTCCATAAATGATTATCCTCATCCCTCTTGTTGGTTTAAACTAAGTAGCAGAGACCAACTCCAATTTGCTTTAAATTAAGGGGAATAAATAATTCAGAACTGCAGTTAATCCAAAAAACATTTCTTTTGGGTTACAGGGTGTTTTATTATTATTTTTTTATTTTCATGGCAGATTTAATTTCCTAATTGTCTCTAGTATTCAAAAGGCTGATATTAAAACAAGAATGTATTTAATTAGATCGTGAAGCTTGGCAGGGGGTAACTTGGCCGAGGGTTAAAAATATTTCTGTAGATGATCCAGCAATTGGAGACTTATCACTTGGTTCTGATGATACTTTAGGGCCTTCTCATTTGCAAAGGGCACTTAAACACATTACCCATTTGATCCTGTGAGGTGGGCATTAATATTACCCTTTTCAGAGTGGAAAGATTTGAGGCCCAGAGCAGTTAAGTGACTTGCCTAAAGTCACACAGCTAATAAATGTCACAGTTTGAATTTGAACTCAGCTCTTCTGATTTGAAATCTCATCATCTTTCTTTGCATCATAGCTGTCTTTGTGCTCAACTCCTGGATACTACAGTGAAGGAGACCACTCCTCACCATTTGACTGTCCAAGAAGTTCAATCAAAGAAAGTGCTCCTTCTGGAATTCTTTACTCAGGAGAGGTACCAGTTAAAAATATTGAATGATTCCAGAAAGAGCCTGGAGAGTCAGCATGGGGCACATAGGAAACCATGTTTATGGACACAAAAAGGCAGACCCTCATTACACATCCAGCGGGGCAGGCCTGGGTGGGTGTGGAGGGGAGGCAGGTCCTGATTCCATGCTGCTGGTCTCAGGATCCCAGGGCTCTCGTTCTGGGCCTTCACCTTCACCTCTTCCCTTCCTTCCCCACTCAGGTTCTGACACCTACCTGCCTTTCAGGGAGGGTTGTGGGCAGATTGTCCATTCCTGCTGCTCCCAAAGAAACCATCTAAAGAAGGACTTAGAGCACCAGCTGCTTACTTAGTGCCCTGCACAACACACACGCACACACACACACACACACACACACACACACCCCTTCCTCATTAACTGATTCCTGCAGCTCGTGCACTTCCAGGGAGGATATCTGCCCATCACCCCATGGTCCTGGGTTCAAGTCCAGGCTCTGCCAGCGTGACCCTTCCCTCCTCCAGCCTTTGGTTTTTCCATTTTTTAAAAAATTAAACTTTTTACTTTGAGACAATTGTAGATTCACATGCAGTTGTAAAGTTGGCCTATTTTTTAAATGAGGGGTTTGGACTGGATGGCTTCCAGCCCTGACAGGCTGTGGCCCAAGGCACAGTACGTTGTGCAGTGTTGCGGCCTCGCTCTGACTTGTGTTCCTTTCTCATCTGTTTTGTTAGAGTCCAAAGCCTGGTGAGCAGGGTTGGAACTCCATGTAATTGCTGCTTGCTTGGGGCTCCCTTTAAGGAGGGCTAGGGTGTGTGCCCTGACATTACTTCTCACCCAGGGCTCTGACCTGCTTCCTTGGTCCGGATTTTGCTGGAGGGCCCACTGGGCTCCCCAGTGCCCAGGATGTTGCTGGCTGAGACCCGGAACTCATAGTCCATCCAGGGCGTGAGGCCCAGCACCTGGGCGGTCTCGGCGTTGCCCTCGATGTTGGCGGGATCTGCAAGGCACCAGGGAGTCAGTGGTCTGCACTTCATTTACTGATCTGGATGGAAAGGGGCAGGGACTGGGTATGAATCACTTTTTTATACCCAGCTCTCACGGTGGTACCCGCTATATTAAGAGTTCAATACCTTTTTCAGGAATGATTGGGAAACTCGTAGACCTCCCTGCCTTGGAGCCTTTGTAAGATGTTGTGTGCACCCCACACCCACATGAATGTTTTCATTGCCCCATTAATAGTTCTGCCAATGCTTCAAGGGTGCAGACTGAGTGCCTCCCCCTCCAACTCTCTCCCCATTCTTCTGCCGCCTGTGTGACCATCTTCCCTAATGGCCTGGGAGCTCCCTGCAGGCAGGGGGTCTACACTTGTCCCTCTTCGAAGATCCAGGCTCAGCCTTGAACTCTGACCCCCAGCCCTCCCCGCCCCCCTTACAGCCAGGCCTAATCAGTACTGACCTGGGTGGGGCCTCACACTTACTGGTCCGAACCTGCTTCCACTTCCCTGCAGGTAGAGTGCGAGCTTGCAGGGTGTACTTGGCAATGGGGCTGTGGTTGTCAAAGCCACGGCTCCAGCTGAGCTGGACAGTGGTGTCACCGATGTCTCTCACAACCACGCCTCCTGGGGGACCTGGCGGACCTGCACCAAGAGGTCAGAGCAACAAATTTGAGCCAACCTCCTTCAGGCTCGCTTGGGCTGGTGCAGTACCAAGAGGGAGCAGCAGAGGGCGCAGGAAACACACACCGGGTAGGGAGGGCAAGGAATGGGGGCAGTCGTGAGTGGCGCATGGGGTGTTTTGAGGAGGAAGGATGTGTCCAAGGCTGGAGGGGTCACAGAGGCTCTCACACAGAGATGTGTATAGATTTCCCAGCACGAGGCTTTGAAACTTCTGGCCTCAGCAAGTTCTCCAGTCTTGGGATGTGTTAGGAGTGGATTTTTTACAATTTTAGCTTTGGAGGAAGAATATTTTATTCATTTAGGACCTGCGAAGAACCACGGGATGAGTTCAGCTCAACAGACTTGTTAGGAGCCCTTCCCACAGCTTTCAGGGAGAGGTGGGAGTTAGGGAGCGAAGGTCAGAATAGCCCAGCTGGCCTCTGAGGGTGTCACGGTGGGGGTGGGGTGGGAAACCCCATCACCTCGGACCAGGACTGTGGCCTCCTTAGATGCACTGTCCACCACCGTCTGGGCCATGCATGTGTACTTCCCACCGTGGCGCAGCTGGGCGTTCAGGATGGTCAGATCCCCAACCGTCTCCTTCTGCACACGGGGGACAGGAAGCGGGGCAGGTCAGAGGAAGCAGCCCTGGGCTAGTGCCTGAGTCAGGGCACAGGAGGCAGGGCTCAGAGTGCCCTGCTCTGCTACTTCCCCAGACCCCTTGCACCTCGCTCTTCCTCTCTGTTCCATGGGAGGGATCGGCTACTCTCTACTTGGTACCACTGGGGATTAAACGACATTTTTTTACAGAAGACAGTCAGTGATGGTTCAAGTTAATGATATCATCTGCGCTAGGGGGCAGGATAACAACAGTAGGGGAGTGAGTCTTGTTCGGTGTCTGGAATTCCAGGTTTGACCCTAACCCTCTTCTAAATGCATAGACGTCGGGTGGAATCCGGGGAACTGCCCGTCTAAGGGAGGGTGCTTATGAACCCAGGGATGAGCTTGCCGTCATGGCATTCCCGGGGGAAGGGGGAAAAGCTTTGGGGGTGTTGATGGCTCTCGTGGGTCCCCTGTCTGCCCAGAAGGAGGGAGGAGCCCTGGGTTCTCTGGCCTCAGGCCTTACCACACTGGCCCTTCGGTAGTGACCCCCAGGCTTGTCGAAATCGATGGGGAAGTCGTCCAGGGTCCAGATGAAGGTGAGGTCCATGGTGGGGTCGTGGGAGGCGTGGCACTGCAGGGTCAGGTTATCTCCCGAGTTGATGTCGGCACTCGAGGGGGCTAGAGTGATCTTGGTTGCATCTGCCAAGACAAAGGGCCCCTGAGTGGAAGGGGAGGAAGTAGGCCCAGGCAGGGGCAGCAGGGCAGGGTGAGAGGCTCTGTCTTGAGCCCCAGGAAAGAGAACAGGCAGCGTGGCCAACAGCTGCATCCCAGCAGCCCCACGAGTGCGTGGGAGGGAGGCAGGAGCATATCCTGGATGGCGGTGTTTGGGGGCAGTCCCAAGAGAAACCGAATCCAGGGGTAGCCTCAAAACCAAACTAGGAGGAACATGGGAACACAAGAGCCCAATGGCGAGGAGGGATGGCACCCCATGGTGGCTGAGTCACCAACCTCAGCCAAACCATAGTCCTTACCTCGCACAGACAGGATGCCCGTGCTGTTGGCTTTGCCCATGAAATTCTCAGCAAAGCAGGTATATTTGCCTTCATCTGACCGACTGATGTTTCTTAAGATCAAGGTGCCATCCGGAGTTACAGTCACTCTGCAGCAAGGACAGAGCAGATCTGGCCAACCCAGTGACACACTATAGTCATGGGAAGGGGACTCACCTCCAAGGAGAGTGAGGGTGGGCAGGAATTTCTCAGGTGGGGTGGGGCTTGTACCTGCTGCTGTTGACCAAAATCTCAGTGCCTTTGCTCCAGAGCACCACGGCCTTCGGAGCTGCCCTGGGCTGACAGGGGATAACGATCTCTCCCCCTCGGGCTGCGGGGATCAGACGCCTTACAGGATTCAGCCTAAAGTCAGGGGCAAGTGCTGGAAGGAAGGGGGAGTGCCCCACAGTCATGCAGGGAATCAAACCAGTACTCGTTGTCCTGGAGTCAGATGTCACCTGGCTACATGTTAAACATTTTATGTTCCCTCTATGGCCAATCCACGAGTGACCCCTAGCAGCACCGCTTCCAAAATAGCCAGAATCCAGCCCCTTCTCATCACCCCCACTGCCACCAGATCTCCGCTGGTTGGCCCTCCTGATTTTGCATTTTCTTTCTACAATCTCTTCTCCACCCAGCTGCCAGGAATATCATTTTAAGAACACAAAACAGACACTCAGAAAAAGTCCAACGCCTCCCAAGGGCTCACAAAGGAGTCCCTACCTCTCTGATCACATCCTGCTCCATTCCTTCCCTCACTCATTGTGCTCTATCACCTGGGCCATTTGCTTCTTCTTCTTTTTTTGGTTCCGTGAAGATGCCATGATTTTTCTTGCCTCAGGACCTTTGCACTTACTATACATTTCGCTTGGAAAGCCCCCAGATCTTCACATGGTTGGGTCACATCCCAAATGCAACTTCTTCAGAGAGGTCTTCCCTGACCATCCCCTCTAACTGGCCCACCTTACCCCCAGCACTCTGCGGGAGTTTCTTTATACTGTATTTTTTATGGCTGTCTGAAATTATCTTATTTAATTGTTTGATTTTGTGTTTATTTGCCCCCCTCTCTCCACTGGATTGTAAGATACTTGAAGGCAGAGACCTTATCTTTCGTGTTCACTTCTTAGGAGGTGTTGAAGAGATATTGGTTGAATGAATGAATGAGTCTTAGTTAAGCCTCACTACAATTGGATGAGGTAGGTACCATTCTGTCCATTTTACAGATGAGGAAACAGACTACAAGCTTAAGTCACACATCTAAGGATACTGGACTAGCTGACATTTACTGGGCACCTGTTATGTGATGGGCAGGTTCTTTATGCTTTAGCTCTATCATCTCCTTTAATCCCCACAGCAGCTGTATAAGGGCTGGGCTATTATTGCCCACATTTTATTATTCAAGAAACTGAAACACAAAGAGATTAATAACTTGCCGAAGGTCACACAGGCAAAGGGGCTGCATTAAACCCAAATCTAGCTGATTTGGTTTTCAGGGACTTTTGCCACCTTTTTTTCATGGCGGCAGACATTTACTTTGTCCACGTCAGACGCAGGTCAAGCCAGAGACCCTGTCCCCTGGGAGCTCCATCTAGTGTCTCATCTCCTGTCTTAAATCCCTGAGTTCTACTCAGAAGCTGTTGGAAAACTAAGGAAAATTGCCAGGTGAGTGTGCGCGTTTAGAAATGCTGCAACTCACAACCCCTAACTCCCCCCACCTGGATGTCCCCGGGGACGTCCTCTCTCCCTGGGCCCCTTACCTTGCACAGCCAGCTCGGCACTGGCATAGATGGTGCCGTGCTTGTTCTCCGCCACACACTGGTACATGCCTGAGTCCTCTAGGCTCAGCTTGGAGAATCGCAAGTCCCCGGCCAGCACTTCTACCCGGGCCTGTGCAGAAGATCAGGACCACTGGGTGGGGGCTTATGGGGTGGATGCAGTGGAGAATGGGCTGCCTGGAGGGAGCGCCTGTATGCCCAGTCCTATCCAGGGCCACCTGGAATCCCAGGACGCAGAGATTCCCCAGGCCTCCCCGCACGTCTGCACACGGAAGCCAGAGGGGCGAGTGACACACTCAGGACCACATAGTGCTTTTGTGGCTGAGTTGGGCCTGGACTCAGGTCCCTGGACCCTCCAGACTCTATCCAGTTGACCAGCCTGAGGCCATGTGACTCTGGGATGGAGAGAAGCACCTAGAACTACCCTGTGGCACCCTGATTGGCCCAGAAGGGTTGCCAGTGTGCGGAAGGGGAGGAGATCTGGAGGGTGAGGGAACCAGGTGAGCAGAGGACGGTGTGCTGGGTGTGTGGAAGGAAGCCCCAGGTCTCCTACCTGGGAGGCCAGAGGATCCCCATCCCGAAGCCAGCGCACTGTGGGCCGGGGCTTGCCGGCGGCTGCGCATTCCCAGTGCAGGTTGGAACCGATGTCAGCCTCCATGTCTGAGATCACCTTGAGCCACTCGGGCTGAGCTGCGGGGAGCAAGGGAGAGCAAGGCTGGGGAGGGGCTGGGGAGGAGCTGGGAGGAGCTCCGCGGATTAACTGGACTGGATTTGCAGGGCTGCAGCTCCTGTGCCAGACAGCAGAGGGCGCCAGCCGCATTCCGGGATGGGGGGGGTGGCGGAGAAGCAGGTTCAAGACAATTGGCACTTCGTGCCTGTGCCAGTAACTGTTTTAGCGACTTAAGTCATTCTAATCCTTTCCATGTGCTTTCTGCAACCCTGACTGAAGCTCTGAGCTGACCACAGCACCAGCCTCATCTGGTCCCATACCCACTGCAACCCGTGGGCAGGAAAGTTTCAGCAAGGGGCTGCCTAATCTCCTCCCTGACTTTTGGGTCGGCTTCCTTAAGGACAGGGGAAGGCAGGGGGTGAGCGTGTCCGGCCCTATACCCTGCACGATGATGCGGCCCTGGACGGTGTCGCGGCCCTTGGAGTTCTCCGCCTCACACTCGTAGGTGCCTTCGTCCTCGAAGCCTACGCTGGGGATCTGCAGGGTGGGCTCGGCTGTGGCCCACTGTGGGGACAAGGAGCCATCCACTTTGCGCCACTTGATCCTGGGGACAGGGCTGGCGGGGGAGACAAAGCCAGAGGGGGTGGGCTGAGCTAGGCAGACTCCCTTGTGCCTGCAACTACTCCCCCAACCCAGGCCCCCCTGAGATGCTGAGCAGGTGGGGACGACGGGGAGGAGGGCCGGGAAGAGACAGAGGGAGAGCGGCCAGGAGAGGAGGAGGGGCCTCTCCCAGGGAGGCTCAGAGCATAGGTGGTCTGTTCCCTGAAGCTGACTTGCCCTCCCTGCCTGCCCCCACCCTGCCCTGGCCTCTTCTGGGCCTGCCCTCCTCAGCAGTGGCCTGCAACCTGGTTCTTTATGGGTCCCCTTCCTCCTCTCCCCAACAGGGCCTTGCCTCTACTTTTCAAAGGGGATTTGGTTGTTAGTAATCTGTGTACGAAAATGGACTGAGGTATCAGTGAGTCTTAAAGGGTAACGTATTACCCTTCATGTATTTTAAATATGGATTTTCTGGAAGACCAATAACTTTCCACAAAGCAGGGGGCATCTTGGGTAACCACAGGAGATATGTGAGGGAGGAGGGGACCAATGCACAAATCACATTCTTTCATTCATTCTACAAACATTTATTGAGTACCTGCTATTTGCTTAGCCCTGTTCCAGTGAGTCCTTTTTTTGAGAGAGTAAGAGTTCTATTATACATTTTCTATTTTAAGAGATAACTGTTAGCATCCATAGAATACTAACTAAATACCAGATGCCATTCTAAGCACTGTACATATATTAGTTCATTCAATCCTCATAACAACCCCATGAGGTAGGTACTATTATTATCACCATGTACAAATAGGGAAACTGAGGCACAGAGAGGTTAAGTGGTTTACCCAAGGTCTCCCAGCCAGCAAGTGACAGAGCTAGTATTTGAATGAGGCAGGCTGGGTTGGGGTCCACGCACCATGCTACCTGCCCCCAGCCTGGGGTGTTGTATAAGCTGCCTGAGCCTATCATGCACGTTGCTGGGAAGATGCCTCACCCAGAGAGTTAGTGCCCAGTGAGTGGCGGTTGCTACCCACTGTGGGTCCGGCACTCTGCTAGACCTTGCGAAGGCACCAAGATGGCTGAGAGCTGGCCCTGCCTGCCCTCTCCCTAAGGGGCTCTGAGAGGCTGTGCCCTGGCCTGCCCCCTCCCTCCCCTACCACTCACTTCCCGAAGGCGAAGCACTCCAGGGTGACCTGCTGCCCCACCAGTGCATAGGTCTCTGCTGGGAACCGGGCCTTGATGCTGGGGGCAAAGAGCCTGGTGTCTGGGGAGAGAGGGTTCACATGTCAGATGTAGCTGATCCAGATCAGGTGCTCCTGTGCTTAGGATCTCAGCACAACTCAGAGCCCACACTTTCTTGACTCCCTTTCCCCTTGGGGGCATGCAGCAAGGGTCTGAGGCCATGTAGCAGGAAGACCCTGGGGTCCAGGCCCAGACCCCGTGCCCTTTGAGCTGCTCTTCACAACTTCAAAGGGAAGAACCCCTTTCCCAACGCCCCCTGACCCCTTCAGCTCCCTCCTCCTCGCCTTGCCCGCTGACCCTGACCTTCCGCAGCCAGGTTGAGCTGAGCAAACTTGCTGAAGACGCTCTTGGTGGAGAAATCCATGTGGCTTGTGGCCAGGCAGGAGTAGTTGCCCAAGTCTGAGGCATTGGTCCGGGCAATGTACAGGTTCCCTGTGGTCTGGGACACGAAGTGTCGCCCGTCCGTAGGGATGAAGTTGGGGAACTCGTTGAGGAGCCAGCGGTAGGACAAGCCTAGGAATGGGGAGTTTGAGGAAACCGGGGGTGCTGGGCTAATGGAGCAACTCTGGGTAGGACCTCAACGCGCTGCTGGGGATCTGTAGACCCTGTCCTGAGAGATCCTGTGCTCTGAACTGGGGCTGAGGGGAGACCTAGAGGGAAGATGCGACTTTATCTCTGCCCTCAGGGAGTGCTGTCTGCTGGGGAAACAGCCCCTGCCCTTGGGGACCTCCCAGTCTGATGGGGGGTGGGGCACAGAATCATTTAGAGTTGGGCCCCCGGGGATCAGTGCTTCCAAGGGTCACTCACCACCTCTAATTCCATCCCTCTTCTGCTGAGTGGCCAGAAGCCCCTCCTGTGCCCTCTGTCTAACATGGCCCAGGGGCCTGACTCACCTGGGTAGTGGGCGGGTGGGTTACAGGGCAACATCACACCCCAACCTTCGTGGGTTTTCACTGGGTCTCGCTCCTCCTTGGAGAATTCCTGCAGGACTGGAGGTGGAGACCGTGTGCTCAGGCGCTGTCCTCCAAGCCTGGGGGACCCTCCTCAGCTCAGGCTCCATGGGGAAGTAGTCACCCGCCCTTTCTGGACACTTTTTCCAGCCCTGTCTTCTCTACCCCCAAAGTGTCCCGGCACCCCGTGGGGCTCACAGCCAAAGCGGAGGACAGCCTCCCTGCTGACGACGGTGCCCACTGGGTTGGAGGCCAGGCACTGGTAGACACCGGCGTCCTGGGCTTTGGTGGGGTTCATGATGACCAGGTTGCCCCCAACCAGCTGGTGGCGGGAGCCTGGCTCCAGCTTCATCTCGGTGCCATTCATCTTCCACCTGCAGTGGGGGCGGAGAGGGGCTGATGTGACGAAAAATTGCCCACTGCCCAGGGCCTCCCAGCACCACTGCGGGGGTCTCACCTGTAGGTGGCCGGAGGGCTGGCCCGGGCACGGCATGCCAGTGTCACCTTCTCCTCTGTGGACTCCTCTGGGAATAGCAGACCGAGGGGTTGGTCTTCAAAGACAGGCCCAAAGGTGGTCGGGGATCCCCAGGCTGAGCTCCAAGCTGCAGATGGGGGACACCACCAGAGGTCTCAGGGCCTAGGGGCCAGCTGGAGCCTGGCCTCCAGGGCAGTGCTGTCCAATAGAACTTTCGGCAGTGTTGGAAAGGTTCCATTTTCTACCCTGTCCAGTACAGTAGCCATTTGCCACTAGCCATTGTGCCCCTGAAATATGGATAGTGCAGCTGAGGAACCAGATTTTAAATTTTATTTAATTATAATTAATTAAAATTTGAATTTCAATAGGTTGGGCAGACCCCATCTAGTCAATTAGTTGTCAGTCACCCCTCCTATACTCAGATATTGAGTACCTGCTGTATACTTAGCACTGGGCGAGGCACTGTGTAGCAAAATGAGTAAGACACAGTCCCTCTTCCTCAAGGAGCTTGCGATCCAGGGAAGAAGACAGAAAACTGACAGTAGGCGAGAGCCGTAATAGTGGTTTAGGTTCAAGAGCAGGGACCCTCGGAGTGGAAGCAGTCAGGGGACTCATGGAAGAGCTGACCTGCAGGGTGTGAGATGGGCCTTGAGAGATGCATGGAAGCCACTGGCTGAAAAGGGGGAGAGAGGAGGTGTGGCCCTGGAGCCTAGTGCCCCTTCTGGGGAGGGCGTCCTGAGAGAACGTGCTCTGGCTCTGGGCCTCTATTAGCTGTTACAGGACCCTTCTAAGCCTCAGCGTCTTCACCTGTGAAATGGAAAGAAGATGAACCCCCCTCCCAGGGTCTGTAGCAGGGCTCAGCCTGACACAGGGTGTGTACTCAGCCTCTGTCTCCTGGACCCAAGTGAGGGGGCCGGGTGGGGGTCAGGGAAAGAGGAAGTCTCAATGGTGGGTGGACGACGTACACGTTGCTTTGGAGCATTTTATAAAATTCCACTGTGACATTTCAAGAAAGAGAGGCCCAGAAAAGGGAGCAACTTGCCCACGGTCACAGGGCAAGCCTGTGGCATGCGCAGTTCTAGACCTCGGGTTCCTGCATTTGCTGGGCAGATGGGTATCCCACATGCAAATGGCATTTTCCTGCCTGGCCCCCTCCCGGGCAGATGCCTTGCTCTTCACATCCCCTCGTCCAGGCTCACTGGGGCAGGGTCTGAGAGGCACAGGGCAGTGTTTCACATCTGCCTCTGTTTGCTGACTGGTGTGGCCGGTCATTCTTTGCCTTTGTGGTGTCAGGCAGGAGCCAGGCCACCCCTAATTGGCTCCTAACCCTCCATGAAGCTGATTTCAGGCCCTCCTTGGTGGGTCGTGGGGGGATCCCCATTAACCAATTAGTGCCTGCTCTCCTGGTGCACCCAGCTGTCAGCCTTAGTCCAGGGGTGGGGGTGAGCCCCATGCCACAGCTGAGGCCCAGCCTTGGACCCCTGGGAGTGATGGCAGCTGTTAAGCAGCTCTCAGAATGAGGAAGGAGGCAGGGCTCCCTGAAATGGCATCCCCCATCCCCCCTCCCCACCACCCATCACTATCCCTCATTGCCGCCCCAGGCCTCGGAGATGGCGGCGCATCTTCTCGGCTGGAGAGCCCAGCTTAATCCTAAGTTAATGATGGTGGTGGAGGGTAGGGACCCCTGCCCCAGCTGGGACTGCCGGGAGGGGAGGGAAAGGAGGGGTAGCGGAGGCAGCCAGGCTGCTGGGAACAACCTTGCATAATAGCAGCTTCCAGTAACTCTGTCTGGATGGTGGTGGTGGGGTGGGGGGGGGCGGATGGTGGCTGAGTGGGCCTGGGGCACACTGATAATTTAAGCTTCCGGAAAAAGCATTCTCCCCGGCATTCAGCCATATACACACCCTCACCCCAATATCCACAGACACATGCTTTCCACCTCTCACGTACACACACTTCCTTACATGCACACAGACACCACACATATATACATACATGACTCTAAGCTACTCCAGTAGTCAGATATACACATTTATACACACATCCGTTCCCATGCACATATGGCTACAAATGTCCACATATACTTATTTATATCTACATCTAGGCATTCATAATAACAAAATAGATGCTATTTATTGAGGGCTAACTCTTTACCAAATACCATGCTCCACATTTCTTTCTCATAACCTCTTTACGGTTTGGCTAATGTGAAAACTGAGACTTAGAAAGTTAAATAACTTGCCCCAAGTCACACAGCGAGAAGGAGCAGATCTAGGGTTGTGGACCCTGGCCAGCCTCCCCCCATAGCCAGCGTCCTTAACCACAGGGCTCAGAATTCTTGACTTCAGTTTCCCATCAGGACCATCAGAGATACTCTTGCATCCTGGGGGTACTGAATCATAATCTCTAGGAGTGAGGCCCAGGAATCTAGATTTTAAAAGGGCCTCATGGGCATTCTGAAGAGCAGATAGAGTTGAGAGCCATGGCACTGTGTGTAAGGCCTTCTATACACATTCATCATCCCCCCAAATGTAGCATGCCCTCCATGCAATAACTCACTCACATCTCCACCCTCTCAAACATCCACAGACACACCCTCACTCACCCCGCACCTCCCTCTGAAGCTACACACACATCCACCCACACGTGCACTTTCTCACACACACACAAACACACACACACACACACTCCCAGGGAGAGCCACCCACTCTGTGCTGTCCTTGTTTGGCATCCTCTCTGATTCTCTCCTGATTCCCTATCCTGACAACTCTGCTCCCCCAAACACAGGTATCAGGGCCTCGTGGAGGAAGGAGATTAGGGAGCTGAGACCGTGGAGGGGAAGCCATGCTGCCCTTCTTTGCACTGGGGTGCAGGAATCCAAAGCTGCATCCCCAGGGTAGGTGAGCAAAGACAGCCAAGAGCTGAGGCCCCTTCCTAGGGGGTGGGAACAGCCATGGGATGTTCCACTCCTGCCTCTGCAGTTGTTGGAGGTGGCAGACCAGGTCCCGTCTCCCTTGGCCTTCCTGCCTCTCGGGGTCTATGGACCCCGGAGGCTGCGCATACTGCTTACCTCAGATGATGGGGTCCCAGCACTGACTGACCCTGAGGGTGGGGAACGCGGAGGAGCCCAGGCACCTCTCCTCCACTCTCTCTGGGGTAGGTGTCTCCTGCTCCTTGCAGCCTGGGCTCCCCACCCCAGCAGCTCCTCCAGACCTGGGGGGCCCTGGCACTGGGAGCTAGGCCTGGAGCTGGGGGCCTGGGAGGCTCCCCTATTTCCCAGCAGCCTCACTGACTTGGATGCTGGGTTGGGAGGCGGTTAGGACATAATGAGAACATCTGAAACTATGCCAGTGGAGTCCTTCCCTGGTGAGACGAAGAATTTAAAATGTGCTGGTTTCAGCCTTGCAGGGGCTGTGGGAATGGGGAGGTGGAGCCTGAGGTAGCTAGAACTCCAGAAGGACACCAGAGGATGGGTACTCTTTCTCCCATGGAGATCTTTAAGGAAAAAAGAAACGTCTATTGATCTGGGCTGGGGGTCAGGGCAGAGAGGCCAAGCAGCGGTTCCAGCAGGCCCCTCCGAGCAGCAGCAGGCTGTTGGAAAGTTCCCCCAGCTCAGAAAGGCTGGGGCTCCCATACCGCCTCCCTAGCACACTCTCCAGAATCCAGCCATCCCGGGCCTCTTGGCCTGCACTGCTCGGTTTTCCGTGCCCTCCTTTTCCTTCTGCCAGCCGCCTTCCTCCCCTCTCCCCACTTGAAGCACCCCTGGCATAAGAACTTTTGCTTGGGTCCCTCTTGCCTTTTTCCTGGGCCACGCCCTGCTCTGCCTCATGTCTTCCCAGATCCCGTTCCACATTTGGTCCATTTGCCAGGCTTCATTGTTGTCCTGAGGAACCCTCCCAGAGTTGTGTGGTCAGGGGACCCTAGAGCAGTACTATCCAATAGTACTTTCTGTGATGATGGAAATATTCTATAATCTGTGCTATCCAATACGGCTATGAGGCCTTGAAATGGGGCTAGTACAACTAAGCAACTAATTTTAAATTTAATCTTGCAGCCTTTAGAGGCTGCAACTCTGGGCTGATGTCATGGAGATCTGGTTGTGCCATAGTCTTGCTGTGTGGCCCAGGGCAAGTCCCTCACCCTCTCTGGATCATGCTTTTCTCATCTACAATACGACACTCATTCCCTCTCCTCCTAATCTCAAAGGGAAAGTAAAATCCACAAGCAGGAAAATTCTATAAGGAAATGTCCTCAAACTGAAGTGCCACAGCAGTGCAGTCAATTATTTCTGTAGTCATCACTAACATAATAGCAATGATATAAAGCTATGATCATGCCTGCTAGGCTTTGGAGTCCAGACAAGCCCTCTTACCTGGAGTGGAGACAAGGGCCACAGCGGCCAGCATTAGCAAGTGTGATTTCCTCCTGGTAGGTGTCCCCATGGTGAGCGTTCCAGGCAGAAGTGGGGAGCGGAGGAGAGGAGCCTCAGCCCTGCCCAGGGAGAGTCTGGCTGGAGGCTGAGAAGGACCTAGGGAGGCAGAAAGACAGGGGAGGACTCAGCTGAGGAGCGCCCCTCCCAGCTCCAGGCACATCTGGGTCGGCGATGCTTTTGCCTCAGCCTGGGGAGAGGCTGGAATTGCTCTCACCCTCCCCAGGGCCCCAGGGGAAGGGGCTTGGCCATTACCAAGGAGCTCTTCCCAGGGCCGAGTGCCTCCTGCTGGCCCCCTGGGAGTCTGGCTCTGCCCTGTACCCTCACCCCACCTCCCATGCAGCCAGCAGGGTGTTGCTCAGGGAATGAAAGCAGTGACTAATTGGGAGGCGAGCAGCCACCGCCTGCTCACCCGGTAATAGCTCTCAGTGCAGGGCCAGAAGAGAGCAGGGCCCGTGCCTGGGTTTGGGGAACTAGTAACATCTTCTAGGAATCGGGCCCGCTTTCCCCTGCCCCGCACACAGCTGCCTGTGTGGGGGGTAATAAGCCCCTCTGGGAGCTGCATCAAGTCTCTGGGAACCAGCCTTGTTTTTCTACCAGTGAGGAGGAGTTTCATTGATTCGTCCACACCCTCTCACCTGGGCCCCAGGTAAGGCACTTAGGTACTGTGCATGATGGAGCCATAACCTTGGCCCCCTTAGTAAGGCTTCCCAACCAGATGGGCTAGTGGGCCTGGACAGGCCTTCTGGGCTGAAAGAGTTAACGCAGCTCCTAGAGGAGCCTCCCTCTTGCCGAGATGAGCAGAGATTTGGTTAAATCCTGGAGCCCTGGAGAACCTGCTCCCTGGGGGACACCGAGAGCAAGTCAGAGCCCCCCTCCATCAGTCTGAGAGAGGGGGGTCTCATCCTGGGGGGAGAGCAGGTCCAGCCTTCCACCTACTCCCCATCTCCAGGCTGTCTTGCCCAGTTTGGGGCGGGGGGTGTGTGGAATCTCAGGGGCCTGCTTCTTGGTTACCAGACTGAGTCTGGGTCACTGGGCTCCCAGGCTACTGGGAGCCAGATCACCCTGCTGCATATTCTGCTTCTCTGCCCTGCTACCTGCTTTGCAGAAAACTAAGAGCAGAAGGTGGGGATCTAAGGTTGAGGGAGAGAGCCCGGCTGGGGGCTCTTCCACTAACTGGCTTCAAGACCCATGCCATCTCTGTGCCTCAGTGTCCTCATCTGTAAAATGGGTGCTCTCTAGCGTCTCTTCCAGCTCGGAGACTGTGATGCTCCCAGAGAGTGCAGGGTGGCCGAGGGCCTGGGAATGCTGCCCCTGGATGGGAGTGGGGAGGTGGAGGAGGCAGGCTGCCGATGACCTGAGTCTGCCTCTAGGGCCAGTGCAGAGTCCGAAGACCGGTGCAAGCTCAGGATCTCCCGGCCTCACTGCGGGATCTATTCCCCGGGAAATAGAGGGCTCCCAAATGCCCTTAAACCTCAATGTTGATCACCACCACCCCGTTCCTGCCTTCCCAACAGTCACAGCTGGCACCAAAGGAGCAGGCGGGGGGTGGGGGGAAGAGAGGGGAGAAGTGGGCCCAGGACCCGTCAGGGAGGATATAGGCTGAGAAGCTTGGTGTTCCGGTGCGAGTGGCGGGAGTAGTGTTTAAACAGATGGCACTCCCTCCCCCGCCCCAACTCCAGCCTCATACCTACCTCCCTGTGTCAGGAAGGGGGCCAGGTGCCACCTCTCCACCTGTCCCTCCCTATCCTTGCCACTTTCAGTTCCAGGCTTGAACCCAGAGGTTCAGCACTTCTAGCCCGTCCAACACGCCCCCAGCACCCTCAGCGCAGAATAGGTATCACTTGTGTGTTGTATTTAACTGCTTGAGAACAGCTGTGATTGTATGCCTCCATGTCACATGCTCACACTCACACTCACACAGTGGGCTGACCAGTCTTCAGTGCTGCCCAAGAGCAACCCCAGGGCACACACACACACACACACACACACACCCCTCATACTCCCTCTCACACACATTGTCTCTCACTCACACACTCCCTCCCTCTCTCTCATACACACATACACTCTCACACATGCTCTCAGGTTGCTGGGGTCAGCAGGGTGCTTAGCCATGGAAGAATCTAGAAGCAGGACCCTGGATGGTACACAAATGCAGGAAGCTGTCCTCATGATAGGGAGCCACTGGGGCACTGGGAACCACAACAGGCTTTGGAATCGATGGACAGGAGTTGGTGACCTTGGCTTCATCTCCTAACAGTGTTGGGAGCTTGGACAAGTTATCTCCCCTGGTGGACCTGTTTTCTCATCTGTGAAGTGGAGATCGTAACACTTCCTTTGCAGAGCTGTTCTGAGTGTTGAATGAGGTACGGAGTGCCCTGCAGAGGCAGTCTTGGGGCTGTTTGGACTTGCCTTGGGGTAGCGGTGAGGATAGGGGCGTGGAGAGAAGATGGGGCACCAGGCCCCCTCCCCACTTCAGCCAGAGCAACTCCACTTATACTTGCTTTATCTGCTGGACTGCCCTCCGAGGTTCCCTTTACACAAAGGTTTCCGCAGCTCCGAAGAGTTTGAAAACGCCCGTTTGGCACAGGTGTGCCCCGTCCGGAGTCTGGCACAGAGAAGGTGCTCAGTCATCGTTTGCTTCCTGCCCTTTGTCTGCCTGCCAGTCTTGAGAGCTCAGCGAGGGGGTAGGGTGTGGGCTCGGGGAGACAGGCACTTATCCTGAGTGTGTCCGAGCAAAGCGGAAACAGACTGGCAGGGACCTGTGGCCGGGGCTGGAGACTCCGGGGACGAGCCTGCTGCTGCCCGTCTGCCGTTGCCCACCAGCAGTGCTGGAGAGAGTGGGGTGGGTGTGCGTGTGTGCGTGTGTACGCATGTATGTGATGTTTGTGCGTATCTGTGTGTTCTGTCTCTATGTCCCTGTGTACATGTGTGGTCTAGTCTTGTGTCTCTGTGTATATGCATGTGTCTGTATATGAGTATATCTGGTCTTTGTGTATTGAATATATGCCTCTGTGTGTGTGTGTGTCTGTGCCTTGTGTCCCAGCCCTGCCTTGTTTCCCCGTGATCTACCAGGAGCCCTGCACCCTGGATCATTCACCTCCACCCCACAGTGGTCAGAATTATCTGTTGTCTCTCTTACCATAAGTAATTACCAGACATCATGGGTAATACAATCCCTCTGCTCATCCTAAACTTTGACGTAATCCAGACTTTTATCAGTCACCTCTGGGCTCAAGGGCCCTGGGCACCCCCTGGGGCCTGAGACCTGCAGCCTCAGAGGAGACATGGGTCAGGGAGGGCCTGGTACCAGGAAGCACCTAGGGTTGCCCTCGGGGAGCATTAGAGGCTGATCAACCCAATCAGATGTACATTGAGCCAAGGCCACTGTGTGCTAAGGCCTTGTGTGAACGCACATCCCCACCCCCCCAGAGCTTGGGTCAAAGGTTGGAGCTTATTTCCTCCCTGACACGAGGCAGTTGGTATCCAGTCTTGCCCTGCGTCCATTCCCATTGTGTATTTAACACCACGTGCCAGGCATTGTGCTAAGTGCTGGGGAGGCAGGAATAAAAACACCGCCTTTGCCGAGCTCCCTGCCCAGCTGAGTGCAGCGGGGGATGTGCTCACAAGCTGCATGGGCCAGTTGTCTCCCCATAACATCTGCCCTGTGACACATTCTAGAATACCCAGGATGGAGGAGGCCTTTTTGTCAAGAGCAAGGCCGGAGTGGAGCTATGCCAGGCCTAGAGCTGGCCCTGTGGACCCTGAGCCAGCCAAGCCTGGCCCCGGCCAGCTGCCCTGGTGCAGGGGTGCAGGCACAGGCTGGCACAGGCTGGCACAGGCGGACACAGGCTGTCACCATTCAGGGCCGGTCCTGGGAGAACGTGGGGGGCTCATAATCTGCTTGGGGTTCCGGGAGACCAGGGGGAGCTGGCCGAATTGTTGGGCCCAGGAGACAAAGGACCTGGAGGACAGCTGGGGGATGGAAGGCTGTGAGCTGGACTCCAGGGTTTGCTGGGCTGAGGACCCTTGCACAGAGGCGTCGGAAAATGAAAGACACACTCCGCCCAAGTGCCTTCCCTTGGGGTACTGAGCTCCTGGCCCCAAGCCTGTCTCTCCTTCCCCCTGGACAATGGAGATTCGAGCAGCTTTGGGATGGGTGGTGGTAGGAAAAGAAGGAGTTTGGAGCCCATTTGAGGGCAGAGACTAAGTGACTTGTTATAAGCTGACAGGTATTATAGGAGCCCTTCGGGTCCCCCCCGTGCTCCACCTAGCAGCGCAGCACACTGGCTTAGTGGGGTGGGCTCTTGCGTTGACAGGCCTGACAATTACTAGCCAGTGTAACCTTAGTATAACTAACCAGCGTAACCCCAGTTATTACGTTCATTACTTAACCTCTCTGAGCCTCAGTCTCTATCTGCAAAATGGGGATGAGAGGGGTAGTACCCACCTCCTGGGACCCCTGTGAGGTCAGCACAATTCCTAGCCCACAGTAAGTGCTTGGGAAAGATCAGAGCTCATCACTGAGAACCCTCATGGGCCTCGAGCACGGACCCCAGCACACCAAGGGACACACAAGTGTGTCGACAGACACTGTGCCCGGCTGTGAGTCGGGCTCACTTCCACACAGTCGCGACATCCGGCCAGGCTCACATGTGTCGAGAACGCTGAGAGTCTCCCACAGTCTCCCTGGGCGGGTGCCTTCCTGCTGTACCCCACAGGCGTGGCGGGCCTGGGCCAGCACCGGCGGGCATGCCGTTCCAGACAAGGCACAAGGACACACAGAGACACACCCAGACACCACGTGTTCAGGAGAGCATGGGGCTCGGACACCCACGTGGGCTCCCCCAAACAGGTGCTCCTCCTCAGCCACCCCACCTCCTGCCTGTGGGGTGTACGATGGGAGGGGGACTCTACCTACAAAAGGAATTGCCACCTGGGACGGGACCACTGTCTTTCGGGAAGGTCTGAGCCATGCCCACACCCCATGGAAGGATGGGGTGTCCTCAGTGGCCTGGTGGGCCTGCGTGCCTGGTGGCAGGAGCTGGCAGGAAGAGGACTGGAGCTGAGAGGCCTCGGTGCGGGCGAGGCTGGTGCCCTGAGCTGGAGGAGGTCCTTCGGGCATATTTGGGTGGGATAGGGACCTTCTCAGTCCCCAGGGGGGGACAGGGACTGCTTGGTGACAGGGCAGCCTTGCAGCTGGGTCCCTCCCCAGCCTGCTCTGTGTGCTTCCTCTCTCTTCCCACCCCTCGGTGTTCTCTGCAGGCTCTTTGTATTTGCAGCTGGTTCCCTGAGGCCCCAGCCCTGGCACTGCCGTGCCCTCTGGGGAGAGCTGTGACTCCCAGGCTCATGGGTTTGCCTGAGCTTGCGGCATGGGGCCGGGGAAGTCCGGCCCTTGATCTGCAGCCGGGAGTCTTTGGCCCTTCTGTCCCCACCCTCTCTACTGAAGAGACCCCTCAAAGTGGGGAGTGGGCAGAAGGGGAGAGCCTTGCATTCTCCTGGGAGGACCTGTGGGTGGGCAAGTAGCACCCAGACTCGAGGTTTTCCTACTTGCCTGCCTACTCCGTGTGGGGTCTGGGGGCAGAACGAGTGAGGGCTTTGGGAGGAGGGCCCCTTTTGAGACATCAGGCGTAGGAGCAATTGTTTCAACTTGGTTCAGAAGATCCAAATCGGGAAGAAACTAGTGGAGCAACTTTGCATGTCCCCTCATCTCTGCTGAGAGGTGACTCCCTCTAATTCCTGGACAGGCTGGTTCAGAACCAAGCCTGGTCCATGTGGGTTTGAACTTGCTCCTCCCCTCAGGCTAGTTTCCGCTCTAGGGCCCAGATTAACTGCACCTGTTGGGCTGCACCGCAGGAAGGCCACCCTTCAGCCAGAGCCAGGGTCGGGGAGCATTTTGGTCTATGAGGTCGGCAGACATTCAGAGGATGTGGGCTGGGCTGGAGGAGACCCAGCAGGTTTCATCTGGATGGGTGCCCCAAGTGTTGGGTGGGGCTCATCGGATAAAGATGCTGAGGTGCACTTGGGTCTGCATGTGTTCTGGGATGGAGTGTATTCAGTTTTGGGTGAGAATGTCACACACTTTTGCCTTTGTTTGCATCCTCTCTGGGTAAACAAGGAAACATGGGCTCACTTTGTATCAAGAGAACTCATTAAACCCATGGAAGTACTTCTTTACTCCAGGACAGTTACCACTGGGGCACAGAACCCATGGAAACTCCCATGAATGTTCCAAGTTAGCAAAGTCCTGGGGGGTTTGGTCTAGATTAGGGAGGTCCAGAAGGTTGAGAGGTGGCCAGCATGCAGGAGGGAGAGAAAAGGATGTCTGTCTTCTTATGGATTCCTGAGTCACCTCCCCCTGTACCATTTGCAAGAGGATAACCTGAGGCTGGGAGAAATTAACAGGTCACCTAGCCCAACCTCTACTTCTAGGCAGGACTGTCTCTAAGCTTGGACAGACTCCAGCTCTCCACACCCTCATAGAGTCATTGGAAAGGAGGTTGCCCTACTTCCTCATGGCACGTCTTCCTGGTGAGGAAGTGTCTCCTGCAGTCTAGCTTCAATCCCTCCTGCTTCACTGGCATATCTTTTTCTCTAGTTCTTCTTTCGCTGTGTATCAATCCTCAACCCTGTGGTTCCAACCTCAGGCATAAATGTGTGTAGATAAGCTTTCTCACAAACATTTGGCTGAGGATGTTTCTGGGAGGTGAGGCACAGTGCATTCTCCAAACCACCCCAAAGGTATTGCTTCCCTGATGGCCTTAAAGTCAGAGAGGATACCTTGGGGGCACCTCCTTCTTTGTACTTACTCCTGAGGAGCAAGTCTGGTCAGTCGGTCAGAGACAATGTGTGCAACCATCCCGTTGAGCACACTTCTTCAGAGGCCCATCCCACACGTGTCTCTATTTGAACAACTGCTGGCAGAGAAGGTGCTGGAATGGAGTTGCATAAGGAGTGAAATCTGGCAGGGGGAACGGTGCGGGGTAGGTGGAGGAGTGCATTTGACCAGGAAGGGAATGTGAGGACAGAGCTTGGCCGGGTGGGGCATAGAAGACGGGTGGGGAATAAGAGAGAGAGAGCAGGGGACACCTTTGCTAGGGCAGTGTGCCCCTCCTTCCCTCACGGCTCACGGTGAGCCCCAGAAGGACAGGTGGATCTTGGGTGACTTTGATGCCATGGGCTCTGCGGCCCCTCCCTGTCTGTCTCACCTCCCACCTCCCTCTTGCTGGCTGGTGACTCCTGATAGATCTCATGGGAAATTAGGAAGAACTTTGACCTTGTGGTCAAAGCCTTACTTGAGTGGTCCTGCAGCCCGGCTAGAAGGGGTTAACTGTGGGGCACCCTGGGGAAGGGCTTGGATGCTGCTGTGTCTAAGGGCAGAACTCCCTCCCCCCGAGGACAGGAGTCAGGGCACCATCTCCCTGCTCCACCTCCAGCCTCTCCCACAGGTGGCCCACCCTTTGCTGCCCTTGATCTCCAGTGGCTCTGAGTGCAGCTGGGAGGCGGGGACTCAGAGGCTAAGTGGAGGTAGGGGCTCTCTGGCCAAGAGGTTGGGAGAGGAGCCTGAGACTGCTGCCCAGAATGAGGTCAGATCACTGACCTCCTGGGTTATTTGGGCTCTTCCTCCTCCTGCTTCCCTTTGAGTAGAAGAGAAAGGATGCCAGCTGGACTGGGAAGGGAGTTTGGGGCCTTGGGGAGTCAGGCTGAAAGGAAAGGGTGATAAGAGTCTGACCAGTTGCAGGCTGGACATGAAGTGGGGGAAGTTAAGGGCAGGAAACCTGGGGGCTAAAAAAACCTGCCCTTCTCCAGGGCAGGGGCCATGGGTACTCACAGCTCACTCCATCCTGGTCTGTCTAGATTCCCAAACCTCCAAACAACCTTGACTGACAACTTTTCCTCCTGGGACACAGGCTCAGCCCCCAGTGCTCTGTGGCTGAAGGGTCCCTGGCTTTGTGCCTGTGTAGGGTCAGGACTCTCTCCTTCCACAGGCACTGTCTCAGCTTACCCGTTTCCTTGCCTCCCAGACCTGGGAATCCCTCCTGGAGAAGGTGATGGGATTCATCTCTGGACACTGGCTGGGGCTGCTTCCCCCACCCCTGGCTATTATGTAAGCCCCACGGTGCTGGACAGAAGGATTGCCCTCTCTTTCTAGACCCCCTAAACGGTGCCCCTCCCTCTTCTAGCCTAGCCCCTTTCCCCACTGGAAAGCCAAACTTCTGCAAATCCTTTCTTCCCACCAGTGAGGATGAGGGGGAGGGATTCGAGGAGAAGATAAGGTTGGGGAGGGGGGAGGGGATGTGACTTGCCTCAGTTTCTCCTCCCTATGTCCCCGCTCCAGGACAGGGCTTTGCCCAAACTTGTGCTCCAGTCTCTCCTTGTCTCCCACAGCCTTCCCCTCTGTCGAACAGAAGCAAGACTTTGCAAAGAGGTCACCCTGCACAGGCAGACCCAGGAGGACCTCAAGTCTGGGCAGTCAGGCTCAATTCCATCCAGGGATATCTGGGGGCAGGTCAGGGTCTGGGACTTGGCCTCATGGATGGTCAAGCCCTGGACCAGGCGTGCGGGGCAGGCCCATAGCCTCTGCCCTCTCCGGAGGCAGTTGTTGCTACCAGCCTGTGGCTTGAATTCCTGTACACGCTGCTGGGGTCCAGCTTCCGGGCCAGGCTTGGCCTGCTAGGGCCCTCAAGGATGCCACCCACGTAGGGCGGAGGGGATCTCCAGTCCTGGTGGCCCCTGTGGGGCTGGGGTGAGAAGTCAGACTGGCCCCTGCCAGCCAGCTGGGGTTCCTGCCCTGTCCCTGCCCCCTCCCAAGTTGCCAGGAAACTGAACACGGAGCCCCTGCCCACAGCAGCGCCCTGGGAAGCCCCAGGACTGGAGGAGACAAAAGCGGTTGGCACCTACCTGGGGTGAAAGAAGGGTGTTGGCTGGGGTAGGTGGACGCTGCTCATGCCGGGGAGCCAGAGCCAGCCCAGCCGCCAGCCCCCTGGGCCGCCCTCCTCTCCTCCCAGCTCGCCTCAGCCTCAGCTGATCCCTGCTGTCCTGGCGCGGCAGCGGCGGCAGTGGCGGTGGCGGGTGAGGGCGCGCGTGTGTGTGTGTGTGCGCGCTGGAGCCACTGCAGCATCTCTGCATCAAGATGTGCTCCTCCCTCTCCCAGGCTCCGCTCACTGGCTGGCTCCCGTCCTCAGCCAACGCTCGCTCGGGGCCCTGGAGACGGCTTCCTTCTGCCCCCCTCCCACCCCCTTCCCGTCCCCACCCTCCTGGCTTTACCTCATTTGCTGTCATTTAAGGGCTAGGGAGCGAGCCAGGGCGCCCGCGTCTTCCATAATGCATGGGCAGCTCAGCTCCTGGCTCTGTCTGGCCTGCCTGCCCCCACCTTCCCTGCCCAGCCCAGAACGGAAGGGCTGGAGAGGGGTGCGGTGAGGAGGCAAAAGAAAGTGGCTCCTATCCTCAAACCCTAGAGACCTATGGAGGCAAACTCCTTGTTTCCTCCAGAAATCCCCTATTAGAGGAAGGACTGCAAATCAGAAATCCCCAGTTAGTGGTGCAAAGCAAGTGGGGTGGAGGGCTGCCTCCGTTGCCCACCTTACGTGTTTATTTTTATTGTTTCCCTTGCTTATAAAAGTAACACGGGCTCTTGGTCAAAATATCCAAACATTAGAGGAAATTTAAAAATAGATAGTGAAAGTACCTTAACAAATTTAAATCACATGCCTCCAGGTTTATTATTTTCATGAATATAATTTCATGGGTTATTAGTATTATTTTATGCAAATGATCACACAATACATCATGATTTGCAAAATATTTTAAAATTATATGATAGATCTTGGGCACCTTTTCACATCAGTGCATATGGATCCAAGCCCATTTTCAATCAGCCAGCAGTGTGTTGTCACGAAAAGCTCACTAGATTGGGGGTCTGAATGTCTGAAAGGTAGTCTGGGCTCTCCTAGTGACTGGCTGTGTGTTCTAGGGTAAGTGCTCTGTCCTCTCTGAGCCTCACTGGTAACCCGAAGGGGTTAAAGATGGCCAAGGCCCCTGCCAGCTCTGAGATTATAGGTGCTCACCTAGGTGAGTGACACATCTCTCCTGCTCTGCTCCTGTCATGTGGCAGGTGTGCCCAGGAAGGCTGGGGCCTGGAGGAGGAGGAACAAGCCATCTGTGGTGGCAGTGGGCCCCGTCAGGCTGTCACTGTCCTCTCACCCCCCTCTGGTCCACCTGCTGTCCAGCTCGCACAGACAAGACTGGTGAGTGGTCCAGATGCTAGAAACAGCTGGCAGGGCCAGGCCAGCGTCAGAGTTTTCAATAAGCATACCTGTCAAGCCTGGAACATGGCTCCATGTTTTCCTGAGTGGAGGTGGTCACAGGGGCTTGGGACAGACTTGGGCCCACAGAGAAGGGCCTGGAAAGGGAGAAGGAGATGTGGTGTGGAGGAGGGTCTGCTGCGCAGCCTCCAAGGCCTGAATGCCTGCCCAGGTCCCATATGTTCTCCCCTCCGGTCCTCCTGCCGCCCCTCCATAGAGCTTTCCCAAATCGGGAGACAGTCTTCATTGTTCCTGATGGAGACTGTGTGAGCCACGTCTCTTGGATAACTTGGACTGCTGCTGTGCAAGTCCCTTCCAGGATGTCCTTCCTTTTTCTGCCTCTGCCCACATTGTCCTTGTCTGTTTGTCTGTCTGTCTTCCTGGGGCTGGCACGTTGACCCCGAGCTCCTGAAGTGAGCCCTGCCCTCTGACCCCACCCAGGTCAGCCCAGGCTCTGAGGAGAGGGCTTCGAGTTCTCTCCAAGCAGAAACGGCTGCCCAGAGGGGATGGCTCAGCTGCTGCCCTGGGACTGACGGATCAGCCATTGGCTGACTCAGGGGCCAAGGGTCTGGAAATGCATGCAAGGAGGATTGCTTTAGATTGACACTGCTGTCTTTGTGACTGTTTTAGGACAGCTGCTGCCCTTGTGGTGGGAGCTGGGTCCTTGGGGAGGCCACAGTTCCCGTCCCAATGACACAGGTGGCTGGGGTCTCTAAGATGCTCTCAGATCCCTCTGCAACCTGCCTGCCCTGCCCTGCCCTGCCCTGCCCTGCCCTGCCCTGCCCAGGTGGGCTCCAGCAGCCACAGTAAGTGAAAACAAGAGTGCTAACTAAGCCTAGGACTGGATTTGGGGAAACATTTCCCAAAGTTTCATCTCAGATGGATCTGGGGGGTTTGGGAGGCGCCTCACTGCTGGCCTCTACGGTGCATCTGTTTCTGACAAGAGAGTGAGCTGAGCATTTGGGGGTCCAGGCTGAGTTTTGCTTGTGGGTCCATTAGTTCGATAATGACAAAAATATTTTATAATGGTATTATTAATTATTGTGTAAATTATTAATAATAACTTGAGTGTCTCCAACGTGCCAGGAACTGTACTAAGTGCTTTACCTGAATTATCCACCCAAGGGGGTATGTGTTGTTATTATTATGCTCACTTTACAGATGAGGCTCAGAGAGATTAAGGAACCTGCTCAAAGTAAACAAGTGGAGAAGCAGAGACTGCTGGTCTGGCTCCAGGCGCCCATCACCTGCCCTTCTCAGGTGGGCAAAGCAGGGGACAGGACAGTTCACTCTTTTTTGGTGCCTGTCAGATCCCAGAATCCTCAGCACGGTTGACTGTAAGGGGCCCCTCTCCTTTCTGTAGCTAATCAGTGTGTCTCCCTGTTGTCTAGAGCGGGACACCTCATCTCCAAGTTGAGTTTCCACAGACGTCCAGATGGGGCAGAGAAGGGCCATCCGAAGATGATCAGGCAGCTAATCTAACGGGTCACTGATCTGTCTGTAAGCATGTGGTGATCCCAGAGTGGGGGGTCACAGAAGGCATCCTGAGGGCCACCCAACCATGCCCAGACCATCTGCTCCTTCCTCCAGAGGCCCTACCAGTGGATCTCCAGTGGTCAAGGAGGGGCCTCGGGCCAGCCCCAGGGGACCAGTGGAGAGGAGCTGAGACCTTGCCAGGCCCCAGGGCCCTGACGGTGTTGATCTCCTCCCTCGTCAGTGACAAGCCTCACATAGCCTTTCCTGGCCCCTCCCCCCCGCCAGCCTCTTTACCTCTGGTTTCAGGCTTCAGACCTTTTCTAGAGCTCCCAGGAGTGTTTATGTGTTTATGGAGCCGTGTCTCTGCCTAGAACAGTGGGGGATTCGAGAGCCACAGGATGTGGTCTGCCTTCAGTGTGCCTGTAACCTTTCTGGAAGCAGTCTGACGGTGGTAACAGGACGGTCCGTCCACAGCTTTGGGGAAGAGTGACAGGCAGGTTGGGCAAAGCTCTGAAACCGGACCAGCTTGACACATAGTCGTGCTACTTCTGGGCTGCGTGGCCCTGGGCAAGCCACTTACCTCCTCAGAGCCCCAGGTTCCCCATTCGGAAAATGGGGATTAAGACACAAACCTCGCTGAGTTGGTGTGAGCGTTGAATTAAGCACATAGTAGGTGCTCAATAAACGTCACTACTTCCCTTTGGACCCTTTTAGGATTCAGCTTCGCCATCTGTAACGAGGGTGGGCACCTACGAGGCTGAGCCCTTCTCCACTTTGAGGGTTGGGTGGCTCTGGATTCACATTCACGAGAGCTGGACTCTGTCACTACCAGCTGGATGACAATGGCAGGTCACTGAAGGACACTTAATTGCTCTGGGAATCCAGTTCCTCATCAGTAAAATGGGAATAATCCTATTCCTACTTAGAATAGTTGTAAGGACATGTGGATAAAACATGATTTTAAAAGCAGTTTTTGTATGAACAAGTGCCATGCAAAATACTGGTTATAATTCCCTCGACTGTGCAGTCTCTGAAGGCAGAGCTTATCTCACTAATGTCTCCTCCCCCCCCCCGCCAGCCCCTGGCTTAACATAGTGACTGGTGCCTAGTAGAGACTCAAATAACTATTTGTTGACTGGTGAATGAACGGTGGAGAATAACCTCTGTGACAGTTCAGATGGGGGGAGAGAGGGAGCTAGGAGGTGGGTGAAGGTTTCCATCAGTGGGGCTGGGGTGGGGTGCATCTTGAATTGGGCCTGGATGGACAGAGCGGAGGTGGAATGCATTCCTGCCATGGGGGTGTTGGCGACTGGAAAGAGTATGATTTGTGCAGGTCTAGGAGGAGCCAAGTTGAACTGAGTGGGGGGCTGGAAATCTCACTACTCCATCCACATTTGCCTTCCTAATTTTGCTTGAGGGCCTGAAGGGGTCTGCGGCCCGGAGGGGCCTCATTATTCTCTTAGCCATTTCAACTCAGGGCTCTCGGAGCTTCTTTTCAGGCTTATAATAGACAATGCTAATGTCATTATTAATATTTAATAGTAATGATGCTAATAATGCCCTGCATTTATGTGGTCTCTCCAAAGAGCTCAAAGAACCCTGAGATCTTTTTTTATGAACAATTTGGCCAGTGTGGGAGGTGGGAGGGTGGGAGGGCAGGGGCAGCAGAGAAAGGACTGAGTCATAGGGAAACTGAAGCCCGGAAATGTTGGGCCAAGGTCACAGAGTGGTGGAGGTGGAGCTCGGACTAGGATTGGGTGCTTGGGTTCCCTGCCTCTCCAGGACATCTGGGTCTGAGGAGGACATCCTTGGTGGGGGAATCTTCTGGCAAAGCCAAATTGTGACCCTGGATGTGGCGGGGCTGCTGAGCAGGGACCTCTGAGTGCTCTTGTCAAAGCCTGTCCTGGGTGGCTAATGTGCAGCCTGGGAACACGGGAGCCGGAAGGGGCAGGTGAGGACACGAGGAGTCCTTGGCCAGATTCTGCAGGCCTCCCTGAGCCTCAGGCCAGGCCCCTGTTCTCCAGTATCCCTGGATGGCTGACGTATAAGCTCCCGGAAGCAGCTTCAGTCAGCCCACGGCAGGCACAGACCCTCTCTCTACTCAGCCTTCTGGTGCTGACGTTGTCAGGGCCAAAAACATACCCCGAATATATAGTTACAAAAAAGCTAGCACATTGGAATTTCAGGGCTGCTGTGTAGCACTGTCCAGGGAACTGCATTTATATACGAACGGTGGGTGGTGCTCCTTGAAGGAGACAGTGCAGAGCGGAGTGGACGGCAATGGGCTTTGGCATCTGACAGCTGTTGATTCCAACCCCACCCACTCTATTGATCGGCTGGCGACCTTAGGCTTCCCTAAGTCTCAGTTTCCTCGTCTGTAAAATGGAGATGAGATTACCTGCCTCAAAGGGCTGTGTGGATCACACAAGGTGAGGTACACATGTTGGACAGCAGTGGAGGGGGCAGTGGGAATCTCGAGGTCCTGGCACCCTTGGAGGGAGTGTCCAGTGTGGGCAACGCCAGCGGTGGCATCCTGATCAGGCTGTTCCTGAGATGTGACCTCCATGTGTCTCTGCTGGCTAACCTCCCTCAGTTTCTGCCCGTTTCTGAGTTGGCTTCTATAGCCTCCTCTGACTCTGTGAACCATCTGATAACCTTCTGGTGAATTTCCTTTTTGCTTATGACGGCCAAAGTCTGCTTCTGCTGCCTGCAGCCAAGAACCTTGACTGATTCTGGACTTAAAGTTCCTAGCACAGGGCCTGGAACAAGAGAAGTGCCCAGTCAATGATAGCCAGAAGTTGTTAGAAAATTGTTGTATCCACCCACCCAACCACATCCGTCCTTTCATCCATCCATCCGTTTCACAAGCAAATATCGAGTACCTCTTGTACCAAGCACCGTACTGAGTGCTGGGGACACTGAGGAGAATAAGACATAGTATGAACCCTTGAGCTCACAGTGTAATGGTGAGATGACACA
Source organism: Eubalaena glacialis (assembly GCF_028564815.1). NCBI lineage: Eukaryota > Metazoa > Chordata > Mammalia > Artiodactyla > Balaenidae > Eubalaena > Eubalaena glacialis. The sequence continues at coordinate 34,134,514 of NC_083718.1, forward strand.
AAAAATAATCAGAATACATTCCGGCGAGTGCTGCAATCCAGGCTTGCACAAAGTATCATGGAGGGGTACCTGCCTTGGCCTAGTGAGGCTTGGGAACAGAGAAGACATTTTAACTGAGTCCTGAAGGAAGACTCTGAGCTCACCAGATAGGTCAGCTGTATGAGGCATGGGCTGGGAGGGGCAAGGAGGGCGTGGTTCCGGAAGAAGCAACGTTTTGTGCACAGGCGGTAGCACGGCAGAGCAGTGAGCGAGTTTGGGGCGGGAGTTGGTCAGCATGTCTGGAGTTGAAGGAACAAGGAACAGGTGAGGCTGGAGGAGTAGACTGCGGTCAGTCCTCGAGGAGCCTTATGAGCCCTGCAGGGGCTTTATCTGAGAACAGTGGAGGCAGTCAGAGGGGTCTGAGCCGGCAAGAGACAGGCTGAGACGTATGCTTTGGGAAGTTCACTTTGGGGTGGTGGGGAGGGTGGAATGCCTAGAGCAGACGCAGACCTGGAGGTGGGGACCCGGGCTAGTCAGGCACTGTCAGAGGAGAAGTGACAGGGATCTGGAAGGATCCTTGGGCTCAGACCTGCATCGGCCAGCCAGAAGTCTTCACTTGGGTGCCCATGGGCCTCTCACATCTCTAGGTGGGACGAACCCCCTGTCCCCAACCCCGTGATGGTCCGTTTTGTGTGTCAACTTGGCTAGGCTACAGTACCAAGTTGTCTAATCAAACACTAATCTAGGTGTTGCTGAGAAGGTATTTTGTAGATGTGGTTAACATCCACCATCAGTTGACTTTAAGTAAAGAGGTTACCCTCCATAATGTGCGAGGGCTTCATCCAGTCAGTTGAAGGGCCTGAAAAGCACAACTGAAGTTTTCCTGAGGAAGAAGAAATTCTGCCTTCAAACTGCAGCATCAGCTCTTACCAGAGTTTCCAGCCTGCCAGCTTGCCTACAGAAAACAGACTTGCCAGCCCCCGCAATTATGTAAGTCAATCCCTTGAAATAAATCATATGTGTGTGTGTGTGTATGTGTGTGTGTATGTGTGTATATATGTACATACACATGCACCTGTGCACACACATCTTACTTGTTTTGTCTCTTGGGAGAACCCTGGTTGATACATCCCTCTTTGCCCTGTCCACCTGCTTCTCCTCCTGGGTTCCCTGTCCCATGAATGGCACCCCCCAGACCTTCACATCCTCTGTGACTTCTCCCTCCCTCACCCTCACTCCTGTGTCTTGCCAACCACTCAGTCCTCCCACTTTGCCTCCCAAGGGCCTCTCCTATACATGTCCCGCCCCACCCTGCCTCCCTCCCACAGTCTTAGCTCTGACCCTCACCTGTTTTCACCTGAATTCTTACCATCTGTCCTCCCAGGCTTTCTGTTTCCAGTCTTGCCCCCTCCCATTCACCCTCCAGACTGCAGTCAGAGGGAGCTTCCTAAAATGCAAATCAGATCATGCCACTTTCCTGCTAAAAATTCTTCAGCTTCCCTTGCCTCCAGGTTGATGGCAGGCTCCTTCCTGTGACACACGGGCTATTGTCATCTGGCCCCTCTTTAGCTCAGCCCTTGTCTTGCATATCCCCAGCTCACTCAAGGCATATTGACCTGCCTGCCCTTTTTGGAAGGGGCTGGACTCTCTCATTTCACTCTTCTAGTGTTGTTCCTTGTTTGAAATGGTTATCTTTCTCCCTTAGGTATACCTGGCTAAGTCCTCCTTGCTCTCAAGGATTGGCCCAGAGGTCCCACTTCCAGGAAGCCTAATCTGCCCCCGACTCTCTTGGGCACTAGGTGGCCCTCTTCAGTGTCCTTGTCACTTCATAGGCAACCCTCTCACTAATCTGTATGGGGATGGGGTGTCTCACCCTGTGTCTTATACCTTTGCACCCTCAGCATAGTATCTGGTGCTCAATATATATTTGTTAAATGGCTTGATTAGTGGGTCATCCATTCTACTCTGTGGTTCAGGATGGGGCAGAGGAGACCATGCTGGGCCACATTTGGCTACCTCCCTCCCCAACCTGGTGTTGTGATCCCTCTGAGATCCTTGAGTCCAAGTGCTAAGTGTGTGTTTCAAAGTTTCAAATAGTTGGAAAAAAAAAAGAAAAAAGTTTTGTGACACTTGACAAAAGAATATGAAATTCAAATTTCAACGTTCATAAATAAAGATTTATTGGAACGCAGTCACACTTGTTCATTTGTGTATTTCTGGCCACTTTCATGCTGCACTGGTGGTGGAATAGTTGCCACAGAGGCTATATGGTCTGCAAAGCTGAAATTATTTACTAACTGGCCCTTTACAGAAAATGTTTGCCAATGCCTAGTTTGAGCCATCCCTTTGTCACCTAGAGCCTGGGAATCAGAAACGTGGGAGGTGTCAGTCACTGATGCTCAGGTGTCAGTTTTCTTTCTTGCCTTAGCTCAGTGGTTCTCAACCAGGGGACATTTGGAGATGTCTGGAGATGTTTTTCATTATCACGATGGGTGTGTGTGTTGGGGGGGGTGTGGAATGTGTGTTAGGCATCTAGGGGGTAGAGATCAGGGATGCTGCTCAATAGCCTATTAAACATTGGGCAGCCACACAACTAAGAATTACCTAGCCCTAAACGTCAGCAGTGCCGAGGTTGGGAAACCCTGTGCAGAAGCTCAGGACAGGGCAGGCCAGATTCCTGGTAGGTCTTCTGGATTGAGGGCCCAACCAGAACTTCCACTGCCCTGGAACTGAGCAGTCCAAGGACACAGTCCTTGTATAGGGAAGGGGGCAGTGGGCAGGCCAGCTTTCTTCTTGCCCCCTGAGTCTCCTGTACCTGTTAGGGGCCTGGATGGGCCTCCAATGAAAGAATAGCCTCTTCCCCTATAGCCCCCTAAGGAACAGGACAGGTGCCTACCTGCTTGGGCAAGTGAACTTGGTTTCAGAAGGGGAGATGGTTATCGAGGCTGCCAGCTGAGGTCACAGGGAGGGGTGCCAGGACCAGGGATGTAGAGGAACTGGAGGTGTTCCCAGGGGACCAGGTGATCAGGGTGTCCAAATTGGCAGAAGGAACGTGAGGCAGGGGGAGCCCCAGGGAAGGGGCTGGCACTGCTCCCACCCAGCCTTCTGGAGAGTGAGAAGAACAGATGCTGTGACTGTCAGATGAGATGCTCCTGGCACTTGGGGAAATTGCAAAATTAACAAAAGGACAGTTGCTTTCAGGGAACACAAGCAGCAGCGCAGTGTGTACAGCTGGGCTGGCCTCTGGGGACTCCCTTTCCTTGGAAGGGCACAGAGCAGGGGTCCTCCTGCCTGGCTTCTGGGCTGCTTGTGGATTGGGATTAGGGAGAGGGAGGGCTGAGGCCGAGCGTCAGGCCTGGGGGTAGAACAGGGTCAGGTCAGATTCAGGGCCAGGGTACATGTGGCTTGGAGTCTGGTAAGTGGCAGGGCTGTTTGGAGGTCATCTCATCTATCCTCCTGTCTCTGGGTCCAGCCTCAGCAGACGGTGTCTTGCCGGCTGAGGATCCAAACAGAGGGGCCCTCAGCAGGAATGAGAATCCACCAGCTGTTACTTGCAAAGCCCCCAGAAGCAGCAGCCAGCACTCTCTGGGAGCTTCATGGACAAAGAGGCATGTGCCTGAGGGTCTGCAGGGAGCCTGCACTTTCTCCTGGTAGAGAGTGGGGGCAGCAGGAGTGGCCGGAGCTGGTGTGGCCTCATCCTGGATGCTTACCTGGGACAGGGAGGGGATTGTGACTAAAACCATGTGGCTGGGAGTAACTGAGGAAGGGTCAGACTAGAGCAGGTTCGCTGCGTCCGGCTTAGAGGCAGGCGGATTGGACTCCACGCTTCTAAACCTATTAAAAGAACAGGAAAAGAGAAGGACGATAAGCAATTTCCTAAGTGGGGATGCTTTTAATTGCAATGTGGAGCTAATTTAGACCCAAAGAAAACTCCTTCTTTTTTAAAAAATTGAAGTATAGCTGATTTACAATATTGTGTCAGTTTCAAGTGTACAATATTGTGTTAGTTTCAGATATATATATATATTCCAGAGTATTTTCCATTATAGCTTATTATAAGATATTGAATGTAGTTCCCTGTGCTATACAGTAAATCCTTGTTGTTTATCTATTTTATATATAGCTGTGTGTATGTTAATCCCATTAAAAGAGTCTGTTTCTCTTTTGTAAATAGCTTCATTTGTATTATTTTTTAGCTTCCACATATAAGTGATATCACGTCATATTTGTCTTTCTCTGACTTCACTTAGTATGATATTCTCTAGGTCCATCCATCCCCAAAAAACTTTCTAACACTGGGATGTCAGACAAGTGACAGGGGAGCGGTGGAATCTCTCTCAGGTGTCAGGGACCTGCCTGCCTGCTCTGGTGACCAGACCTGGCTAAATGTCCCTGGACAGGTGGTCCTGGGACACAGCTTTGTCCTTGCCTGGCAGACCCTCTGCTTCCTTGTTCCTGGAGCTGCAGCAGCTGAAGTATAGATGGGAGACTGGGGGTGGGGCATCTGGGGACTCCGACGCTCTGGAGGCCCCTGGGCATTGGCCAGCGAGCCCCCGAGAGGAGGCAGTTGCCCCGTCCGTCCATCGGGGAAGTGAACTGGCCATCAACCGATGGCCAGTCATGACTGGGAGGCGAGCAGGGCCAGAGGGCAAGGGGCAGCAGACAGATGCAAGGGGTCATGCTCCTCATTTGCTGGAGTGCCATCCCTTTCCTTGTCAAAAATCTCTCCGGGGGGCCAGCCAGCTGACAGATGCGCCCCGGAAGAAGGGGGGCTGCCGGCCTCCTCCCCATTGGCCAGCCGTCCCTGGCTTCTTCCCCCTTCCCTGACTGTTTCCCTGGAGCCTGCTACATTGTTAGCTGGCACCCCAGGGGACGGACTTCAGATGGAGGGAAGCGGGTGTGTATTTTGTTCTGTGGCGGGGAGGGGGGGGTCTCTGAACCAAGAACCTATTTGGCTAATGAAGTCGTAATTACTCCCGGCCTCACTAATAGGATGAAAGCCGGGGGCTCCGTTAAAAGCCACTGATGGACCCGCGAGAGTGTGCCTGACAGCTCTGAAGAGGGGCTGGACAATCAGAAATGGAAAGGGGTGGATGTCGGGGGGGACTGGGGGTGGGAGGAAAGGGGTGAAGAGGCTCTGCCCTGGTCTGGGGCCTACCTGCTCCTGGGAATGAAAGTTATACCTACGTATTCCTCAGTTTAGGATAAGACGAGTTTCCTGAGAATTATCATATTGTCTCTTCTGCCCCCAACTTTCCCAAACTCAGCACAGCTCCCCGCTGTCTGCTTTGGTGGGAGATAGAGGGCCAGGGGGAGTCTAGGGCAGCTGAAAATCCCAAACTATTTCTACCTGTCTTTAGAATGAGTCTATTTATGTTTGTGTATATATATATATATATATATATATATATATATATATATATATTTTTTTTTTTCCCCCTCGAAAAACCTTCAGCCTTTTCAAATGCAGTCTGGTTGGCCATAATTTGAAATGTGAGCCTGCTTTCCCCAAGGAGGCCTTAGCTAATGTGGAAGGCAAGGGCAGGGCATTCACCGGGGTGGGGGGGGGGTGGCAGAGCCAAATTTGGACTTAGCGTTTGATGTGGGGAACCCATGGGATGAGGGGATGGAACCAGGACTCACACCAGCCCTCACATTCTGTGGGTCCAAGCCACATGCATATAACCGAGAGGGGCTGGGGTGACTCCAAGGACCCTGCCAACTAAAGACTGCCCCAGTGGCTCCTGTGCACACCCAGTCCGGCCCATATTCTATCCCCTGCAGTTAGCCTGTGGCCTTGACTACCTCAGCCACACCAGGGCACAGCCCTGCGGAAAACTTGGGAAGGACACCCATGTGGTTCAGGAAGAAGGACTTTTTGTTTTTTGTTTCCCATGGAGGTTGTTGCTGGGCCTTGGGAGGGAGAAGGATGGCAGATTTTAGCTTCTCTGGACCTAAGAGCTGATTGCATCAATGATGGTCTTTGCCAAACTCCCCTTCCTTGGGGAGAGGTGTGTCAGTGTTGAGCAGGAAGGAGCCCTGAGTCTTATACCTGTGGCCTAGAAGAGGTGGTTTCTCCTGTGCTGAGCTTGGGCATTGGGTTCCTAAATCTCAGGGGAAATGACCCCAGGGAGGTAACTATATCCAACTGCATCTGGACCAGGGCTGTGAGAGCTCATGGAGGGGACATTGGCTGAGTTCTGTCCTGTGGTCATTCTCCCTTGGGACAAACCCAGGCCTTCCAGACATCTAGCCTCATCCTCTTTTGCCACATGGGTTGTCTGGTGGGTAGAGGGTTGTGCTGTGTCCTAACATCCAGGCTGGAGCTAGAAGGGGCAGGAGGGAGGGAGGTGAAAGATGGACAGTCCTTTCCGATAAATGAGAGTGGGTTCCTAGGCATTCAAGGGAGACAAGAGCACTTAGGGGACTCTGGGAAAATTAATTAATGGGGTTGTAGAATGAACCTCTAGCTCTCAATACTCATCACGGGCCCTTATATCCAACCACTTGGAACGTGGTAAACTTGCTTTTAGGAAGACAAAAACTGCCTGCTCCCATCCCCTTTCACCCCACCCTCCCCACCCCCTCACCCCCAACCCAGTTGATGCCCCACAATCTAAACCACTAGCTGGGCAGTAAATACAGTAATGCAGACAGCTTGAATACAAGGAGGGCCTGCTTACCCTGCGGGGACCATTGGGTCCTAAAGATCAGTGGATCACCCACTGTGCATGAGGTACCACAAAGGTACAGAGTCATGAGTTGCTGGTCCTGCCCTCCAGAGGCCTGTAGACTGACCAGGCATAGGGGGGACAAGTTGGGCACTTATGTTGAAGGCCAAGGGGAAGGGGAGGCAGGAAGTTCAAGAGAAGCTCCTTGGAGAGAGACAGACCTGTGGGCCACGGTACTTTTGAAAGGAGGGGTTTGAGCCTGGCTGGAAGGATGGGAAGGACTTTTGAAGGAAGGAGTCAAGGTCAGGGTGAACATTCTAGAAGGCAGGAGAAGGGGATTCATTCATTTATCTAAATTTAACAAATTATTATATAGTGCTTACTATGCATCAGGCATTTTTCATATTTTAACTAATTTGACCCTTACAACAACCTAAAAGGTAGCTACAATTATAACCCCTGTTTTATAGATGAAGAAACTGAGGAAAGCAAGGTTAGGAAACTTGCCCAAGGTCACACAACTAGGACCTTACTGCCCTGTCTGCCGAGCCCTGGCTCTTTCTTGGTACTCAAGGCCGACTTGCAGAAGGATGAGCGCCTATGGCTTCCCTGCCCCTCATCACATGACCAGCGGCTGCACGGCAGCCCAACCCTCTCCTGAGCTCTCCTGGGCTCTCTTGGGGTGGAGTCAGGAGCCCACATGTCCTGCTACAGCAGCGCAGAGCAGGAAGGGATAAACCGTTGCCGGGTCCTGTGAAGAGCTGGCAGGGGCTGCTCTGGCACGAAGCCTTTGAAGCACGTCGCCAGGGCTAATTCTTCACAATGATGCCCATTCATACCCAAGTGTAGCAGTGAAAGCTGAGGTTTCAGAGTCAGAAGGACCTGACAGCTGGTTCTGGCTTTGTCACCTACCTTGGGCAAGTTATTCAGCCATGTGGAGCCACAGTTTCCTCATGAGTAACAGGATATAAAGCTACCTGCCTCAGAGGGCTGGTGTGAGGTTGAGAGAACATTTGCATAAAGTGCGCAGCCCTCTGCTTTGCACAGTTGGCCGGCGTCAACATTATTAGTTACTCTTCTCCTAAGTCACTTAATGTAAATGCATGGTGACCCAAATACCAGCTGGTGCCCTCTTGCCTCTTTGACATCTACATATAAATGGCTTAGTTACCTGCCAATTCCATGGTCTGTGGAAGTCAAAGTCTCTCCCATAATTTTTGCTAATTCCTGAGGTCTTGTGCTCTGACCTCTACATTCTCCTGTGGTCTCTGCTTCATCCTGCGTCAATTTGGATGTAGAATTCACCAACTTTGCTAGTTTTTATAAAACGTCTACTCACACGAAGCTAATTCATCAATTGGGTAGATTTGAGTGACAATTTGGGGGCACCAGGTAGGGCCACATCCCAGAGTGCCCAGCCTTCTCATTATGGCCCTCTAGTCTAGGGGTCCTCAAACTTCAGTCTGCCTCAGAATCACCTAGAGCATTTGTTAAAACACAGATTTCAGAGTTTCTGAGACAGTAGATCAGGGTGGGGCCCAAGAATCTGCATTTTAATAAATTCCCAGGTGATTCTGATGCTACTGGTCTAGGGACCATACTTGGAAACCACTACTCTAATCTTCCTTCTGCCTGTCTCTGCGCCTCAGCTGCCTTTTGCCCTGGATTGCTCCAGAGTTCTCAAATCTCTCCCCTCTGTTATGCAGGATTCTCTTGCTGCTATCTGCAAACTCCCTACCCAGACCAATCCTGGACCCTCCATTTAATAGGATTCAGCCCTGTTAGAGGGCAACTGTGATTTTAAATATATACTAAGTAATTTTGTTTGTCTGTTTCAGAGTGAACTACTCCCCTGTCCTCCAGCCACAGCCCGCCCTCTGCTGTGGTCTCACTTGCGCCTGAGGGGTCAGAGTTCCTGTTTAGGGTGGGTAAGATGAGTTCCCTCGGAGCCTGAGCCAGGACTGAGAGTCTGTTTGTGGACCCTGCCAGACTGTTCCCTGTCTACACAAAGCTGTGCTTCTCTATCGTGGGGTCTGGGGCTAATCAGCAGCAAGTTCTGGGGAGGGGGGTGGGAGTGGGGGTGGGGAGCTGAGCCGCAGCTGTGGCTCCAAATTGCTCTGAGGCCCACTGCCTGGTCCGTGCTCCAGCAGGAACCAACATCAAACAAATGGGCTCTGATGCATTAAGTGGGGAGAGGGTGGCTGAAATGGGCCCTCCCCCGCCCGCATCCATCTAATATGGTGTTGAGCGGTAGAGGCTGCCTTGATGAGAGGAACCATAACGAATCCTCAGATTCCATCCCTTTGGGGGCAGCTGGGCAAGAGCGGGTATAGCCTTCACTCTTAATAAAGACTGGAAGATGACTTGTCCCCTCCCACTGGGTCAGTTAATCCAGCTCCACGCTGGAGATTAGCATTTCTAATGGGCTGGGAGGCGCAGCCTTCAGAAGACAGGGATGAGGGATGACAGATATTCTGGGGGTTCCCAGGGCTCTGAAGGGAGGTGGGCCTCTCTTTGTTTGGCCTCAGTTAAATTGAGGTCGATGTTCTTCGAATAAGATGGTCGCTTCATCTCTCCACTTCTGTCCCCTTGAGAGGGGGCTCCTGCTGTAAAAATGGGCCAGTGGACCCCCCAAATGTCATATCCAAGTCCAAAATCCAAATATCCAAAGAGGATGACACAAAAGTCTCGAATTCACCTGGCCACTTCTTTCCTTCAAAGCCACAAGCTGTCTCTGTCATTCATTCATCCACTTATTCACTCATATTCTTTCATTTTGTCCTTGCTCTGTGCCAGACTGGCCTGTGGATACAGAGGTGAAAAAATGGTCTCTTACACTTAGGATGGTCACAATTTAGTGAAAGAAACAGACAATAAATGTCGTATGACAAGCCCCAGTGAGAGATATAAAATAGGTGTTCTGGGGGCATAGCGAGGGGATCTCAACCAGACCATGCTGATGTGTGTGTGTGTGTGTGTGTGTGTGTGTGTGTGTGTACGTGTGTACTTGTGAGGTCATATCAGGATCAGGGAGGACTTCCTGAGACAGTGTCACCTGCACTTCCTGTTAAAGATGTGTGACCCAGCACAGAGGCCACAGCCTGCCTTCCAGGAGCCCAGAGAGATGATCTGTAAGGAGAAAGGTGATTAGAGAGGTATGAGAGCCTGGAATCAGGACTTACAAGGCTTGGTTGTGAGCATCAACTCCAGGGATTATGAATTACCCAGAGGGAGGGGGGTCTGGAAGGTTGAGAGGAGAATATTCCAAGCGGACTCACCTTTGGGCCATAATTCATTTGTTGAACCTACAGTTGTTGAGCCCGCTGTCCTGGACACTATCACATTGCTTTTGTTACCTGACTGTCGCCCGTGACAGTCTGAATTTCCTGAGGACTGGAACTCTATCCTACTTACTTTATGTCATTAACTGGCCCAGAGTAGGTTATTAATAGGTGCTTTTTGAGCTCAATTGAATTTCCGAAGTTGAGAAGTCTGAGAAATCATTGCATGTCAGGGGAGCTGGAAATAGCTTGAAATGGCTAGAATTTAGGGTATATGTGAGGAGTAGTAAAAAAAAAAAAAAAAAAATGAGGCTGCAGATGTAAAGTCTAACATGTCAAACCACGGAGTTTAGATTTTATCCTATTATAGCAAACAAGGTTATTATAGCAAACAAAGTTATTGTAGCAAACGTGAAGTTTTCCAGTAAAGGAGTGACATGATCAGATTTGTATTTTAGAAGACCCTTTTGGCTGCAGTTTCAAGGGGGAGTAGGCAACAGAGGAGGCAAGGACACTGTCAATTCAGGATGAAGCCTTGGACTAATGGAGGGACAGTGCAAGTGGACATAAGGAGCAAATTTCTGAGACAATCTGTGAACTTGAGAATGATAAGGTCTTTCTCATATTCCAACAAGTGAATAGGGAGGTTCAGAGGTGGTGTGTGATAAACCCAACGAGTTATTCAGAAGGAGCCAGACCTGGAAATAAGGTCTTATTTTAATCTAATGAAGCAATAACCCCTCAAGTCAACGATCTTTTCTGAAGGAAGAATAAACACAGGTGGCTTGGATGGTTACTTTGCGGTTCTTTGTCCGAGAGATTTGGGTCTACATTTGCAGGGGAATCTTTTTGCCCTTATTTCCCATTACTGTCTATAAACCACTAGTTATCTTTCTACACAAGCAGAACCACTCTACTCCCCACACTACCCTGAGGAAAGGGAGGGGGCTTAACAGTGTCTGGGTGCATCCTCACGCTGCCTGGGTGATGGTCTTCAGCCACTCCTCAGGGGGAATGTGCACAACTACAGGCCAAAGTATCAAGAAAGGCGGCGTGATGAAACCTGAGCGGTGTCCTTAACTAACACAGCCCTCTCTGTTTCCTTCCCTTCTCTACTTGCTTGTTGATTGAGATTCCTTTGAGTCTATTAAGAGGGGGTTTTGGTTTGTTGTAAGCAGTTTTATTCATCCTTTCAACGATATGAAATGTCTGTTCTGTGTCAGGCACAAGGCAGGGCATATGCCAGTGTTCTCACATCTCAGGGCAGGCAGGGCTGCAAAGGAGGAGCGGCTAGGAGGCAGAGCTTCACTGCACATTCCTTTCCTTCTCCCAACATCCCAACACGGCACTTCTTAACAGGTGGTTGTGCACAAGCACACGTCAGTTACATTGAATCGGGGTGTCTCCATGGCTGAGCACTTTCCTATACCACTCGTTCTACGCTGAAAACACTAACTGTGCCAATGAGTTTTCCAAGATAAGACCAACTTCAAGATGGGGGCCGGTATCGCAGAATTCTCTGTGTATGCTGTCTGTTGCCCATGAAAAACCCCATGATTCATTTCTGTCATTAATCCCCGGACATCCCTCTTCTACCCACTAAGGAAAATGAACAAATTACATGGCCAGAGTCCATTTTGAACAACTTTTATTATACGTTTAGTGTTCTCTATACAAAAGAAATCAGTTTTTTTTACAGTGATTCAAAAAAAATTCTGAATAATTTGGCCTTTTCATTGCTCATGCAGTCAGTTTATAAGTCCACATATTAGATGGTCCTCACGACCCAGAAGCCTTCCCTGCTGAAGGTCGAGCGTGACACCCTCAGATACGCATCTGTCACTGACAACGTTGGTTAATGCAAAACAACTCGCAAAAAGGAAAGAATACGATGTGAGAGGGGTTAAAACAAGGTGTGCCATGGTGAGTTAAATATTTAACCAATGGAAGAAAAGATCAGACCAATTTGTGGGTGTGTGGGTAGGTGGGAAGGGATGGAGACATTCGGAAAAGATTTCCCCACTGAAAGGAACAAACTGGAAAATGTGTGCGTTGAAGGGAGGTGAAGGGCAAGAGGTCCTCCAGGGCCCAGCATGGGTGAGGGTGGGACCAGGACAGAAGGCGGCCACGTCACAGGCAACTGATGCTCAGTGCAGGAGGATGTGAGGTTGGCAAAGAGCTGGGAGCTGGGCAGAGGGACAACACTGACTGAGGACGTCGAATTTGGGAATCAGAAAGGAGAGCAGGGCAGGGTCACCTGATCTGCATCCTTTTTGAAAAAGAAACAGAGAAGTACACAAAATCTCCTGGATTTCTTCTCCCAGATTTTTGTATTTATTGCTTCACTGAAGTCTTTACACGTGCTGACCTCCAGCCCAGCAGATCCTGGGGGTGGAGCTTCCATGGGCCCTGCTGCCCCTCGGCACCCTGTGGCCGGGGGTGGAGGGGACAGCGCCCTCCACACCCGCTCTTCCGAGGGACACAGTATGCTGGGGACCCGATGCGTTATGAAGCAAGAGACATCACCCTAGGGGATACTCTAGGCTTCATGGTGACAAACACCAATCAGCTCGTCACTCTCTTCTCCTGGCTTGGGTCTCCCCTTAACAGCACGGCTGGTTCACCACAGGCTGGCACAGACTGGCTGATCTGGGACTCAGAAAAATCTGCTGATTTCATCTGCGGAGGTGTATGGGGATGTGGGAGAAGTGGAAAGAGACGTGGGAGACAGTGAACCAGAAGGCCAGATCTTAAGTAACACCGCTGTTCCCAAGGCGGCAGCTGCGGTGAGATGAAAGAACACTGAACAAGGAGTCAGAAGGCCTGAGCTCAAGCCCTACCTCACCTTGATTTACTAGCTGTGTGACCTCGAGCAAGTCCCTTTACCTCCCTGGATTTTAGCTTACGATGCGTAGTTTCAATCAGATCAGCTCTGCGATCCCTCTGCATGCTAAAATCCGATCCTGTCTTAAGCTAGACAGCTTTATACCTATTTCACTTCCATCCTTATCATTACAAAACATCCATTTAATACTAATGTACTGCTAGAGGGACACTGGTTTGGGGTGTGGCTTGAGACACTGGGTGGTGGGGTCTGGTGGCTTCCCTGGACAGCTGTCCTCCTTTCCCTCTGTTCCTTCTCAGGACCCGTTCTTAGTAGGGGAGGGAAGGAAAGGGCACTGCCCTGGCTTGGGCTGGGCAGGCTGGGGACAGCCACAAGGTTGGCTTGAACTCCCATGGGGTGGCCCCTGTCTGGTGTCAAGGAGGGGCTGCCCAGGAGTCGGGCTCTGACCGGGGCACTGAGTGTCCTCCTGACATTTCAAGCTCTTTGTTTCATTCGTTTCACTCCTCTGATTTTCTATTTTAATCAGGGATCTCCCTATATGCTACTCTTAAGCCACCATGTAAAGATCAACCAGGATCCACAGGGTGATTTCTTTCCAGTGGACCTAGCTGGGTGGAACGATTTACAACACGGGCTTGTGTGTGTGTGGCAGGGGCTGCTGCAGTGGTGACCGAGGTATTGCGGGCGGGCGGGGAGTGGGCTCTGTGCCCTCCCACCGAGAAGTGATTCCTGACACCAGCCCCACCAGCTGAGAGCCCAGGAAGCCTCCCCTTTTCAGCGTGTTAGTGGAGCAGCCTTGCAAAGACTGAGGCAAGAGTGTGTGAAATCCCCACGGCTCTCGTCACACGGGCTGTTTGGGATGCTCTGTGACTTGGCTCTGATACTGCAAAGAGCCCCAGGAGCCTTCAAAAGCTGCTGCCTGTGCTGTTCCTGGGGAAAATTTGCTCTCCTTCGGATCAGACTCTGTCTCTCTTGGTTTGGCCTCCAAGAATTGCCCAAGTGGGGCCCAGCATCGGCAGCCTCCTTCCCCTGCCCTGAGTTGTGCATGGCACTCCACACAGCCCTTTACATTTCATCTCCAGCGGGCCTGGCTATGAACTCATCCTCTTCAAGATAAGGTCGTGATCTGGATTGTTCCCCCGAAAGCGCCGCGCTGCAAAGGGGCCTAGGTCTGCTGTGAGTGTGCCGGTGCAGCTGCCGGCTGTGTGCAGGGAGGCAGTCCAGCAGCTGGAAAAGCCACAGACATCTGTGGGTCTGTTCCCACCCCTTTTCCAGGGCTAACTGCGTGCACGGAAACCATGAAAGCACTCTCTGGGCCCAGGCTGCGGTCCCCTTGCAGGGTGAGCAGTACTGGCACCGGCAGCCTCTCGGACCTTGGGACCTGCCAGGAAGGGGGTAGACCAAATGCCTCCGACCCCTCAGGGCAAAGGCAACGGACGAGGGAAGCAGCTAGTTTTCAGCTGAAACTCTACCATCTCCCCAAAAGCAAGGTAAGGAAAGAAGGGTCCCATTCACCACGATCCAGGCAAGGTGAGAGGCAGCTGTCCCCCGGCCCTGCAGTGGTGCCCTCCCCAGACACTGGCCTCCCCGCTCCTTTAGCTGGGCCCGTGCCCCTCTGTGGGGACAGGTTTTCAAAGGAGGGACTGACTAGGGGAGACAGAGGCACCAAAATACAGACAAGTTCAGCAACTTGCCCCGAAGGGCAGAGAAGAGAGGCTCAGGCAGCAGGACTGCCCCTGTCTTGCCCAGCCTTCAGGACCAAGTTCCCCCTCCAAAGCTCTTCCCTTTGAGCCTGGAGCCACTGGCGGCTTAAGCACTGAGTGCTCCCAACCAATGCCACTCTGTCCCAAGACTCAGTTCCGCGACTGTCAGCCCTTCCCCCATCATCAGTTGTGTGGAGGACCTTCCTGAGGCAGGGGGACGGGTGTGACATCTCACGGTCCATCCTGCCCAAAGAGCTTACTTCCGGTGCAATGAGTTTACTAGTGCGGACCGTGCAATACGGAATGAGGGCCCGAGAGACGGACTGCTCTGCTCAGATCCAGAGTGTTTTCTGGAAAGGCCGGTCCTTTAATTCAGCTCGCAGGCACACTTCCCTGACATTCCCTAGGCTACAGGAATGCCCAGCAGTATCCAGGCAGGTGGAGGAGGAAAGCCAGGGGAGGGGACCCCTGAGCTGGCTCCCTAGCCCCCTGCTATTCACCCTGTCCCCTATCATCACGAGAGAGCTGCCCCCCAGGCTTCCGGGCAGCACACCTGGCTACGGCTTGGACCAAAGGACAGTTACTCGCTCAGGTTCAGACAACATAACTGGCTCAGCTCTGGGCTACATTTTCTCACCTGCAGACAGAGTAGGTATGCCTATGGGCTTGACCTTCAACTGACTGATTATTAAGTGATGCGAGCATTGCTAATACCTTTGTGGCTTAAACATGTGGCAAACGATGCTTTAATAACGTCTCTGAAGGACACAGCCCTGCTCCTGCCCAGGTCGCCTCGCAAGAAGCTGGAGGCTCCAATCAGAGGCTGTGTCTGTGGCAGGTGGTCCACTACTGGGGGTCAGCTTCACCCTCCTGAAACCGACTTTAGCTGCAGCAACAGCTGAAGGGTTACTCTTAGGCTCTAGGTCTCTCTCTTTCTCTCTCTGAGGCTAGGTACCTTTGGTTTCAAAATGGAATAGGTGGGGAGCATGAAGGCAGTGCCTTGGGTCTCAGAGAACTGCAGGTCTGCGAGTGTCTCCATCTGGGGCAACGGGCTGCAGGGCACATTTTGAGTGGCTGCTTCTGGTTCTGCTGTGACACTTGCATAGGCCGCCCCATTCTCCTTGAGACAGATGTCACTGGAGGCTTCAAGGCTTGCAGGGAGGGGCTGGGAACCTGGGAACTGCAGGGACAGGTCAGAGCTGCATAAGGCATACGAAGAGCACTCCCAGGCCAGGCTTTACAGCACTGTTAGTGCCGCGTTCCTGCGGGGCGGGGGGGGGGGGGGGGGGGCGGTGTCTCCTGATAGGTAAATACCCCAAGGAAAGGACACACCGGCTCAGTCTTGGGGGCAGCAGGGCCCCATCCACACGCCACAAAACACCAGTTTCAACATCATACAGAACTGAGGAGCTGCTATCTGCTAGAGACGAAAGGGGGAGCAGTGCTTTCCACCCCCAAGCACACCAGCACAGCCTTCACGTCGCAGGGGTCCATCTCCTGGAGGGCAGCAGCACAGACCCTGACCAGGTGGGAGGCACCCTCTACTCTGGATGCAGCGGGTGTGGTCCTCTCTCCCACATCCTGAGTTTCACTGATGGGGAGGAAGGAAGTCCAAACCTAGCCCTTTCCTTCTCTCTCGAGGTGGGCACAGCTCCCTAGGGACAGACGCCTGGTTTTCCTCTGCTTGAGGTACACAGTCACTGGAGCTGAAGTCCTTCTCACTCCTGTTCCTTAAACTCCTTCAGTCAGTGCAGCTTTTGTCTCAGACACTCCAGAGGAAGGGGCAGGGTAAGAGCGAGGGGCAAGAGGTAAGCCCACCTCCCAACTGAACCAGAGCAAGGCAAGGAGGCCTGCTGACCCTCTCCCTGCCAAAAATACTGTCATTTTCCAGAAAGGAGCCAAGCCCAGCTCAGCAACTGACAAGGCTGAGGTGGATGGGTTGGGGGCCAGGGGAGGCATCTGGCGAGAAAGGCATCCTTCGGAAATACGTTGGCCCAGCCGCGGTTTGAATACTATAGCTTTTCTATATGTTCGTTTACGGATCAATCCTTTTTTTGCCTATCTTTGCAGTTTCCTGGGGGAGAATCCACCTATTCTTTCTTTTTTTCCAGGGACATTTCTTCAAAAGGAAAAGAAAATGGAGATGTTGGGTCTGGAGGAGAAGACCCACAAAACAAAAAATAAAGACAATGAGTAAGTACCGTAACCAACAGAAACTGGTGAGTGTGTGTGTTGAGGTCAAGGGCAGGCAGTGTGGGTAGAGGCTGGGGGTGGCTGTGAGGCTGAGCAAGGGACCTGGGCTCCCTCCAGCTAAGCTTAGCCATGGCTCCAGCTCGCCCACCGGTGGCACCCCGCGGGGGTCATCGGGAGGGGGCTTGCGGTTGGCTGGGTGGTCACTGGTCCTCACAGCTTGGCAGACTCCCATGTTGTACCCTTGTCCCTGAAGGTGGTGGCGGCTTTGTGGTAGGTCTGCAGTGGCTCGTCTCCCCCTCTCCCCTCCTTCTACTTGCAAAGTAGTGGCTGTGCCTGGGGGGCTCTGTTAGGCCAGAGAATAGATGGCGTTGACAGGAGATGTGGCCTCTGAGCTTTCGTTGCCCTCTGTCTCTTCCTTGTCCTTTTTGACTGTGTACTGGCCGATGAAGGAGCCGTCCTCATTGAACTGTCCCTCGCCGCCCTCGCCATAGTCCACCAGGCTGTCATCACTCTCCTGCTGCTTGATGGTGCCATCCAGGGACGTCTGGCTGCCCTGCAGGGGCTTGTTGTCCTCGTCACTGGATGGAGAGAGGACAGAGAGTCAGGGCTGGCCCACCCAGCGCAGCCCAAACCCAGGCCGGGCGGAAGAAGGCCTCCAGCCTCTTGCCAGGCATGCGTACCACACAGCTCAGAGAGGACGGGACCTCAGGGATGACCCAGACCAGCCCTCACTCCCCTCCCTGTCCGGCCAGTTCTGCAGAAGGGAAGCTGAGGCCTAGAGAGGATGGCATCATCTCCCAGGCGAGGGGCAAGCTGGTGCAGAGCTGGGAGGGACCCACACTCCTGGACGCCGGGTCTGGGGTCCTCTCCGGGAAGCTGGGTCACTCTCCGGGGTGGAAGCAGGCAGGACGCCACCCCATGGTGAGGCAGAGCCAGCTGCTTGTAGCCCAGGGGGACAGGAAGGGTCAAAGAAGGGTAGTCAAGGACTTGGAGTTCTGGTCCCATGTGTGTCACTGTGTGGTTCTGTGGCCTTGGGAAAGCCCTTCCTTCTCACTGGGCCTTAGTCCCTCCATCAAGAGGGTTCAACTAGCTTTGACTCTCTGTGATCTGTGACTGTCTCTGGAAAGACTCTGCCCTTGACAAAAAGCAAGGGTCTGGGCCTTAAAGGGACAAACCTCTCCCTGCCTTTCCGCTTCTCTGTCTTGGTGGTGTTCCTCTCAGCTCTGGTTTATCCACAGACAGATGCTGTTTCAGGGCTAGCAAGTGATGGAGGGAGGAGGGAGGGGCATGCAAACGAGATAGGAGGGGCCAGCAACTTGAGACAAAACCAGCAAGGCTCAGAGGATCCAGCTCAGCCCCCCTCTGAGGCCCCAGGTCCTGCCCTTAAGCTCCTCTCATGCAAGGAGAGCTGGTAGTTAAAGTGGCATCTACCCACTGGGGTGCCTGCTGTGCCCCCAGGAAGTGAGATACCCCTAGTGCGCCGGCATCTGCTCAGGCACCACATCCCTTCCCCTGGCTCTTTTAGGCTCAGAGGCGGGGACCAGGTGCTGCTGGCTGCACTTCAGAGGAGAGACGAGGTCCCGTGCAGGGGGCAGCCGGACCTGCAGTGGGCATCTGGGTCCCGGCAGGCAGGACCACAGTGGTGCCAGGCAGTCTGAGCAGACACCCCCCACCCGCACTCCCCTGCCCCAGGCCACACTTAGCCCTTCCTGGGCTTGTGGCAAACCACCAGCTGAGTTGCCATTAGAGTGGGCAGTGCTGGTCAAAGACAGCTGTCGGGGGAGGGCTGCGAGCCAGAGGAGCTAGGCGTCAGAAGATGGAAGGCTATTAGCCCACTGCCCCCATGAGCTGAGTGAATGTGGCCCCGTTACCCTGCTTATCTGTGTTCTCTGACGGCAGTGCTGTGGGAGAGGCAGCTGAGTGAGGGAAGTGGGTGTCTGGGGTTATGTTGTATTTGTTCAGGGGGTGGAATTCACGTTTTGAGAACCAGCAGATTCTAATGACCAGGCTCCTTACCCCACTTGCCAGTCTTTTTCACAGGCACCCTCTCCCCAGGGCCCTCCACTCCCCCTGCAGGGGAGTGACGATTGTGTCTCTGTGGTTCTCGGGAATTCCAGGCCCCCAAGCTAAATGCAATCACTGAACAGGGTGGCCCAGTGGGGGTGGGAGGGGTCCTTAGTGTGTCAGGTTCTCGTGGGGAAAGAGGATCTAGGTCTGGAAAGAACAGACCTCTCCTAAGGGAAGCCTGAAAGAAACCCAAGGACTGTGGTCCCCTGGTCCAGCCACCTGTTATCCTACCTTCCAGGAGACCTTCGAGGACCAGGTGGCCAGACAAGGGAGAGAGAAGCAGAGAGAGACACACCAGAGAGGTGCTTGGGCAGCGAGGTCCCAGACGAGCAGGGTGAGCCAGCCCCCCCAGCCTGTCCTGCCCAGAAACTTGGTTTTTCCTCTAATGTATTAATTTCTCCCCTTTCCCAGTTTCGGACTCTTGGACTCATCCAAGTGGGGGCTCTAGGATGGATGCCGCAGGCCTCCCCAGAGCCGAAGCCAAGGGGTGTGTATGTGCGTGCGCGCGTGTGTGTACATGTGTGTGCGTGGCGTGGAAGCCCGTGCGTGCGTGCACCAGTATATGTGTATCCAGCCTCAGTGTCGGTGGGTCAGGGGGTTGGGGTGGTGAGGAGGCAGGTGTTTTCGCCCAACAGCTTTGGTGTCTGGTGGAGGAGAGGTACCTGAGGAAGTGCTTCTCATAGCGCAGGTTACCTGGCCCTGCATTTGAGGAGGTCCTCACCCTTCCTCACGCTGCACTGAGGGCCTGGGGAGAGAAGGCCCAGGGCCTTTGGAACTGACGGCCAGAGGATAGCTCCTGGCCCATGGGGAAGCTGGGCCCCACCAAGGGTGCTGAGGACAGCCTGGGGAGAGATCTCTCGTGCTTGTTCTTTGGGAGGCTACTGGGGATGCATGAATTGGATGGATAGACAGGGTCTATATGCCGCCAGACGGGCTCCTGTGTAGGCAGTGGCTCTGCCGCCCATTGATCTGATCCTGTTTGAGAGGCTGCTGATGGGCAGAGTGGCGGAGGCCCAAGATAGGATAAGGAGAGGTCAGAGGAGGATGGGGTGACCTGGCCCCAGAGAGTGACTTGGTGGGGGTGGGGAAGGAGGGCTCCAATCAGAACATTTCCTCCCTTTGCACTTGGCCTGGGAACGAGACCTCCATGACTCATCCTGCACCATTCCTTTACTCAAAGCATACTTGCCAATAAAATGGACAGATTACAACTTTTGTTAAGCCAGATACAAAGGCCCGTCCAGGTCTGAGAGGGAGCATGGGCATAAGACAGTGGCAGTAGCTGGACGCTGGTAGCTGGATGTTGGGCACCTGGGCTCTCCAGTTCTGCACTAGCTCACTGAGTGGAGAGTACAGGAATCTTCCAGGTCACTTCCCAGCCTGGGCCTTGGTCTTCTTATCTGGGACGCAGGCACTGGACCAAATGCCTCTCCAAGGCCTATTCCAAGCTGCAGCCCAGAGAAGTCATTCTAGTTCCTAAGGAAAAGGCCTAGAACACCCCCCCACGCCCCCTTCATCCCTCACCTAGTTGAGTTTTAAAGACAATACAACTTCCCCAGGTCATCATCTTCAGAGTTAAGGTGGGGTGTAGTCAGAGAGGAAGCTGAGAGCAGAGCTCATTTCACAGCAAGGGGGGCCTGGGTGCGCTTTCAGAGCGAAAAGGTGGAAACACACATACAAAGAATGCAATAAATCTGAGTTGTGCAGTTGAATGAATGAAATGCTGTTCATCGAATGAGTGTAAGTGTGTTGGGCAGTGCTCCCCGTCCCCGGGGGGATGGGGGGTGCTGTCGCAGAGGCAGAGGTGACAGCCTGATGGGAGAGGACATCCGTGCAGGAGCGTCTCAGCCCAGCTGAGCAGCTCTGAGGGAAGGGGGCTGCCTCGGGGGGCGGTGAGGAGAACCCACCTGACAGGGGGTGCTCTGTGTGAACAGGAGTCAAGGAGATCGCGCACCTGTAATCAAAGGAGCCATCCTCTTCTTTGGGGTCTTCAGGGCCAAGGGGAACATCCTTCTTTTCTCGCACTTGGTCAGTAAGGGAAGCAAAGACACAGACGTGATGACTGAGCGCGCTCCTGCTCTGCGGGGCCCCGAAGTACAGCCAAAGGAGCCGCCTCGGGGTTCCGTGACTCTCCCTCTTAACAAGGCCCCATCCATGCCCCCCTTGTCCTTGCCTCCCACAGTTGATCGGGTGCCAAGTGAATTCTGCTTCCTCCTCCCCGTCACTGGGGCTTTTCTTACATCTCCACTGACAACTGAAATCTCCCCCCACCCGGCTCCCCACCACCGCTCCATGAGGTCTTCTCCAAACACCAAATGGATGTGATCCTTGGCACCTTTCTTCTTTTCTTTTTGGCTGCGGCACGCGGCCTACTAGATCTTAGTTCCCTGACCAGGGGTCAAACCCATGCCCCCTGCGGTGGAAGCGCCGAGTCCTAACCACTGGACCACCAGGGAATTCCTTGGTAACTTTCTTAATCTGGCTCCGTGTTATAAGTATTTGTGCACATTTATTTTGCCTGTAACAGAATGCCAGTTCTTTTCTCGAGGGTGGGGACTGTGTGTTTCTTCAAAGCTCCTAAGAGAGTGCCCTGGGTAGACAGGACACGCCACACACACCTCTGGAATGGAAGGTGCTCTCTTCACTGTGACCTCACTTGTTTGTGCGACTCCCTCTTCCCACACCTCCTCTGTGATGCGTCAGCGTCCCTCCCAGGCCCTGTCTTGTGTTGTGATCCTCCTACTATGCCAGCTGCACTGTCCTTCAGGGAGAGGTCACCTCTCCTTCTAGTATCCTTAGCACCCAGCACAGAGCCTGGCATACAGCAGACACTGAGGTGAGTGACTTCGTTTCTTTCTGAGGTACGAGGCAGGATAATCACCCCTATTTTAGGGGAGGGAAGCTGAGGCCTTGAAGATGTCACATAACTAATTAGCAACTAAACAAAGTTTAAGGTGGAGACTGGAGCCCTGGCCTCAAGGCTCCTGGTTCACTCATCTTCCTAATGGACGGGGGACTTCCCTTGGAGCTGGAGGAAAGGAGATTAGCTGTAAGAAGAACTTTCTGGAACGGGCAGAGGAAGGCTCAGAGTTTATCTGATCAGTTCTCAGGTGCATCAGTTCCACCTGGAACAGAGGGTAAGCTCAGAAAGGCTGCCCTTCTCCTAACTCTGCCTTTCTCCCTTACAGAAGAAAACCAGTCCCAACACAGCACAACAAAGTGAAAGAAAACATCATTCACCAATAAAGAAGTATAATTTCCTGTCCTCCCTGACTTGAAGGAGAGGCATAACTCTTTAGAATCCTAGGGTCTGAGGGCACACGGGCCAGGGGAAGAAAATAAAACAGAATCTCCTCTCTCTTTGAGTTGAGTTTTAGGGGATCGTGGAGGAGGATGTGTCCACAGAGATGCGGAGAAGCCGGCACTTGGGGAGCATGGGGTGTGTCTGGCGATGGCTTGGGGGGCAGGGAGCAATTTCATTGTGCAATCCAGCCGGATTTTCACTCTCAGGGTCATCCATTATCCTGTCTCCTGTCACCCTACCCACTCCATCACAGACAGATGGCTTTCTCATCCCTGTTTGAAAAACAGTCAATATTTCCAGACACAAAAAAGCCAGAGGTCCTTGTCCTTGACCTTGGTTTGTCTGGGCTGGAGGATCTTCAGGCTACAGAAGAGAAATACTGCTCTGGGACTCAAGAAAAGCTCAAAGCCCTTTAAGGACTGGGGGTCCCTCTCAGTGCAACCCACCCCGCAGCCTCTGCCTGCTCCTCATGTAGGAGCATCTGACCCTCTGTTGGTGTATCTGTGATTTCAACCCAGCCACGCTGACAGCCCAGCTCTGCGGCCTCTCTCATGCATGTGCTTCTTCCATCCAGACCTCTCTTCACTCCGGTCTCTCTCTTACGGTTACAGAAAATGCATCTCTCCTTCCCACTTCACTGGGACATAGGATCCTAATGAGATTCAGGCTGAAAAAAGCCAATTACTGAGCAGATGGGTGGTGAGTCAAGGGGAGGGAAGGTCATTCTTAACGGGAGTCAGGGTTCTTTCCATCTCCTCTCTGGCTGCCTGGACTGCTCCATCCCCCCACCTCAGGCGAACTTAATTAACTCAAGTGCTTTCTGGCAACTCTAAGATGCACGGAACAGGCAAGAGGACTGTACGTGGGAGCTTGGCAAGGACCGTGCTCACTGAGAGGACGGAGCCGCCTGGACCTGGCAGGGGACCTGGTGACTCGCAGGAAAGCCTGCGGGCCCTGTCCCCCAAGCCCACTCCCCTGACACATCTTACCTGGGTACTTGCCGCCTCGACTCCTCTTGATGAAACAGACGATGAGCAGGATCAGCACGAGGAGGGCGACAGCGCACATGAGCCCAATGAACCAGCCCTGGGTGGCGATGTCCGCCTGGTTGTTGGTGTAGGCTGGCGGGGGAGGGCCAGAAGCACACACGCGGTGAATGATTCACGTGGGAGGAGGGGAGGAGGGGAGGAGGGGGCGGGGAGGGAAGAACTTCAGTTATTTCCTGTCCAGGTTCCTCCTGCAGCCCAACGGTACCACCCAGCAGCTCTCCGGCCCAAACTACCCTACCCTACTACAGGGACAAAGAGAAAATAATTCCAAAGTCAAGGTCAAAAGGTCAGAAAAGAGGCACAGGAAAGGGGTCCAGGGAGCAGAATAAGCAGCAGAAGGCTGAACAGGGCCTTTAGGAGGGCAAGTTCCCGAGGATGAGGCACGGCACTCTTGCAAACCCGATGGCTGGGCACAGCCTGGTGGGGAATGAGGGAAGGCCAGGGATTCACTGTGATTTCCCACGAATGAGCCAGGGGTGAGCCGGCACACTACCCGTCAGGGAACAAGGTCAGCGGTCACATGGCAAAACCCCTGGAAGAACGCCTTCGCAGGCCTGCACAGGCACAGAGCAGCGGCCTGTCCCACCAGTACGGCCCTGAAGCCAATCGGGCTTCCCGGCAGTGGGTCGCAGGTGGGGTACAGTTCCGGGATGCCCTGTGCTTCCTCGTGTCTCCCCAGCTGCACTGTGGGCTCCCTGACAGCAAAGACAGTCCCTGTGTGGGTAGCCCAGATGGGCCGGTGGCGAGGTTAGGGCCAGGGCTGTGCCTTCAGCACACCCCATGCTGCCGCTTCCAGACCACTTCCATACGTGGAGGCCCCTGTGACAGTGGGCCCCTCGCTGTCTCTGCCTGGACATGTGGAGACCTGTCTCAAAGTGGGCAGACACCTTCATGACGCGAGGGGCAGATGGGCGGGCCTGGAGACCAGAAGCAGATCTGATGGTGTCCTGGAGGACCAACGGCTAAGGTTAGAGATCAGAAGGGGGTGGGGTGGGTAGGAGTCACTTGCCCTCCTCTTTTCTATGGACTGGAGAACAAAAGCAGCAGCCTTCCATGGAAACCATGACGCGGAGCACAGGAAGGATCACGGGGGCAGAACAGACCCCGGGTAACGCTGGGGCCAGCAGAGCGAGCGGAGTGGCCTCTGGGAGAGCCAGACAACAGCAGGAGTGCTGAGAGCCACGCAGCCAGAGCCGAAGCTCGGGGCCTCCTCGGGGAAAAGCACAGGCACAGAGGACGGACCCTGGGCCCGTGCTGTACTCTAGGGTCTGCATCACACACCATTTTGTGGGGCACGTATCTGGTTGCAGTCTACCCTTTGCTCTTCTTGGGCAGAGAAACTGTCTTTATAGCGTTCTCAGCATCTAGCCAAGGGCATTGCACCAAGATGGGTCTCCATAAACAATGAAGACTGATGAACAAGACCTTCCACGCTCTCTGTGCTCTGGCTGCCCAGGCAGCCCGGGCTGGAAAGCAGCTGAGTCCCATGGGAACACGGCTGTGACTACCCTGATCCAGGTACGCTGTGGGGCAATTCCCATCCCTGCTTCCACTCCTGCTTCTGAAGGCCATTTCCTGCACAGGGTCAGAGAGGTCTTCCTAAACCCCATGCAGGATCAGATCACTTCCTCGCTTCAGCCTCCAATGCTTCTTATTACTGTTAGGAAAAACCGTCCATTCCTTATCCTGATCTGCTGGGCTCCATCCGTCCCATCTCCCACCACCCTGGACACTCCAGCCACACTGGCCACTCCCACTCCTGCCTCAGGGCCTTTGCATCTGCTGCTCTTTTTTTCAGATGGCTGCCTCAGCAAAGGTCATCTCTTCAGAAAGGCCTTCCTGGAACTTCCCAGCTAAGGCAAAAGCCCTCTCCCCCACCGAGCCACTCTCTACCTGAGGGCTCGAATTTATCCTCTTCATAGCACTTATAACCATTTGCTATCTTACTACTACTAACAGTTTACACCTATAAGCACTTCCTATGGGCTGGCATGACTCCAAGTGCTTTCCCATGATTATCTAATTTAATCCTCACAACAACCCCATAAGGTGGATTTTTACTATTACCCCTATTTCACAGGTGGGGAAACTGAGGGACTGAGGTTAGTGATTTGCTTAGGGGCCCAGAGCTGGTAAGTGGTAGAGCTGAGCTGTGACCCCTGGCCGTCACAGCTCGAGTCTGTGCTCTTCACTACTCCACTCTCATCTCTCCACCCAGAAAGCTCACTCCTTGAAGGAGGGACTGTCAGGGCTACTGTCATCCCCCCAGTGCTGGGACACAGCTTGGAACATAGAGGTACTTGATTCACATCTGCTTCCTGACTTCCTTCCCTTCACTCAGTCCACTCATCCTCTTGGCCTGATGGGGTCTCTGCTTCCCTCAAACTCCACGCTGCCCTCCCTTCTGCATCACCCATTCCAGCACGTGACTCAACTGCCAGCTGTGGGTCCCCTTGGCAATTACTGCATCTTTTTGTGCTTGCCCTGAGCTTTGCTGGAGGAAGATGAAGACCCAGGCCCCTCACAGATTCATTAAGTCATACTTCAACTGGACCTTCGCTGCAGCCTGGCCACCCTTCCACTCCTTTCTCACTGCCCCTCCCAACTGCTCCCCCTCCCCCTCTCGCTGCCCTCATGTGACCCTCTTTCTGAGTCAGTGTCTCGGTGTCGAGCTCACCTGCTCCACTCTGGAGACCACTGAAACCTCACAGCCTCCATGACTGTCCCTTCCCTCTGTGTCCAGTAGGGCTCTCCTCTCTCCCCTCTGAAGGGACCCAATGCCTCACCTCCTTGGTGGCTCAATCCTGTAAGGATCTCTGAAAACTCTAGCATTTTCAATTTCTTCCTCTGTGCTGTCTCCTCCCTTCTGCTGTTAAACACATTGAAGCTCCTTGTATCTTAAAACAAAAAACCCTCGAGGAACCTGGCAGACTTTTTGGCTCTAGTGCATGCACTGTCCTCTTATAGGTAAACTCTTTAATCTTCCATCATCTCCAGTTCCTGCCAACTCCTTTCTCCGCCCCCAAGACGCTAACCTCGATCCCCTCTGTACTCAGTGCTCATCCACCATCACTGAGGGCATCTTTCCCAGACTTACCTCGACACCCTTGACTCTTACTCTCACCTGCCCTCCAGTCCTGCCTTTCCAACTGGTGATCCTTTTTTCATCTCTCATTGTCCTTCCAGCCGGTTCCACACTGAGGGCTTGCTCCTGACATTTCCTTGGATGGTCCCTCTGCCCCCTTCTTGCCCCCCTGCTTCTGCCAGTGGCTTCACGACTCATCTCTAAGGGCTATCGTTTTACTCCTTCCAAAATGTCTCTCATATTCATGTCACTGCCCCATTCTAAAGGAGTCCCCTCAGCCCGGTGTCCATCAGATCCCAAGGACACAATGACACATCATGTTATCATGTTCCCAGAACACTTCCATCATGCCAGTTGCTCTGGTCTTCCCCTCCCTGCATCCTTCCCATCCTGCCCCAGAGAGCCTGGATTGCCACCCTTCTTGCCCTCCACCTTTCCACATTCTACCCACTCCTTCCTGAATCTCCCATTCCTCCAGCTCACACCAGTCAATGAACTCCCACTTCACCCCTATTTACTCTGCACAATGTAACATTTAATTGCTCTGTTTCCTGGGTTCTGATGTCCAATGATACTATTAAGGCTTGAGAAAAGGGGATTCCTTGGGCCCCCTCGTACTTAAGCATGATGCTGGTCACCAAACAAGCAGTCACTGACTACTTACTGATTAATGACCAATTTAATCCTAATATACTATGGTTAACCTGGGGTATCTCTTTCATTTTCTCCTGATACCAGCTGGAGGGTCACATGGATATTGGTTTGACCACGTGCCACCTGGGCACTGGGATGAAGGAGTCACTTCAACTTGTGTTTGGATGGTGGTCACCACCTTTTGCAGAGAAGTTGGTCTGAATGTCTGCAGTGACCTGTTTGCTCCACCATCTTGCTGATAGCTGTCTCCCACGAGACTCCTTTCTCTTGGGAGAGAAAGTCACAATTCCAGGGAAAGTGGCCATATGGGCAATTTAGAAATTAAATGTAGCTTTCTATTCCTGACAGCACCATGTAAAGTTCAAATGTTACCTTCAGTCCTCACTGAAAAGATCAAAGAAATTTCTGTGAAGTTTGGACACAGACGGCTGTTCAAAACCAAGTAGATTTTATAACTATGTTTGGTGATAGATGTTAACTAAACCTATAGTGATAATCATTTTGCAGTATATACATAGATCAAATCATTATGTTGTACGCCTAAAACTAATCAGTGTCAATGATACACAAAAACAAACAAAGAAACCAAAAACCCAGTGGGATCTGGGGTAAGGTGGGCTCAACCAGACCCCATCAAAATGACTTAGTTTCTCAAGAACCAAAAGAAATTTAGGACACGATCTCACTCACAATGTGACCCCACACACAGACTCTGAGAGGAATAAGGTGTTTTTGCAAGGCTTCAGGGCAGTTACATTTGTCTGCTAACACCACTCTTAATCGATCCGTTCAACATGTTTCCAGATTCCTAATGGACACAGTAATAGCAACATTCCAAGACCAGGGTATATTTACACTCACCACCTTTGCTGTAGCTAACGGAAGCCAGAACAGCACCCGTTCACTGGGTACACACAGGTCCTAATAACTCTTACTCTGGCCTAGAGGCCATATTTTGTGTGCCTTCCACACCACACCCTACAATCCTGCTCAGAAATGGTCAATTCACCTGCAAGGCAGACAGTTCCCATAACTCCTAACTCTAATCAGGAGGAAATTGGTTTGGCCATTGGAGAGAGGCCAGTCACTCAAAGTCAGCAAAAAAATTATATTTCAGAAATAGGGCAGATGAACAAATATGACAGGGATGGGCTTTCTTCAAATGCAGTTTAGCTTGGCTGCTCTCACTTAAGTGTCACTTTACACCTTTCCATCTTCACCTTGCTCCATCCTGGGTTTCTCCCAAACACAGCAGAAAGAGGCCAAATACAAGTAGGTTCCCTAATGTCCCTCCTCCCGGAGTCCCTGAGGTCTAAGGCAGTTTGCTGTCTGTCTCACTGGCCCCCGTCAGCCCCCCATCCCACCCGCCCCAGGATGTAAGAGCTGGCAGGCCTCTTGGAGTCCAGGGTTATGTGTTTGTGGTCCCTCGGGTCTCTTTGGCTTCAAAAGCTTCAAGAAGGTGATTAACTTCCCATGTGGGATCTTTCTGGTGAGAGTCAGGGAGCTTGTTAGCATTCCTTATGGTTTTCTTCCATTTCCTGCCTGAACCACTGTAGTATGTTTGAGTCTATAGACTACAGTGATGGCCTGTGGTTGCCTAAATGACTAGTGGTTGGGCCCAGAGATGATCATAAACTTACTTTGATGAGACACAGGGACCTGGGAGATTGTGTGAACTTGACTCTGGAGTCCAGCCACTCCTTTGTGTGTTTTCAAAGGATCTGAACACACACTCACAGACACACATGAACTTCAGAAAGTGGAAATCTTTTCCTTCTCTATGTGGTTTGCACATAGTTGTTTCCAGCCAGCCAGTGAGGTAAGTGAGCAGTGTGTACTCAGGGCGAGGGTCATACCTGCCCTCTCCAGCTTGCACTGGGAGGAACTGGGAAGACATGCAAGTGCTGAAGGCCTCAATCACTCTGAAAGCAAGTTATGGGATCAGTTTCTCCATAGCAACCACAGGAAAAGAGAAATGAACATCTGAGTCAATATTCAGAAGTGTATTATCAATCATTAGTATTATTTTTCTGTATTGCATGTTTCATATCTCAAAGCAGATTGGGACATACCCCAGGGCAGGGGCTGGTCCTTTTTGCTCTGGCTCTTTCTCCCCAACCCTCACCCACAGTCCCAGGGCTCAGCACTGGGAGGAGTCAAAGTCTGAAAGCAGGCTGAGCTGGCTTTTGCTGCAATCCCTAGGATGGAACGCTATCCTCAAATCTCATCTTCGCTTTCTGCCTCTGTGCTGGACTCAAGTTTGTAATGAGCAAAATCAAATGCATGCACTGGTGAGAAACAGCTTGGGACCCCGACTGGGTCAGACAGAGTCCGGCCACCTGCTCTGCTTGGTCAACTGTCCAGTCCCCTGGCCTGGCTCCCAGGATGACCTGGCTGCTCATGGACATCCTGCCTGAGTTGGCCTGGTTAGCCTCAAGCGGGCAGCCGGACTCTCAGACTCCCCGAGTCTTGATGGCATGGGCATGCACAGGACAGGCAGAGACACAGAGAGGAGGCCAGGACACCCAGACCAGGAGGCACCAGGCTAGAAGGGGTGGAGTGAGGCCCTTATACACATGGGCAGTGACTCTCAAGATGCAAGCTACCGAGATCAGCCTCGTCAAGCCAGGCACAGGGAGAGTAAAACATACTGAAGTCTACATTCAGAAGTTCATATAAACCATTGTGTGTTTTTTCCTTTATCCTGTGTCTAGTAACCTGCATCTGATTAGGATGTGCCTTGAGGCAGGGACTGGTGCTTTCCTCTCTCAGTCTCTTTCCCCACACTCATCCTTACCCCAGGGCTTAGCAAACTGGCCACCTGGCTAGCTTGCCTGGCTGATTTTAAAGAGACACACAGACAAGCAAGTGTCCTCACGGTCTCCAGACTGCCAGCCACCCTGACCGACAGAGAGATTTCTGAACCTTATACCCTTTACTGAGCCCCAGTTGGTATAGGTGAAGAAGCTTCTCTATCCACAGCCCTGATAGATCCAGAGCTCTTTTAGGATTAGAAAGCTTCTTCCCCTCCCCAGTACGACCAAAGGTCAACTACTTTTAAGCCACGACAAACTTGGGGCAAAATTAAACCAAAACAACTTGTGTAACACACTTTCGAATTTTTAAACAACAGATGACAGTGGCAAGGCAGTGACATACATGCTGATCCTTGGTTTGGTTCCTGGGAG
Organism: Eubalaena glacialis; assembly: GCF_028564815.1. Classification (NCBI taxonomy): domain Eukaryota; kingdom Metazoa; phylum Chordata; class Mammalia; order Artiodactyla; family Balaenidae; genus Eubalaena; species Eubalaena glacialis. The sequence continues at coordinate 34,164,533 of NC_083718.1, forward strand.
GATTTTTGGGTCAAGACCCTTGGGTGGCCTATCCCCTAACCCCACGTGCGAGAAGGAAGCCCCTGTGCCTCCGAGACACACTGCCCCCTGACCCACATACAGGGACCACGTCTGCATATACACCAAGACCTTGTGGTTCAAGCACAGTGGAGGCCAGGTGGTCTCCCCTGCCCTCATTCTACAACACCTCTGTTCCCCTCTGACATTCCACTCATCCCCACAGGGTCAGAAGCATGGTTTCCTATCTACTGGCATGCACTTTTGGCTCGTTTTATCTTCCTGGGAGCTGCAGACTGACATATAAGAAGAGCCGAGCCATGTCATGCAAGGTGAGGAATGGGAGGATGAGTCTTCTTTCTGAGGAGAAGAGACAAGCAGGAAGCCGACAATGAGAACAACATGCCCCATGCTTGTAGGGGACGGCCATGCCAGATCCCCTCTCACCTGTACTGGTCATAAAGGTGATGACGGTACTGCTGATGCCCTCGTTGTCCCGGGAATAAACTCGCAACGTGTATGTCATCCCGGGATAGAGGTCTGTCAGCTGTATGGGCTGGGGCTGGGCCTGGGCCTTAACAGGGACAGTTTTTTTCGTATGGTTGCCTGGGGAACAGAAACCTCAGTCAGCCTAAGGCTGGGCACGAGGAGCTGGAGAGGCAGTGCTTAGGCTCCTGGGCACCTGTCAAAGGTAGAAGCATGGAGGGTGGGGGAAGGGGCCAGGCTGTCTTGCAGACCTGGAGGTCACCGGGCAGCTCCACCAGCTTTCTCACATGCTGACTCTCCTACACAATGGCCCTGCAGCCTAGGACACTGTTCCCTCTCCTGAAGTTTTCTGTCCTCACCCCAGTCTTAAGCACTTAGCACATCATGACCTGCTTCCTTAAGCTCTCAGGGTGTCAGCTAGCGCTCCGTTAACCTGGAGAGGGTCAGAGAGCCAGTCAGCATCCCTCACGGTAACCGGAGGCGAGACGGCCTCTGCTTCTCAGCTCTCACTCCTGGTTTCCCCTCTCACTTCTCGCTGCGTGGTGAACTCACACATCAGGAGAAGCGAGTGCCTGGGTGTCCGAAAAAGTACGGACCAAACTAGGAATTCTGGATTCTGTGGATGTGAATCTCTCTCCAACCGCAGAGAACTAAGAGTTGGCTTTGTTCTCCCTCAAAGAGCTTCGGGTGGATTTCCAGCACAAGCCAAATAGGCCAGCACGGTGGGTCTGAGCCCTCAGGAACAGGGGCCTTCACTCAGAGAAGGCAGACAGCCTGACCACACTGTACAGCCTCACAAATCTGGACGCTTGCTCCGAAGATCCAGTAAAGAATGAACAGCTCAGCTCGAGCCACCAGCTGAGACGAGGGACCCTGGACGGTGTCTCTGACCTGTGAGCAGCTAGTGTCCCTCTGTGAGCAAAGCACAGCTGAACCCCAAGTCTGGACTGGCCCAGCCTGTCTAGGGGAGACTGCTGAGAATCTGGATCCTGAATTAAGGCGATCCAAGCAAAGGTGAGATCTGGCTCATCTGGGGGCCACCAGAACCCTCATCCTGGGCAGGAAATGGACGAAGGGGCCCTCACCCAGGCCGCCCCCACCGCAAGGCACCCCTGGACCTTCACGAACGGCCGCAGAAACCCCTTCCTCCTCCTCGAGTCTGCTCTTCCTACCGCGCTGCTGCCTGAGCACATGGCGACTTCGTTAAGCCACAATGAAGCGGCTGGAAGGCCTCCCTGAGCCTGGGGGAGCGCATGGGATCTCTTTAATGGCATCTCCGCCACCCGCACAGAATGCTTACTGTCGATGTACTCAACCACAAAGTCAGTTCCGGGCCCGAAATTGTGCTTCCAGGTGATGTTGGCCCATTTACTGTTGGGGAGCACTGTGACGTTCCAGATGGACTGCTCATCGGGGGCTGGTGGGGGGGTTAGAAGAGGAGTTAGTGGTGAGGAGGGAGGCAGCACCGGAGACGCACACACACACACACACACACACACACACACACACGGGCAGCTAGGAAAGGGGAGAGTAGGAAGTGGCTGTGTACAGGGCCCGACGGAGCTCCAAGCTGCAGCCTTGGTAGCCAGGCTAGGTACGAGCAAGTACAGTCAGGAGGACCCGTAATGTGAGGGAGAGCCGGAACCTATGTGTCCACGTAGGTGGGAGTAGGAATGAAAGAGTGGGTTTGATCCAGGCCATTGGAGGCTCTAACCTGGGTTTATTCCCTTTTTAGGTCCCTTGTCGTGGATTTGAACAGTGCAGCGAAAGGGGCCAGTGAAAAGCCCCATTAGCTAGGATGCAGATGGGGCGGGAGAGGTGTGCCAGCCTCTTTCCCCTCAACTATAGACATTCTACAGGAAGGAGAGAGGGTATCTTGAAAAGCCACTCGAGAGTCATGATGAGATTTGCAGAAAGGACAGGACCAAACAGGGGAAAGCCTTAATGGCATCCTGAAACTGGAGGTGGAGAATGGCAACCTACACGGGTGACTCTGGTCTGAGGAGCCCCTGGGGTCATTCTTGGTCAACAAGATGCTGAATCACTGAAAAATGGCCTCAGATTCTCTAAGGGGACTTGGGGCCTAAAACCCCAGGTCCCCAAGCAGAGACAGTATGAATCCTTCCTCTCCCTTTCATGGGCTAGAGGGGACCAGAGAAGATAACTCCTTCTTGACACCCAACGTTCAGTGGCCCAGATACCAGAAGAATCCTGCTCTGTTGCCTTCTCAGCACTGTATCTTTGAGGCCTGATCTCTATGTAACACAGAAGACATTAATCCCAGTTCCTATGAGCTGGGAGCTACTTTATCAAAGCCATCACCCTGTCTGAAACCACAGCCTGTGGACAGGAGAATGGCACTAATCTTCAAACGTAATCATTTCTCAGGCATCCCAGCGGTCTGATTACCCCATTTCCCAGCAAAGATTTAATAGTGGAATACTAGCATGAAGCCTTATATTTCAAAGACTTTACAAGTGTGGCTCCTCTATATTTTATTAGCATGCAAGGGGGCACTGTCACCGACTCACTTGTCAAAAACAAATGAATAGAGTACATTTGTGATGCATTTATTCATTATCTATTTGACATGTGACTGAGTCTGCAGGGCTGGGGAAGTGATAAAAGATCTCCTGGTCTCCCCTTCAAAGAAACACCTTCTCTGCTACAACCTTGTCAGTTGTCAGTTGCCCCAGGTGAATATGATTCATTTTAGAAAGAGATTCCATTGATGGCACCAGGCATTCTCCGTGGGGAAGGCAGAAGGCAGCCTTCTTTACTGATCTGCCAAAGGTTTTCACTGTATTGGCTGCTTTAACTCAGCCCAAATCCCAGCTCCTTAGAATCTCATGGTTCTTTCTAGTGGGAATGAATTATGATCAGTTATGATCTGGGGACTTGAGATTTTTCCTCCTCAGCCCTGGGCCCTGGAAATAGCCAAAGAATTTGGGTTTAGACAGTCTGACCACCAATACAACCCTGGCCCAAATCTGACTGTCTTAAAGGTAATGGAGATTGGGGCACTATTACATAAGGTCAAGCAATGGGAAACCAAAATGATTTAGAGGTGGGAGCTGGAAGAAGGCACTGCCATCTAGAGAGACCAAGATGACGATCACTAAAGAAGAGAAAAGCTCAAAGAAAGGCGCCAAGAAGGAAAGCATTCAATTACTATAAAAACAAGAGGAAGAAGTGAGGGGAAGCATGGATTATCCTGTCAGCTCCTGGGATGTGAGACTTAAGGCGTATCCCTTGAAATCTGAAAAAGACAAGTTAAGGACAGAGGAAAAGTCCCATTTCACCACCCAAAAAAGTAAACTTAGGAAACATTTTGTCCTAAGTTGTAAGACACGATAAAGATGAACTTTCATTTTGAAAATCCTGGACAACAGAGCCACTCTGCTGCGTTGAGGGAGATGAGGATGTTGAGGGGAGCCCCCGAGCTCTAAGGATAAGGTCAGAGTGTGGCCAGGTCCCCGCAGCATCTCAGGCTCAGTTAGCGGTTGGGATGTGGGAGTCCATAGGCTAGTCCTCTGTGGCAGCAAGGCCAATCCTTCCAGAAGGAGCAAGACCCACTCCCTGTCTTCATTCTTGGTACATCTCTTCTGTGAACTCGGAGCATTAAAGTGGGGCACGGAGGCCCACCTAAATGCAAAAGAAGCCTCACTGTGGTCCCAAAGAACACCCAACACCAAACTGCCAGTGGCAGCTTCTCATAGCCTAGCAGGTTTCTCTCAGCCAACTTTTCCCTACAGAGCATGCTGTTTAAATTCTCGTTATTGCAGCTTTAAAGCAAATCAGTGTTTTCAAGGTCTGAGGAGCATAATGTCAGCTACGTATCACGTGTCTCCCCTTATGGCTCACACAACTCCATGTAATTGGATTAAAGAAGATACTCACACATGCATTAAGCCTCTATCCTCATTCAAGTGCTGAGAGAAGAGGGGTGGGATGAGTGACAGTGAGGCCTCGGAAGGCGAAGGGACTTGCCCAGGAAACAGAGGGGGCCTACAATTCTACAGCTGCTGGAGGAGGGTTCTGGGTGCTTCCTGCCAGCTGCATCGTGCTGACTTCACAGCTGGCCTGTGGGCTCCACAAGCTAGAGGCCCTCTCCTCCGTGGTAATAAGAGTGTTTGATGTCAGTTCTTAGAAGTACTGCTGGATTCCCGAGGGGCTCTCCTCATGCTGGAAGAACAGAGCTTCCTGGCCTGGCTGCGTGATGCAGGAACAGCACATTCTCTGGGCTCAGCAGGCCAGCCCTGGGACCGATTCTTACCACGGGCCCCTAGAAAGGCTGCGGTTTTCCCTCCGTGTGTATATCTGGGGGCGTGGGGAGAGCCACAGAGTACTCTCTGGCATTACAGGACTCCTGGGTAATACCACTGCCTGGAAGCTCTGACTAGAAAAGTCTGTAAGTGCGCCTTTCGGGGAGAGGTGCAAGGGAGGCGCAGGGTTCTGGGGACAGAGCTGCCTGGCGTGGCTGGCCAGTCCCCACTCCTCGCCCTCTGCTGCGAGGCTGGGGCATCATGGCGGAGACAGGAAGCCTTCTCAGGCTGGTTGGCCAGCGTCAGGCCCTTTCCTTCCCCACTCTCCCACTTCTGGAGTGCTCAGCCCTAAGCTGATCCCTCAGCATGTGGTTGGAGGCAGCCCTACAGTCCGGGGCCTGGGGGCCCTCTGTTAAAGAACAGGGATCCGAGGTTAGGACAGGGGCTCTGAGCAGTGGAGGCCACCATAGGGGCGGGTGCTCTGTGCCTCTAGGCCACCAGACTGAGAATCCAGCCTCCTGTGCTTTCAAAGCGGAAACAAAGGGAGGTGTTGACCAGCACCATCTCAGACCCCGCCTCCTATCTGGGGAAGCCTGTGGGTGGAGGGACGGGAGCACGGATGATGGGCAGTACCGGGTTCTTGAATCTTAGTCCTGGTGGTGGTGGGAGGACTCTCCGTGGTGGTGGCGGCGGCAGTGGTTGCAGTAGTTGTGGCGACGATGGTGGTGGCGATGGTGGAGGGTGCGACAGTTGGGATGGTGGGGACTGTTGTGGCTTCGGTGGTGGCAGCAGTGGCAGTGGCATCAGTACTGCCCACCGTGCCCGTCACACCCACCGTGGTCGGGGGCGACGTGGGAGGAGCTAAGGGGGAAATGTAAAACAGCCAAGTCTGGTCGGTGTGGCCGTCCCCAGCCTGGACACACGGCCCCACGTGCAAGGCAGGCAGCCCGCAGAAGAGATGGAGCTTAGTGACCAGAAGCCTCCCCGAGCAGGATGGACTGGGTCAGACGGGTCGCCGTGAAAGAGAACAGGACCATGGCAAGGGAAGAGAATGAAGCCTGTGTGTTTCATTTTCTTCTCATGGTCTGTGTGGCTCAAAGCACCAGCATGCACACAGCCAAGGGCGGTGATGAAGACGGGACACATACCAAATCACTCAGACCCCAGGGATGACATGGAGTTCCAGGTCAAGCACCACCCAGCACAGGCCAAGCAGCACCACTTGGGTCCAGGCCTGGAGCCCTGGCCTTGGAGGTGGGCAGGTTGCGGGGCCCTGTCCTGCAGGAGCACCGGGAAGCCTGCCATTCCCAACCATTCACTCCAAAATTACCCCCTCTCCTGCCTGCTTGAGTTCTACCACCACCCAAACCCAGTGACAGACAGAGAACGATCCCCACTCTGTGGGCAAGACTTGCACCTTGGTTCGTCTTTCCTGCCTCCACCGCCACCCCCTCCCCAGGCTCTCAGCTCTTGTTCATTCCCTGGCCTCTCCTCCCTTCTTCTCTGCCCAGTGACGGTCCCAGATTACCCCAATCCACCCTGACTTGTAGTAACTGCCTTCCTCTCTAGGACATCTGGGGTCTGGGCACCCGAAGCCCTTTCCCTTTGATTAGAATGTGGGAAAAGGGTACTGATGGACTCACAGTGTGGCCTGCGCTCAGTAACACCATGTTCCCGGCGCACAGTAGATGTAGAAATCCCAGGACATGAGTGAGGCACAGGCTGGGCTGCTCTTTTGCATAAATCTTCAGAGAAGTTCAAATCTGCACTACTTCTTACTTCCTCATCTCCCATCCAAAGCTACCCTTTGTTGTTGGTCAGCCCTAAGGGGCTAAGTCTATCGTGAAAACATTTCCATAGACTGTCTTTCCTTCTACAGAAGGGTTGTGGACACAAACAAAGGGCTGGCCTATTACTCTTTAGTTCCAGTATTGCTAAAGCTGAGGGTATGAGAATGATGGGCAAATCAGAGAGAGACAGAGCTGCCTCTCCTCCTTGCCCTCTATCTCCTGTGATCTGACCACAGTCTACTTTCTAGTGTCACTGCTGATGGGCAGAAGGCAGTGATGTTAAGACATAAGTAGGTAACTCTAACTTTCAAGGAAGAGTGATATCCTACCTTATCTCAAATCTGCAGAAGATCAGGAAAATACTATCCCCACTCTCCAGAAGGGAGCCAGGGCAGGGAGGGAACCAGAGAGAAAATTGCCAGAAAGCCTTTCTCAAGAATGAATCAAGAGATCCTAAGTCTTCTCAACAAGAGCCTGACCAACAAAATCCCTTTCATTCCCCCGGGACTCCAATATTACAAGTCGCCCATAGAGAAGGAGGGACTGTTCCTGGGAACCCAGTCACTTCCCTATTTGTAAGATCATAGGCATTATTGGGCCTGAGGGTGCTGACCACAGAAGTCACACTGGGCAGCTGACTATGCCCCATGCATTCCAGAGATTCCTGGACAAGGTCAAGGCAGACAGCGCTATATTCCCCAAACCCCAGTCAACTCGCAGACATCAGGAAGGGCGGGGGGGCGGGGGGGGGGGAACGTGTGGTGGGAAAAACTCTCCCTCTCACAGTCAGTATTCAAGGATGTATTTCAGTCCAAGGTGGCCCCAGGCCTGGAATGCAAGCTCAGTGCTATAAGAGCTCAGCCTGAGGAAATTCGCCTATCCCACCCACCAAGACACACACACACACACACACACACACACACACACACACACACACACACACACACGGGCCTGAGAGATCCACAAGGCAAAGGTGAGCTCCCTCTCAGGCCTGATGCCTGGCAGCTCCCGTGGCCACGGAACACACATGGGCTTTTCCTGCTGTTCTGAGCTGCTGGAAGGAACCCTGAGAAGCTATTTTGTCCATCTGGATAGGACTGCTCTGCTTTGGCTCCTTATCAATAGTGTATTTTCTAATAATTTCTGGCAAGTGCAATGTTCACAAGGTTCCCCTTTGCTATGACTATTTAAAAGGCGTCATCAAAAAACTGAAAATCCCTTTAAAGTTAAATCATCCCACTCTGTGCAGTGCAGAGACGCGGGCTTCCCTTCCTATGCGCGCAGTGGTGCTGCATTTCCCAGCCCCCGGAAGCTATTCATACTCTCACGTGGGCCCTGGTCCTCATACAAGCAGGTACGCACGCTCATGCTCACACAGGGCCTACAGCCAGGCCCACACGCTTCCCTGGGCGCTCCAGCGAGTAGCCCTAGAAACGGAGATGCTGAGAGAGGCTAGGCTAGAGCGAGTTTCTTCCTGGGTCCTGCTGGGCAGAGACAAGAATGAGCAATGACTGAGGATGCTTCCACACTCTCCTCCCCTCCCTCTGCCAAGTGTGACAGGAGGAAGGGTTTTCTTTGATGATGGCTACCTAGATGCTTTTCCTTCAGCTCAGCAGCAACAATCAGGTATTAGCGAGAGGGGACCAGAAGGGAGTGGGAGGAAAGGAGGCACTTCCCAGGCGTCCTCCCAGAGGGTCCCCAGCACTGGAGGCACAGTGGAGAAGGCACCTTGGCTGGCTGAGGTCACAGCTGGTAAATCAGCATCCTCTCTGGCCTACTCATTAGCTGTGTCTATTGTCCCAGGGTTGGACAGGGCCAGAGAGACTGGGAGGGCAGAGGCAAGAAGGCAAGGCTCTGAGGGAAGGGACAGAAGAGTCAGGTGAGTGAGTTGTTAGTGAGTTGTTACAGGTGGGAGGGGAGGGCAGGTTTTCCACGGGAAACTGTCCAGCGCTCAGGTCTAAGGGGATTCAGATGATTTCAACCCCTGGGGCGGGGTGGGGGTAGCAGATAAATGGGGAATAAGGCCCAGAAGCGGGGCTTATAGTCAGTGTGGCCCACAGGCTGGACAGACTCGTTGCTGGGCTAGGGTGTCATCTTCAGCCACAGCAGGAACTATGGGCTGGAGAACCACCCTGGTCACTGCCCAGTGGAGACCACCAGCCTGGCAACCGAGAGTAATGGAGAGCCACAGTGGGCCTGGAGCTGGAAGCACAGGACCCCTACCTGAAGGCAGTGTCAACCTAATGGGTTACCTAATGCACACAGGAAGGCATCCCAGCTATGGCCAAGGGTTCTCCACCAGAGTTTTGGGCAACACCACGCAGGAGATGGAGAAAATTAAGACAACATGTCTCTTATTCACTTTTCGTTGCCCAGAACCTGCCATGGAGCTGCCCACCAAACACTGGCAGATCTGAGCCGAGTCAAAGACAAGGACAGCAGTTTCCAGACATTCCAAGGTGGAGGGCTCAGTCCAAAAATGTCCACTTGGTGCATGGACTACCCTGGCCAAATCACAGATGGCCAGGACAGATGGGCAGCAACCCTAAGAGACTGCAGATATGGGTGCATGAGAGGGGTTATCTTTACCGGGTGAGACAGGAACAGATCAGTCTGGGGGGGAAAATGCCCACATTTGGAGAAGATGAGAGGGAAGGGAGCAGTGGGCTGGACTCCAGGCCATCAGCAGCATAGAACCTGGGCGCCATCACTTCGCACCTGCAGATCGTGCAGGAGGTTCTTATGCATTTAAGGCTGGGAACAGCTGATGTTACCAGCACAGCTCATTTACCAAGATGCGCGTTGTGCCTCTACCACCATGTCACATGGAAGCTGGAGCCTAGGAAACACATCTGACAGATGGACAGAGGCCCTGGCACCCTCTGCACACCAGGGTGAGCTTGGATCTTTCCTAAACGAGAAGTAGGAAGTGGGGTGTTTGTTTGGAATTACATCCATCCCCCTCATACCTGCCACACATGAGAGGGGCAGCACAGACTGGCACGGGTGCCCACTGAGCAAAGCATACTCCCAGCGATCAGATCCACCTGCTTTGGGTCCTGGGTGCCAGAATGGGGAAGGTGGACTGCAAGCTGCTTGACCAAAGAGCTTCTAGGTGATTCATGGGGTACCCTCCCTGCATCTCCCCTTCCATCTCCACTAAGTCGCTTCGGCTGCCCTGAGCACCTGCTGTAATAGTCCCGGGGAAACCCTTATGCCAACTTGAATCAGGAAGTTAGGGCCACTCCCAGACTGCAAGGATGGCTTTCTCCCGGTCTCCAGGCCCAGGACACCTCTCTGCCTCACATCCCAGCAGAGGTGGGGAGGCACTGGCCCCTGCCGGCCTGGGTTATTTGGGGGCGGGGGGATGGAGAGGACTGGGGGTGGGAAGGATGATGGCAGCGCACCACCCAGATCTGACTGGTGGAGCAAACGCAAACAAAGGAAGCAGGGTGCGCAACAGAAACAGAATCAACCTAAAATGGCGGGGCGGGGGGTGGTAAATGAGCGAAGGTGGAGGGGAACCAAACCGGGTAGGGTGGCGTCCTCTTCCTAAGCCAACCTTCCAGTTCGTCACCTGGCTCGCGGCTCTCCCTGCTGCCTAGAGCCTGAGAAGGCTCTGGCAAACCCTTGCCCTAGAGCCTTGGTTCTGCCTCAAAGGAGGGCAGTGGAAGGCACCCTGGGGCCCCTGCCTAGTTCCTCCAGCTTGAGGACCAGCCTTCGGTCGTGAGGTTCCTCAAACCCACAACATGGGGACTTGAGACAAGGACCTTGGCTAGCAGGTCATCTCCTGCTGCAAACCTGCCTGCCCAACTCCTCACTGTGCGTTCACCTCCCAGACCCCAAGAGTGGACACTGCTCCAAACACCCAAGACTCTGAGAAGCTGGGTTTCTGAGGGGTGAGTGGGCAATCAGCGCATGGCGCCCACTGAGACTCCAGGTCCTGGGGCACCTGGCCCCATCCTGGGACATGCAGACTCGTTCTCACTGACTAGAAGCCATGGTGGATGGCAGAGCTGGTGCCAGGCCCCATGCAGCATGCAAGGCCAGCATGCACGGTGTGCTCACCCACAGACCACCCTTTCAGGGGATGGCAGCCTGACCAGGAGACAGGAGCCAGCTGCCCCCACTCCTTCTAGGGCACAGCTGGCCACCCAAGGGCTGTGGACCCTTTCTCTGTGCTCTGAGATGTCAAGCCTGGGCAAGGCCCCAGGTGGCTCAGGGGAAGTAATCACTCAGCTTCAGAGAAAGCTGCAGCTCCAGAGAACAGGTCTGCAGCCTATGCATGTGGGGCCCCTTCTAAGCCAGCTTCCTTCTCTAGCGAAGGGAGGAGAATGCGTTTGATCTCCTCTGGTCCCATCCTCCACATACATCCTCCTGGAGAGTCTGGCTCCCCAGCCACTGAAAGGGTGAGTCCGGAGCATGCTTTCACCCCAAGCTTCTCCCTCCTTCTCCGCTCTGGCTGGGCTGGACTCCACCTGCATTGCCCCATGCCATGCCCATTACCCCCGCTGCTGGTACGGTACCTGCGGTTGGAGCAGCTTCAGAACACAGCGCCCAAGATAGCCAGAGAGGGAGAGGGCGAAAGAACGAGAGGGAAGAGAAAACAGCACAGGTGAAACAAGACAAGCAATCACAGGACAGAGAAGGTTCTGGCTCAAATCTGACCCACGGTGTGGCCAAGTGCTGGTCACGGCCCTGAGGATGCCACCTGGTGTTCGGGGATCATGTTCAACTCCACTGGGGTCTGGCACGTTCCTACGGAAAACTTTCCTGGGTCTTGGAAACCTTTCTAATATACTCACTTCTGCCTCTACTCAAGGACATCTAAGAGGTGGCAGCCGAAACAGTCCACCTCGAGTGCTATGTTCCCAGGTCTTTCTCAAAGGGTGTGTCCTTTCCTAGCTGGGCTGGGGTGAAGGAGTCTGGGTAACCCTCAGTGACGCCAGGAATTGAGGGCATAAGGTACAGGTGGTTTAGGAGGACATCAACGCCTGTCAAAAGGATGGTTCCTTCATCCCCACTGGCAGGCGTTGAATAGTGCTGGGGTCGGGGGTGGGGGTGGGGGGGAGCGCATTTGGCTGAACGCTCTCCACACCAGCTCAGCCTCGGAAGGCTGGGGCATGTGATGGACTGGAGCCCGGAGCCACTGTCCTGCTGTCCTGCTGCCCCGCTGTATTGTATGAAGTAAGAAACTCAACTGGGGACTGAGAGCCCTAAAAGGAATTCCTGAATTTGCCGCAAACCCCTAGGTTGAGAAGAAAGTCTCTCTTTTTTCTCTTGTCCCCTGGAGCTGAAGATCCTTCCCTGCAGTGGTCACTGGGGCTGGGCAACGGGGCTTTGTTTATCTGATGTTCTGTAATGGGGGGGAGATGGGGAGGGAGAAGAGGCTCTCTTTATGTATCTCCTTACAGAATTAAGTAATCAAGAAAGTGCATCATCCCTGGCCTGGCCTTTGGTAATAGGCATATATTAACCACTTACCCAAAGTCCCCCAGCCCTAATAAATTGCCCAAGTCCCCAGGAGATTGGAAGGGTGCACTAGGAGGGGAGCTTATTGTGTAGCTCACTCCTGGTTTACAAGAGCAGAGAGGTAGAGACAAAGCACTGTCAGCCTTTCTCTACTTTCTGCCTGCCCCCTCTCCTCTCTGCTTCAGTGCTGGCCTGCTGGCCAGGGAAGTGGGGCCTGGGGAGGGATGCAGGGCTGCTTATGAAGCTGCACTGGGAGCCTGGGGTAAGGCAGCAGAGGCAGCAGGGCCTGGAAGCACTGCTCCTCTCCTGGGTTGGGGGTACCGGTGCTCATGAGGTCCAATCAGGCCAGGGTCAGGCCACCGGACCTCAGCCTTCTGGGGAAAGCACTAGACAGGATAACCTGTTGTCAGTTTCAACGATTCCTAATCACATCACCCCTTCTTTGAAGTCTTCCCTTGTAGAATCAACCCCCCTCCCCTGCACGGCCACTGCACTTCTGCCATCTAAACATACACAGCTCATGGTGAATTACAATTAGATATTCCTGTGGACGTCCCTCCTTCTAGACTGTGTGAGCTTATTAGCTTTATATCCCTTGTTTTGGGTACAGCGTCTGGCACCTCATGTTGTGGGTGTGCAAGAAATGAATGGCCTTTGAAGAGGCCATGGTACCTCTGGAAAAGCAGAGCCCCCACCCGCTGTCATAGGGGATCTGCAAATCTCGAGGCTTCTAGAGGCTCGCCTGCCTGAGAGGTTCCTGGAAGCCAGCACATGTGCAGATGGGCCTGGAGCCCCCTCTAGTGGAGTTCTCAGGCAGGCGCAGCTCTGGGGCGGGGTGCGACGCTGCTAGATGCCAGAACCCAGGAGAGGAACTCATGTGCTCTCTGTGGAGCTGGTTTGGCAAATGGCTGTTTCCAAACCCCCTTTCCTCTCCTCAGCCTGACAACTCCCTCAATTCAGGCTGCAAGGAGGGACTACACCTCCTGCTCTACTCATGATCCCGGCAATTAGCTTCAGTCACAGCTGTTCCCCTCTCTTCTCGGCGCCACCGAGAGAGAAGAAGGGGCACCCCCAGAGCCCTCACGGGGCGGTCTCCATACTACTGCTGCCTCCCTCACTAGGCGAGCATCTTCACTGCTCTTTGGAGTTCGTGAGCACATTTACTTCCAGCACGCTTTCTCTCATCCCCTCAACTCAGCTACGATTCACACTCTCTTCCCTATCCCCCCACCAGAAGGAAAGATGACAGATGTTAAGTAGCTGAGCAAGTCAAGGCCAAGTGGGGATCCAGGTCTGACTGCAACAGTAAGAAGATGTGTTTTCCAGATACATCGCCGGTACCTACCTCTCAGCACACAAGGTGGCTCCCTCCTCTGGAGGGCTCGAGGGCCTGCAGCCTCTCCATCCCAGGAGGCCGGGCTGCCAGAGGCCGAGTCCGTGTTTCTCTAGGCATCTGAATTCCCCGGGACCATTCGCCCCGAGGCTGCCGCAGTGCACCTACCTTCATTCGGGGGTGCTGGTGACTCCTCTGTGACTGCTTCCCCAGAGCCCACCTGCGTCCTGGCACTGAGGGAAAAGCGGTAGCGCGACACGGGGTCTGCTCTTTGCATCGTGAACTTGGTCTGATTGGGAGAGAAGTTTTCCACTATCTGCTTTCCTACTTTGGTTCCATTAACTGGGGAGAGACAGGTAAGTGGAATTGAACTTTAGCAACATTGACCATGATGGGTTATATAATCTGCAGCTGGAAGGACGAAGCCTTCCCGACTCTGCTGGGAAGGGAACCCGTGGAACCTGCCCGTGATCTTAAGGACTCAGGGGAGGGAGATGATTCAAAGGCCGAGGGCTGTGCAAGAACTCCTTTCCGGCTCTTTGATGACGCACCAGGGTAACACTTTTTCACTGATCTCATTATCGCCAGCTCAATGCAAAGTTATGTGGCTGATTCTGAAAGATTCAATTTTTAATCCTCAAGCCTTTTCAACAAGGACAGAACTTGAAGTTCCTTTTTTCCTTTCAAACAGAACTAGGGCAAAACCACTAGAGCTTTTTGTTGTTAATGCCTCCTTTGTAAAAGGACTCCTTTGTAAAATACCTCAAAGGGGGAAGGTCAGGTCCAGAGATGGATTCAGAACCACACACAAGCACACAGCTGGCTATTAAAATCCTTAACAGCACAATACCTGTCCTTTGAGCTTCACATTGAGGCACAACATCACCCACTTCAGAAGACTTAAAGTTTTTCAAATGAATGACACTCCTGTCCCTGCCTGGTGATGCTGAACTCTTTAGGTGAGGTCGTCCCGACCCAGGCTCCTGACTGAGCCACTCCAAATTCCGTGGCAGCTCTACATACAGCTGCCTTACCATAAATGGCATCTTATTAAGGTGTCCCCGAGTGTCAGTGTCGTGTGGATTCCTATGCACGTACTATCTGCCCCATCGGATGGAAGGTCCATCAGGTAAGGAAACTTCTCTCCTAGACTTGTAGGCGTTAGACACTCTAAGATTCCTGAGGGCAGGGGTTGAATCCCTCATCAAACCAGAAGTCCCCTTTGTCTCACCGGGCCAACTGGAAGCTCCCTGCAGGAGGAGCTGTGTCAGGAGAGCAGGGATTGGGTCTCACTTGCCTCCCCTAACCCTACAGGAAACTTTTTCCCTGGCCCCTCTATCCCTCCACAACGACCTCTGTACCCATAGGCTTTCTACCTTGATTCCTTAGGAAAAGTGTTGAGAATGGGGTTTCTGATTCTCAGGTTATCCAAGAGAAAGAAGAGCAGAACGTACAGGCCACGTATTTGAGAGTATATCCAGTCAGGATCCCATTGGGGTGTTCTGGATGATCCCATTCCAGGTTGATTGTCTCCAGGTTGGGCTGCCGGACTCGGAAACGCCTGGGGGCACTGGGTACTTGGGGAAGGAGGAGAGAGTTGGGGAGATGGGGGAGAGAAGAGGGGCGGGCAAGATGAAGAAAACACAAAAAACAAAGCACAAGTATGAAGGCATTGACCTCTGGGCAACCCCCGTGCTGGATCACTGTTAAGCCAGAACCCAGAGAACTACGAGGTGGCCAGCGCCCATCGCCCCATCCAGGATGGCGTTTCCCCACATCTAGGACAAGCATGGCTCAGACTCGGTTTACACGGGGAAGAAGTCAGTCAAGTTCTCCTTTAGCAACTACCCTGGATTCAACACATATTAGGCTCTGATCCTGCAAAGAAACCTCCAAGTTGGGCAGTCATTCCCAAGGCAGGGAACCAATTTTAGCCGTTTGGTAATAGAGGCTGCAGTTCCCAGTCCTCAGACAAGGATTCTCACCACTGGGTCCAAGCATCAGGCCCTGGCCTCTGGGCTGAGAATGCCGGGTTCAGGGGTGAAGAGAGAGAAACCCATGACGGAACATGTGGATGGTGCCAAGAGCACGAGCGATGGGGAGAGGCTGGTAATGAAAACCAGACGAGGAGGGGAGACAGGAATACAGAGACAAGAGGGGAGAACAGAGGAGAGGACAAAGGAGGAAGAGAAGAAGAATGGGGAAAATAATAGTTAAGAAGGGAGAAAGGAGAAACAGAAGAGGGCAAAGCCACTGCCCGGCTGGTTCAAGGGGAGTGGCAAGAACAGGAGATGCGCCGGGACCTCGGCCCGTGTCTGCCTCCCAGGACCGGGGCGCCCACTGCAGGGCAGTCTCTAGACTACAGTGGTGTAACAAGAGTGAAGGTCCTCGGGTATGGTAAACCAACCAGGTGCCTCTTGGGGTCAAGGTGCCTGAGCTCCCTCAGGAGGTGGTAGGCAGGCAGCCCCGGCTCCCGCAGTGCCCTCGGGAGTCCGTGTGCACATTCCGTCTGAAATCATGTCAGCAGCCAGCACAGTCTCGTCTTGATGTACAATCTCCCGTCAGGGCGGCCGCCTCGGTGACAGTGCTCCATGAGCACGGCCGGAGCTGCTCAGCTCGCAGGTCATCCCCCCTTGAGGTCAGGCAGAGGTCAATTTGCGCGGTCCAGGCCAAGCCACGCTGGAGCCGCGCAGGGCCACCTGGCCGCGCCACCCTCGTCCTGCCCTACCCAGGGAGCTGCGGCCGGACCTACCTCCTTCCGGGGTGGTGAACGCCTTGGTCTCACTGCGAGGCCCATCGCCTCGCCCATTGACCACAACCATCTCCAGCTTGTAGTTACTGTAGGGGAAGAGGCGGGACACCACGCCACGGAGGCGGTCGCCGGGGAAGCTGGCTTGCTGCCTCTTCTGAGACACCCACAGGCTCTTCAGCAAGCTGCTTTCCCTCCAGTAGTAGGCCTTCAGGACAGAGGCAGGCCGGTAAGGGTTCGGCCAGGCAGAGCCAGGTTAGTTGTTAGTGGCGGTGCTCGTGGTGACCGGTGTTCCCTTTGCTGGCCACAGGCTCCAAATCCCCAACGACCTCGTCAGGCCCACAGAGGGCTGGGGGTGTCCTGACAGTCCCCATTCATTAGCCACTAGTGAGTGGGAATTGATGTCAAACAAAATAAGAGTTTTTGGTTTCAATCATTTTCTGAGCCATGTCGCCTCTCTGGGGAACAGGCAAGTCAGCCAAACTTACAGCTGAGCGGCTCCGTCTTGAGACTTCTTTCCAAGCTGGGAATAGGTTGCTCAGGGAGTCCGTGCCAGAACCACAAATTTGAGCCAAGGGTCCAGGCACGGAAAGCTCTTTTCTGTGCTCAAAGACCGCATCACCTTGAGTTAGATTTAGTATGGTTTAGATTGGCAGCGGGCAGGAGTTGAAAAGCAGCAGGTTACCCCCGGAAGTCTGAATATAAGAAAGGGTTGGTTTAATCCATTGAAGTCAAATGGTTCCTTTTAATACTGTTTAAAGACCTTTAGGGTAGTGACATGTCCAAGCCAATGGGAGACCAGGCTGTGGGGTGGCAAGCGCTTGGATGGGATGGGACGGCCTGTGCAAGGTGGTAGTGTCACAGGTACAGTCGAGAGAGTCTGAGACACGGGGTCTGATGAGCAGTGGAGGAGAAGCCCCAGGTCAGCTGTCACACGAGCATCACCCGGGGCCTCCAAGGGCAAGGTACGGAGGAAGTCCAGACTTAAGAGGGGGACCCAAAGGGAGCTTTAGCCAAAAAAATCTCTAGGCAAGTAGGTTAAGGGTGCAAGTTGGGGAAGAGCTCATTTAAGCATATATATCACCTTGCCTTCCTTCCCCTACCTACCAAATCCATTTCCCGAGAAGAGACTGACTCCCTCTGTGTGCCCCCAACTGTCCATCAGCCAACTCTCGATGACCCCTAAGTCTGTGTTACCCTGGGGGCTACAGCCTCCCCAGGAACTTTTAAAAAGAGCTACTCATCAGGGAGAGCCTTGCATACCCTGGGTTTTCTCTCCCTTCCCTTTCAAAGAGAGAGACATCAGGGATGGAAGAGGTGGCCAGGGGAAGCCAAGGGCCTTGATAATCGGAGTTGGCTGTGACAACAGGGAAGGGTTTGTACCCTTCTAGTGGCTCTTCCGGTTAGTTGGGGCTTCATGAAATCAGACTGGGTGAGGCAAGCAGCCCAGCGGGGGCCATTAGGAGAGGGGAGGGGTGTAGCTCAGCGGTGCCTCAACACTGCTTCTGGAGATACATGTGTGTCCACACACACGTATTACAAGCATAATGTGCTATGTATGGTCAACCCAAACCCAGCACCCTTCACATGATTTCTGCTGAGCAGAATCTCTCAGCATACCCGGTGCAGGATACATCTGGGTGTATATATATTTTTTCTGGGTATATTTTTGAACAGCTACCCCTAGACATCATCTTCTTGAACCAACTCTGGATCCAACAGCTATCCCAAGGGACCCCTTCCAAATATCTCATGGCCCGCATCTGCTACCCCCTCGCCCTGGTTAGCGAGCTGGGTGGTTAGACAGGGCTCGGAGCTGGCTTCCTCACTCGGTACTCTCTGAGCTGGCCCTGGACCGTGTCGGGGTAGACGCGGTTCCACTGAAGGCTGATGGCTGTGCTGTTCAGGACTCGGATTTTAACATCAGTGGGTGCAGCCCTGGGATCTGCAATGTGTTGGGACAGAGAGCTGGTTATGCAGGCGGGGCTGGGCCCCCGACTCCAGAGTCCCCTCTGACTTGTTCTCTGCTGGCCTGCACCTCCAGCCCACTCTGGACACTGGGTACTCCCTGAGGGCAGGGGCCATGCCTCCTCCACCAGCCTGGACTTGGAAGAGTGCGGGGAGGTTCAGGACAAAAGGGCGGCAGCACAGGTGGAGGGCTCTGCCTACACATTTAGAGGGCGATTATGTGCAACCATCACACAGAGTCTCTGTTTTCCCCCCCATCCCATTGTCCACCCTTCCCTACCCTGCTTTGGGTCCCGGGAGGCTTGTCCTCTCTGGACCGTGTCAGCGGGGCTCCCTTGTTCTCAGGCTTCCAGATGGGTCTTCCCAACAGGAGGTACCAACAGGAGTTCCCAGGGCAGGAGAGGGAAGATGGTATCTATTCCCCTGGCTGCCTCTTTGCGGGGTGGCAGGATGACAGCACCGCACTCTTCTACACAAGGGCAGCCCTCGCTGGCCATGGTGACTCGCCCGCCGCCAGCCCCTCAGGGCCAGAGTGGTGTAACAGCATCCTGCTGTTGCTGGCCCTCCAGCTGGTTTGCTGTACCTTGCTGTTGTCCCTCTAACCCTGTCCTCACATTAGAAATAGTCCCCTTTGAGCGGCATTTATTTCCTGCCAGGGCCCTGCAGGAAATGTTGCCTACAGACTAAAGACACCCTAACCAAGTTCAGGAAAAGATTCTGATCCTGTGACTGCTTGCAAAGGGAGGGCCACTCCCTTCCCCATAACTGCTTCTCACCCCCGTTTTCTCTACTCTGCTGCAAAAGCAGTTGTGCCCCATCCTCTCTAAAGCATCTGCCGCAGGGGTACACAGATGCGATGGAAACTGTGAGGTGGTCCGTGAAGTCCATGGCTAGATGCTGCCTTTTCCATACTTACCCTCCAGTAGTCGCTACCGTCTTCTGTCCGGAAGTGTCTGCCACCATGGAGATGAGGAGTGGGATGGACGGAGGGCCTGCTGATCCCCTCTACTTATCTCCCAAGTGGGTCCAATACATAATCACTTCCAGGGACGTGCCCAACCCTCACTTCCTCCCATCTCACTGTTATGAACCCCACTGGCCCCACTCCTGACCCCAGCATTGGCCCTTGTGACTCTGCTCCTCCCCAAGACTCTCCTCCTCCCTTCCTTCTGGTCACCTCATCCACCTACATGATTTCTTCTTGGATCAGACCCAAACACACCAGGACATGGATTGCCCTGACCAGGAGGGGCGTCACCGACCCTCCTGCCTTGCTCAAAAGCCTACAGGATTGATGTGCTGGGAGCAGAGGGGCTACCACCATCTGGAGAGCCAGGCACATACTGCTACATATATGCCCAGAATTGTGTTGATTTACCCAGTGACAGCCTCCAAAGAACTTCTCTTTTTATGTTCAATTCCAAGGGCCAAGAGCAACACTGCGAATGTTGCAGTGCCTGGTCTGGAGCATTCCAGGCTGGGGCTCTGTGGACCTTGCTCCCTCAAGGGTTCCCCTGGGGAGCCCAGGGAGGAGTCTGGCCTGTGGCCCTGCTTCCGGTAGAGGCGTCTAATTATGCCCGTTGGGACGGATGGTCCGTGGTGCTAGCAAGCCCTGGCAGTAAGGTAGATCAGAAGGCCTGGGTTCTACTTTCAAGCCTGACATTTGCTATTGTGCAATATTGGCAGGGGTTTCCCTTGCAGGGCCTCAGTTTTCATGTTGATAAAGTGAGAGTATTGGACTAGGTGACGACGTTCAAGAATACTAACTAGCGTTTGGATGATACCATCTCCGCTCCCGGCATTACCTGGGGCCTGTCTGCTCTAGGTCACTGTAGGGGATTTCTCTTCCCTGGGAACTGGCTGTCCTCCCAGGATGCTCTCGGAAGACCCCTGACCCGCTCTGAGGTTCCTGGTCTGTGAGGGTGGCCTGTGCAGCCCAGCCGTCAGGGTCCTGGGTGGGGACAGGGGAGGGTACTCACAATCTTCTCCAGAGTAACCGATGACAGTGCCTGGTTCAGGGCCCTTCCCAAAGTCATTTTCTGCCTGGACTCGGATCTCATAGGGTACGTAGACGGGGGTCTGCCCCACCACATAGCGGGAGCCCCACACAGTGACATTGTTCCAGGTCTCTCGGGTCTCTCTCCGCCGCCACTTGACGATGTAGCGCAGGTTGGGGCCAAAGGCGGAGGTGGCGTTCATCGGCTGAGCAGGGAGAGAGATGGCAGGAGTGGAGAGGGTGCGGGCGAGGAGCCCAGGCCACCCACGGCTCGCACTCTTTCTGTGCCAGGCACCCTGCCCCAACCTGCCCAACAGCGGCCAGCCCCCTGGCAGAGCTGGGGAGACCATGGCCCCCACTCTGAGTCCCCCCGGAGCCTGGAGTCCTGTGAAGCCAGCAGCGTGCAGATTCTCCACCCAAGCCCTAGTCCCTCTGATTCCGCAGCCAGCCCCCTTGGCAGGTGCACAGGGAGCGAAAGCTTTATTGTCGACAGGACTCTTTCCTGTGATGGAGCAACCAGAAAACAAAATATGGACAGTGATATAATGTCTCCAAAGTCAGAAAGGGGTGGGTTTGGTTCAGCCACAGCATGCCTGCTGCCAATGAACTCAAAATTCCAGATTTCATCCAAAGAAGAGATACAGATTGCCAACAGACACATGAAAGAATGCTCAACATCATTAATCATTAGAGAAATGCAAATCAAAACTACAATGAGGTATCATCTCACACCGGTCAGAATGGCCATCATCAAAAAATCTAGAAACAATAAATGCTGGAGAGGGTGTGGAGAAAAGGGAACACTCTTGCACTGTTGGTGGGAATGTAAATTGATACAGCCACTATGGAGAACAGTATGGAGGTTCCTTAAAAAACTAAAAATAGAACTACCATATGACCCAGCAATCCCATTACTGGGCATATACCCTGAGAAAACCATAATTCAGAAAGAGTCATGTACCAAAATATTCATTGCAGCTCTGTTTACAATAGTCAGGACATGGAAGCAACCTAGGTGTCCATCATCGGATGAATGGATAAAGAAGATGTGGCACATATATACAATGGAATATTACTCAGCCATAAAAAGAAATGAAATGGAGGTGTTTGTAATGAGGTGGATGGAGTTAGAGTCTGTCATACAGAGTGAAGTAAGTCAGAAAGAGAAAAACAAATACAGTATGCTAACACATATATATGGAATCTAAGGGAAAAAAAAAAAAAAAAAAGAGGTCATGAAGAACCTAGTGGCAAGATGGGAATAAAGACACAGACCTACTAGAGAATGGACTTGAGGATATGGGGAGGGGGAGGGGTGAGATGTGACAGGGTGAGAGAGTGTCATGGACATATATACACTACCAAATGTAAAATAGATAACTAGTGGGAAGCAGCCACATAGCACAGGGAGATCAGCTCGGTGCTTTGTGACCACCTAGAGGGGTGGGATAGGGAGGGTGGGAGGGAGGGAGATGCAAGAGGGAAGAGATATGGCAACATATGTATATGTGTAACTGATTCACTTTGTTGTAAAGCAGAAGCTAGCACACCATTGTAAAGCAATTATACTTCAATAAAGATGTTTAAAAAAAAAAAAAAAAAAAAAAAATTCCAGATTTCAGTCCTACTTAATCCCTGCATGTCTGCCCTGTCCTTCCCAAAAGGCCAGAGCTGGGAGTGAGCAAAACTCTGTTTTTGTTCCCTAAGGGCCTGGTCCGGGAAGCAGTCCTCCGGGAGCCTGGAATATAGAGCCGTAGACCAAGAACCGACCCTGGCAAGGTCCTGCAAGATGAGCCCCGGTGTCTTAAGTCTGGGCTCAGCCCAGTTGCCAAGGCTGCTGTGAAATCAGGCTCTCCGAAGATGGGGATGGTCGTGATTCCAAACTCTGTATCTCCCTGTTTCCATCACTCACGGCAACAGCACAAAAATGTTAATATTTCAGTGGCTGAATTTGCATCTCTTAGACTTGGCAGGGGTTTGGAAAAAAGTCATTTTGAGGCCACATATCCCAGTTTTGGTTTGGAAAATGTGGTCAGTGAGCCGAGATGAAGATGAGCTTTTTCAATCCTGGCCCGGAGGACATCTTTTGAGTCACCTTGTGCATCCTGGACTTACAGATGGCTGGCACTGGAGGACCACTCAGAGGCTGGTCTCTCCCCACTCCCAGCAATCTCCAGTGATGGGCTCCCAGAACACACCAAAGCGAGGTACTGGTGTTTGGGCTGAATCTTTCCTACAGACTAATCTAAATTTCTCCCTCTTCTGAAGAAGCCCATTGATCCTGCAGGACTCTCTCTGATTTTGCCAGACTGACAGTCTCTGTTCCTTGGTCATCTCTGCTCCTGTCTCCTGTCTTAAATGTTGCTCTTAGACATTCTGCTGTTTGGTTTCTGGATGCTCAATGCAGAGAAGAGTAGCTCCCGCACCAGCCAGGTAGTCTGAGCCACCCTGCAGCCTTGGAGTCACAGGGGTGTAAAGGGTGAGGGCTCCCAGGCTGCGAGGCAAGCAAGCGCATCATGGATGGGCTGCGAGGGGCTCTTACCGTCCACGTGATCTCCATGTTGTTCTTTCTGGTCCCCTCTCCCTTCACATCAGAGGGGTTGGACTCAGGGGCTGGAATCCAAATGGATGCAAAGTTCAAGTCCAGTCTGTTCATTACCGGGGCACAGTAAGCAACCTCTCTCCCCCAACCTGACTGGTCCCTTCTACGCTCTGTCTTTTCTCAGCATCTCTCAACACACTCTGTCCCATAAGCAACTGAACTCGCTCTGCCACTTTCTCATATGGATGATGTGCCTTCCTAGCTAAGATTTAAACCCCCCAAAGCAGGGATAATTTCTTTTGAATTTTAATCCCTTACAAGACAGCATTTATCATAAGGCTTTCCACACTTTAGATGATCAGTACAGCCAACTCAATGTGGATTATCCCCTTTGTGGATTATCCACTAAGTATGTTTAATACCAGACTGGTTTACCCTGGCATTCAACATTTTTTGGGAGCATCTCCACCCTCAATGAGCCAGCATGATTTTAGAAATCTAAACACTTCATTACCCAAGTGTGTTAAGAAACCTGGTGCAACCCCAGATTATATATTTCCACTGCAAATCTTTGCCATAGCTCTTCCCTTTAAAGCAGAGCATCAAGAATTATTCATAATATTAGTAATAATAAAAATGACAGTTAACTTTTATTGTGTGCTTGCTATATGCACATCACGGTAAGTACCCGAATCCCATTTTCAAACGTAATCCTCACAACAGCCCCATGACGGAGATGGTGTTATTATTCTCTGTTTCACAGATGAGGAAGCTGAGCCTTGGAGAGGTTAAGTAACTTGCCCAAATTCATGTGGCTGGGGACCGGGGGAACTCAGTTTGAACTTGGGGTACCTGGCTTCAGCACCTCCTGTTAGCCCTCAAGCACTCACGTGCTCCACTGGTTCGGTAGCGCTCGGACGGGAGGCTGGGATGGCTGCTGCCCACCTCATTGATGGCAATGACCCGGAACTGGTAGTTGACATAGGGGGACAGCTGGAGGACGGCTGAGTTGACACTGCCTGGGAACTTGGAATGGTCATGCCAGACCCCTGGCTGGAACTGGTCCTCTTCAAACTGGACAACGTAGTCTGAGGGGGCAAGGAAGACAGGGCTGTTTGGGGAGCTGAGTTAGTGAGTTCTTTCTCAAGAGCACTCCTTCATGGTTTCCATTAGTCTTTATAATCTCCCTTGGGTAGACAAAGGCACAGGTATTCTTCCCAAAACCCAGAAAGGGAAACCAAGGTCTCCACGTGTTCTGTCAACAGGCCAGGGCACACGTCAAGTGAGGCCGAAGTGGGACCAGAAACCAGGGCCAGGCCTCTGGCTTCCGGGCTGCCGGCCCTGTTTTCTGGACAGCAGCGCAGGGCCCCGGCTGACCTGTGATGGGGCTGTTGTTATCGTCCCCTGGGATCCAGGTCAGTCTCACGCTCCTCTCGGCCAGGTCGGTGAGCTCCAGGTCCCGGGGTCGCTCTGGCCGTCCTGGCAGCAAAGGGAGAAGACACCACGCAGGCCTCCCGAGTTAGAGCCGGCCCGTCCCTGTGCTGGCCTCAGCCCTGAACACTGTCCCACGGACAGGACTCTGACGGGCTGAGGTCACCACCGCAAGAACCAACCCCAGCCTGTGCCGGAGGGTCAGCACAGGGACTGCCCCCTTCCCTCAGGGTTCAAGGAAGAACAAAGAGACAACCCCAAATTCCACCCCCCCACCAAAATATCAAGGAATGCAGGGCACAGGGAGAGCTGGTGCCAACCCACCCCATTGCTGTGGATGTTCTCGGAGTGCAAGCATTTGGGAAATGCTGCCCTTTGCATTAGACCCATGTTCACAATCTTTAGGAAAACTGGTGAAGAAGTCTGGGATTTTGTCTCATTTTCTCATAATTATCTTCTACTCTGTCTGCCGAGGCTCTGAGGGGGCAGGAGCCGGGGGGTGTTTGGAGAGCTGGGCAGGGCAGACCAGTTAAGGGAATAGGGGGGACAAAGACAGAGGACCAGGCCAGGGAGGAGACAGGGACTCAGTCTAGAAGTTTCAGTGATGGACAGCAGGACAGAGGCCCTAACAAGGGTGGAGGCAGCACCTTTTTGGGGCTCCAGTCTCACTGGATTTCCTAAGTGTGTGTAAGTGCCCTCCTGGCCTGGGGATAAAGCCATCTGGCCACTGACTGGTGAGGGTAGGCGTGATTTTTTCTCCTATCCTGGCTCCTTGAACCCGCTATTTCCACATTTTGGCTGGTTACTGGAAGGATCTGGAAGGTGAGTCACTGGAGCCCACATTTATGTGTGTTGCACACGAATGTGTGCGGATTGGAAATGGGTGTATAGTAGATGTGAAAGGCTGCAAAAAAGATGGGCCTACAGATAACTCAAAGCAAGTGGGTTTCCTGACTGAATACACTTCAGAGGCTAAGCTGGGGGAAGAGAACAGGCCACCCCAAGGGAGTGGTGGGCATGGCCAGAGGTAAGGGACTGGGGTCGCGGGGAGTGACAGCCGGACTTCGGAGCTCAGTCTGTGAAAGGAGCAGGAAGCCGGGAGTCGGGCTGTGATGGGCTAAGGTAGGTGACGTGGGCCTCTTGAGAGGAGTCAGATTTGGCAGGGAGCGGGGCAGGCCGCCCCTTGCCTGTATACAGCACTCCTGTCCGGCAGTGCCTTCCTCCTCCTAGACTCCTCCCTCCCAGACACCTCGAGTGCTTGGCGACGGTCCCCGGGATTAGTATGAATTACCTTTGGGCAGGGCAGCCAAACGGTTAGTTGGAGTGGCCTGATCAGCTGCAAAGGTAAGATGGGTTATCCAGGTTAGCAGGTTATCTGGGGATAAAGGTGCTCTCGAAGGGTGGGAATAGGCAGCCAAGGCTTGAACAGCTGCCCCTGCACAGCTTCACCCCTCCCCCACTTCCATGGAGAGTGCCCCACCCTCACAAAGGCCTTCCTGTGCTCCCTCCACAGCTGAGGGTAGACACCCTGGGTCCTTCCTGTCCCAATGCTACGACTGTGCCTGGGCCCACTGTTCCCTGTGACCATGCAGGGACACTGCCGAGGGACAGGAGTGCACTGAGAGTTATGGCAATAGGGGGCCCGGAGACAGCAGAGATGAGGAGGGGATTTGCTTCCCCAGACGGGAGAGGCTACTTCCCCAGGTCTGGGATGGCTTAGTATTTACAGTCTGGCCTGGACACGAGGGCAGGACAAGACAGGATCATCTGAAATGCACAGCACCCTGTGAAATCCCATCAGGAAAGGGGTGCAGAGAGGAAGGCTAGCAGAGGGTGTTGGAAGGACAAACACAAAGTTCAGTCTTGCTTCAAGGAGGGATCGTTTTAATTGACTTAGTGGTTCAGAGTTAGCTGTAAAGTTGGTAAAAATGATCACAATGAGAACCCCCTGTCCATTCCCTCTCTCCTTCAGGCACCCTTCAGGTGAGGATTTGGGCAAGTTAATGATTCCATTCAGGAGGTAAGGCATCCAGCACAGCTTGTTCTGAAAGGAGCAGCTTCCTAACCCTTAAACCAGAAGGCAGGAGGATCACCAGGCCTGGCTGGCTCGCTGACCACAGGCTCTGCCCTTGGAACCGTCCTCCGCTTCTCTGGCTTCGGGAAGTAGGGGGTGGGGATCAGCGCCAGTGTGGGCAGCGGCAGTTACCTAGCACGGTCAGGTAGGCCTTGGCCAGGTCTTGGTCCAGCTCAGTGCTGGCAACGCACATGTAGCTACCCTGGTCCCGCTCGGCCACACCAAAGATGGTCAGGGAGTCCTCTTCCTTCTTCATCCTGCAAAGGTACCGGGGAGGGGTTGGGAGGAAGGCGAGTAGGGTGACAGTGGAGGGGGCAGGCAGCAGGAGTGCTGGGCACTGCCCGGCTGCTTTCTCCCTGAAGTGGGGACGGTGGGTCAGAAGGCAGGAGGCGGCGCTGTAGTCTGGGCTGGGCAGCCGCAGTCCCTCCTAGGGGACGTGAGGCTCCACCTCAGTGCTTCGAGAGAGGCAGGGTCTTCATGTCACCTTGAGCACTTATGGTGCTTGCTGGAGGGGACGGGAAAGTAGGCGGAGCCAAAGCGGCCCTGACCCGTATTCACTGTCCTCAGTTCCCACACTGGGTCCGCTCTCTGTGCCTTTCCTGTGCTGTGCTCCCCTCCCGAATTAGGGCACAGTTAGGCCCACCCCCAAAAGGCAGGTCTTCTCGTACTTCCAGCTCCGTCTTCAGCCCAGATTGATGCCCAGGCTCAGCCCAGGTGCCCCGGGCTCCTCTGCACTGTCTCCCATAGAGGGAGGAGGGCAGACTGTGAGCCTCGCTGAGGGCCGTAATGCCTGCATCCACCCGCAGGCTACGCCCCTGCAGAAAACCAGATCATCACTGGAAACAGCTGGTACCGATGCTCAACCTTCCCCGAGACGGACGAGGGTGAGTCCTGAAGGGAGGCTCGGATCAGCCGTTCTTAACCCTAGGTGCACATTACAAACACCTGGGGGGACTTTTAAACACTATCTATGCCTGGGCCCTCCCTCAACTCCAATTAAATCCGAATCTGGGATGAGGGATGGATGGGGCAGGCATGGGCCTGGTAAACGGTCCCAGGTGCATTAAGGGCGGAGAACCCCATTAACCACAACGGTGAGAGTCTGCTCGGCCAACCTTGCCCTCTGCTGGAGAACAGGAGCACTGCAGGCAGGGCTGAGCGGATGGGGAGGGAGTCCTGGCTGTGAAAAGGAGGAAGGGAAAGGATCAAAATAAAGGGAGGAGGACAGGAGAAGTGAGGGAAGAGAGGGAGAGAAGTGAAGACAGAAAGGAGTGGGAAGGAGAGGAGAAGAGGGAGGGAGGAGGAGGAGAGAGAAGCAGAGCCCTGACGGGGGAGAGGGGGAAGCTGCAGTGGGAGGGGGGTCTCGCCTGATGTGGAGGGAGTCGCTGAGGCTGTCACGCCCTCCTCAGCGGTTCCCCAGTGACACACATGACACAGGTTCCCTGTGTTCTTCAATGCATCCCCAAGAGCAAGGGAAAAGAAACCGCCCCAAAGGAGCAGCAGGAAGAGAGGAGGGAGAAGCAGAAACCTGTTCCCGATGTAGAGGGGCTCGTCGTCCTTCAGCCAGGAGACTGTGAGCTTCAGGGAGGGGTCGTGCTTCACGCGACACTCCAGCTGCACCGTGGTGCCCCTTTTGGCGACCTGGTCCTCAGGCATCCGGTAGATCCTGGTGGGGTCTGTGGGGAAGCCCCCGGAGCTCGTCTCTGCCACCCCACGCCCGTGTGGCCACACAGTGTGACATGCATGACCTCCAGGTTAGATGGACCACGGAAGTGGCAGAAATAGGATTCGGTTACATGAATGGTAGGGGACGCCTGGTATGGGGGGATCCCAAACAGTAGCCAATCCCCAAATCCTTTCTCTCTGGCTCAGGAACATAGGACGTATTTTCTGGGGTGGTAGTGGGGAGCTGGTGTGGGTAGCAGGTGTCCCTGCCTAAGTCTATTTGGACCAGGCTGGTAATGACTCAGTGCTCACACCACCAGGCCAGCCAGAGGCCCTGGCCACGAAACTTCCATGGAGAGGACACACAGACCTGGAGGGAGGTCCCACTAGGTATTAAACATTAGGTGTGGCACATTTTCAAAGTGAGTGACACACATGGATAACTTTGAGGAGGTGGCTTCCTTGCCCTCCCCACCCCTCCCTCTACCTAGCAACTCTCTCCTTTACCTTTGACCTCCAGGCGGACCTGGTTCTCAGCTTTGCCCAGGATGTTGGTGGCAACACAGGTGTAGATGCCTTGGTCCTCTTTGCGGATCATCTTGATTTCCAGACTGCCGTTCTCGTAGACATGGTAGTTGCCACCATCCAGGTTGCTTCCTTGCCCATTCTTAAACCTCACAACAGAGCAGCAGGACACACAGCATACTGAGAAAGGACCAGCCCGGGCAGCGGGAGGAGCCCCGAGCCTTGGGGGTCTTGCCTCCGACCACTGGGTGGCCTTGGCAAGTCTCTGGGCCTCGGTTTCTTTCTTTGCACAATAAGAGGGTTGACCCAGATGATCTGCCAACTCCTCCCAGCTTCAACCCTTTAAGGCTCCCAGGACTTGCTGAATACCTCTCATGGGCCAGATGGAATGAGAAAGGCGAGACAGATGACCCTGTGGGGGAGGCCTGGTCTCCTGGAACTTACCATCGGAGTGTGGGGATGGGAGACCCAAAGAACGGGCAGTCCAGCCGCGTCCGGTTGTACAGGATCACCCTGATGAGCTGGTTCCGGGGTGACAGCATCCGAGGCGGCACGTCTGCAATTCCCAGAGAACTGACCTTAGGTGGGGAGTCTTCCTCTTCCTCTTTGTGGACCAGTCTTATCTCTCTGTTCCTTCTCCTCACAGCAGCTTTCTCAGCACCAGTGTACCTTCCCCCATCAACCTCCCTCCTTTAAGAAGCCTCTGAGGATTAGGTGAGGAAGGAGGAAGCTTATCCATTTGTCCTTCACCTACCCTACATCCAGTCCAGCTTTTGCAAAGGGTTCCCCCCAATTTTCCAGCAGCTTCTATACCTGCCCCTCCACAGCCCCAAGGCTTCTCCTAGCTGCACCTGCCCACTGCCCTCTCCCTGCTCTGGGAATGTCACGAACATATTCAGGACTATTTCCCACCGAGACCATGGAGAACCCAGGGAGAGTCAACATGGACACACCAAGGAGACGAGACGGTCCCTCCTCTCATCAGGGGAGGAAGGGGACTGAGACTGACTTAGCGCATGGAATGAACTCTGTCTGCACATCCAGCTCTATGGATTTTAAGTCCTCCATCCTCCCCGCAAATGTCATTCTGGGTCTCCGTGCTTCCCCCATCCTGCTGCCCTCATACTCCACCAGCCTGGCCAATCACTGGAGGAGAGAGTGTGTCCATGAGGTGAGCAAGGTCCAGGCAGGCGAGCGGGGGGAGGGGTGCACTCACCCAGCACGCTGACGAAGGCGTTGGCCAGCAGGTAGCCGTGCTCGTTGGAGGTGTTGCACTGGTACACGGCCCTGCTGCTGATCTGGGTGTCCCGGAAGATGATGGTGTCCCCGGCCACCTCACGGTTTGGGTTGGGTGGTGCCGCTACAGTTGGAAAAGACACTCCTTGTGAGAAAGGGGGAGGGCAGGGCGAAGGGCACTTGGGACAGGACTCCCTGGTAGGACTGGGGTGCTGTGGAGGCAGTAGCACTGGGCCAGCTCAGACCCAGCTTCCGGCCCACCACTGCCTAGCTGTGTGGCCTGGGTCCATCACTGAGCCCACTGGAGTTTATTTCTCAATCCATCCAATGGGAATAGGAATCCCGATCAAACCTACACAGCAGCTGGGCAGCTGTGGTTGACAGCGTAAGCTTTGGAAACAGGAGGGGTTTGAATTCTAACCACACTACCTGCCGGCACTATTCAATGGCTCTGCACTTCAGTCTCCTTGTCAACTGAATGGGGATAACATATCACCTTGTGGGGCTCTTATGAGGATGACCGGAGATTCTCTGCATGTCATTAGCAGAGGGCTCAGCACATACTGATTATTACCGTTGTTATTATTTTAATTCAATGCACATATACTCAAATGTGTTTTGAAAAGGATAAAGCAATATCCAACTAGATGGGACCTACCACTTTCCCCTTCTCTGAGCAGAGCACTCTGCAGACATTCACAAAGTTAAATCCGGAAGTCGATGCCTGATGAAAGCTGAATGAGTCCCTGTATTTGCCAAAGCTACCTGATCTTCCCAAGATGAGTGCACACTGAGAGGACAATCCCTGCTGCAGTTCTCCTGGTACCACTGGCTGGGGATGCAGAGAGCAGAGGCTGGGGAGTGGCCGTGGGGTCTCACACCTGTCCCCGTTATCACTCTAAGACCTGGGGCAAATCAATAACTCCTCTGGGCCTCATTTCCTTCATCTGTCAAATGCGGAAGCATTACTCCCATCTTTCCCCTACTCTGAGGAAGGTTAAGATAAGAGAATGATAATGAGATAATGAGCTGTACAAATAAAAGTTTTTTAGAAGTGTAAAGAATCCCTACTTTTCTCCTCTTTCACCACCAGAAGGTGCCTTTCCTCTGTAAGATTTCGGGACTGGGCCAGATGACTTGGTTTGCGTGATCTAGGAACTCATACAGGATCACTCAGACCTACCACAGAAGTCAGCAGAGAAGAACCCAGGGTCTGGCCCCATGGGCTCCACCCCACAGATAGCAAGTCTGAGCCCGGAACTAGGGAATCAGCAGGTGAACAAAGCCGAGGTCAGCATCCTTATCATCCTTCCGGAGTCTCCACTCAGCAAAAAAGCACAAAGGAAGCCGATGCCAGCAACTTTAAGTCTCCTTGCCCGGCAATTCCCACGGACCAGCATTCCTCCCGGTCACTCCCTTGAGTGACGGGGGACCTTTCCCTGGACCAAGGCTCAGCTGTAAATCCTGAACTTTGCATTTATTTAATGGTGCTGTGAAGTTCAGGCCTTTGTTTGCTTTGTCCCCAAACTGCTACCGGGACAGGGAGAAGGGCAGAGGGGAGGCCGTGTCCGTGTGTCGCTTGTATCCAGAGGCAGGATATTTCCTGGGATAACTAGATGCTCAGTACTAGACAGGGTAGGCATATTGCACTGTCACAGCAGCCCACAGCTTCCCCACTCACTAGCCATGTGACCTTGGGCAATTCCCTGCACCATCAGAGCCTCACTTCCTCATCTTTAATGTTTGAGGTTAAAGAGGTAAGAGGAATGCACAGTGCCTGGCACACAATAAATGTCTAGAAAGGTGCATTCTCCTCTACCTGTCTCCCTGCCTCTCCACCTGTTTCTATCAGCTGTTGCTTGTGAGTTACGCTCTGAGGTCTCGCCATCTATTTTTGGCCCCATCGGGTTGATAACGTTGTTTGCATTTCCTCTGACCCCTTAGAGAAAGTAAGGACAGGACACTTAAAAAGTAAATGCAACTGGAGTGAATATGATGTGAAAAGTTGACCTCTGGCTGGA
This sequence comes from Eubalaena glacialis, assembly GCF_028564815.1. Lineage (NCBI taxonomy): Eukaryota > Metazoa > Chordata > Mammalia > Artiodactyla > Balaenidae > Eubalaena > Eubalaena glacialis. The sequence goes on from NC_083718.1 coordinate 34,196,083, forward strand.
AGGATCCCTGGAGTCACCCACTCCGGTATCTGGGTAGGACTAAATCTTCCTGATGTCTGTGCGCACTCAGTAACTGCACTGTGCACCTCTGCTCTCATAGGGAAGTTTTCCCTCATTTCTGACCATATCTTTCATGTTGTCGCATAACCCTGCCTCTTATTTTGCCCTCGGCAGAGAGAGGGACTTGGGTAAACGATGGAAATGAGTTACCGAGCTCTCCTCTACCTCCTGAGCCCCAGCCATCACTCAGAGCCTATACTCTCAGGAGATACAGGCTGAGGTCTCCAGCCCTTGAACTGGGCTCTGTAGTTGTAAAGGGCAGAAAGCAGAAATTTATGAAAAACCCCAGGGAGCAGAAATCCCCTAAACATGGGAACATAACCACAGGCCTTCTGTTCTCTCTCACACACAAATGAGGCAGGTTTCCTGCCTCTTGAGATGTCCAAAGAGATGGGTTACTCCCTCACTTCTGCTGCAACAGGGCTGGCCCACAGGGATGGGGAGCTGGATCCTCTGGCAGGAGACAGAGCAGAGGCAGGCGGGAGAACAGTGCGTTACTCACATTGCAAAGGTTCCCCATTCACCATCCACTGGACGGTGGGCTTGGGGTTCCCATTGGCTCGACACACCAGTCTCCCGTCCTCACCAGGAGCCAGGATAAGGTTCTTGGGTTCGTCCAGCCAGTAGGGAGCAGCTGGAAGACAAGGACAGGCATAGGCAGGGGTGTCAGATGACAGGAGCAGCCAGAAGGAACCAATGGGCCCCCTCTAGGAATGCAGGAGCCCCCGAGTGCTAGCCCCAGGCCCCCACCACCTGCCCAGGGCTCATCCTGATAGGGTGACAGTCTAGGCTGCCTTTGGTCAGCTTGGCACTACAGATGCTGACTGATTTATTTCAAGTTCACAGAACAAGAGTTCTCAACTGGGGCTCCCTGAAGAGCTGTTAACAAACATGGGTGCCAGGGCCCATCTTCGACCTACTAAGTTAGAATCCTCGGGGGACGCCTGAGCGGCCAATGCGTTGAGAGCTCCCCAGGCGCTTGTGGTGTGCACCCAAGGGCTTGAGCCAGGGAGGGTGGTAAAGTAGCAGGGGTTGGCCCTCTGGATTCCTGCTGTTGTTGCTGCAGGATCAGACCATTTAGGAAAGGCCTGATATTCATTCTTTTAGACACTAAGCTTCGGTTAGAGCAGACGCTCTTAGCTGGCCACCCCTTCCAATTTTCTGGAAATTTTTGTGAATTTGTGGATATGGATTTTTTTGAGAAGAGGGTCCTTTGGATCAGAGTCCCAAAGATCTTGAAACCCCAATAAAGGTTAAGAGCCCCTGGTTCGAGTGTGGTGCTGAAACCAAGGTCACAGGTCAACCTGAGCATGTACTAGGAAAGTTCTTGCACTGTGGTTTCAGACCTCATCACCCCAATCATCCATTCAGCCCACCATTCAGACTGAGAAGTGACTAGTGCACCCCCCTGCCACCCGTGGCTGGGACCCACAAAGGCACGTGCTCTATTGCCTACAACAGCTCAGGTGGCCCATCTATGCTTTGGGGGGAGGGAAGGATTTTTTGAAAAATAATTTGGGCCATGATGACTCCCCATTTTTAAAAGAGAACCACACACAAGTACACAGACAGCACAGGCCTAAGACAACACACCGTGAACAGGACTGAGAAATGAAAGACAGAAAGGTTCTGGGTGATCCAAATAGGCCACAGGAGAAAGTGCACCTGCTGAGGGAGCCCCAGGCACAAAGAGGAGTTGGGCAATGGTCAGGGCGGATTCCCTCCCTCAACACCTCCCTCTTTCCCCCTGCCCTTTTACACACACACACACACACACACACCCGGGGTGACACCATTCCTGCAGGACACTATTGCCACTAATCAGCGTGTTGGACGTTTTCCCCACTCACCCTGCCCCCCAACCACGCTGAGAGGGAAGGGTGGCCATGGAGTGTAGGGCTGGCAAAATCATCGTAATGAGAAATACACACAACGTACCCTTTACTCTCACCGAGATCGTGTGCCGGATGCTGCCCATCTTGTTGGAGGCCAGGCAGAAATACTCCCCAGAGTCTTCCTCGGACACGTTGGTGATACGCAGGGCCTTGTTAAAGTTCTCAAACTTGGCCTTGTCAGATGGGAGGTCCCCACCTTTCTTGTACCATGCGATGTCTGGTGTTGGGCTAAGAGGGACCAGGCGAGAAACAGGGACTTATCACTAAATGTGGCTCTGCTATTATTGTATGGAGCCCGGGACACCCAGGTGTCCTTAAAGTGTACTCGGGCCCAGGAGGATGCATGTCCTCTGAGAGCTGATGCCTCCTATGCAGAGGGGATGCTCAGCCACAGGGCGCCTAAGGGACTTATCTAAGGTCACAAGAGGGTCTAACACACATACAGGAAGCCTAGTCACCTCCCTTCCTCATTATCTAAAAAAGAGAGGCGGCCAGTGGGATGGAGATGACTATGATTTGCATCGTCCTCACTAGGAGCTGTTCGCCTCTCTTTTTGCTCCGCCACACCGCCCCCCCACCCCAAAATGTGGCAAGAACAGAGCATGCACAAACCCCCAGCCCAGCCTCCTGGAGGGTGGCCAGAAGTCGGGGTGCAAACTGTACGTACACCCCGGAGGCGATGCACTCCAGCAGGAGGTCCATGCCACGCAGCACCATCTGACTGCTCGCGGTGCCCTGGGGATACATGAAGCTGGGTGTTCTTTCTGCAACTCCTCGGGCTGAAACAGGATGGAACAAGCTCTCGTGAGCTTATTGCCCAGAGGGCTGACCCAGCTAGGCCAGAGCTGTCGGGCTAGAGAGAAAGGTTATCATGCCCTCCTGCTTACCCCCTTACCCTCAGAGGTACCAAGCCCCAGACCCTCCCCGCTGAGACCACCCCAAGGGCCGGGACATCATTAAGAGAGGTGTGTTAGGAAGCGCGGGGCTCCTCGGCCCCACCAGCACATGTGTGTGAGCAGCTCTACGTTCTGACAGGACCTGCTAAGAGGAGCCCAGCTTCCCTCCCAGTTCAGTAAGCCTCTCTGGCCCTGGAACGGGGGAGGAGTTGCCTGAGCAGCAAGTAGTCTACTCCCCGAGCATCTTGTGTTGGGATCCAGAGGCCAGCATGGTGGCCCCCAGGGAGGCCATCTCAGCAGCAGTGGAAGAAAGAGAAGGAACATCTTGGGGCCACAGGATAACCTGCTCTTTGGGACCCTGGAGACAAGGAGCTGGGATGAAGCCACAGAGACTCAGATGAACAGTCAGAGATGCAGGGAGTATTATTAATGGTTTAGCAAAGACATGGAGAGAGTTAATGAACAGAGATGACAGGAAATCACTTTGGGGCCAAGACCATTCTGCTTCTTCACTACTGACTCTGGAAGGGGGCTGGGGAGGAGGGTGTTAATTGGACGTGAGAGGCTGGGGGAGGGGTGAGAGGCAAGGGGCAGCCAAGATGGCGGAGGCGATCTGCAATTCAACTAGGCTGGAGCAGCCACGGGGTCTGGCATCAATGACATGCACACAGCTTTTGGAAGCCAGATGGCTCACAGAGAGCGACGCTGTCAGGGTGGCTATTTCCCTGTGGAAGGGGTCATGCAAGTCTGGGGACACCCCAGCGCAGCAGACCCCACCTTACCTCAGCCTCACCTCTCCCTCACAGCACAGTTCTATGGAAGCGGATAAGATGGGACGGAGAAGAACAAGGATTTTGCAACCAGGAACCACAAAGCAAAGGGAAACTGGAGCAGTCACCCCTGCTCAAAAGGTGTATGACTGCAAACAAGAAGAGTTAAAAATATAAATATAAGCTGGGCCTACCCATGGGTTTCATGGGTCTTCAACTCAGCTGGAGAGGTGAGAGCTGGAGGGGAGGCAGGGCTGCCAGGAGCTGGGAGCCCTCAGACATGCCTGGAGGGACAGCAAGGCATTCTTCCCGGCAGGAGTCAGGTATTGTTACTGGGCGCTGGCAGAATGAGGACAGAGTGGCAGGGGGAACTCTGTGTCTGTGACATTGCTGGACTTATTGAGCTAGCTAATGGCTGGCTGGAACAGCGGGGCTCCTGTCCTAGGGGCGCCCAGCTTCTCTCCATCAGCCATCAAGGGAGTGGGTTTTGTAGAGTTGGCATCTATTTTATCCTTTTGTCAAGGGGAAGAACTGATGAAACATGTGGAGGTAGTTAGGCTACTGGCACAATATATGGCACATATCGAGTGTTCAGTAAGTGTTTGTGGGATGAATAAATTCAAGAGGAGAAGAGAATAAAAAAGAAGGCAACAATTTACCCCGTGTTATCTCTCTCTCTGTAGATATGCTCATCTGTCCCACCAGCACACACATATACAACAGTGGCTACTGAAGGGGTTAATCCATTATGTGGTTAATTGGTTACTGTCTATAACTCTTATAGCATCCAGCTCTCAGTACCGAAGAAGCCTGATACCAAAGCAGCAGCTTCCTCCCACCCATCATCCCGGAATCACCCAAACGGTCAGACAACACAAGGTCAGGGGCACCATGAGGAGAAGATTTGATAGCAGGAGGCTCTGGTGCCGGTTTGGTGAATCTGGGAGAGCTGGGAACCGTGGGGTTACGTGGAAGCTCAGTCGGCATACTCCCTCCACATGGGAACAAAACCTGCAGAAACCAATTTGTGACCCTGTGGACATTTAATTCACACCACAGTGTGCAGCCCTGCAAGTACACACGACCAGCAAAGCATTAAGTACAGGAAAGGGGGAAATGAACACTGAGGCCTGCTGTGGCTGCCTTGACACACTGCAGCTGTGACTATAAAACGGTTACAGCAATACTTCATTTGTAGGATGTGGGCTAGCAGCCACAGAGTTGTTCCAAAGGAGGAGAAGCTACTGGGAAATGAGCCAAAGTTCAAAACTACAGGGAAGAACATCCTAAAGGCAGAGGTAATAATCAGGGCCACCACTTGGCCGTTTACTATGGGCCAAGCGCTGGGGCTCGGCTCCATCTCCATCACCATCATCACGTTCGATCCTCACAGCAAACTTGGAGGGTATTACTCCCATTTTCCACAGAGGAAACTGAGGCTCAGTGGAGTCAACAGACTTGCCAAGGTCACAAGCCAGTTATATTTTGGATTGTGGACCATCTGGTGTCAAAGCTTGTGTTCTAGCATCTATTCTATATTGCCTCTCTCTTTAAAGATGGATACCCTACTTGTTCCTACTTCTGACAGTCAGCTTTGGGAAGATCTTTCGTACTCAAACCAAAGAATACCAAAATTCAAGGGCAAAAGAGGTAAAGGAGAAAGATATTTTTGTCTTAATGAGCTGCTCTGGTGAAACTCTTCCATGACGTTTTCCTTAAATATTGTTCTTACCATCTCAGCTGAGATTCTATCTCTCCTCGATGGCTATTAAATAAAGTCAGGCCCAAACTGGAAAAATAGAAGCTGGGCTGGAAATTAAGAGGCTCCAAAGACATCTCAGCTGGATTGTTCAAGCCACGGAAAGCTTGAAGAGGAGGCAGGGTGACACATGGTATCATTAAGGGATGAGAAAGCTGGACCCAAAGGGGAGATCGTGAAAAAATGTGGTCTTACATGAAAGGGATTTGCAGGAAAATTTACAAAGGATAATCCAGCTGGTGGCTTTGGGAGCCACTGCTCCCAAGGGAGGGTAGCTCATTTCTTTCCCTGGAGACGTAGACCCAGAAGGAGGGTCGGAGACAAAGACAATTGATTACTCTATGAGACTCTATATGGTGGAAGATGACAGAGTCTTTTAGGGCATCATAGGATCCCACCACCTTCTCAGAGGTGGGGATCCAGCCTCTCCAGCTTGATGACGCTTCACTGACTCTCCCAAATCTTCAGGGCTGGACCTAATATCTGATCATCTCAGAATCCAGATGTTAAAGCTCACATCTGTGAGGATTCGGGAAGAGCTTCCCATGCAGGCCCATCTGACCTCTAGGCCAAGGGCAGCCCATCCTCTTCTGCTCTCACAAGCTGTGGTACGAGAGCAGTTTCCAGGGAAATCTGGTCAGCAGGGGGACGTCAGGAGATGCCTCTGCCTCAACCACCTTGGCTTTAAAGAGCCAATGAAAAATGCCTCAATTGTCTCCTGCAAAAGTACGGGTCAAAATTGCTGAAAACCCGAGTTGCTCCCCCTCTGTCAAGTACTGTGTGTTAGCAGAAGAGAGTTCAATGAATCAGATGTATCTGGAATCCACAAACAGCTTTTAGGGGCGGCTGGATCCTACCTTTAGCTGCTTGTGATTCTCAGAGCTGAGAACTCATGGGCCTGGATCCCTGGCATCTCACCACCTCTCTGGCTCTAGAAACGGCTGACAAAACAACCCCAGAAGACAAGAAAAACTCTTTGTCTAGTAAATTTGATACCTTCTGCCAGGAAATCTCTTCCATAAATCTAACCCAAATCCCTCATGCTGTAGTTGGAGCTTTTTTCTTATCCAGTTCTCAGCATAGCTGAGAATCTGGAAAGCTTTCGTTTTTCTAGTCTGCCCTAAAATTTCTCCCTCCGTAGTACTTTCTTCCCATAATTGTGCCTGCAACTCTCCCCTAAGCTTCTCTTCAAGTTCTCCACGTCCCTCTTAATTTTAGAAGCAAAGAACAATTGTACTTGATACAGTCAACACTAAGCCTTTAACACCAATAATGGTAACATTTATTAATCATTGCTGTGTCTGACACCACACTAGGAACATAAACACTTATCCTGTTTAATCCTCACAACAATCCTTTGGGGCAGGTAATACACCCATTTTGCAGATGAGGAGATTAAAGGTCTGACACACTAAATGACTTGCCCAAGGTCACTCAATGGTATGTCCTGGAGGCTGAGTTTAATTCAAGGCAGTCTGCCTTAGAGCACACATCCTTATCTTCCTTTCTCCTTTCCTGGATGAATCCTAAGTGGCAAGTTACAATTTTCAGACCAGCTTCCCCCTGCTACTTAGCAGGTCAGGGGGCATCTGGCATATGTTCAGAGGATACCAAACCACTATAGAGATCACTAGGACAAAGTATAGCTATGGGCTGGCCCTACTGTTACAAAAGGGGCATATTTCAAAGCCAAGTTCAGAGGTGTACTGGGTACTGTTCATCATACTGTGTTCTCTCTGTCCAGCTCCCTGAACTCAGGAAGGACCTTATCTTCTTTCCTTTCTTTTCACTTTCTGTTTCTTTCTAGAAGCATTCAAGTTAGCTGTCCTTCGTTCAACATGTACCTCACTTTGACTTTATATCCTTTCCAGCTGGGGTCATACTTGGTCAGCCCCACTCTACCTTGGATTGAGGAGATGAGGTCAATCTTCTTCTGAGCTCTTGTGAGTTTTGCTTGGTTTCATAGCCCTGGATGATTCTTATAACTCCTACTTATTTACTTACAATAATATCTACCACTGGTCACAAACTGGTTTAAATGGCTGGAACCACTTAAACTTATATAATTGATAAAACAACTCTATATGCATGTCCCCCTCAGTGCTTTATCTTATATAAAGCAAGGAGCTTGGATCAGATGGCCTCTAAGAGACCTTCTCGCTTTGATAGACTCCAGCTTTAAGAATACTTCCATAACAGATTACCCGGAGTCCAACTGAGAAAAAGGCACATTCCACACCAGTGCTCTGGGGCTCTTGACACAATGGTGGTTGGCCCCATTATTTTGAAAACAAACAATGCCCTGAATCCAACAAAGGTCCCCTGCTTCCTCGGGCAGTAAATCTCTTTGGCAGGATCTCAGTGTGGCTCTGGTTGCTCGGTGCCAAGTTAAAGCCTTTGCCACTCTCGCTGGCTCTCACTCCCTCTTCCCATCCCCCACTCCAGACACCAATCATTGTTTATATTAGCACATCACAATACAGACACTTCCTATCTATTTGAGCCCACAATGACCCCCCTGGGGACCTGCAGCCTCAGCTTCCGAGGCATAACTGATGATGGGAGCCAGCTGCCTCTCCAGAGCCAGCAAATGATGATTCCTCTGGCTGCTCAAGGAAAACAAGACATTCTTGAGCCATGGTTGGGGGTAGCTCAGGTGTGGAAACAGCCAATTACTCTACTAATCAGCTTGAGCAACCAGTTGTGTAATGAGTTAGAAATATGCCTCATGGAAATTGTTCCATGACTTGCAAATGTGTGGGTGGATGGGCATTGGATTTGCATGCACTCTCACAGGAGGGAAGAGACCCAGGTGATAGATTGCAGTGGATGATCCAACTTCTTTTATACTTACCTTGAAAGAGAACTCAGAGCTAGACTCTTCCTCCTATTTCCCAGATGGATTTTAAAGGGATATGGGACCTGTGAAATGGTACCCCCAGTAACTAAGGCTAGAGCCCAACACAGGCAATTCATATCCAGACACTTAAGAGCTAGCTAAGCACACACTACAAAGCTTTCTGTGTTCTTTAAACCGCTGATAGAAACGAGACCTCCCCTTTCCTCCTGACTGTGGGAACTCCCTGTCCTCAGGTAGTCTCCATCCATCCACCACTGATTCCTAAGTTTCTACTGAACCCTCCAAGAAGCTCTTTTGAAGTCCTACCCTGGCTTGACCAACTTGTCCAGAACTCAGACTGGAGGCTGGCACATTCGAAGAGATCGCACCTCCCCTCCCACACTGGCCACCTTCCTCCCCGTGAGCAGTGCTCTGGAGGTGGCGCCTTGGTATCCTGACCTGGCCAACTGTCAGACTTGGCACCCAGCATGAGTTAATGGCATGGTATCAGTCAAGTTAGGCAAACTGGGGTTAGGACCGGCAAGGTTACTCCCAAGGTTACCACGGCGACTCACCACTGTACATGTCAGGGTGGTTTCTTAAGGACGAGTCATTATAGGGGTGGTCTGCAATAAACAAAAGAGGGTGAGCAAACAGGGACCACGGAGAGGTCATGGAGGCATAAACGGGAGAGAACAACAGAAATGCAAAGCCACAAAACAACCAGGGAGCACCAGTGGTCTTTTGCAAAGGAAACACACAGCATATTTGGAAAGGAAATATGCTTGGTGAAGAACAAGCAACACAAAACAGCCCCCGAAAGGGAAGAAAAGGTTAAATCCTGCAAAAGAAGGCAATAATGTTTCTTTTTTAATAAAGAAATTAGGCTTGACCTTTAATTGCTTGGTCATACTATATTTTCAAACAAATGAGATAAGAATTAGTGGTATCCTGTAGCAATTGCAACAACTCTTTCCCACCAAAATCCTCAGTTCCCAGGACTCTGGATCAGGCCAGCTCCTGGGGTCGCTGAAGAGAAAGGAGTGTTAGTGAGCCCTGGGGCAAGAGCAAAACCCTACCTGAGCAGAAGTTAACTTGCAAGGGGTGGGCGGTAAATGAGGGGAGAAGACAGAGAGAAACAGATCATCAGCAGAGTGGGACAGAGGGACCCTTGGCAGTGCCCAGCAATCATGTGCTGACCAGCAACAAACACTCCCCAACCTGTCCAGGTGGGCACCGCCCTGGTCTCCAAGATGTGTCTGTTGGCAGAAAGGCCTCCTTCTGCGGAGGTGAGGAGTGGTCCAGGGAGGCGGGACAGCCAGGCTGAGGTTCAGATTTTAGGATTAGAAAGGCAGCCTGGGACAGGGGAGAGAGTGTGAGCTGTGAGTTCTACACTTAGAACAGGGAAAGGCCTGCTGACTAAGATGGAGGTTCAGAGCTCTCTAGACTAGCTTGGGATGAAGCCATTCCTTAAGGAACAAGATCAGTGGGCTCCAATGTTAGGTAATTAAAACCTTTGGGCATTTCATCCTCAGTGAAAGAGACATTCTGGAATAGGGCACAATCATGCCAACATCCTTAAGTAGATTTTCATTCTCCTATCACTGTCCCCTTCCAGCTACTGGGTTCAAGTTTTGACAGCACCAACGGGGGGGTGGGGAGTGGAACAGCCGGCTGGAAGCCAAGCAGACGGCCCTGAGAAACCTGGACCGAGCCCAACTGCCTGAGGGGGGAGAGGTGCTGCCAGAACATTTGCATATTTGAAGACAGATCAAATCCTGTTACAACTCATGCCAGGGAGGCAATGCGAGCTCTTTTCTGGGACCCACATTGTGCTGCATCCCAAATTTGCTTAACACCTGCTAGAAGGAGTTTCATTATTCAGAACCATGCTTTAAAATGGAGCGAGTTGTAGAAGACCTAGCCTGTGTTTGGGAAGTTGGCTTGGGTTTATCTGGAGCTAAAGGTGGGAACTGATCTGCAGTGGAAAGAAGAGACAGGGTGGCAAAGGGGCAGGAGGGGCAGCAACTGGCCTTGGGCAGTAATGTTCCCCTCCTGGGGAGGACAGGGCACACCCAGGTGAAAGGGCCCTTGCTTCATGCTCCCAGTGCCACCAGGTGAAACAGAAGTGACCAAGCTCAGGATTGACCTCTTGGTTTGTGGATTCTGGAGCACATCTGAGAGATTTAGGGAGACTTCCTGACTCCTTTAAGAAGGTCCCTGAGATGACAGACATTAGAAGGAAGCAGGGTTAGCGCTCCACCGTCCGCCTCAGGGCCAGCACTCCTCCCTCACCACGGCTGCCTCTTGTCCCCAGGAGGCACCCGGTGCCTGTGTGGTGTGGACAAAGTGGGACAGGCATCTCTTTGTTACTCCGACTTCACTGTTCGTCTTTGACTGCATCCCAAAACAAAATTTTAAAATGATTTTATATTGCCCAGTATTTGGTATTAGATCCCTTTCTCTCCTTCCTTTAATGCAGGTAATAAAAAATGGGCTGTGATGAGATGTATTTCTTCCCCAATGGGCAGACTGTGAAAGAAACCCCTGGTGAGAACAGTCTTTGAAGCTGTCCCAACTTGTCTGTTTTGTCTCCCACCCCCAGACCTGGTTCTGAAGGTACAAGAAAAAGCTTGTGTCCTTTCCAGGCAGGAAAGCAGAGAGAGCACAACTGAGTTATTTTAAGCAACTGTGCCCAATTCTGGGCTGGCTCGGATGCCCAGAACTTGCTCCCAGCCAAAGCTGCCCTTGGGAGAACTCCAGGAAGCCGACAGGGTTCTGTTCCCATCACCCAGGGGGTTTCTCAGCATTTGGGGGAAAGCGATTTCGGTGGAGTAGGGGACCCAGAAATGAAGCAGAAACAAACATCCCTTACCTCCTCTGGTAGGGAAAAGGATGTTTCTGGAAAGTTCAACTTGTAAATGTTGTTGAAATCTCCAGCTGCTTAATTATACAGAGGAAGGCTCTTCCCCGCCTCTATCTCCCTGCTTCTACCCCGTGTAACAGTGAGGGCCTCTGCTCAGGACTGCAGATGGTCACCTGACTCAGTCCCCAAACAGCAGGCAGATTTCAAGGTGACGGCACTGAAGGCTATCCAGGGAGCATCTTGCGCTTGATGTTCCTGTCTCCCCCACTGCCCAAGGCTGCCTGCTCTGTCCTGGCTCCGGAGGCCCCTCTGAGGTCCTGGGCAGACCACACTGTCCTCTCCAGCTCAGCCAGCTGGCAGGCGATCGCCCCTGCACTGAGGCGACAGCTCAGACAACCCAACTTTCTTCGCAGGGGTCCCCTCTGGGCCTGGGTCCGGAATAAGAAAACCAGGGAACAGGTAGCAAGTGGATCGGAGCTGGGCGACCCTGCCAGGAACAAGGGGGGCTTGTCCCTGGGTTGCTGGCCATCATGTTGGCTACCAGAGCACGGGCAGCTCAGAGCAGTGTGTGGGGAGCTGTACAGGCAGGAGGGGGAGAATTAGAGGAGGGTGAAACGGGGTTCAAAGAGAGAAAGATGAGAGGGGAATAGAAGAGAGAAAGAAAGAGGGAGGCGAAACAGTGAAGAAGGAAGTGAAGAAGAAAAGGGAAGAACATGAAGAGAAAGGAAGAAAGAAAAGGCCCACAACAGGAGAAGGGGAACAGGAGGGACGCTGCTTCTTGTGGGTCCCCCTCCATGCTGCGGTGGAGACGGAGTGTGGCGCAGGGCTGACTCTCAGCACCAGGGGTTCCCATCACCGGCAGGGACTGGTGGGGAGAGAAGACCCCACCTGTCCTGACCGAGGGGTGAGATCACCCGCGCCTCCCCCCACCACCCCCGCCTCCTGCGCCCACCCAGGAGGTGTCGTCAACCTCCCACCCACTTCCCGGGTGCGCTCTGGGGAGCCAGGGCTCAGCCTCTTTCCTTCGACCTGCAGAAACTGCCAGCGCCCAAGTGGGGCCCTCTGCCTGGCCTCCCCCACGACTGCCTCCGCCCATGGCATTGAAAACAACACTCATAGCTGTGTCAAACAGACGAAGGTCTTTAGGGGGGGCTTTTCTACAGAAGGCCAGTTACAAATCCATGGTATAAACCAACACAGCCACTTTCAATGTCCTGAGCAGGCTGAGGACTTTGCAGCCAAAGCTCTAGGCCGGCTGGCGCCTGGCAAAAAAGTGTCTCTCTGACCTGACTGGCTTCTCTCTCTCCTGGTGGAGGGTCACCAATGCTAAAATGGGTCAGGAAATGCTGATTCACTCTGGTACCAGCCAAACAGAATCAGGGAATAAAAATGAAAACAAATAAAACTAAAAGATAAACCTGAAACTTTTAAACACAGCGACTCCACATGGTCCAGCATATACTTATTACAGAATCAAACACAATTCATTTTGCTGTACTCACTAATTTGGATATTCCATACTATTGCTTTATTCTAGAAATAAAGATAACCAAACAAGGACTAGAAATAACCAAGCTGGCTGCATGAGAGCGATGGTGGATGACCACTTACAGTAGAGCTTCTCGAACTGTGGTGTGTCCCAAAACACCTGGCGAACTAATGAAGCCCAAAGAGGCCCCGGACTGCCGGGCAGGAGAGGGCTAGGCTTAGGTGCAGGTGCCAAGTTTGCCAGGTGATTCTGATTCCACCAAAATTTGAGAAGCGCTGGCGTGGAGTAGGACCAAGTTTAACTCAAGGCTCCAGAATCAAGAGATGTGGCTGAAGAGCAGCTAAAGTCACTCAGGCACAATGAGCTGCAAGGATTTCTAGGTCAAGATTGGGGACAAGGCTCTTCCCAGACCCAGGTGCCAGGGGCCGCTTGGGCTCAGTGGGCTGCTGCCCCCGGCCCCCAGCTCCCAGCCCCGGGCAGGGGCCTGCACTTACTGGTAAGGACCTTGAGGTTGAATGGGTTCTTCTGCTGGATGGTGTGGGTGAAGTGGAAGCGGGCATTGCAGCTATAGTCCGTCTGCATGTCCTGCAGCATCACATTAGAGAAATACAGGTCTCCGTTATGGCCCTGGGAGACACGCTTGTCTTGGGTGATGGGCTCCATGGCTATAAGGAAGCAGAGGTACAGTGGGAGGTTAGCAGTAACGATAACAGTAATAAAAATCATCATAGTTCTGGCAATTGAGCACCTACAGAGGGCCAGGTGGGGGCCGGGAGCTTGACATTATTTGATTTAATCCTTTCAACTCTGAGGCAGGGCTTATTCCCATTTTAAGGATAAGAAAGCAGAGGATTTAACATGATCTGGGTCGCAAAAGCAGCGAGAGGGGAGTAGGATTTCGATTCAGACCTGCCTGCCCCCATGCTCATGCTCCGTGACCATGCTTTTCTATCTCCTATTCATGCCACAGACGATCTGACTGGCTCCGAGGCCAGAGGGAGGAAACACAATCCTTCAGATGCTCCCCAAACTGGGAGTCAAGCTCACCTGTTTTATTTTTTAAATGTCTACTCATCCCCAAGAAAGAAAAAAGCACCACCAATTATAATTGTAAGATGTATACCAATCAATGATGCGTACCAACAATTTTAGGACACCTTCCAATTTTAGAGATGTTAAAATATGAAAATGTGTGCTTTTTAGAATTAATGACATCATAGGAGTGGCTGAGAATGCTGACAACATAATCTACATTTTTTTCAAGCACTGCATCTGTAAACTCAAATGATCAGATTTCTAGGCTGTTAGGTTTATAAAAATATACTTAATAAGGCTGACTACTCATAGGTATCTCCTTCTTATCCCTGATGATTGTTTCTCAAGTCACCATTTCTTTTTTTTTTCTCTTGAAAAGTGGTTCTATTTTATTTATTTATTTACTTATTTTACAATGTTGTGCTACTTTCAGGTATACAGCAAAGTGATTCAGTTTATTTTTATATATATATATATATATATATATAATACTTTGTCAGATTCTTTTTCCATTATAGGTTATTATAAGGTATTGAATATAGTTCCCTGTGCTATACAGTAGGACCTTGTTGTTTATCTATCAAGTCACCATTTCTTAAAGGTTAATGATGCCGACTTTCCAATGATGGGCTGGTGAGCTTTTCAATTCATTTGTCAAAGATTTACTGTAGGCTTACTATGTGTCAGGCACTGTGCTAGGCACTGTTGAAAGAGAGCTAAATAAGAAAGATAGTTCCTACCCTCAAAGCACCTTCGGTCTAGTAGAAGAGACAGCAGATAAATGCAATGCAGTGTGGTGAGTGGGAAGCCCCAGATAAGAAGGGGATGAGCTGAGAGAAGGAGCACCCAGTCCGTTCTGGGGTTTGAGCTGACGCTTGAAGGCTGCATGACATTTACCAGGCAGAAGAGAAAGGACCTAAGCGGTTTCTAAGCAGCAGGAACAGCGTGTGCTAAAGGAAAGAATCCACAGCCTGAGCAGGGGAGTTGGGGTGGGGAGAGGCAGGGGGTAGGGGAAGGGCTGGAGAGTCAGAGGGGACCACATCAGGAGCTGTGTGCCAGGGAAAGGAATCTGGACTTTATGGGAAGTGATGAGGAGGCAGTGAAGGACTCTGAGCATGAATGAATCAGTTTTACATTTTTAGAAAGACAGAGGAGGCCAGGTACAGATGATTACTCTAACCCAGGGAAAAGCCGACGGTGGCCTGTGCTGGGTAGATGCTAGAGAGGATGGAAAGAGGAGGGCCATGAGATTTGCTCGGGAGGTAGCATGGACACAACTTGGTGTGATGCGGGGGATGAGAGGAGAGTCTGAACTGTTAGCTAACAAACCACCCCTCCAGCCTGTGGCCCACATATACACACGGTGATGAGGCAAGGCAGGGACAATGATTGAGCACAAAGCCATCCTCACCTCGCAAAACAACTGAAAGCAGCCTCTTTCGGAAGCAGGATAATAAGAATTCAGAGATGGGGACTTCCCTGGTGGTCCAGTGGCTAGGACTCCACACTCCCAGTGCAGGGGACCCAGGTTCGATCCCTCGTCAGGAAACTAGAGCCCACATGCCGCAACTAAGAGTTCGCATGCCGCAAGGAAGATCCCGCACGTGGCAAAGAAGATCCCACGTGCCGCAACTAAGACCCGGTGCAGCCAAATAAATAAATAAATAAAATAAATATTAAAAAAAAAAAAGAACTCAGGGATGGAGAGAATGATGGGTGATAGAGAGGAGTATCTATAGATTGATGAAAGGATGGATAGATAGGGAAGGAGGAGGGGAAGGAGGGGATGGGAGGTATTCAAGAAGGGAGGGAGGAAGGAAGCCAGGGTGATGCTCAGGTAGATAGCAGTCTTCTATCCATCTTCATAATGCCCCCTCCCTTTATTTGACTGAAAACACAGGAATAAACATTGGTCCAGAGCAGTTAAGTGAGTCTCTGTCCAAAACTGAGCCAGGACAAGCTCTGAATGATGTACTCTGTCCCCGACTCCAAACATCCTGTCTCCCCATCACTCCTTTATCAAAAGTTTCATTCCTGAATCCCGCTTCTGTCCTACAAGAAGAGTGAATCGGAGTAAATCCAGATGGACCAAAGATTGAAAGAGGAGGCTTGCTTTCAACCTGCCTTCAATTGGCCGACTGAAAACCAGTTTCTCCTCCGTCCCATTCCCTTTGCTCTTCCTCTTCTTCATCCTCACAAATATTACTGAGCATTTATTGTGTGTCTGGCCCTGTTCTAAGCACTTTGGACGTATTAACTCATTTACCCTGACAATAATTCTATTAGGTAAGTACGATTACCAGCCCTATTTTTTCCAGAGGAGGAAACTGAGGCCCAGAGATGTTAAGTAGCTTGCTCAAGATCACACAGCTAATAGCAGCCAGGCTAAAAAGTGAGCCCTAGCAACCTCTCTCTGCAAAGCCAGTGTTCTCTGCCACATGGCCACCTTATATCTGCTTCTCACAAGTCAAGGTCGTCTAGCCTTGGGAAGACCCCTCTCCATTTAACACTCCCTAAGATTAAAAGAGAAATAAAACACCAGGCCCCCAAGACTTACAGCTGCTCATCCAGAAGATGACTGGGGACGGAAGTCCGGGTGGGGGGTTGCACTGGAGCGTCAAGGGAGCACCTTCTTGAACGACGACAGGGTCTAGGTTTTCCTTGGGCCACAGAGGAGATTCTAGGGAGAAACAGACAAAGGAGGATGCGATGAGGGTGATGGTTGGGCTGGGGCAAGGAGCAGGGTTAGAGCCTGGCACGCAAGGAGGGCAAAGAGGAGAGTAAATGGGAGAACAAGGGAGGCATGAGAGAGGGACGGGGCCTATGAGTCCAAGCGAGGCGCAGCCCTTGAGAGGCGGGAGAGGCCTATTTCATCTGACTGAATGGATGTACATCTTTAAAGCCTCTTCTCCTTCCCCGCCCTGCGCCCAGAGTGGCCAGTGAAGTTGTTCACAACCGGTTTGGAAACTTCTTTTCCAAGGAATCTTTTTGAGTTGGGGGAGATGAACCCCTGCTCAGAGGCGGAAAAGCAAGCAGGACACGCGGGGCACCAAGGTACCTGCAGGACAAGGGTGGGGCAACCCTTCTGGAATGACCCTCCATGCCCTGCCCTCCACTGACCCAGAAGCAGGGCATCCTGGGCCTGCCCCATGCACTCACTGGACACCTGCAGGCGGATCCTATTGGACAGGGCCGTGCCAAACTTGTTGCGGGCAAAGCACTGGTATTCCCCCTCATACTCCTCTGGCCGCCCGCCACTGCGGAAGTCGATCACCAGGGTGCCAGACCTCCTCCTCATCGACACCCGGGGGTCCTTGGCGATGTTGAAGAACCTACTGTTGCGAGTCCAGTGGAAGCTGTGGACAATGAAGGGGGTGGGGTGGAGGGGGGTGGTCAGGGACAACGAAGAGTAGCAGGGTGGGCTCCAGGCTCCGAGCTCCAGGTCAGAATCTCGGGGCCCTAGACTCTGACTCAGGCCCATAACTGCTCCTCCAGATCAATGGGCCCCAGCCCTGGCTGAGTAGCAGGACCTGCTAGGACGCCTGATAAAATGCCAGGACCCAGGTCCCACCCAGGTGAACCTCTGGGGCAGGTCCCTGACATTAGTAGTTTTACCCAATCCAGGCTGGGAGTCATGGCTCTAAGTGATAGATACCAAGTAGCCTCTAGGGGATTGTGCTCTTTAGAGGAGTAGGCAGCAATTTTGATTTTTAAAAATCCATTGTATATATGTGCCACATCTTCTTTATCCATTCATCCGATGATGGACATTTAGGTTGCTTCCATATATACAATGGAATATTACTCAGCCGTAAAAAGAAACGAAATGGAGTTATTTGTAGTGAGGTGGATGGAGTTAGAGTCTGTCATACAGAGTGAAGTAAGTCAGAAAGAGAAAAACAAATACAGTATGCTAACACATATATATGAAATCTAAGGGGAAAAAAAAAAGGTCATGAAGAACCTAGTGGCAAGACGGGAATAAAGACACAGACCTACTAGAGAATGGACTTGAGGATATGGGGAGGGGGAAGAGTAAGATGTGACAAAGTGAGAGAGTGGCATGGACATATATACACTACCAAATGTAAAATAGATAGCTAGTGGGAAGCAACCGCATAGCACAGGGAGATCAGCTCTGTGCTTTGTGACCACCTAGAGGGGTGGGATAGGGAGGGTGGGAGGGAGGGAGATGCCAGAGGGAAGAGATATGGGAACATATGTATATGTATAACTGATTCACTTTGTTATAAAGCAGAAACGAACACACCATTGTAAAGCAATTATACTCCAATAAAGATGTTAAAAAAAAAAAAAAATCCAGAGTCAGCTGCTACTTCCACCCCCAAGCATTCCCAACCTCCGACTAGGAATGCAAACCCAAATTCCTATTCCAACCCGACCCCAACACATCAGGGAGCCAGCCCTGCTCCTCCTGGGTCTTTATTTGATAATCGAAATGGCCCAGGTTATCTATGCCGCTGCTCAGTGGATGTAGATTATAAAACGGTGGCTGTACATTTCGGGAGGAGCAATTTTGAAAGAAAAGGCAGCCTTAATAAAACTGAGCCCCGGGGTGGAGAGACTAGAACATCCCTCTGCTTCTCCTGGGGGGACGTGTGTCTGCAGCTGCCCAGGACATAAGTAAAAGAAGCAGGAGCAATAGTGGCTGCTCAGTGTCTCATTGTCCCTGCGAAGGACCGTGGAAGAAAGACCAAACCTCAGAAGCAAGGTCACCAGTGCCCTGCCTGACTTTTCAGGGTGACTCCTGCTTCTCCCGTCATGGGCAAGAGAGGCCCTGCTTGCTCCCGGGCTCACAGCTCTGGGCCAGACCATCTCAGGCACACCCGGGGAGGGAGGCAGAAGCAGGATGCCACACACCTGAGGCAGGCTCCACTCGCCTCATTTCTCCTGCTGAGAGACACACTCTACATGGGGGCCTGTCACGTCTGGGTCTGAATCCAGCATGAGGCTCCTGAAAGCTCCAGTCTGTGGATGCTGTTTTGAAGATGGTGGACGCGTAGTGCATCCTTATCACCAATGCTTATCACTTGGTAGAAACGAACCGGGACTGGGCAGTCAGAGGCCTGGGATTAGGTACTTCACACCTCTGTGCCTCCATTTTACTTCCTCTTCACCAGGACATGAGTCCTTCCCCAAAGGGCAGTGAGGTGGTTGAACAGACAGTGTGAGGAACATCTAACACAGAGCCTGGCACAGCAGGCTTGCAACTTGTGTCTGCTGACATCTCATGTGATCCTGATGTGCACATAAATAAGCAGAGACGAGCTCAGAATGAAAGACTCGTTAGCTTGAAGAGGAACTTCCTATAACCTAAGCATGGGGTGGATGCTGGGAACACAGGCAGTGGGAAGAATGTTTTACTCAAAGTCAGAAAACTTAATACCTAGTCCTGGCTTTTTGGTGTGAACTTAAGCCAGTTAAGTTTTCTGGCCCCCAGTGTCCTCATCAGCTAAATTTCCTGGCTATCCAAATTGTACCTTCTACCTTGTGGGTGCCTAATGGACACTTTTTGAATGGATACATTTAATTTCTCAGCTGCTTCAACTATCATCAGACCCAGGGGGAAGGGGATGGTTTAAATGCCCTCTTTGCAGGCCCCTTTCCCTCCACCCAGCTTGGATTTACCTGTCAGTACACTCACCTGGGGGCAGGGTTCCCTTTTGCTTCACACTCAATCAAGATGTTATCACGGGGATCCACGATGTGGTCCTTCACTGACTGCTTGGTGATGGTTGGGGGCTGGGACACTGCAACAGCACACACAGTGGGCAGTCAGGGCTGCAGGGACCTGCCCTTGGGGAGCGGCTGAAATTAAGAGCTTCAGGAGCCACACAGACAAGCAGGCAAGCGGGGGGTGAACAGTGCCCCATTCTAGAGACCCAGCTCCTTAAACGGGGCTGCAGGAAAGGGGGTGTGTGTCAAGGACCAAGCATAAGAAGAATCCCTTTAAGATCTCATAATATCTTTGTGAGAAACTGAAGGCCAGGCTTTTGTTTTACTCATTCTTGTACTCCAGTGCTTAGTACAATGCCTAGCGTACAACAGTTCTTGACAAATGTTTGTTGAATGAATAAAGGAGCCAAAAGCTGCTCGATTTCCAGAACCTAGCGGCCATGATGGTTCTGAGCCCTGGGGGATCAACAGTTGGCCAAACTGTGGTGAGGCTGGAGCTGAAAGACGCTTCAGTCCCCAGAAGCCCTCCCAGGGACTTGTCTGCAGCTGAAGAGCCAGCTCCTCTCACTCCCAGCCCCGAACTCCAAAGTTCTCCAGGGATCTCCTCCCTGGCCTTTTCCCGCCCCTCCTTGCTGCCCTCCTAACTCCCAGAGGCACAAGTGCAGACAGGCGCCCAGGGGACTTACGCTCATTCTGAATGCTTGCTGTTAGTTCCCGATGGGTTAGCATCGTGAGGGGGAGAAAAGAAGACAACGGTTATCGGTTATCTGTGGTCAGACACGACTGATCGCCCAGGTGGCCTCACACCCCAGCATACAGGGAGAGGGCAAGGCAGGTCTGGGGAGGGCAGTGTGCGGGCTGTCTCCTCCCAGCTGCGGAACTCCGTGAATAGCCACGCAGGGGTGGGGACAGACCCGGCAAGTGCTTCACGGAGGAGGTGATGCCTCCCCCAGGAGACCAGACTGCGCAGTTGAGCAGAATGACCACCTTCTGACCAAATGACGACGCGTCCAGGGATGTCTCCCATCAGGAGCGGCAACGCTGCTCAAAAGAGGCTGGGGTCCGAAGACGCAGCCTGTCATCCCCAGATGCCCCGAGAAAAGCAGGTTCCTTGGCCAAGGGTGCAAGGGTGAGGCTGGGGGCACCAGGGAAGGAGTGGATCTGAACCACCGCTACAGGGTGAAGCCCGAGGGCCCAGCCAGGTCCACAGGCCTCACTCCTCCCTCTACACCTTCTTCTCTTTCACACCTGAAAGCACCTTCTCTCCTCATGGTCTCCTCCTTTGCCATCCTTTGGAAAACTCGAGGGACGGATGAATTATCGTCGTCTGCTCATGGCAGAAGTACATTGTTCTATGGAAACTCTGCTTCTGAAAAACTCTGGGGATGAAGCAGAGCCCACCACTCCTTTCTGTGCTTTTTACAAAGAGGGTAAAGAGGCAGGTGGCACAAATTTTCCCCGGCGCTCACCTGAGATGTGCACGTGCTCATGTACGGGTGTGTGCACGTTTGGGGTTTGGGCTTCTCACACTTTGAGAAGCATGAGAATCACCTTGCAGGGGGGTCTGGTTAAAATGCAGGTTCTGACTCAGTAGGTCCGGGCGGGGTCTGAGCTTCTGCATTTTTGACAAGCAGCCAGGTGATGCCGGTGCTGGTGGTCTGCGGACCACACTTTGAATAGCAAGGTTTCAGAGGTTTTAGAGGGTTTACTCTTTGGGGGGAGAAGGGCTTGGTTAAAATTTGTCTGCAGAAAAGAGAACATGTGTTGCTATAACTTTTTAACTTTTTCCCTTACGATTATACAATATATGTATTACATGATTATATTACTGTATGCCATTCTTATTTCATGCTGGTGGGGATGTCAGACACTGCCGGTGTTGTGAGCTGACCTTTTCCGAGTGAGCGCTTCCTGGGGGAAGGCTGAGCCATGGTGACCTCAAAGCTTTCTGACTTGACCGCAGTGAGATATGCAAGAGGAGTTTAGGGGCTCAGAGAGGGGGCGGCCTGGAGAAGGCAGAGTTAAGACAGGACTAAGAGATGCAAGAGGAGCCACAGGAGAGAGAAGGCAGACAGAGAGGGGAGATGGAGGGTAGCAGGGATGAGGGCCCTGCTACACATGCTATCAGGAAGTGAAAGTGTTGAGAGTAAGGCTTATGGAGAGGTTCAAAACAATTCTTTCATTGGGCCAGGGTTGTGTGGCCTGTTTGGGCACTGAAGAGAAATTTTATCTGCTTCACCATGTGCCTGGGGCAGCCTTGGCAGGAAACAAAAAGGAAAAGAAAAGTCCAAGGGAACAGCAGAAATCTGTGGTTTCTGAACACAGGCTCTGTGGAGCTCCCCACTGCAGCATCTTCACCCATCTATGATTTTCCTGCCATGGCCCAAGAAAGGTAATTCTGGAAAATCAGTGGGGCTGGGCAGGGAGGGGGAGGTGGGGAGAAGGGACCATTGTCAGGAGCAGCAGGGCTGACACCTGACCCACTCCTTTGAAAACCAGCCCAGGCCCCTGGTTTCTTCATCTCAAGACACAGTTTACATCTCTTGGGTCCTCCTATCCAGTTGAGGGCTCTGGCCTCACCCTGGATGGAAAGGCTGACAAAGGATCTGCTTTGCCCACATGGGCTTCAAGCCTCTTTTATATAAAGGCCAGTTCAATGGAAACAGCCCTAGACGTTGCCCAGGGTTCTTGGAAGGGAAGTCACTCAGTTAAGGTCACATAGGAAGTTTGGTGCAGAATAGGAATGAGAATCAGCTCTCCCACTGCTGGTCGAGAGCTCTTTTTGCAAATCCATCCTTGGTCGGAGAGATGAGCTAGTCTGGTGGGGTCTTGGCACTCCGTTCTCCTTGACACTTTGGACAGAGCCTGGGGAAGGGGAGACTCTCAGGATGCTGTCCCCAGCCCCACACTGAAATCAGGCCGGGGGCCTCCTGAGAAACTACTTGCCTAAAGAGGTAATGACATCTGCAGCCACCATGGTGCTACCAAGGGGTTTACTACAGGGACACAATCAACCCAGAGGACATGCCGCCACAGGGAGAAGACAGCAAGGACAGCCTGCCTAGGGACAAAGGCGACCCATCTAGTCCCGGGAACGCCCCTGCCCCCCATGTCACACCACCTGCCTTTCTCTCCTTCTATGGAACTTGCTGGATGATGATGTCAAGTGGAGAATGAATTTGCTCTTTTGACTTCCAAGGGGGAGGAAAAGTCTTCCAATGGTCTCTGCAGGGGGTGAGGCAGATGCCTGCCCAGTCTGCAAGGTTTCTTTATTCATGAACCACTTTTCTTTCCCTGGCTCTGATATCTACCACCCCAGCAGTCATCCCTTGGAGGATGGAGTGTGTGTGTGTGTGTGTGTGTGTGTGTGTGTGTGTGTGTGTGTGTGTGTTTGTGCTTTGCTGAGGTGTCCTGCAGCCTCACTACCCGGGATGACAGTGAGGAGGAAGTGTTTCTCCTACCCCAGGGCCCTCCTCTGTGGGTTCCTAGGAGAAAAATGCCGAGTTCCTTGATGTGGGGAGGGAGACGGAGAGGCAAGCTGCCAGCAGACTCACTTTTCTGGCAAGATCACTCCGGTGGACGGGGCAACCCTTTGCTTTTTCCAAAGGCCATGCTGTTCTGCTCGGGGTGGTGAGAGTTGGGGTACATGTGACTCGGCTGGCAGAGCAGTGGGAGCGGGAGGCCGGTGTTCGATGAGGGACTGTGCTCGGCCCAGGGGGTCTGTTCCAGGAAGCCTGCTGCACCCAAGCTCCCCAGGGCAGAAGCAGCGCCCTGGGCCTCAGGGCACAGACGACGCCCTCGCAAAGGGGAAGCAAGCGGAGGGCACACCGGGCCGGGGAGCCTCTGGCCTGAGCCCCTCAGTCCCTTCCAGCCAACACACAGAGAAAGTTACGAGTGCCTGATCTGAGGTGGTTCCCATTGGCTATTGTGAGCAATGCTGCCTGAACATGGGGAGGCAGATACCTCTCCTGCCTTCTGCAACAACATGGATGGACCCTGAGGTCATTATGCTAAGTGAAAATAAGTCAGACAGAGAAAGACAAATACTGTGTGTTTTCACTTATATGTAGAATCTAAAAAAGTCAAACTGAAAGAAATAGGGAGTAGGATGGTGGCTGCCAGGGGCCAGGGGTGGGGGAAGTAGGGAGATGCTGGCCAAGGGGCACAAACTTTCAGCTACAAGATGGATAAGTTCTGGGGATCTCATGTACAGCATGGCAACTACAATTAACTGTACTGTACTATATACTTGTAAGTTGTTATGAGAGATCTTCAAAGTTATCACCACACACACAAAAAGGTAATTATGTGAGGAGATGGATGTGTTAACTAACCCTATTCTGGTGACCATTTCCTACTGTATATGTGCATCAAATCATCGAGTTGTACACCTTAAATTGACATATATGTCAATAATATCTCAATAAAGCTGGGGGTGGAGGGGAGAAAGCCTGATCTGTCCCCAGCCCATTCCACTGGGGCTCAGCCCAGGGTGAGATGGAAGGACAGGCTCAGATAATCTGGGGGGCGTCTATCCTGGGCTCAGGGGGAGGGAAAATCCTGGCTGAAGAGGACTTCTTCCCATGGCAACTGGGTATTCTCTGAAGGGCTTGCCTCACTCCTGTCTTGCATTCAGCTTTTGTAGACTCAGTCTGGAGACGTCGCCACGGCCACTGTGCCTGCAGCAACCAGGGAGGCACAGTATGTATGAGGCAGGCTCCCGGCAGCAGCTCCCAGGGCACTGGGAGTGGCTTTGCAGAAGGACTCACCTCTTCATTCAGAGAAACACTGGCCCTGCCACTATGAGCAGAAGAAAACAGCTTTGTTTTTCTGCTCCTCAGATTTCTAACCTGTCAGCTAAGGATAATACCTACTTCATGGATTCGCTGTGAGAATCATGGGAGATGATGCCTGGAAAGCCCTTAGCTCTCTATTAAGCACACGGCAGCTGCTATTCCAAGGAGAATAACAGGGGCTCCAAGAGGAACTAAAAGGGGGCAGACTACCAGAGGTAGGGGTGCGGCATGTTGTGCCAGACTGGGGAGCCAAGAGGCCTGGGTTCTTTCCATGAGTCCATCACCCGTTTGCTGTGTGACCTTGAGCAAGTAGGGACCTGAGTTCCCGTGAACACATGGGAAGGGGTCCTCCAGACCCTCCTCAGGGTCCTGGCAGCTCTCTGGCCCACAGGTGGTGCTCTGGAGAGACTGACTGCGGGGGTCCTGTCCGGGGCGCGGCTGAGCTTTAGGACTCCAGATTCCTAACACAGACATCAAAGCCATCTGTTTACAGGTTCACCTTGCAGGAACCCCTCACCCACCAGCCCCGGGGATCAAAGTGGCAGGTGAGTGAGTGAGGAGAAGCGGCAGAAGAGAAACGAGCCTTCACCACTTCCTTCATAACCCAATTTCCTCTGCAGCCCCTTTCCTCTCCAAGGACGTGGCCTTATCATGCTTCTTATTAGACTATCGGCCTGGGACTGTTAATGAGAAACTATCCTTGAGCCAGCAGTGCAGATGGTCTCCACGGGAACAGTCCCCTTTACAACTCCCCTCTCCCTCCCTCCCTAAGTGCATGAGCGCGAGTGCGCGCGCACACACACACACACACACACACGTACACACATACACACGTATACACATACACACGTTGGGGCCATAGGGAGGGCAGTAGGGACCTTGTCCATCTTTCTCTGGGTCCAACTTAGAGTTTCTCCTGGCCTTCTCCATCCAGAAGCACCCACTCCTCTGAGCAACTATTACTGGCAAAGTGGGGGGCGGGGAGCAGAGATACCTGCAACTCTTCTCCAAGCTGTGCTAATTCCAGCCCCCAGGGGCTGGTTTTGGAGAGCTCAGTGGGGACTTCTTGGAGGCTATATCACTCTCTCACCCCTCCCCAGACACCTGTCACCTGGAGAGAGCCCAAGTCAATGCTGGCATCACGTGGGCCCCATCTATTCCTAGAAGCAGGGAACAGGGGACAGAGGTGGTATGTCTACATCATAGCACTGGGATGCCAAGACTTTCTGGCAGAAGTGTCAGAATTGTGGCAAAGGTGGTACACATCTAAATGCAGAGCCAAGGAGCATGGCTGCCAGTCAATGGGCCATTTACGAATGCAACACCAGATATGGTTGGTGGAGACATGGCTATTAGATCAGCATTTTAAGCTTTACTTTATAATCCTGATGGCTGAATAATGCCCCCACCATGGGAAACAGATGCCATGGATTTTACTTTTCAACTTTACCATGGGAAAGTTGAAAACAAACAGAAGGAATCCATGCCTGGTTCTCCCACGGTGACATTATAATGGGGCTCTATTTTAATGCCTCATTTAGCAACAGTCTTTTGCAAAAGTAATCTCCTTCTCAACCCTCCCAGGCCATCTGTCCTCATCACTTCAGCCAAGAGGACCTGGACATATGAGAAAGGCAAATAAGAGCTGTCCACCACGCTTGGCCCCTGGAAACTCCACTTCGATAGGTAAGTCAAGACCACGGCGGGCCAAGGGAGGGGTGTGGAGGGAAGAACTCCCCAGTGACACTCAGACTTCCAAACTCTGCCGGCTCTGGTCCCACTCAGCAGGCTCCAGGCAGCCATCAGCGCAGCCATGGCCCTGAGAGATGGCACTGCGACTCAAGGTCTCAGGTTCCCAAATATGAGGCCACCTGCATCGATTCTTCGGAGGGAAACCCAGCTCTGAATCCAGAAGCCACTGCTTCCCCGTCCCCAACCTTCTATGAATGGTCTTCACTCTCCCCTGACCTTCCCTACCCTCCAACTCCTCTGCCACAAATCAGGAGAATAAAAGAGGACAGCGCAGGACTCACGATCCATAGGAATCTCGATGGCCCCGCTGAGGCTGAGCAGGCAGAAGAGGAAGGCTGTGTGGACCCAGGGCGATGGCTGCTGCCTGGCCATCCTGAGCACTGGGTCTCGCTCCCTGCTCCCTGGCCCACAGCCTCCAGCCGCTGTAACTGGGCCTCCCGGACAGAGCTCAGCTGTGGAAAGAAATGTGACGACAGGTGAGTTTTTCTTGAACTCCTGGTTTGCTCCAGCAATCCTACAGGGCCTCGAGGACTCAAGGGTCCCCTTGGTTATAGACCTATGTTCTAATACAGGGTTTCTTAACCTTGCACTATTGACTTTTGGGACCCAGTGATTCTTTGTGTGGGGAACTGTCTTGGGTATTGTTGGATGTTGAGCAGCATCCCTGGCCTCTACCCACTAGATGCCAGTAGAGCTCACTCCTGCCTCCAATCAAAAAACGTCTCTAGACATCGACAACTGTCCCCTGGAGGGCAAAACCACCCCCTGTTGAGAACAAGTATTCTAGAAGGAAGCATAGAACAGTCTGTTCAGCATAGAACAGTCATGAAAACAAACACTGGCCCCTAGGTCCAGCACCTAGAAGGTGCCATGCACTGAGCCAGTAGGAAATGCACCAATCTCACAGCCTCTATGAACCACGTGTGATGAGTGGACCCGAGGCCGAGTGTGTCTGGGGTAGCAGCACAGAGACAAGATCACAGTGCTGTCCTTTGACCCAGAGAGAGGGGGAGGGGGCAGCACTGTGGGCCAGAAGTTTGGTAAGTGAAAACTTGGTTGCCCCAAAGACTTTTTGTAAATGAATGATTTCTGCAAACACTTTGTGCAGCTAAATATTTGGTGGTGGTCCCTGATGTTGTCCCTTAAGAGATAAAGGCAGTGCTGAGATGAGGGCCCAGGACAGGAGGCTCCAGGAGGTTGGTAGAATAAGCAACATTTATGACAGCACGATGTTCACATCCTCAAGCACAAGACATCATTCCAGGGCTTACAGGGGTAAGGGTTAAAAATGGCTGTCCAAGGAGCCTGGAACAGGTCCTTGAGAGACAAACCCTTTTCCCTTTGTCCTGAGAGAGAAGAGCAAGAATGGCCTACAGCTGAGGCTCAGATACTGAGCTATAAAACTGCCTGAGGCTCTGAAACACAGAGTCGTAAAAACTGGTCCATTTTGCTGTTCTACCTACCATGGGGCCAAAGAAAGCAAAGAGGACAGTGGGAGGCAGTTTCCCCACAATTCCTCCAGCTTTGCTGGACCAACAGCTATCTATCAAATGGGCACATTGTTTAAAACAATTTGGCAGCAATACGAAGCCTCTATCACCTGTACAACCCCACCGTCTCCCAGGTTTCCAGACTGAGGGTGTAAGGCATGCCCTGTGCTGGGATGTGAGCAAACTAGAGGATGCTGATTCAGATTTCAGCAATTTCTTTCCTGAAAGCTGGGCCCAATACCAGCCTCCAACCTCATGTGTATTTCTGGACTCCATCTGCTGGTCTCCTTTCCCATTGCTTCCTCCTTGGTTTTAGGCACCACTGTTTCACGCCAATTACTGCAACAGCTTCCTAAGTGGTCTCTCCCCACTTCTACTCTTGCCTCTCTGGTTCATTCTCCAGCCATAACCAGAGTGCTTACTCCTCAAATGCAAGTATAAATACGCCACTCCCCTAGTCAAACTCACTAGCTCACTGCTGCTCCAAAGTTGAAGATGAAGTCCGTGAAATGGCTCAGAAGCCCTGCATGATGTAGCCCCGTCTGCAAGGTCATTTCTTATCACCATCCCCTTGTGTTCTGTGTTCCAGCCAACATGGGTCTTCTACCAGGTCTCTTAGTGCATAATGCTCTATTGTGCTGACTTCTGCACAGATTAACTTCTGTCTAGAACACTCTTTGCACCTGCCTTCTCTCATTAGGCTATGCTAAGTATGACTTATGTGCCCCCTTGTCTGCGCTCCTGAACACCACTCATGACCCCCTATTATAGCACTTGTCACTTTGTATTCACTCTAAAAGTCACTAGTCTGTACCCCCTATAAAAAGGAAGGTACTGTAAGGGAAGGTGCCTCATCTTGTTATTCCTAGAATACAGCATAGTGCCTAAAACATAGCAGGCATTCAAAACCATGTGATGGGTGGATGAAAAATGAGCAAATAAAATAATAAACCACTTGGATCACATGTTTTAAACCTGTTTAAAACAGGTTTTGTGTTTCCCCACAAAACCACCAGGCGGCGCAGGAGAACACATGCTTTGGACCTGGGCAGCAAACTGTGAAGGCTTCCAATCAGTGGAGGACAAAATTCCCTCCCTACACGGGCACTGTTCTCTGGCCAGGGAACCATCCAGCTGTAAGAGAGTTAAGAAAGTAGAAAATCTCCCAAGGGGGGGACTGTCTGGCTGGAAGGCATCACAGCAGGTCTTTGGTTCTTTCTCCTAAGATGATCCTCACACTGTCTCAGAAAGACAGCCTCTCCATGGCTCCTGCATTTCCAAAGGCTAGACTCAGGTTATCCAACTGAAACCTTAGTGCTGAGGGAACCAGCACCAGGGGGAGGTTCAGCTTTCCTTCCAGGAGGACAGCGGGGATGGCTCCAGTCTTGGCTCCATGACCGCCATGTTTTGTTCAGGAGCTGCCAAGTGGTAGGAAGTGATGGGAAAGAGAAGGATATCTTATTCTGGGAATCTTGATGGAAACGGGAAGCCAGAAGCTATTCATTAACCAGATACACATTGGCAAGAAGAAAGTCCAATTATTTGGGGTGTCTTTAACTCACAATTTAAAAACACAGTAGGAAAAGAACAGAGAAATAATCACATTTAGCTGTTTGACAATTCTCTCTCTCTCTTCTCCTGGAATCCAATTTTTCCAATAAAATCTTTAAAAAGGAAGATAATTTAAAGAGTATTTAGCTTTATGCAATCCCCTTACTTCTCAGATGAGGAAACAAGAGCCCAGAAAGGGGAAGTGATGTGCTCAAGGTCACTGTGTAGGTTAGTGGCAAAGTTAGGAAAAGAACCCAGGTCTCCTGATTCCTAGCTCAGGGTTTTTCCATCCAATTTCCCTGTCTCTCAATATGCATGACAGGTCCTAAGCAAAGTTGCAATTTAAAAAAGAAATGTATAGTTTGGCAGTACCTCAAAAAATTAAGCAAAGAATTACCATATGAGCCCGTATTTCTGCTCTTAGGTATATGTCCTAAAGAATTAAAAACAGGGACTCACACACGTACATGTACACACATGTTCATAGCAGCATCATTCACAATAGCTGAGAGGTGGAACGAGCCCAAATGTCCATCAAAGAATAAATGAATAAACAAATTGCAGGTTATCGCTAGGAGAGGAGAAGCATACCATCCAGCCGGGGGCAGGGCTTGGGGGTGGAGTTGTCAGGGCTCTTCAAGGGAAATGCAATCTAACTATGGAGCATCCCGTGGAGGAATAAGGAAAATCCCATATCCTTGAGAGGGCAGATAGAGGCTGCAGAAGAGGGGGTGGTGATGACTGTCTTGGAAAGTCTGAAGAGGGCGTGGAATTTTTCTGTTTAGCTCCATGGGGGCAAAAGAAGAATCAAATGGGAGGAAGTTCCAGAGAGGCAGATGCTTCTCTGAGATGCAAGGAAGAATAATCCACAGCCATCGTACAAAACCATTCATGAAAATGAAACACACCACCCACACACGCTACCACTATGATGTATCCGAAGGATCCTTTTATATCCAATCAAACAGGTAAGAGGTGAACTGTAAGACTATAAAATACATTGAAGGGGGGCCTACTGCATGGGGAGTGAGGAAAAGAACAAAAATAAATAAAACCAAAGGAGAAATCTTTTGTGGACTGTTGGTGTACTATGAGCTGGAGAATGTGATTAATTCAATTCTTGTATATCTGAGATGCCCGCACCCCAATCCACTGTGTGCAAAGAAAAGCCAAAAAAAAAAAAAAAAAAAAAAGAAGAAGAAGAAGAAGAAAGAAAAGAAAAGAAAAAAGAGAATAGAGTCACCTGAATATGAAGTGTTCTGCATGTGACGTGCTGAGCTCACTGCTTTTCATAAAGAATCCAAACGGCATTTGGTCAGGTGTGTCCCTGACAATGTGCCCCCGCATGAGGAAAACTGGATGCTTATCAGGATCACCTGGGTGCTCTTTAAATACACAAATCCCTGGACCCTCAAACTTCTAGGTAGGGCGTCAAATCAAGCCTGCAGATTAGAAAATTTTTTTAATTTGAATGTCCTTAGAACCTCTGTTATCTTATATGGGGGTGCTTCACACACTTAGGCAACCTTCCTGAACTCAAGGCCTTTAAATTTGCAAGCCCTGAGGGAGATTTGAATTTAAAATATCTAAGATGGGGCCCAGGAAAGCACACGTGAGTTGAGTGATGATCAGCCACTGGTGGGGACAGCAGACATGACAGCCTCTCTTGGTTGAGTTCAAGAGCATTGGCCAGGCAGCAAAATCACCTGGGTTTGAAGCCGCTCCCCACTTACAAGGTGGGGATCACGGGCAAGTACTGAAACTTTGGGGCTTTGTATTTCTCATCTGAAAAATGCAGATAATAGAAGCATCTATTCCAGAGGGCTGCCGCTGTGACTTGATATCCCAAATCCTATATAAAGCACTTAACAAAGCATGGGGGCACAAGCTCAAGAAATGTTAGCTACTGCTATCCATCGGGCTTTGAACTACCTCCAGGACACTACCAGCAACAGCTCCAAGGAGCAATACTACTTATCCAACCACAATCAGTGTGCTTTTCTATTTTTCCTTTTTTCTGGGTCCTGGTTTGCTTTCTTTCCCCAGATTGGGGGGCCCCTGGTGTTGATCCCACAAGCTGTCCCTGGCAGATGGATGAGAGGCCCACAGCTCCCACCAAGCTGTTGCCGTCAGGAGCTCCCCGCTTTCCCGCAGCCCCATTCTGAGCAGGCTGCACCGATGGTCACAACACATCTGAAGTGATGGGGAGAAAAGACAGGTTGCGCTGAGACACGCCTCAGTCAGCAGCACCACGGCCCCTGCAGCAGAACCCGCCTTGGACTTTTGGCCAGCAGTCAGCCGGCCATTCGTTCACTTACCAGACCTGGTGGCAGGCACCAGTCTAGAGAATATACAGGGACAAGAGCTGAGGTTTCTCTACTCTTGCAGAGCCTACGTCTCAGTGGGGAAGACAGGAAATAAATGTTGAACAGCAACAACAACAACAAAATCAGGCAGCAATAAGTGCAAAGAAGAAAATACAATCTGACCTGCACACAACGTTTACAGTAGCCTTTTCCATAATTGCCAAATTTGGAAGCACCCAAGTTGTCCTTCAGTAGGTGAATGGATAAATAAACTGGTCCATCCAGACAATGGAATATTTTTTTAGCACTAAAAAGAAATGAGCTATCAAGCCTTGAAAAGACATGGAAGAAACTTAAATGCCTATTAGTAAGTGAAAGAAGCCAATCTGAAAAAGCTACCTACTGTATGATTCTAACTATGGAACATTCTGGAAAAGGCAAAACTATGGAGACAATAAAAAGATCAGGGGTTGGAGGGAAGAAGGGATGAATAGGTGGAGCACAGAGGATTTTTAGGGCAATGAAACTACTCTGTATGATACTTTAATGGTATCATTATAATTTGTCAAAACTCATAGAATGTACAATACCAGGAGTAAACCCTATTGCAAACTATGGACTTTGGGTGATAAGGATGTGTCAATGTAGGTTCATCAGTTGTAACAAATGTACCACTCTGGTGGGAATGGTGATGACACAGGGGTGGCTGTGCATGTGTAGGGGCAGGAGGCATATGGGAAATCTCTGTACCTTCTGTTCAATTTTGCTGTGAGTCTAAAAGTGCTCTAAAAAATAAAGTCTATTAAAAAAAAGAAAAAAGAAACCAGTGATGGTGATGTGATAAAAGAAAGTGAATGGTCAAGGAAGGCCTCTGTGAAAAGGTGACATTTGACCAAGATCTAAACGGCAATAAGGAGTCAACCTTGTAAAGATGGGTCAGAAAAACATTCCAGGCAGAGAGAACTGCCTGTGCAAAGGCCCTGTGGCAGGAAGCAGATGGGGACATGCAAGAAACTGAAAGAAGCCGGTGTGACTGGAGCTTGGAGGGTACATGGGGAAGAACAGAACAAGTCATAGTCGGAGAGAGAGACAAGAGTATACTCCCAGAGGGCTGAAGGCCAAAGTAAGGAATTAAAATATATTCTAAGCATCAGGAAACTATTGTAGGGTTCTAAGTGGTGAACCAACCCGATAAGATTTGTTTGTAAAGACCACTCTGCTGTGTGGAGGGTGGAATGTAGATGGACAACACTGGAAGCAGGGAGACCTTGTAGGAGGCGCTGCATTCTCTGGGGCAAGGTCAGCCCCTCAGCTTCCAAACCCAGAAACTTCATCACACAAAGTATTCCCGGTGGTGAGGGCAGAGCTGAAAAATTTTGCAAGAATCTTTTAGTGCTGGGTGTTTACGATGGGTCCAGAGAAGCTGGGTGGCTTCTTTGGAAGTGCCTCAGGTCCTCTCCGAGGGGGAGGGTGGGTGGCTAGCTGCTTCACAGTCCTTGTTTTACATTGGGCTTTTGCATAAGGTTTTGTTTCAAGAAAGGATTCTGTTAGTAAAACAAAGAACTGAAAACCCCTGTGCAACAGCCTAACTTCCCAAAGGCAGAAACCCTGCGCCCAGTGGCAAAAACATGTGAGTGCAACAGCCAGGTGCAGGCGTGAGGAACAGCACACCAGGCTGGGGCCGCAGCACTGCACTGGAAACTGTCTGGCTTCCCGGGGCTAGCATTTCCTCAGTGAGGCCTGGGGTGCCTTCTCGGGACAGCCTCACAATCCCTGACACCCCTGGTCAACATGTGTCCATCCCCACCCCAGCTGCTTCTGTCCTTTATGTCTCTCTTAAAATAAAACGTGCTTCGGAAGCCCTCCCTGATCAGGCCCTTGCATACCTGCCCAGTCTCATCCCCCGCTCCTCCACTCACCCCCAGTTATACTGAATTATTCCTAGTTCCATGAATAGTCCTTGCTCGCTCACCCACCCACTGAGAGAGGACTGCACAGACGACGGCCACACCATCTATGACAGCAGGAGCCTGGCCCACAGCCTCTGCAGCAGACAGCCCAGAGTGGTCAGGACTTGGGCAGTGACTACAGGCTTTCAGATATTTTTTACCAGTATTTCTAACTCAAGACCAACCAGGGAAAGACAAATATGCTTCTCAGACCAATCACATCGGATGCCTGCTTCTACTTAGCCCGCCTCCAGGTGCCCATGTCAGTCTGAGCATACAGGAAGCCTTCCCTTTCTTTCACTAAAAACCTGTCCTCTCCCCTCTCTACCTTTAAGTCTCTGCCAAAGCAAGTGATGGTGGCTGACTCCCTTGCTATAGCTCACTCCAAATAAATAGCTTCTGCTTGTTCTCATTTGGGTGGCATTTATTTTCACACTAACTTTACATAAGTTACTCTCTTTTCCTACTCTGCCTTTTCTGCTCTTTCACCCAACTTTCTGTTATCTTTCAGGCTCAGGGCAGGTGACACCACCTCTGGGAAGCCTTCCTTGGTTTCCCCGCAACACCCTATCCCACCAAGGCTGGATGCAGTCCTCATCCTCCTTGCTCCCAGAGAATTCTGGGATATACTCGCTGTAATGAGTGCTAGGTCTTTGGTGTGGATTGTTGTCTCCCCAGTGAATTCCTTGAGGCTGTCAAGCACACAGAGAACCTAGTGGGCATTTACTGGATGTTTATCCAGCATCCTTGCTCTCCTCCTCCTGTACCTGTGTTCATCAGCTAGCACTGCCATTACAAAATACCACAGACTGGAAATTTACTGTCTCACAGTTTTGGAAGCTGGCAGTCCAAGATCAAGGTGCTGGCAGGGTTGGTTTCTCCTAAGGTCTCTCTCCTTGGCTTCCAAATGGCTGCCTTCTTACAGTGTCCTCACATGGCCTTTCCTCTGTGCAAAGGCACCTCTGGTGTTTCTTCCTCTTCTTATAAGGACACCAACCCTATTGGATTAGGGCCCACCGTAATGACATCATTTAACCTTAATTACTTCTTTAAAGGCTCAGTCTCCAAATAGAGTCACATTGTGGGTAGCCTTCAACATATGAATTTTGCGGGGGGACACGATTCTGTCCATAATAGTACCCACATTTTTCTTCAGCAAATTTATCTCTGCCTCTTTCTCAGAATGATCCTACCCCAATTCCAGGGTTGGCTTGTGATTAGTATAAGAAAATTAGCATTCCCTACCCCTCACCACTATGGTTGGTTTAGGAAAGGATACTTCATCCAGCCAGAGGCAGTGTGCTTCACGTAGACTTCTGCTAAAAGCTCTGGGAAAGACAAGTTTCCCCCTCTCTTCTGAAAGAGATCCAGTGAGGAACCCCCTTAAGGGGAGAGGATGGAGCTTCAGCGAGTAGGAGTAGGGGGGTCTCCAAGCATAATGTGAGGATACTCCAACACTGCAGAAGGCAGAGAGAAGACACAGGAAGACCTGATCCTTCGCATCACTGAGTCACTGATTGAGCATTTCCTGAAGCAAGCCCTACTTGGGGATTTTAAATTACTTGTGTGTTTATATTAAAAATTCTCTTGAATTTTTAAGCCATCTGGAGTTGAGTTTTCTATCACTTGGAAATGACAGTGCTATCAGAATCAGAAATGTCCCTAGTATGTTGGTTGAACACATAAGCTTCCCGTGACCTCCACTTTCTGTATTAAAAAAGCATTCCTCCCTCCACCTACCTGCCTGCCTCTGCCTGGACCCGGCCCCAACCCTCTGCTCTCAATTGGTTAGCTAGTGGGAAGCTGCTGCATTGCACAGGGAGAGCAGCTCGATGCTTTGTGACGACCTAGAGGGGTGGGATAGGGAGGATGGGAGGGAGGCTCAAGAGGGAGGGGATATGGGGATACATGTATACATATAGCTGATTCACTTTGTTATACAGCAGAAACTAACACAACAATGTAAAGCAATTATATTCCAATAAAGATATTAAAAAAAAAAAGAAAGAAAACTCAGGGCATTTCTATCTCCTGAGGCCCTTAAGATGTAGCCAAAGTGTGTACTGTGCTGGAAACGAAGGAGATAAAGCACCCCCCACCCCAGCAAACCCTCCCGTGCTAATGGGGTGTGTGAAGAGGGACACAGGAGGGTGTCATAATCAGTGCTTTTTCCCCCATCTTAAAATAAATAAATAAATTGGAAAAAAAAAAACCCAAAAACTATCTGCTCTCGCCTGAATTTCCAAACTCTTCTCAACTTGCTCCCTGCCTTAGCAGAGAAACATCTTCATGAGTTTCGCTCATAACAAAACCATAACATCATTCTCTATATCTCACAGCCTCCCTATATGTACCTGAAGTTTTTTCTTCCATTTCTTCTCATGAAAGTTTTTTTTTTTTTTTTTTTTTTTCAACAGTGGTCAATGGCTTCTGCCTTTTCTTATTTCATTCCCATTCACTCCTCATCCAACAACATCCTGGAACTCTCCTGTCTGGACCTCCCATTGGCCTCCTGATGGCCAAAACCAGTGTTCTCAGTCTTATCTTGCCAGACCTCTTGGAGGCACTAACACTTGTTAACCACCCCAGCCATCCCTCCTAACATCCTTTCCTCCTTGGCCTCTGAAAAACCACCCCGGGGCCTCGTTTTCTCTCTGTCCCTTCTAACCTCCACGGCGGCACTGATCACACTGCTGGATCCTCTTCTGCCTGATGTCCTCAGTGTCTCCATCAGGGTCCTGACCCTCCATCTCTATTCCCTGTCTTTGTTGGTGGTACCCACCTAAGTCACCAAGCTAGACACCTGGAATCACCCTTAAATTCCACCTCTTCTCACATCTCACATCCAGGCACCAAGGCCCTTGGACTGTCTCCTTCCTGGTGTCTCTCATTCCCCCTCCCTTCTGCATGTTCCCACCTGCTTACCTCTGATAAATATCATGTCTCATGAACCACTGCAATAACCTCCCAATTGGTCTCCTTCCAATCCATTCTCCGTGTTGCTATTACAGTGATTTTTCTAAAATCCCACCTGATCATGTCAGTGCTCTGCTGCAAACCTTTCCATTTCTCCCCATCAATCTATAAGATCAAATCCAAACCCCCAAGCGTAGCATATAAGGCTCTTTGAAATCAGGTTCCTGGAGGCCTCTCCAAGCCCACCCAAACCCTAAATGCTTCCTTACTGAATGCTGTGCCATTTTCTAAGCATACCACACCATTTACAACCTCCATACTTGACCCGTGCCATCCCCTGTGCCTGGAAAGGCCTTCCCTCCTTGTCATGTGATTAATTCCTACTCAGTCTTCAAGACCTCACTGCTCAGTGAAGAATTCCTTGTGCTTCGCCTGTGCCCCCCACCACCAAGCAGAGCTGAGAGTCCATCTCATCTCTACTGTAGCTTAAACCTGCCTCTCTGAGGCCCTCAGCACACTGGCAAAACTATGTGATTAAAGTAAGGGTTGGAGACCTTTTCTGTAAATGTCTGGACAGTAAATATTTTAGGCTTTGTAAGACAGACGGTCTCTGTCACAAGTACTGAACTTTACTATTACAGCGTGAGGGCTGCCATAGACAATAAGTGAACGGATGGGCATGGCTATGTTCCAATAAAACTTTATTTACAAAACAGGCAGTGGGCTGGGATTGGCCTGAGGGCTGTAGGTTGCTCACCACTGGCTTACGCTGTCTCCCCTCTTTGTGGAATTCGTGAGGCTCAGACAATGCCCTGATCATTTTTGTGTCCCTAGTGTCTGGCAGGGTCCCTGGCAGGAAATATTTATGGAAAGGAAGATCCAAGTAAAGCTCTCAGTCCTGCCACTTCTCTTTTGTTAATTACTTGTTTTCTAAGCCTTTTTTAAAATCTCAAAAATGGAAATAAATATTCCCGCTTTGCCTGCTGCAAATGCTCATTGTGAGAATCACATGAATAATGCATAGGAATGTGAAGCACAGTACAGATGGAAGCTGTTTCACTTTTCAAGTGACTCCACTACACACAGACCTTTATCAGGTAAGCCTAAGTCCTAGAGAGGGCCTGTGATCTGCCCATCGTTCTGTCCATCTGCTGGCTGGTCTAGGGCTTAGCCACAGGCCACTCTCTGCCCTAAATCATCCTCCTGCTCTGGAAGCGAAGCCCAGGGGTGAGGTTTCTCGACCACTTCTCCTCTTCCCGTCACTCCACCTGCCTTCTGCTAGATTCCAGATTCCACAGGTGCCCCTGGGCAGGTGTGAAAGAGACTGTGTGTGTGACAGATGAATGGCTTGATGGCCTCCAAGGCCTCCCTGAGATTTGAGGATGGTCTCTGGGTTAGATTCAACAGGGTTAGAATCTGATGACCGACTGGTAGTGGATGGCGAGAAGGAGGATGGCATCAAAGCTTCTAGGTTGGGAAACTGGATTAGGATGACACATAACTGGCATCAAGAATAAAGAAAGGGGAAAAGTCTGGAAGTGGTTGGGGCTCAGGGAGATCATGAGCCTGGAACCAAGTTCAGTTCGAAATGCCCAGGGTCGTGAACAAAACAGCTCTGCAGGTAGTCTGAGGCTGTGCTCCCGAATTGCTGCCTGGGGATACACACACCAACAGATTAGTGCTATGAGGCCACGTGCCAGCAGCTAGCTCCTAGAATAAACTAATGGAATGACTAGAATAGTACTACAAGAACCAACTAAGGAATACACTCACACATCACTGCCACAGGATATTGTGGGGGAACACAGAGATAATAAAAGCCCGACAGAGCCAACGCAAAACTCAGCCATTCTGCATTAGATTAAAAAAAACAAACAAACACGCAGCAGGGTTTGTTACTATAGGTGCCCAGAAGCAACCTGTTCAGAAATCAGAGAGAGGAGCTGAAACAAAAGAGGAGACAGAGGCACGTCAAAATAAGTGAGGAAGGGCCGTGTGTGTGAGGTCTGAAAAGAGCTCGGAAGTATTCCAGACTGGGCCGGGGGGTTCCTTGTAGACAAGCAGGCAGGCCCTCTTAGCTGGAACTCAGGACTAGGATATAAGGAATTTCTCAAGTAATCTGTTCCCAGTACAAACCAAGAACAGTTGTAAATGATTTATACATAAATATAAATCTGAGTGGCTCAGGTTACTGCTATAATAATCACATTTTCCCTCACTTTCTGTTTTCTTTCTTGAAGAACAGAGAAAGAGCCAGTGTGTGTCCTCTATCACGTTTGTTTTGGCAGAAAAAACAGTCGAGGAACTGGCCTAAGAGACAAAATCTACACTCTCTGTGCACCATGCAAGCCCCTGTGACCGGACTCCCGCCCCGCTCAGCCTCCTGTCCCGCAGGTCCAGCCCAGACCTCGCACCACTCCCCAGACCGGCCAGGAGCTTTCTGGACCTTTGGCCACACTCTGCATAGGCTGGAAGTGCTATCCCCTTACCTCTCTACAAGGCCCTCAGTGGCAACCTCTCCGCGATGCTGACCCTACTTTCCCACTGAAAGTGGGCTGCAATTTCCCCTGTGCTCCCCAGCACACTCTGTTCCAGGGGTCATTTCCTCCTGCCTGTGGGAATAGTTGCTCCAACCTCCATCTCCTGCATCAGACTCTGAACTTCTTGAGGTCAG
Source organism: Eubalaena glacialis (assembly GCF_028564815.1). NCBI lineage: Eukaryota > Metazoa > Chordata > Mammalia > Artiodactyla > Balaenidae > Eubalaena > Eubalaena glacialis. The sequence continues at coordinate 34,234,823 of NC_083718.1, forward strand.
AGTCCGTGTTTTGTCTCCCTTTGTAGTGAGACAATACAATAAATATTCGTGGGGCGAGTGAACAGCCATCTTATCAGATACTTCCTATTACTGAGAGATATGCATCCCATCAATTCATTAGTATATTATAAACCCTTGATTAAATCACAAATGATAAAAACTGTTGTTACAGTATAAGCCTGAGTAATAAAAATAACAGCAATAACCTAATAATAATATCTATTAAGCATCCCATGAAGTAGATAGATCCTGTCCCTGCTCAGCAGACACACTCATCTCCTTTTTTCCTGAAATCCTCCCCCACTCCCTCTCAGGGTTTCTGTCTGATCGCAGTCGGGCCACCCTGCTTTCTCCATCCCACAGACAGACTCTCAGAATCTTGGGATTCAGCCGCTCCAGGCACTAACCCCAGAAGGGCCATCACCTCTGTTCCCAGCCTCCCCGCGTCCTCATCCCAAGCGCTTCTGCTTAGCTGCCCTGGTTCTGAGGTCACCTTCAGCAGAGGGTTGCCCTGGGCACTGTGGAGGACCCTCCTCCCTGCTTCCCCTCCTACCTCGGGTCCCCTCCTCCCTCCATCTCTCATGCCAAGGAAGGAACCATGCAACAGATGGTGACCCGAGCCCACTCACTCCCTCCACTCACAGGCATCTGAAGGCCAGAGGGGTTTCCTAGGAAACTGGAAATGCCCCCTATTAATGATCATCAGCCTGTCCCAAAGAGACAGAGCGCCAAGCAGGGAGAAGGAAGATAGAGGGGTCTCTGGAAGAGGACAAGACAAGACGGGGAAGCCGCAGGGGGAGCTCCCTGCCTTCCTCTTGAGAAAGCCCCACGGAAGCTTGATATTTCACATCTCCCCTTCACCGCCCACGAAATGACCGCAGTCTCAGCATCTTTACAAAGTCTCTTTGCCCGCGCAATCCTCCCACCTCCCCTTTATGGGGCTGTAACTACACTGAACCCTCCCGGGCCCCAGGACTTGACAGCCTAAGAAAGCACTCACCAGCCTGCTTCTAGATCTGCCTCTCCCCCTGCCCAGGAGGGGAGACCCCGCCTCCTCCCTGTGTGGGGTTGAACCAGTTGTCTTCTAGGATTTTCCAACAGCTAAAGACACCTTGCTATGGGATTCAAGCCCCCTCCCCCCTCCTCCCTTCTCAGGGTTGGAGGGGGGTGGTCTCCATCTGCTCGGTGGCTGTGTTTCATGCTTGGCTCCCTTGCGTGGTCAGGGGGAGAGATCTGGGAGGAGTGAGGGGCTGTGTGTTTAACCATTGATAGGGTTCCGCTTGGTGGCAGGGGCACCAGCAGGTCTGGCCCCTCCTCTCCCTGCCTGGGCTAAGTTCACAGAGGCCAACAGGGTCTCAGCAGGAGTGCAGGGTGGGGGAACAACAGTATCAGGTGGCCCTGATTCCCGCCGAGGGGGTGGAGGGGAACACCTGGGTTTAGGATTAAGGATTTGGCTGAAAACAGCTGTTTCCTGCTCAACACCCAGAACTAATCTATAGGTTGAAACCTGAACCACTTGGCTATTTATTAAGTTGTGGGTGAGGGAAGGAGGGGTCGGGAAAGAAGAAAGGGGAAGGGACCTTTTCCTCGAGGTGCCCACCATAAATATCTAGTGAATTTCTCGAGTTCACTCCAGGCTCTCTGGGGCACAAAGCACTTGCAGGGCACCTTGGTGTGCAAAAGCCACCAGGCAGCCAGGCTCCACACGAAGGCTGTGCCCACCAGGAAAGTGCCCCCCTTCTAGGGGGAAAGGTGCAGGCACCTCACTGCGGGGGCAGAGCTGGTTGAGACACTAAGTCAACAGAGCTTGGACATAAGAGACCTGCTGCATACTTTTTCATAACTGATTTGTGTGGATCTACAACAAATCTTTTAACCATCTGCTTATAGTGGACCTTTAGATTATTTTTCTTTATTTTTTCTCCATCACCACAATGCTACAATGAACACCCTTGTACATACAACACGATATATGGAAGAAGTGGGGTTGCTGCCTTATCCTATTTCTTTGACCCCAGGCCAACTGGAGCCTGACACATCTTAGCCTGGCATAGCAAGACAGCCCAAAGTATACAGGCAGCTGGGTCCACAGCCCAGCCCTGGACAGCCGACCGCACAGGCCGGCAGTTGCTGGGCACACTGGGAGGGATACCGCTGGTGCTATAATCCAGCCAAGCCAGCTTTCTGAGGTTCTTTGGGGCTGTGCATTTTCTCCTCATTATTATTGCTTATTCGTTCATCCTCCAAGAGGCAGGACTGGGAAACATACATGGAATGGAAACGACTCTCAAATGTAGTCAGTATAGCTGCCTGATAGCTGATGTGACACACTGTGCAGGGGCTGCCTTCAATAAGGTTGGTGGATATCTGTGAATTTCCCTTATTCCGGCTCCACTCACTGCCCCTGCTCAGGGTTAACTGAGCTCTGACCAGTTTTCTTATAGAGATTAGCAGGTAAAGCAAATTGCAAAGGGAACAAAAGTTAACATGTAGGGTATGCAGACAGCCTCCACCTTGGAGACATCAGCTAAAGACACAGGAAACAATCTTCCCTCGGTGGGGGGAGAAATTCTGCCACCTCCAAGAAGAAGAAGAGCCCCCACCTCTCTACAACTTAAGAACCAACTTCACACTCATCTCCCTGTTTTCTACCCTCAGGGAGAAAGTTTCACAGCAATTAGACACGCATCTTCTTCACAGCTGGCGGGAGAAGAGAGAGGGCTGTGAAGCTCTCCACCCCCCTCCAAGTCAGGGAGAAGACACCCAGGATAGCAGAGCCGGCTCCTCTGGGCCTGTTAGTAAAGGGAAATGGCTCTGAGGAAGGCTGGAGGGGGAAGTAATCATAATCCTATGGACATAATCCTATGTGTCCAAGGGTACAGCCCAATATTTGGGAGGGGTAAGAAGGAGGGACCTGAGTGGGAGAGAAGGTAGAGACTGAAGGTAGAAGGCCTGAAAGGGAAGCTTAAATTTAGTATGAGAAGACCTAGGGTTCCTCAAAACATGAAACACAGAATTACCACATGACCCAGCAATCCACTCCTGGGTATATACCAAAGAGAACTAAAAATGTATGTCCACATCAGAACTTAAACATGAATGTTCACAGTAGCATAACTGATCATAGCCAAAAAGTTGAAACTACCTAAATGTCCATCAACTGATGATGGAGAAGTAAAATGTGGTATATCTATATATAAAGGAATATTATTCAGCCATAAAAAAGGAATGACATATGGACACATGCTACAACATGGATGAACCTTGAAAACATCATGCTAAGTAAAAGAAGCCAGACACAAAAGACCACATATTGTACCATTCCGTTTATACGAAATGTCTGGAATAGGCAAATCTACAGAAGTGGGAAATAGATTAGTGATTGCCTAAGGCTAGAGGAAGACCAGGGTCGGGGGTGGGAAGAGGAGTGACTGATAATGGGTATGGGTTTTTTTGGTGGAAGTGGAAGGTAATTAAAATGTTCTAAAATTAATTATGGTGATTGGTGCCCAACTTGGTGAATATATTAAAAATCAGTGCATTGTATACTTAATTTTTTTTCAAATTTATTTTTTATTGAAGTATAGTTGATTAACGAGTTGTATACTTTATATAGGTGAATTGTATGGTATGTGAATTTTATCTCAATAAAGCTGTTATTTAAAATATCAATGAGAAAAAAGAATTAATTACATAAGAACTTGGAAGACTTTGTTAGAAAATTGTGATACTTCAAAAAGGGAAATGAATGATTAAATTTATAAATGCAGTTTCAAATGTTCAAAGGAATTTAACTAAGTTTATTAATGGAATCAAACAAGCGATTGTTAAAATTTATGAGATTTATGAAGAGAATTGTAAAATTTGTCAGTTGAAATGAAAAGTTTAAGAAAAATTAGGTTTGGGGATTCCTAACTTTAATATATTGAATATTGATTTTTAAAAAAAGACCTAGGGCTAAGTTCCTGGATGCCACCCAGAACAAGTCACTGTTTGTCTAGTCCCTATCTCCACAGTAAATTGCAAAATGCTGTACAAAGGGAATGCTGCAGAAAGAACAGCCCGAAACCTCAATCTCTGTCTCGGCAGCTTTCCTAAAGGGTGATAGCTGTACAAATCCCTAGCCACCTTTCTTTCAAACCCCAGCTCCTCGTTCTAGTCACTGACCAATGCATTCCCAGGCTCCCTGAGTGGGGTGTCCATTTGGAGTCTGGGCCTCTGTCCATCTGAGGAGCTACCATCTGGACCCATCTGCTCAAATGTCACTCAAGTTAAGCTGCTTACTCCTCCCTCGATTTGTGGGATTCCAAGCCTAGTTTCAACAGACCAGGGTTCTAAAGCCATTTGAAAACCATAGGATGAGCTCAAGCAGGAAAAAAAAAGGGGCGGGGAGGCAAGACTTTTGAAGAAGCTTGGGATGAGGGAAAGAGAGATGACCTCCAGCCCCTTAACCGGACTGTGAGCTTCTTGAGGGTGAGGGCAGTGGCTTCTACCTTTTTCCTGTGTTCTTCATAGAAGCGGGCGCCAGCTCAAAGCAGAACAGGGCTAGCTAGGAAGATGCAGACCAGGGGAAACACACCAGACATGGATTCTGAGATGCAGCTTCAAGAGTAAGTGACGTAGTATAATCCCTCTGGCACATGGAAGGGGCATGGACTTGCGAGCCACACACCTGAGTTTCAATCCCACCTCAGCCATTTACCTGCTGTGTGGTCTTCAGCAATTTGTTTACTCTCTCTCTTAGAGCCTCAGTTTTCTTGTCTTTGAATGGGATAATACACTTACTTATTATAAGATTATTGTGATGATTATTAACTGAGTTGATTTAATTCATTTTAAATGAATTAATGGGCTAATGTTTATGTATAGCATCTAACACAAGGCCTGGCCCAAACTAGGCATTCAAAAACTATTGGTCATTTTCCCTTCCCCACAAGTTACAGCTGGTGCAATGTTTTGCTACATGACTTTGGACAAGCTGGACTTCCAAACCTACAGATCTATTCTGTAGATGTACAAAATACACAATGCCTGTGCTAATAACCATACGTTAGCTCTGTGGCCAAGGAGTTATTATTCACTCTTAGAGCTGACATACGGTTATCTGCACAAGTGTTGTCTACTGTGGACCAGAGAGAAGGGAGGTTCCTGCAAGATTCCAGACCAGCCAAAGCAGCCCTGCGCTGCCCTCTCTCCTGCCTTTACCCTGGCCTCCTTAACCAAAGTGCTTCAAACTCCTGGAGACCACCCTGCACGGCTCCAATCCTGCCCTTGTTCATGCCAGCTTCTTCCACCAGTGGTCCATGACCTATGACATCAACTGCACCAGACTGGAGTCAACCTCAATGGAGCCAGGTCAGTTCTTCCGAGGCTTCCATCCTGCTGTCAATATTGGTCTAGCTGCTGATATTCCAAGGACTGCACAACCCCGGTTGCATTTTTAAGATTCCTGTCTGACATGATAAGGAGGCACAGGGAGGAAAGGACTAAGACAGCAGGAGAGAGCAGCATCTGTTCTTCCTCTCTCTCCAGCCCTCTGCATTCACATCCAACACAGACATTGGTCTGGATCCAACTGCCATCCTGGCAGGCTTCTACAGGCTGGAGGAGATGTGAAAATACAGGCGCGTGGAGGGGAGGTGGAACAGACAGGGGAAGGTTGTTTCCTGCATTATAAGATGCACCATTTGTCTAGAAGTCTGGGGCAAAGTGCTGGCTATTATGCTCACGCCGAAGACACCATTGGCTCCAGCGGTGTAGGGAAAAGCTTTGTGTTAATGCCCTGAGTGAGCGCATACACCTGCTTGTAGAAGGGCCTCCCTTTGCTAGTCTACAATCCTCCCATTAGAAACGGAAACTCACAGGGTGACATACTGTCTCAAACCCAACAGCCCAGCCTCCAGTAAAAAGGTGGGTTTAGTAGGGCAGCAAGGAAGGCTGAGAGGGGTGTAGAAGCGATTGCATCACCTCAGCAAAAACAAGGTAGATAGCACACGCTACTGAGGGGAATAGCTTTCACTGCTGCCAGCTGTGGCTCCACACCTAGCTCTGCAGATCTCAGCGCCCAGGAGAAGGTGGCTAAGCATGGATGCTGCCTCAGGGGCCCGGAACTGGTCCTGGGGCAGGGAGTGTGGAGGCAAAACAGTTCCTAATGCAGTTCCACGGCCCTTCCCCAATCATCCCACAGCGGTGTGTCCTGAGCCCACGTTGGCCACAGCAGCCTGTTGTAATGTTTCTGGAGAGAGAAGGCCCAGCTTCTCACCAACAGGCAGAGGGGCTGAGGAGTGTGAGTGCCATTAACCAAATGACTCCATTTGAGAAACTGAAGGCCTGGGGGAGCTGGGCGGTTCTTCTGCCTTGCATCAAAGGGCAGGTGTCTGCTCTGAGTGCCTGGCGAGGCCCAGGAGCTGAAGCACTGGGGCAGGGGAGAGACGGGATGGGAGAGATTAGTCTGTGTGGGAAGGTGCCTCACGCTGGGGCTGCAGGAGGAGGAGGGAGGGAGGAGACCTGTGCTGGGGAGCAGATGCCTGGGGCCGCTCCAGATGGCAGTGGCCCAGAACAAAAGGAGAAGAGCCAGAGGGAAGGAGGACAGAGAAACAGAGGACTTGCTCCTCTGAGGCTTCCCAAGTGGAGAGACAAAATCAAATTCTTACCTGGAACCTGGCCAGAGGCTTGCTCAGAAACATCTATGCAGCCCCACACCACCCTGAAAACACCCTGCAACCCCAAGCCCAAATGGTCAACCGTGTGGGTCCCAGAGCTGGAGAACTGCTGGGATTCGAATTCAGGTGCTGCCGCTTTCTCAGCTGTGGGGCTCTGAGCATGTTCCTCCACCTTTCTGTATTTCTGTCACCAGTAAAATGTGGGTAACAATGGGCCCTATTTCATAGGGTTCCTGTGAGGAGGATTAAATGGAAAATGCACAGTGCTGGCGGCTGGGGAGTCCTCCAGTGCTGATTCTGGCAAGGATGGCTGTTACCACCTCTAAAGAACCGCCTCAGCGCCCCCCCAGAGCTGAGTGGTCCTCAGGTGGCCATACGTGTGTGCTCTTTTCTTCTTTTGTTAAAAGTTTCCCTGTGTGTCTGAAGGTCCTCTGATCCTTTGACACTTCCTGAAGTGTGGGTGCCTCAGACTGGAGGAGGCAGTGTGGCGCCCCAGCAAGAAAAACGGCCCACAATTCAGGACATCTGAGTTCTTTCTTTTTTTTAAAAATTTATTTATTTTTGGCTGTGTTGGGTCTTTGTTGCTGTGTGAGGGCTTTCTCTAGTGGCGGCGAACGGGGGCTGCTCTTCGTCGTGGTGCACAGCCTTCTCATTGCGGTGGCTTCTGTTGTTGCGGAGCACGGGCTCTAGGCGCTCAGGCTTCAGTAGTTGTAGCACATAGTCTCAGTAGTTGTGGCTCGTGGGCTCTGGAGCGCAGGCTCAGTAGTTGTGGTGCACGGGCTTAGCTGCTACGCGGCACGTGGGATCTTCCCGGACCAGGGCTCGAACCCGTGTCTTCTGCATTGGCAGGCGGATTCTTAACCACTGCGCCACCAGGGAAGCCCCAGGACATCTGAGTTCTAATATGAGTTCTGTTGCTGTTCGTTTTGTGGACGTTGGAGAAGTAACTTCTTGAGCCTCATTGTATTCATCAATCAAATGCGAATGATGACGCCAGCCTTGCCCACATCACAGAATTGTCGTGAAAGTCAAATGACACAACTAATGTAAATGAATGCACTGTAAAAATATAGTGAACCAATATTAGGTTCCAATTTTAGGGCTCGTGGATTAGACTGGAAGTGTCCAGAGGTGCAAGCTAGAATAGGTTTGCTCTGCATCAGGCAGGAGGCAGCAGGGTGTGACTCTGGCTGCCAGTCAGATGTGCTGCTGGGTAGTGGCACTGCTATCATCAGAGAAGGTGGGGGGGCTCCCAGGTTCCTTAGGCAGGGATCTGGTTAGGCAACCCAGAGTATGTGTGACCAGGGAGGAGTGTGGAAGGGCCTTAGGAGGGGGCGCAGAGATAGAAAGTAGGGAGGGTTCATGAAAAAGTGCCAAGAGAGGGGCCACAGTGACCACAAAGCTGGACTAACCCCTGATTCTGGCACAAACCTGGGGATCTGTTCCCATGCTGTTTTGCATATATTTACAGGCCCATTATAATAAACTGTACACTATTTTTGCAATCAGAGTCCTCCAAATACAAACCAAAAGAATGGTGTCCCCCCCTGCTACTGCCAGTATGTTAAAGTTCAATACTTAGTAACAGGTGAAAAAGTCCTGTGGTCAGATGGATTTCCCTGGTGGTCCCTGAAACCTGACACTGTTCTAAGGCAAGTCGTAGACCTAAGAGAACCCACACAGAAACTACCTTCATAAAACAAGTATATCTGAGCCGCTGTTGATATGACAAATAATTTCATTTACTGAATACCTAGTATAAGCCAGGCACAGTGCAGGGCTCTTTATATGTTTAATCTTTACAACAAGATGTCCATTATTATCCCCACTGTATAAACCTAGAGTGGTTCGAAACTTTCTTACAGTCACAAAGCAAGGACAGCCAGAATCCATGTCATCAGCGTATTCTGTTCCTACCTTTCAACTCCCTCCCTGCCTGCATCCTCCCAGCCCAAATCTCCAACTCTTTCTGGGAGAACAGAAGCCATCTGAAAAGGGAGTTGGAGCAATGAGGCTGAGATGCCCACACTCAAGAACAGGGAAACCTTTCTCTGTTCAGGCCTCCAGGCCAGACTCCGCCAGCCCAGAAGCCTCCAGGCTGCCAGCGTGTGATTCAATGCCAATTACTCCTTGGTTAAATTTGTAGCCCTTATTTCTTGCATGTACTCCCCTGCCATCCCTGCCTTGAGACTAAGACAGGAGTTGCTGGGAGCAGCAGGAAATCTTACCCCAGAATGGAACAATGCAGACCCTGGACACAGGGTGTGGCTTCAGTGATATCAGCTTCAGCTGTTTACGGCACCCTGGACAGCTGTCCATCTGCCAGGGCCCACTGCTCCTCCCAGAGGAGGGGTTCTCAGACTGCCCCCCATATGCTGGGGCTGTCACTCAGGAGGCTCCCAGGTTGTAGAGGTCAGGCTAAGGGGGAGTGAGGGCCACAAACACAGCTGTTTCCCAATTTTTCAATTGAAGTGAACAGTTGGGACAATGGCAGGGCTAATGCCGGCTCACTGCATCCGCTGGAGAAAAAGGAACAAATGCTTCCCCAAAGTCAGCCTCCTGGCCTAGGAAGGCCTTGAGGTCTGGCTCTGTGGCCAACTCTGGGGAGAAGGAAGGAGATGTCCCCTCAGAAAATTCCGGGGCCTGAAACATCTCTCATCAAAGAGAAGGGGCAGGAGGTGAGAATTTCTTCCCACCCTACCCCTGAGACACGGGGCCCAGGCCCAGGCCCAAGCCCCACTCACCGTCTCTGCCTCATTCAGCCTCCTTCCTGTAACACCAGAGGGGGCTCCCTTCCAGTCTGCAGCGGGAAGGAACACTCCAGCGTCCCAAATTGCACATAAGTCAATCAACCTGTCACAAAGCAAGCACAAAGAAGAACCCCAGGGTCACTTTAGGAAAGGAAAAGAAAAGGCTTTGTGCTTTGCAGCTTGTTCATTCACTGGGAAATTACATCTTTGTCCACACCCATTTGGACAGTTTTACATAGCATAACAGCATCTTTGTTCACAGAAATTCAAAGCACTCTGCAAGAAATGGGGCAGATTCTGCAAGGTGCCTAAGCATGCTGGACTTTGGGAAGGGAAGATCATCTCTCTCTTCATAAGATCATTATTGTGGCCTGACATCATAATCGAATTGCTGAATCCCTAGTCACCTGAAGGAGTTAAGCCATTCCTCAAAGAATCTCTCCTACACCCAAGGGAGAATTTACCCATAATTATCTCATTAATTTTTTTACTTAGGAGAACTATTATGTTTTTCTTCCCCATCTACAGATAATCAAACCAAGTTCACCATAAATAAATTACCCATTAAAAGGAGATCTAATTTTAGTGTTAGGAGACATAGGTTTTAGGTCCTAGCTTGTTCTATCATTTTGCATGGATCACGTCCCTACATGTGACTCATTTTCTTCAGCTGTTAAATGGGGAGAAGGTACAGGACAGTGGGTCAGACCACTAGACCATTAGTTGGCATTTCAAGGGTTCAAGTCCCAGGTCTGGTCCTTTGGGGCAATCATTTAGCCTTTCTCACTACAGATAACATATCTCACTTAATCATTTGCTTTAACATTAAAACGTGTCTGCAGAAAATGGTCACATCCACCTTTGTAGAGGGGAATGCGGTAATATCTATCAAAATAAGTATGCATTTCCTCTTTGTCCCAGTAGCCTCAGTTCTAGGAATCTTTTTGAAATATATCTTATATGATGCCCAAGTTGTGACCTACAGGATTATTGTCAAGTGAAAAAAAACACGACAGGAAAAAGTGTGCTTAATATGCTACCATTTATTTAAGAAAGGGAGAATGAATGCAAAGATATATATGTATTTGCTTATATTCTGAAAAGACAATAAAAGGATAAAGCATAAAATAAAATTTAAAGGACTTATAGGGAGGGGGAGGAATGAGGTAGAGGGAACAGGGATATTGAACATACCTTGTTTTGTGGATTTGCTTTGGAACATGTAAATATTTGACATAATTATAAGGAACAATATTTTTGAAAGAAATTCCTAAAATGAAAGTGTAGCAAATGAGTCTGTATGTCCAGCTGGTTGGCATAACTACACATAGAGAAATTAAAACACAGTAATTTGACTGTAAATCCTTGGAGGGATATACCCTAAGAATAAAAAGAACTGCCCCATTCCCCTGACCCCAAAATCCTAAACTGTTTTCAACAATCATATTATTGATGACGCTATGTTATTATTATTGTTGTTGTTATTCTGAGACATTTGTATGTGTATTGTGGGATAAACCAAATGTGTCATAATATTTATATTACTGAAAAACAAGAGTTTCCTATTGCAAGAAGATACAAATGTAAGCTCGATGAGATCAGGTTAAAATTTTGTAGTCCTGATTGTGAACTGGGAGTATCAGGATGAACTCCATATGCTTTATGTTACATCCATCCACACACACACACACAGACACACAGACACACACACACACACACTGCCTAGCAAGGCTTAGAAACAAGGATCATCCTGGAAGGAATGAGTACCCCTAGCAATCAGATTATGAACTCTATATACCATCCCCCCCAAAGAAATCAGGCTTCCTTGGAGAAGGGTCTGAAGCAGCAAATATATAAGATGAGCCTAGAACATCTTGTCACACCATAAAAGCAAACAAAGCATCAAAGATTACTAGAGTTGGGGGGACCTTCAAGATGGCGGAGGAGTAAGATGTGGAGATCACCTTCCTGCCCACAAACACATCAAAAATACATCTCCATGTGGAACAACTCCTACAGAACACCTACTGAACACTGACAGAAGACCTCAGACTTCCCAAAAGATGCCTGAGAGCGACCTATATGCAGAGGTGGGGCCCAAACCAAAGCTGAACCCTGGGAACTGTGCGAACAAAGAAGAGAAAGGGAAATTTCTCCGTGCAGCCTCAGGAGCAGCGGATTAAACCCCACAATGAACTTGATGTACCCTGCATCTGTGGAATACCTGAAGAGACAATGAATGTTCCCAAAACTGAGGCGGTGGACTTTAGGAGCAACTGTAGGCTTGGGGTTTGCTGTCTGCGACTGATTCGTTTCTGATATTTATGTTTATCTTAGTTTAGTTTTTAGCGCTTGTTATCATTGGTGGATTTGTTTATTGGTTTGGCTGCTCTCTTCTTTTCTTTTAAAACTATTATTATTATTTTATGTTAATAATTTTTCTTTTTAATTTTTTTTCTTTTTTTTTCCCTCCCTTTTCTTCTGAGCTGTGTGGCTGACAGGCTCTTGGTGCTCCGGCCTGGTGTCAGGCCTGAGCCTCTGAGGCAGGAAAGCCGAGTTCAGGACACTGGACCACCAGAGACCTCCCGGCCCCATGTAATATCAATCAGCAAAAGTTCTCCCAGAGATCTCCGTCTCAATGCTAAGACCCAGCTCCACCCAACGGCTAGCAAGCTCCAGGGCTGGATGCCCCATGCCAAACAACTAGTAAGACAGGAACACAATCCCACCCATTAGCAGAGAGGCTGCCTAAAATCATAAGACGTTCACAGACACCCCAAAACACACCACCGGACACGGCCCTGCCCACCAGAGAGACAAGATCCAGCCCCACCCACCAGAACACAGGCACAAGTCCCCTCCACCAGGAAGCCTATACAAGGCACTGAACCAACCTCACCCACTGGGGGCAGATACCAAAAACAACGGGAACTATGAACATGCAGCCTGCAAAAAGGAGACCCCAAACACAGTAAGTTAAACAAAATGAGAAGACAGAGAAATATGCAGCAGATGAAGGAGCAAGGTAAAAACCCACCAGACCAACCAAATGAAGAGGAAATAGGCAGTCTACCTGAAAAAGAATTCAGAGTAATGATAGTAAAGATGATCCAAAAACTTGGAAATAGAATGGAGAAAATACAAAAAATGTTTAACAAGGACCTAGAAGAATAAAGAGCAAACAAACAACGATGAACAACACAATAAATGAAATTAAAAATTCTCTAGAAGGAATCAGTAGCAGAATAACTGAGGCAGAAGAATGGATAAGTGACCTGGAAGATAAAATAGTGGAAATAACTACTGCAGAGCAGAATAAAGAAAAAAGAATGAAAAGAATTGAGGACAGTCTCAGGGACCTCTGGGACAACATTAAATACACTAACATTCAAATTATAGGGGTCCCAGAAGAAGAAGGAGAAAAAAAGGCACTGAGAAAATATTTGAAGACATTATAGTTGAAAACTTCCCAAACATGGGAAAGGAAATAGTCAATCAAGTCCACGAAGTGCAGAGAGTACCATACAGGATAAATCCAAGGAGAAACATGCCAAGACACATATTAATCAAACTATCAAAAATTAAATACAAAGAAAAAATATTAAAAGCAGCAAGGGAAAAGCAACAAATAACATACAAGGGAATCCCCATAAGGTTAACAGCTGATCTTTCAGCAGAAACTCTGCAAGCCAGAAGGGAGTGGCAGGACATATTTAAAGTGATGAAAGGGAAAACCTACAACCAAGATTACTCTACCCAGCAAGGATCTCATTCAGATTTGATGGAGAAATTAAAACCTTTACAGACAAGCAAAAGTTAAGAGAATTCAGCACTACCAAACCAGCTTTACAACAAATGCTAAAGGAACTTATCTCGGCAGGAAACACAAGAGAAGGAAAAGACCTACAAAAACAAACCCAAAACAATTAAGAAAATGGTAATAGGAACATACATATTGATAATTACCTTAAATGTAAATGGATTAAATGCTCCCACCAAAAGACATAGACTGGCTGAATGGATACAAAAACAAGACCCGTATATATGCTGTCTACAAGAGACCCATTTCAGACTTAGGGACACATACAGACTGAAAGTGAGGGGATGGAAAAAGATATTCCATACAAATGGGAATCAAAAGAAAGCTGGAGTAGCAATTCTCATATCAGACAAAATAGACTTTAAAATAAAGACTATTATAAGAGATAAAGAAGGACATTACATAGTAATCAAGGGATCAATCCAAGAAGAAGATATAACAATTGTAAATATTTATGCACCCAACATAGGAGCACCTCAATACATAAGGCAAATGCTAACAGCCATAAAAGGGGGAATCAACAGTAACACAATAATAGTGGGGGACTTTAACACCCCACTTTCACCAATGTACAGATCATCCAAAATGAAAATAAATAAGGAAACACAAGCTTTAAATGACACATTAGACAAGATGGACTTAATTGATATTTATAGGACATTCCATCCAAAAACAACAGAATATACTTTCTTTTCAAGTGCTCATGGAACATTCTCCAGAACAGATCATATCTTGGGTCATAAATCAAGCCTTGGTAAATTTAAGAAAACTGAAATCGTATCAAGTATCTTTTCCGACCACAACACTATGAGACTAGATATTAATTACAGGGAAAAAAACTGTAAAAAATACAAACACATGGATGCTAAACAATACGCTACTAAATAACCAAGAGATCACTGAAGAAATCAAAGAGGAAATCAAAAAATATCTAGAAACAAATGACAATGAAAACACGATGACCCAAAACCTATGGGATGCAGCAAAAGCAGTTCTAAGAGGTAAGTTTATAGCAATACAATCCTACCTCAAGAAACAAGAAACATCTCAAATAAACAACCTAACCTTACACCTAAAGCAATTAGAGAAAGAAGAAGAAGAACAACAAAAAAAACCCCCAAAGTTAGCAGAAGGAAAGAAATCATAAAGATCAGATCAGAAATAAATGAAAAATAAATGAAGGAAACAATAGCAAAGATCAATAAAACTAAAAGCTGGTTCTTTGAGAAGATAAACAAAATTGATAAACCATTAGCCAGACTCATCAAGAAAAGAAGGGAGAAGACTCAAATCAACAGAATTAGAAATGAAAAAGGAGAAGTAATAGCTGACACTGCAGAAATGAAAAGGATCATGAGAGATTACTACAAGCAACTCTATGCCAATAAAATGGACAACCTGGAAGAAATGGACAAATTATTAGAAGAGCACAACCTTCCAAGACTGAACCAGGAAGAAATAGAAAATATAAATAGACCAATCACAAGCACTGAGATTGAAACTGTGATTAAAAATCTTCCAACAAACAAAAGCCCAGGACCGGATGGCTTCACAGGTGAATTCTGTCAAACATTTAGAGAAGAACTAACACCTATCCTTCTCCAACTCTTCCAAAATATAGCAGAGGGAGGAACACTCCCAAACTCATTCTACAAGGCCACCATCACCCTGATACCAAAACCAGACAAAGATGTCACAAAAAAAGAAAACTACAGGCCAATATCACTGATGAACATTGATGCAAAAATCCTCAACAAAATACTAGCAAACAGAATCCAACAGCACATTAAAAGGATCATACACAATGATCAAGTGGGGGTTATCCCAGGAATGCAAGGATTCTTCAATATATGCAAATCAATCAATGTGATACACCATATTAACAAATTGAAGGATAAAAACCATATGATCATCTCAGTAGATGCAGAAAAAGCTTTCAACAAAATTCAACACCCATTTATGATAAAAACTCTCCAGAAGGTAGGCACAGAGGGAACCTACCTCAACATAATAAAGGTCATATATGACAAACCCACAGCCAACAGTGTTCTCAATGGTGAAAAACTGAAACCATTTCCTCTAAGATCAGGAACAAGCAAGGTTGCCCACTCTCACCACTATTATTTAACATAGTTTTGGAAGTTTTAGCCACGGCAATCAGAGAAGAAAAAGAAATAAAAGGAATCCAAATCAGAAAAAAAGCAGTAAAGCTGTCGCTGTTTGTAGATGACATGATACTATACATAGAGAATCCTAAAGATGTTACCAGAAAACTACTAGAGTTAATCAATGAATTTGGTAAAGTAGCAGGATACAAAATTAATGCACAGAAATCTCTTGCATTCCTATACACTAACGATGAAAAATCTGAAAGAAAAATTAAGGAAACACTCCTATTTTCCATCGCAACAAAAAGAATAAAATACCTAGGGATAAACCTACCTAAGGAGACAAAAGACCTGTATGCAGAAAACTGTAAGACACTGATGAAAGAAATTAAAGACGATACAAACAGATGGAGAGATATACCACGTTCTTGGATTGGAAGAATCAACATTGTGAAAATCATTATACTACCCAAAGCAACGTACAGATTCAATGCAATCCCTATCAAATTACCAATGGCATTTTTCACAGAACTAGAACAAAAGATTTCACAATTTGTATGGAAACACAAAAGACCCCGAATAGCCAAAGCAATCTTGAGAAAGAAAAACAGAGCTGGAGGAATCAGGCTCCCTGACTTCAGACTAGGGGAACCTAGGGACAGGAGAGGAATAAAGACGCAGACGTAGAGAATGGACTTGAGAACACGGGGAGTGGGAAGGGTAATCTGGGACGTAGTGAGAGAGTAGCACTGACATATATACACTACCAAATGTAAAATAGATAGCTGGTGGGAAGCAGCTGCATAGCACAGGGGGATCAGCTCGGTGCTTTGTGACCACCTAGAGGGGTGGGATAGGGAGGGTGGGAGGGAGATGCCAGAGGGAGGGGATATGGGGATATATGTATACATATAGCTAATTCACTTTGTTATACAGCAGAAAGTAACACAACATTGTAAAGCAACTATACTCCAATAAAGATGTTAAAAAAAGAAAAAAAAAAGATTACTAGAGTTACGCCAAAAGGACTTGGAAGCTACCCAGCATAAGGTGTCCCTGGTCAAGTTGACCATTAAAAAGGATCATGACTACAATAGGTTGAAA
Organism: Eubalaena glacialis; assembly: GCF_028564815.1. Taxonomy (NCBI): domain Eukaryota; kingdom Metazoa; phylum Chordata; class Mammalia; order Artiodactyla; family Balaenidae; genus Eubalaena; species Eubalaena glacialis. The sequence continues at coordinate 34,251,267 of NC_083718.1, forward strand.
CATAACAAATGTGTTTAAACATTTAAATCTTATAAATCCCTAATAATATTCTTTAAAACCCCAAATAACCCGTGAGTCACCTTTTAGGGATGTTAGGAATACACTTTATTATTTTAAAATCTGGTCAGTAAAGCAAAAGAGAGAGGAGTGGGTAGAGGTATCACTAAGACAAGACTGGCCTTGTACTGATCGTTGTTGAAGAGAGTGATAGATACATCAGGTTCATTATATTATTCTCTCTTCTTTGTAACACATTTTCAAAATAAAAATAAACTTTAAATGATAGAACAGGTTGAGAAATGAGAAGTCTTAGAATGTCTTGAAACTCTTTAGAACCATAGTCATTTAATCCTAACAACAATCCTATATGGTGACCAAGGATATAGATATTATTATCCCCACTTTACCCTGGAGGAAATAAGTGTAAAGAATCCTTTGAGTCAGGATTCAAGCCCACATGTTCTTAGCCCAAAGGCTCACTATTTCAGAGTTGCCTCTTTAATATTCTCATCTTTTATATCTGCATTAATAAAACTTTCCTTGCCTATATGAGGTTAATGGGGGGCTGCAATGAGAAAAGTACTTGGAAAACAAATCTTTATATAAATATTTTGCTGTCATTTGAAAATTGGGGATCAGATCTGCCCTATGCGGTTGCTGTGAGGATCCACTGAGAACTGTGATTTGAAGATAGATAGACAGATATCAAGAGAGAGAAACAGAAAACCCTCAAAGATGAGTGAGGTTGCAATTACCCTGATACCTCTATCATCACTCACAGGACTTCAGGGTTAAATGAGAAGTGCGGCTTCAAACCCAGGGTCTAGACACTCCAGCTGACCCAGGGATAGGAAGGTTCCAGGAGGGACACCTGATGTTCTGGGGACGACAGGGATCAAGAAAGACACCTGATACCCTGCAAGCTGCAAGAAGAGCAGCTCTGAGGCCCAGCTGGGTGGGGACCATGGCCAGGTTGCTGGGCATCTCAGGCACTGACTCCAGGTTCCAGAAGGTCAGACACCTGCTCTCTCTCAGCGTTCATATCTTAATGTCTGCCTGGAGAGTACCTACAGATCTCTTCTCAGCAAATGTTCATTCTCAGATTGTCCTTCCCTCTGCCACAGAAGAAAAGTGGGTCTGGGGACTCTCTAAGACTTTTTCACCTTGGAATTCCATGATTCTATAAATGCTTATTTCTGAAGAAGTACAAAGTCAAACTTGTCCTGAGTCCTGGTTCATGTGCTCCCTCCCTCTGGATATTTAGTCTGAGCTCAGGGAACAAGAACTCTCTCTGTCTCTGTCTCTTGCTTGAGGTTCTTACTTAAACATTTAAAAAATTACTTTATTTGTTTTTTGAATAGGTAACCCCTTCACATGATATGAAACTCAAAAGATACAAGAGTGTATAGTAGAAGTATAGTATATATAAGTAAATTTCCCTCCCAGTCTTGTCCTGCAGCCTCCTAGTCCCACTGAGCCCCTCTCCCCCACCAGCCACTCTTACCAGTCTCTTGTGTATCCTTCCAGAGACGTCCATGCATACATAGATACATTTTAAAAATTATAGCATACTATACAAATTTTCTCCTAACTTGCCTTTTTCAGTTAATATCTTAGATGTCTTTCTATATTAGTTCATATGAAACTGCCTTATTACTTTTAGCAGCTGTATAGTATTCCATTGTATGAACATATAATAATTTACTCAACCCTCTACTGATAGACATTTAGGATGTTTGTAATCCCTGGATGTAGGAAATTACTGCAATACATATCTTTGGATAAATATGATTTCTCTCATTTGCAAGATTATTTTTAGGATAAATTCTTGGATGCAGAATTCTTAGGTCAAAGGGAATGTGGCTAAATTGTTCTCCATGAAAGTTTTCACAACTTAAACTCCCATCAGCAATTTATAAAAGTTCCTGTTTTCCTTCTCCAACATGCTGTTATTATTATTTTTTAATTTTAACCATCTGATGCACAGAAATTGGTGTCCCTTTGTGGTTCTCTTACTATAGTGAGGTTGAGCACTTTTCTTTTCTTTGAATTATTGTATTCTTTGCCCAGTTCTCTACTGGGTAGTTGGTTTATTCTTATCAGTTTGAAGGAACTCTTTATTTTTTAGGAATATTACCCCTTTATTTATAAGAGGAGCTGCAAACTGTCCATATCATTATTTTTATCCTGACTTTATTTATGGTGTTTTGCCATGCAAAAAAAAGTTTTTTCATAGTTATAGATCTTTGTCATTGTTTTTGTCATACTTAGGCCTCTTCTTTCAAGAATATTTTTAAGTATTCCTATGTTTTCTTTAGCATTTCTATAGTTTAATATTTATGTTTCAATCTTCTATTCATCTGGAAATTACTTTGAAATCATAGGAGGGAGGACTATAACTTTATAAATATATAAGATGGCTTTTTCCCAACACCATGTACTGAAGAATTCACATTTTACCCTTTGATTTGAAATGCCTTTTTTTTTTTTCATATATTAAACCCCCTTATGTGTTTGGGTCTATTCCTGGATTTTCTCTTCCACTCATCTATTTATCTCTTCATACGCAGGTACCACACACTTTTAATTACTGTAGTTTATTTGATTTGATTTTTAAGAATTTTCCTGTTTATTTTTGCTTTTTTTTTTTCACATGAACTACAAAATCAGATTCTCTAGTTTTTTTTTTTAATCAGATGGTATTTTAAAAAAATCATATTAAAATTATAAATTAACTTAGAGAGAAGTGACATATTTATGATGTTGAATCTACTTAAGAATGTGACATACCTTAAATTTGTTTAAATTTTCTTTGGGGTTTTTCAACTACATTTTGAAGTTTTCTCATATAGATTATATACATTCTTGTTATATTTATTATTATGCATTTGATCTTTCATTAAGCTATTTTAAAGAACTGTTTTAGGGACTTCCCTGGTGGCGCAGTCGTTAAGAATCCGCCTGCCAATGCAGGGGACACAGGTTCGATCCCTGGTCCGGGAAGATCCCACATGCTGCGAAGTAACTAAGCCCGTGAGCCACAATTACTGAGCCCGCGCTCTAGAGCCCATGAGCCACAACCACTGAGCCCGCGTGCCACAACTACTGAAGCCCACGTGCCTAGAGCCCGTGCTCTGCAACAAGAAAAGCCACCTCAATGAGAAGCCCACGCACCGCAATGAAGAGTAGCCCCCACTCGCCGCAGCTAGAGAAAGCCCGCACGCAGCAACAAAGACCCAACGCAGCCAAAAATTAATAAAATTAAAAAAAAAGAATTGTTTTATATTAATTTTGAATTCCACTATTTTGAATTTTATTTCCTAAATAATCCATCATTCAAAGGGAAAGCTTCAAGGGAAATTAAAAAAATACATTGAACTGAACGAAAATTAAAATACAACATATCCAAATCTGTGGGACACAGCTAAAGCAGTGCTGAAGGGAAATTTGTAGCACTAAATACATATGTTAAAAAAAAAAGGAAAAGTTTCAAATCAGTAGTATAAGGTCCCACTTCAAGAAAGTAGAAAAAGAGGAGCAAAATAAACCCAAAGCAAGCAGAATGAAGGAAATAAAAAACAGAAATTAATGAAATAGAAAACAAAAACAATAGAAAAAAATCAATGAAATAAACTGGTTCTTTGAAAATGTTAATATGATTGACAAACCTCTAGCAAAACTGAAGAAGAAAAAAAAGAGAGATGACACAGTGGCCAACATCAGGAATGAAAAAAGCAAATGTCATTACAGACCCTGCAGACATCAAAAGAATACTAAGAAAATACTATGAACAATTCCACACCCATAAATTTAAAAACTTAGTTGAAATGGAACAATTCTTTGAAAAACACAAACTACCACAGTCCTCAGTAGGTACTAGATAATTTGAATAGGTTTATAATCATTAAAGAAATTGAACTCATAATTTAAAAATTCCCCAAAGAGAAATCTCCAGGCCCAAATTCTTTCACTAGAGAATTTTAACAAACTCTTAAAGATAATCAACACCAATTCTATAAAATCTCTTCCAAACTATAGAAGAGGAGAGGACACTTCCGAATTCATTTGATGTAGCCAGTGTTATCCTGATACCAAAATCAAACGAAGACAGTATAAAAAAGAAAGAAAGAGAGAGAGAGAGAAAGGAAGAAAGAAAGAAAGAAAGAAAGAAAGAAAGAAAGAAAGAAAGAAAGAAAGAAAGAAAGAAAGAAAGAAAGAAAGGAAGGAAGGAAGGAAGGAAGGAAGGAAGAAAGAGGAAGGAAGGAAGGAAAAAAAAATAGCAGATCAATAATACCTCTCATGAATATAGATACAAAAATCCTTAACAAAATATTAGCAAATAGAATTCAGCAATATATAAAAAGAATTATACACCATGACCAAGTAGGGTTCATTCCAGGGATGTAAGGCTGGTTTAATATTCTAAAATCAATCAATGTAATCTACCATATTAACCAGCTAAAGAAGAAAAACACATGACCATATCAATCAATGAAGAAAAAGCATTTGACAAAATTCAACACCCAGTCATGATAAAGAAAAAAAGTCTCAGAAACATAGGAAGTGAGAGAAAATTCCTCAACTTGATTTTTAAAAATCTACAAAAATCCACAGCTAACATTATACTTAATGGTGAAAAACTGAATGCTTTCTCCCTTAACACTGGAGACAAGGCAAGGATGTCTACTTTCACCACTCTTATTCAACATAGTGCTGGACGTTTTAGCCATTGGAATAAGACAAGAAAAGGAAATAAAGGGTGTACAAGTCAGAATGGAAGAAATAAAACTGTTTCTATGTACTGATAACATGATGGTCTATGTAAAAAATCCAAAGAAAACTACAAAAAAATGTCATAGAACTGGAGCCATCAAAGTCTCAGGATACAAGGTAAACATACAAAAATCAATTGTATTTCTGTATATAAGCAATGAACCCATGGAAAAATTTAAAATACCACTTACAGTCCCTCAAAAAAATAAATACCTAAGTATAAAATGAACAAAACATGTACAGGACTTGTATGCTGAAAACTACTGATGAAGTAAATCAAAGATCTAAATAAATGGAGAGACATATCATGTTCATGGATTGGAAGACTCAATGCAGTAAACATGCAAATTCTCCCCAAATTGATACACTGGTTTAAAGCAACCTTTATCAAAATCCCAAGATTTTTAGTAGATATAGACAGATTATTCTAAAATTTATATGGAAATACAAAAGAACTAGAATAGCTAAAATAATTTTGAAAAAGAAGAAAAATGGGAAAAATCAGGCTACCCAATTGAAAGACTCATTATATAACTACAGTAATCAAAACTATGTGGTATTGGTGGAGGAACAGACACATAGTTCAATGGAACAGAACTGAAAACACAGAAATAGCCCAACACAAATATGCTCAACTGATTTTTGACAAAGAGGCCAAAGCAATCGAGGAAGATAGCCTTTTCAATAAATGGTGCTGGAGGAATTGGACATCCATAGGATCCACAGGCTAAAAAAAAAAAAATTCTTAACCCAAGTCCTTACACAAAAATGGGCTCCAAATGGATGGTGGACTTAAAATGTAAAACTATAAAACTTGTAGAATAAATACAAGAGAAAATCTAGGCAAACAGTTCTTAGATTTGATGCCAAAAGCAAGATCCATAGAAGCAAAAATTGATAAACTAGACTTCAAAATTTAAAACTTTGCTTTTCAGGAGATAAGAGTGGGAGAAACCACGCATATGACAAAGAACTAGCTCTTTGTCATAGAATATAACTAGAATATAAAATAAAGAACCTAAAAACTCGGCAGTAAAGATGCAAACAACCCAATTAGGACATGGCCAAAGTCATGGTAAAGACACTTCACTGAAGTAGATATTCAGATGGCAAATAAGCACTTGAAAAGATATTCAACATCATTAACCATCAGGGGAATGCAAATTAAAACCACAATAAAAAGAAAAACCCAGTGAGATATCACTACACATCTATCAGAATGACTAAAATAAAAAATAGTGACAACAGCAAATGCTGACAAGAGGTGGAAAAACTAGATCACTCATACATTGCTGGTGGAAATGCAAAATGGTACATCCAGCCTAGAACACAGTTCGGCAGTTTCTTCAAAAAAAAACTACACGTGTAACTATCATGTAACCCAGCAAATGCACTTCTGGGCATTTATCCCAGAGAAATAAAGACTTATGTTCATACCAAAACCTGTACAAGAATGTTTATAGTGGCTTTATTCATAATAGCCCAAAACTGGAAACAACCCAGGTATCCTTTAATGGATGAATGGTCAAACAAACAGCAGTATGTCCACATCATGGGACACTACCCAGCAATAAAAAGGAAAGAACTATTGAAACATACATTAACTTAGATAAATCTCCAGAGGATTATGCTGAGTGAAAAAAGTCAACCCAAAAGGTTAAAGTGTGTAATTCCATTTATATAACATTCTGGAAATGACAAAATTATAGAAATGCAGAACAGATTTGTGGTTGCCACGGGTTAAGGAAGGGGGGTGGTGATGGGAGGAGGTGGGTGTGGCTATAAAAGGTCAACAAGAGGTATCCTTGTAGTGATGGAAGTGTTTTTTATCTTGACAGTATATCATCAATAGCCTAGTTTTGCAAGGTGTTACTACTGGTGGAACCTGGGCAAACTGTGTAAGTGATCTCTCTGTATTATTTGCTGTAACTGCATATGAATCTATAATTGTCTCAAAATTTAAAAATTAATTAAAAATAGTTTTCAGTTGATTCCTTTTGAATTCCATGTAAATAATTATATCACCTGTAAATAATTATAGTATCTCCTCATTTCCAATTTTTATACCTCATTTCTTTCTTTTGGCAGATTCAACTTAATGTTAGGCATAGGAAAACAAATTAGGAAAGAAAAATCTGCTATCATATAAAGTAATACAAACTGGATGGAAATAATTTTTTAACATATTCTCATTACAGGCTAGTACAGATTACAGAATTCTGACAGTATTTCTAAAACCTAGATGTATTTAAAAGCGATTGCTCCTCAGAACAAATTGCCCAATGCTAAGAGCATCATGAATGTTCAAAAATGACATTTCCAAGAAAAGAGATTCGTTAGCCTTCCTTGATAACTTGCTTCACTAAGTGGGTCTCACATTCCAAATGAACAAAAAAATCCCACTAAAATCCGACACTGTTATTTCAGTACAGCTGGACCTGCATTCTGAAGCCATCAGCAAGAGGAAAAAGAGGTTCTCTAAATGCAAGAAAGATGGGCATTCACTCTGGAAAGTTCCAGACAGATGTGAGCACTCTCACTCACAGTTTCAGCAAAGTTAGACCAGTCAAACAGAACAGTAAACAATGTGGAGAAACATTATCTTCAAAATGTGCCCAGGGTATAGGGGTAGAGGATCAAGAGGTACAAACCATTACGTATAAAATAAGCCACAAGGATATGTTGTACAACACAGGGAATATAGCCAACATTTTACAGTAACTATAAATGGAGTATAACCTTTAAAAATTGTGAACCACTATATTGTACACCTGTAACTTATACAATATTGTACATCAATTATGCTTCATTTAAAAAATGTGCCCAGAGTGATTGCTGGTGATAGTGGGGAGGCCAGCATCAAGTGGGCCCCTGCAGCTCTGCCTGCTGCATAGTAAGGGGAGGAACAACCAGGAGAGGCTAGAGGGGTCTGCACAGCCACTGGAAAGACACTGGTCAGAGAACAAAATGACAAGCCACAGACTGAGAGAAAATGTTTGAAAAACATAAATCTGATAAAGGGATGGTTGCAGAATATACAATGAATTCTCAACTGAATAATAAGAAAACAAACAACCCAATAAAAAATAAGCAAAAGATCTAAACAGATCTTCACCAAAGAAGATATATTTGGCAAATAAGCACTCAAAAAGATGTTCAACACCCTTAGTCATTAGGGAGGTGCAAATTAAAACCACAATGAGATACCATGAGATACCATTATATACCTGTTAGAATAATGGCTCAAAAAACCCCCAAAACTAAAAACCTTACAATACCATGTGCTGGTGAGGATGTGAACTGAAACTTGCATACATTGCTGGTGGGAATAAAAAAATAGTACATCTACTTTGGAAAACAGTTTGGCAGATTCTTAGAAAGTGAAACATACAGTTACCATATAACCCAGTAATCCCACTCCTAGGTATTCACAAAAGAGAAATGAATATATATGTCTACACAAAAACCTACATGTGAATATGTATAGCAAGTTTATTCATAATTGCCAAAAACTAGAAATAAGCCAAATATCTGTCAACAGGAGAGTGGATAAATAAACTGTGGTACATAATACTATGGAATACTGCTTACCAATAAAAAGAAATGACCTACTAATACATGCAGCAAATCAGAGGCATCCCCAGTGCATTGTTAAGTAAAAGAAGCCAGTCTCAAAAGACTACATCCTATATGATTTCATTTATATGACATTTTAGGAAATGCATACTCTAGGGACATAATAAAGATCAGTAGTTACCAGAAGCTGGGATTGGGGGGTAGAAGATTAACCAAAAAGGGGTACATGAGAACTTTATGGAATGATGGAAATGCTCTGTATTTTGATTACAGTGGTGGTTACATAACTGTATGTGTTTGTAATATTCATAGGACTGTACACCTAACAAAAGTGAATTTTATTCTATCTAAGTTATACCTCAAGAGACCCAACTTGGGGAAAAAACCTCTTAAGGTATGGGAAAAGACAAATTAAAACCTAGGAGAAGATATTGGATATACACATCTGACAAAGGATTACTATCAAGAATATATAAATAAGTTCTATAAGTAAATAAGAGGATAAACAATCCAATAGAAAGATGGCTAATAAACATATTGATGATTGGGAAATGCAAATCAAGACCATAATGAGATACCAATTTACACTCATTCGATTTGCAAAAATTATTAAATCTGATGATATCAAGTGCTGAAAGAGGAACAGAAAATAACAGTGTTGGTGAGGATGTGGAGAAACTGGAACCCTCCTACATTGCTGGTGGGAATGTAAGATGGTGCAGCCTTTATGGAAAACAGCATGGTGGTTCCTCAAAAAATTAAAAACAGAATTATCATATGATCTGGCGATTCCACTTTTGGGTATATATAAAAAAGAATTGAAAGCAAGGTCTCAAAGAAATATCTGCACATCCATGTTCACAGCAGCATTATTTAAGATAGCCAAAAGGTGGAAGCAACCCAAGCATTCATCAACAGATGAATGGATTAACAAAATGCAGTATAAACATATAATGGAATATTATTCAGCCTTAAAAAGGAAGGGGATTCTAATGTGTGCTACAACATGGATAAACTTTGAGGATACTATGTAAATTGAAATAAGGCAGTCACAAAAGGACAAATACTGTATGATTCCACTTATATGAGGTACCTAAAGTAGTCAGATTTCATGGAGACATAAGTAGAATGGTGGTTGCCGGGGGAGGAGGGATGGGGAGCTGTTCTTTAATGGGTACAGGCTTTCAGTTTTGCAAGATGAAAAGAGTTCTGAAGACTAGTTGTACAACAATGTGAATGTACTTAACACTACAGAGCTGCACACTTAAAAATGGTTTAAATGGTAAATTTTATGTCATGTATATCTTACTACAATTAAAAAAGAAAGATAATGATTACTTCTGGTAGTGGGGGAGGTGGAGAGAACAGCTGAATGGTTGTAGTGGGACCATAAGATTAGATATTTGTTATTCTCAAAGTCCTACTTTTTGCAGTAGGTGGTAGATTTGCAGGTACTTACAATATTACTATAGATAAGTAGGTACAAAAATAGCCAATTAGGAAGGAAAGCAGGTAGCAAGGAAGGAAGGTAAGAAGGAAGGAAGGGGGGAAGGAGGGAGAGAAGGAATAAAAGAGAGAAGAGAAACAGCAGGGCATGCATGGACCAATGATGAGAATTAATCATGAATCAAGGATTATAATTAATCCAATGCTGTGTACCTAAGGTTCTCCCCTGCAAAAGTCTGTTCCAATGGGTCAAAGGAATCCTAGATTACCTAAAATGAAAGGATCTCAGAAATCTCTAATTGAATTCCATCATTCAATGTGATGAGAAAAGGGATGCAGAAATAGATGAGAAATGTGAATAATGCTCAGAGATGTTCAATGATCTCTCTGTCACACAGCTATCTACGTTCTAATCCTTTCTCAGCCATGTTTGTTAAAACAGGCAGCAGCAATGAGGGCAAATTAAGAACAGACATCCATTCTTACACTAACCATCACTTTTAATCCTTACAACATTCCTATAAGGAAGGCATCATTATCCTGATTTTACACATTAGAAATCTGAAGCTTAGTGATGTTAAAAAAAACCAAAAACTTGCCTAGCATCTCTCAGCTGGTGAGTGGCAGAGCCAACACTCAAACCCAGGTTGGTGGGTGTCTCCAGAGCCCACACTCCTTTGATGCCACGTGGAAGCCTAGTTCACAGCAATAAAGCAAGATTCCAACTGCTACTTTGTGAATGGCCCTGGATTTCTTTTAAAAGTTCTTCTTGTGATTATATCAGAAAATTGTCATTATGCCCAAGGGGGAAAAGGGGTATAATTACACTTGGTTTATATATTCCATATGTCTTGGTTTTAAAATATACCATGAATGAGAGACAAATTTGTAATGGTAACATGACCTTGCCAGAGAAATGTTTTGATTTATAGAAAACTCTTCTTAAAGAAGATAAAGTAGGTATGTCATAGCAATTGGACCCCTAGTTCTGTGACTAGAACCTAGGAAGAAATGCTCCAGTGAAAGACAGGTTCCTGCTTCAGATGGAAGAGGCTTGGAAAAGATCACAAACTGGTAGACAGGAGGGGGTGAGGGCAGCACTCTACAAAGGCTGAGCCATCATCAGGGATGTGGGAAACACCCTGAGTCTTTGACTCCCAACTGGGCCTCAACGACATGCTTCACAGAACAAGCTAACAAGTGAAAATGGGAATCTGACTCTATCAAATTATCCATGACATTTTTCACAGAACTAGAACAAATAATCCAAAAATTTATATGGAATCATAAAAGACCCAGAATTGCCAAAGCAATCCTGAGGAACAAAAACAAAGCAGAAGATATAACTCTCCAGACTTCAGACAATACTACAAAGCTACAGTAATCAAAACTGTAGTATGGGAACAAAAACAGACATACGGATCAATGGAACAGAATATAGAGAGCCCAGAAACAAATCCACACACCTATGGTCAATTAATTTTCGACAAAGGAGGTAAGAATATAAAATGGGAAAAAGACAGTCTCTTCAGCAAGTGTGCTGGGAAAGTTGGAGAGCCGCATGCAAATCAATGAAGTTAGAACACACCCTCACACCATGCACAAAAATAAACTCAAAATGGCTTAAAGACTTAAATATAAGACATGACACCATAAAACTCCTAGAAGAGAGCATAGGCAAAACATTCTCTGACCTAAATCGTACCAATGTTTTCTTAGGTCAGTCTCCCAAGGCAATAGAAATAAAAACAAACAAAAACAAATGGGACCTAGTCAAACGTACAAGCTTTTGCATAGCAAAGGAAACCATAAAAAAACCTAAAAGACAACCTACGGAATGGGAGAAAATAGTTGCAAATGAGGCGACTGACAAGGGCTTAATCTCCAAAATATACAAACAGCTCATACAACTCAACAACAAAAAAAACTAACAACCCAATAGAAAAATGGGCAGAAGACCTAAATAGACATTTCTCCAAAGAAGACAAACAGATGGCCTGTAGGCCCATGAAAAGATGCTCAACATCACTAATTATTAGAGAAATGCAAATCAAAACTACAATGAGGTGTCACCTCACACCAGTCAGAATGGCCATCATTAAAAAGTCTACAAATAACAAATGCTGGAGAGGGTGTGAAGAAAAGGGAACCCTCCTGCACTGTTGGTGGGAGTGTTAAGTTGGTGCAGCCACTACGCAAAACAGTATGGAGGATCCTTAAAAAATCAAAAATATGATCCAGCAATGCCACTCCTGGGCATATACTTGGACAAAACTATAATTCAAAAAGATATGCACCCCTATGTTCATAGCAGCACTATTCACAACAGCCAAAACATGGAAACAACCTAAATGTCCATCGACAGATGAATGGATAAAGAAGATGTGGTTCATATATATAATGGAATATTACTCAGCCATAAAAAGAACAAAATAATGCCATTTGCAGCAACATGAATGCAACTAGAGATTATCATACTAAGTAAAGTAAGCCAGAAAGAGAAAGACAAATACCATATCATATCACTTATGTGTGGAATCTAAAATATGGCACAAATGAACCTATCTACAAAACAGAAACAGACTCACAAGGAGATCAGACTTGTGGTTGCCAAGGTGGGGGGGGGGCGGGGAGGGAGAGGGATGGACTGGGAATTCAGGGCTGGTAGATGCAAACTATTACATTTAGAATGGATAAACAAGGTCCTACTGTAGAGAACAGGGAACTATATCCAATCTCCTGGGATAAACCATAATGGAAAAGAATATTAAAAAAAGAATGTATATATGTGTAAAACTGAGTCACTTTGCTGTACAGCAGAGATTGACACAACATTGTAAATCAACTATACTTCAATAAAAAAAAAGAAAATGGGGATCTGACATTGTTCATGAGAGACATTACTATCACACTTGTCCCAGCCATGTGCACATGGGGAGAGGACTCACAAACCAAGATTACCCGCTACTTAGGACCAAAGGGGAGGAGCATGAGACACAAGGCAATTGAAACCACTTCTATTCCCACTTCTTTTTGCTTGTAGATGCAACCAAGTAAATCTTTTTTTAAAAAAGTGGTAAAATATACATAACATAAAATTTACCATTCTAACCACTTTGTGTACGGTTCAGTGGCATTAAGTACATTCACCTTGTGGTGCAACCATCATTACCATCCATCCTAAGAACTTCTTCATCTTCCCAGACTGACACTCTGTACCCATTAAACAATATATCCCCATATTCCCCCCTCCACTTAGCACCTCCAAATAAATCATTTTAAAGTACTTGCGATAGAGTATCGAGTTTAGTCAAAACATGTGGGTGGGCTAGGGAATCAGCCAGTCAAATTAGCTGTGAAGTCACTGAAGCAAAGACAGAACCCTAGTCCTCCAAGACTTTATCAACACAATGGGAGGATGATATTCTCAATTCCTGTACTTGGTTGGCTAATCCCACAATGCTTCACCTACTCTGTGCCCCCACATGTGCAGCTGCCCGTGGCTGAGGAAATACATACCTCGATGCTGTCTGGCTTCATTTTAATTCATGCTTTTGAATCTTAAGGGGGCCTTTAATGGCATGTGACAATCAAATGCATCTCCCCCTCATCTGCTCTCCCAGATGGCAATTCATACCTTCCCCTTTCTTCTTAACCTCCAATCTCTCCTTCTCCATTCTTTTTTCCTTTGTTTTCATTTTTATGATGAACTATAATGAAGTACTATGAAGTATAGTGAGTGAATCTCCATATGTACACCAGCCAACATCGACAATTACTGACCCAAGGCCAATCACATATTATCTAACACACACACACACACACACACACACACTTCTCCCCCACTTCTCCACTGGATTATTTTGAAGCAAACCCCTGTTACTGTATAATTTCATCTATAAATATTGATTTTTTGGCATCTATCTCTAAAAGATGACCCTTTTACACAACATAACCTCAGTAACATCACACCTCCAAAATTATCAATAATTTTTATTATCAAATATCCATTCAATGTCTGAATTTCCAATGGGCTCACAAATGTCCATTTTTTTACTGTTTGAATCAGAATCCAAATAAGGTCCACACATTAGCTGATATTTATGTCTCTTTTAATCTGTAAATTTCATTTCTTTATTTCCCTTACACTTTTTTTTTTTTTAAAGAAACTGGGGTTGCATCTCTTTTTTTTCCCTTACACTTTATTTTTTTTAAACTGGGATTCCCCCACCATTTCTTGGCTGATGGCCACTTTTATTCTTTGACAGAAAATAGAAGCAATGAGTAAGAACTTCCACAGGTGCCACCGCTCCATTTGCCTACCTACCTCTGTCTTGTATGTTTCACCTTCTCTCCCATATCTGTGGATGACCCATCTGTGCTCTGGACTCCATCCCCTCTTGCCCACTCAGCAACAGTGCTCCAGCAATTCTTCTCTTCCTCCTGCCTCATCATTACTGGATCCTTCCCACCAGCTTACAATGCTGTGATTTATCCCAACCCACAGATTAGCCTTCTCTTGCCCACACTCTTGCCTCTGGCTATGGCCCTATTTCTCTTCCCTTTACAGGAAAAATCCTTACAGATCTGCCCACGCTTACGTCCTCCAATTTCTCTTCTCCAAACTTCATTTAAACCCGTACCAGTCAAGATTCCCCCTGACAATTCAACCAAAACTGGTCTTATGAAGGTCACCTCAATAGCGTAAGTCCAGGGGTAAATAAACTCCTAGCTCTCATCTTTCTTGCTCCTAACACAAGTGATCACTCTGTCCTCCTGGAGCACTTCCTTCACTTGACATCTGGAACAGCACAATCTCCTGATTTTCCTCCTTCCTTATTGCTGTTCCTTCTCCATTTCATCTGCTGGATCCTCCTCTTCCTCCCAACTTCTAGTGTTGGAGTACCCCAGGCTCGGTCCTAGGTCTTCTCTACATGGGCCCTCTGCCTTGTGATCCCATCTAGTCTCACAGCATTAAACACCATCTGTATGCTCAAAACTCCCAGTTTTACATCTCTAGCCCAGATCTCTCCACCAAACTTGGGACCCACGTGTCTAACTGCCATCGTGGCACCTCCGATTGTATTTCTAACAAGTGTCTCAGAGTCTGAAACTCAGCTCCTGATCTCACCTTCTTCCTCCGGCTCCACCGGCACAGTGGAGTCCCATTTCATTTAATGACAACTCTTCCAGGTGTTCATGACAAACCCTCGAGTCATCTCCGACTCCGCTCTCTCCCTCTCACCTTGCCCCTGAGCATCAGCAAATCCTATCACCTCTTCCTGGAAAAGGAGTCTGCTCTCTCCTCGCTTCCTCTGCTGCTCTTCTCCTGGTCCACACCACCATTCTCGTCTACTGCTTTATTTTTCTCCCTCTGATCTTTGCTCCCACGTTCCCTTCTCAGTAAGGAATTCCTGGTCACCGTGTCTAAAATTACAAACCATCTTGCCCCAACAACCCTCTCTGTCCTCCTTACCTGCTTTATTTTATAACTTCTTAGCACTTATTACCTCCTAATGTACCACATATTTTTACTTATTTTAGCTTGGTTATTACCTGTCTTTCCCTATTAAAATGTAAGTTCCTTGAAATACAGGGATTTTATCTATTTACCATTATATTTCTGACATCTAGAACAGTGTCCAGCCCATAGAAGGTGGTCAAAAATATTTGTTGAATAAATAAATACATTTATACATGCAGCTATAGTAAAAAGTATCTCCTCCACACAGGCTTCCTGGAGTCCTCTGAACCTCCCCAGCACTTAGTCTGAAATGCAGCAGTTAGTATTATGTATTACTGCCACGACTCTTAGTCTTATTTCTCCCTCTAGACTCTGGGTTCTCTGAGCCTGAGACCTGGTTTCCCACTTATCCTTTCTCCCCCTCAGCCCTACACAGCGTTGATCATGAACTAGCTGTTCCTGCTGCTCAGGCTCTCAAACCTGTGTGGCCTCAATATTTATTTTGGCTAATATTAATCTCTTATATTTTAATAAACTTTTTGTTTTCACAGATGATCTTTTTTTTCAATATTATCACCACCACAACCATGTGAGGAGGAAAGGGAAGGGTATCTATCTATCTCCCCTTCAAAAAATAACACTGGTTATTAAATGATTTAAAATTGTCAAAGTATTTCAGCATATTCACTATAATTGACCCTCATAACCTCCCAGTATGGTAGACATTACTGTCATAATTTCCATCTTACAGGTAAGAAAACTGAAGCTCAAGTGATTTTTAAAAATCCTTTATCTGGGGATTTCCCTGGTGGTCCAGTGGTAAAGGATCTGGCTTCCAATGCAGGAGACGCGGGTTTGATCCCTGGGCAGGGAACTAAGATCCCACATGCCGCAGGGCAACTAAGCCCGTGAGCCACAACTACTGAGCTCGCGTGCCTCAACTAGAGAACCCACGTGCCGCAAACTACAGATCTTGCGCATCACAACTAGAGAGAAGCCCGAGCGCTGCAACGAAGAGACCTCACGCCGTAAAGAAAGATCCTGCGTGTCTCAATGAAGACCCCGTGTGCTGCAACTAAGACCCGATGCAGCCAAAAAAATAAGGAAAATTTTAAAAATCCTTTATCTGAGGGAAAATGGATTCGCCTTACCCAAGGTCATACAGTTAGAAGCAGGAGAGCCAGGAATTGAACCTGGGTCTCATGATTTCACATCGCGTGGTCTTTCCTGTCCACCATGCTTCCTTAGTTTAATATTGATGGGAAAACGGTGGTCCTGGTAGCAGAGAAAAGGAATGGAGGAGAATTTGCTCAAGGTGACATGTAAGTCATTTGTGGGACAAAAGCAACAGCTTCCTGATTAATCCAACATCGCCTTCAGTAGACCTCGAGTTCTCTTTCTCTCTTGCCTGACATCAGCAGTCATGGTCTCCACGGGAGATGCGGGGGAGGAAGGGCAGGGAGACAGAAGGATTCCATTTTTGCCAAGGATGGCCAGACAAATACAACGCGTGCTAGACAGTGCTCTAGAGGCACAGCTGTCCTCCAGAGGCGGGAACTGGCCCAACCCGTGCCACCAGCCTCGCCTGTGCAGCGGAGTGTGAGTTGTGAGCCAAGCTGGGGTTTGGATGAGGGGAGCAGAGAGATAGCCTGGGTGTGGCAAGCTATCTGTCTCTGTTCAGGAGCTTCTCCTTCCCTCCTGCCAGGGTCACAAGGAGGCACCTGAAACAAGCCCTGGGCAGAGGAGACTGGCTCAGCCAAGACGGGCACAATCTCTGACATGACTGACTTCACTGGCTTCCCATTTTACAGATGTGATGAGCACTTGCTGCTTTTGCAGCTTGCCAGGAAAAGGCAAGAAGAAGCAAAGGTTTCAAAGCCCTCTGGTGGCAGTGTGGAGTCAGAAAGGCTGTGACTTTTCTTTATAGCTTTGGTAACTTTGATCATTGTGCTCTTATTTATTCTCCTATGTCTGTGCTTTCTATCTCTCCCATCAGCCTGGGGGCTCCCTGGGGCTGGTCTGTCACTCCCCTTCAGGGTGACTTCATGAACACAGGAGCTGTGCCTCTCCCATCACATTGGGAGCTGTCCGAAGGCAGGGGCTGTGCCTCTCCCATTAGACTGGAAGCTACCCAAGATTAAAGGTCATATCTCCCAATAGCTTTAGAATCCTCTGAACCCCAGGGATCCCATCTCCTCTTTTAACCTCCCCCAACACCAAGGACAGGGGCCTGTATTCTCTCCTCCCCTGCAATCTGACCTCTCAGAAATCCATGAACCACACAGGACCCAGTCAGGCTCCTGGGAGGAGATCAGGCACTCAGCTCGTCCTGCGATGCCCAAATCTCACATATCTGGACTGAGATGCAGAGCACACAGGCTGCACTTGGTCTCTCCGTTCCCTCCCTGCCTCTCCCTCCTGGCTTCTGGCCCCATGAGCCATGCTGCCCACTCTGCGAGCAGAGAGAAAGGAAGGGCTCTCTCAGCCTAGCAGCACAACCCTAGTTTAATCACAGAGTGCTTTGCCCTCACAATTAGTCGTTTCATGCTTCCTCTTACAGTTTAATGATAGGAAAAAGAAAAAGGTTCTTCCTGAGGAAGAAGTCTACTTCATTTTTTCAGATAACAAGGGTTAGCTATACAACTTACAGTGTCTCCTTTTATACCGTATCTCCTAAGAAACTTAGTGGGGGAAAAATCTGTGCTCAGATGGAATTTATATCTCCTCTCAGTTCATGGGTTTTATTATTTTATTCCAAATTTAATCACCTTGTTTTATCTAAGCCATTATAAGAGTCTTCAAATCCTAAATTATACAGAGATGCATTAAAAATTATATTGTGTGTATATTTTGTCTTGTTAATGACCTGAGAGGACAAAATTATGTAGTGGTTCATAAAATGGGCTTCAGAATTAGAGACCTGGATATACATCCCAGCTTTGATTAGTTTACCAGTGAATTACTAACTGTGTGGCTATGGGCCAATTACTCAACCTCTCTGAGCTTTGGTGGCCTCATCTATACATTGGGGACAGTATCTCTTCAATCCATTCTCACTGGATCTAAATTCCTTACCCTGGTTTACCAGGCCTTCCCCTCCTGGCTCCTGCCTATCCCTCTGCTCAGCTACCATACTGTACTTCACAGCCCCACATGCTCACAGGCTGTTCCCGTTGCCTGAAACTCGCTCCATCCCAGCCACACCTGTCATCTTCTTTCCTGCTGGGTCCTCATCACATCTCGGTTTAACAGTCACTGCCTGGGCGAGGCCTTCCTTCATCCTCTACTTTAGACCAAGCTAATCCCTGTCTGCCGGCCAGTGCTTCCCAAACTTCAGTGTACATATAAATGAATCACCCAGTGATCTTGTTAAAATATGGCATGTCTGGGTGGGGCCCTACATTTGTTATTTCTAACAAGCTGTAGGTGATCTGATACTGTAATCGAGCAGGACCCTGTGGGGCCTTCCCAGGACAGACCCCTATGCTGTAGTTTCTCTCTGAAGTACTTAGATAATAGTATCTGATGTGTATTTCCTGGGTTGTTATACAGATGCTAAAACCACCACCAAATGGAAGAAATGGACTACATGGTGATCATGAGCATGTAGCCCCCAGACCTACTGGCACCTAAAGATTGATAATGTTAACCCCTGTGACACCACCTTCAACCTCACCATCAACCAACCTCACCATCAACCAACCAGAGAAATGTTCATGAGCTGATCACACACCTTGGGATGTCCTTCCCTCACCTTGCCTTTGAAAATGCTTTGCTGAAACTCTTCGGGGACTTCAGGGTTTTAGAGCATGAGCCACCTGTTCTCCTTGTCTGGCGTCTTACAATAAACGCCGCACTTTCCTTCACCACAACCGGATGTCAGTAGATTGCCTTTACTGCGTGCGGGTGAGTGGATCTGTTTGGTTCAGTAACAATGCTGCTGGGAGGAGTACCCTTGAGAGTGACACGGCACCCCTGCATGCCTGTAATCACTTGTTTAATGATATCTGTCTTTCTGCTAGACTAAGATCCCTACTCCAGCCCCTAGAACAGTGCCTAGACAAGAAGTGCTCAAGAAGTGTTGACTGATCAAACTGAGCAATATCTATAATGTCTTTAGCCTGGTTTCTGGTCAGACTAAAAAGGATTCAATAAATGGTATCAGCCATTATTATTAATAATATTATTATATGCTCACTACAGCTTCTTGAGGCAAGAACCATGTCTTTTACTTCTTTTCCACCCCAAATAGTTCTTAGAATGGTCCTGGACACAAAACCAAGGCCTAGAATGTGTTTATTGAATGGATGCCTAAAGGAACAGTGAATGAGAGACCCTGGTCCATGGCCCTTTATGAGTGTCCAACGTACGTAGAATATCACAATTAATACATCCCCAGCCTTTCATATAAACCCAAACCCTCCTTTCTACCAATTCCTGCTTGTGGTTAGGAGCACAGAGTTAGGAGCACACACACAACAGAGACCAAAGAGTTACTGAGAAATCCTCAGAGCAAACAAACAAGTGACAGCCCAGGAAGGAGGGTATTGTTTTAAAAATTATTTCCTTAGTCCTCAAAGAACTGGAACAAAGCAGGATTGTGTTGGCTGCCTCCCCTGCAAGAATTCACATTCTAGGCCTGTCTAAATGCTACTCAGAATACAATTACTAAACCCAAAGAGCAGCAGCCACAGGCGGGGGCTGTGATGCTACCCCTCCCACCAGCTTCACAGCAACTTCAGGCAGTGAACCTCAGCTCTCTGCATTCAGCTTTTCTGATTACCCCACCCGGCTCCCCGCCTCCATTTTGTTCCTTTTGGCCTACTCCATGCTGTCTTCTTCAGGCCAGAGAGTGGGCAGAGCTGTGTGCAGTTCACAAGCTTCTAAACAAAACAATCTCAAGGAGATGAGCGGACCAGGCCATCTCCAGGCAACCTAACCCACTGGCAGAATGAATTCCCTTCATTCTCAACCTCCTACAGATTAGGGAGGAAAGTAGAAACCTGGGGAAGGCGCTTGAAGACTTTGTACCTCCAAGTAGGTGCTTATAGGGCTAGAGGGACCACTTACTTATACAAAGGGGGTTGGAAACATCAACCCGCAAACTCAAATGTAGGGTCTTAAGTATTTAAAAAATGAGTCTTGAGTGCTGATCTGCATTTTCTTCATATGAAGAAAATGTAAGAAAATAGGATTAAAATCAAACCAACAAATATTTACTAGGAAAGATACTGTGGGGGGTAAATAGAAATAAGATAGGACACTGTCCATGTGGTTTACAATCTTGTTACGGGGATGAGATAAATAAGAATAGTAAATAACAATGTGGCATTTAAGTAATGCCTCAAGGCTACAATATCAGAGATATTACATTTAAAAGTCAAATGAATAGTTCAGGTATTCCAGTTTATAGGCAAGGCCTTTCTGGAGACCACATCTTAAAGCTCACTTTTGTAAGGTGAAATCCTGTTTCGGTCACTCCAGCCACATTCCGTGTCGTCAGCTAAAATCAGAATGTGAATGAATAAAAGCAGTGAGAATGGATGCTCTATTAGGCAGTACCCAAAGAGCAGAGATCAATGACACAAAGGGGCAGATGTGTTCAGAACCCTGATGTACAACAGCAAAAGTGCTTCGGAGTTCAGAGAAGGAAGAGCTGGTGGGAGACTCATGGGGAGGGGTGGTGGCTGCCAGGAGGTGGGATGGGGACTCTTGAGCAAATTGTTAGACAGTCTAGGTCTTGGAAGATTAAAGAAGGGGTAGAAATTAAGTCTGGCAGGAAAGGCATGAGTCATTTGATACTAGGTTGTGTTTGTACAACGATTCAAGCCTGGTCTTGAGGGTAGGAAGGATGCCAATTTGAATGGAGAGGAAAGTTCGTGTAGAAGAGCAGTGGAAGAGGACTTGGAAAGAACGTGGAAAACTTTGAATGCTAGACTAGAGGTTTTTTCTTTTTAAATTTTGCAAGTTACACAGAATACATTCTTGCAGTAAAAGATTCAAGTAATACGGAACCCCTCAACACCTTCTTCTCTCACTCAAGTCTCTTCTACATAGACAACACTGTTATTGGCTCAGTGGCTATCCTTCTGTCAGGCTAGAGACTTCATGTAACAGGCAGTGGGGACTCACTGGAACTTTCTAAGCCAAGGACTGTGTTCAAGTTGGGAACAGTCAGCAGAGGTGAGCAGGTGACTCCTCAAGAACAAAGTAATGCAAGGCACGAGGTTGAAGAGACTGAATGGTGTAGGAAGAAGAGAGTGAGCAAACAAGCTTGAAGACACATTGAGATTGACCGATGGAAACTGGGAATGAGGGAGATTCATCACAGACAGAAAGGAGAATAGGTGGTAAAATATTTTAAAGGGAGGAGCTGAAGGGGAGACCAGGAGTACAGAGGACAAGGTCCACTACAAACAGAACAAAGATGATAGGAATACAGTGTTTCCAAAGTCAGGACTAGCTGCACCAACCAAGATGGTGAGGCAAGTGGCTGCAATATCAATTTAGAACTGAGCAGAACCCAGAGGGCTGATTCAGTATCCCAAGCAGGAAAGACCTCCAAGGAATAACAGAGGCCAACGAAAGGTGGTAGGCAGAAGGATCTAGTCAGTATTTTAAAACCTGACCTGTTACCTGCCTCAGTGGTAAAATAACTGTTTTTGCTACACAGTAGCCACTCAATAAATGTTGGATTGAATGTTCTCAAGCCTAAGTTACACGGACCAAAAATATGGGTACGGAAGACAGCATTGGTTTCCTACCCAACATCCATCCCTCCTTCTTCCTTAGTTTTTAGGACCCCATTTTTTCCTGATGGTACCAGGCTCAGGGAAGGTGAATCTTCCTCTTGCTCCAAGGGATGAGTCATGATTTGGCTAAATCAGAATGGTAACACCATCTCCTTTTGCTTGTGCTTGGTTTAGTAATGGCCAAGTTGGCCTATGAGACATAAGAGGAAATCAGCTGGGGAAACTTCTGACAAAGATTTTTATCTCTGTCAAAGATACAGCAGAGGCCTGACATTTTATTCCTTCCAAGAACTTGACTATTTTAGGATATGATGCTTGGAAGTATGGCAAACATCCCATAAGCATGAGGTGCTAAACCTGGGGACTAAGGATCAACAAACTTAAGATAACAAAGAGGAAAGACAACAAAAGTTGGGTCGTTTATAACATAAGTCCTGCCCCAAACCTGAAGCTACCTACCTTCAGACTGCTTATCATGAGAGGTAATTAAGTGTCCTTTTACTTAAGCCTCTGTTATCTGGTCATTCTGTTCACAGTCATCTGAAGGCTGGCAAATGGTAACTGGTGAGATAATCAGCTTTTACTAAGACCCTGAAATGTTTAACTGGGCAACAAAGTTCTTGCTGTATACTGGACACAGTGAACAAGAGGAGGGAAAGGGGGAGAAGCTGAACAGAGCAGGGAAAAAGCCTAAAACAGCTAGAGCAGCCCAGGAAGTAGTAAACTCAATTCAGTTCAAACCAGTGCAGTGCAATACAATGCAACTTAATTTAATTCAACAAATATTACTACCTGTCTTCTCTGTACAAAGCCCTTTGGGGAATAAAATGCTAAACACATGGCCCACTATGTTCCAGGAATCTTTTTCTCCTTTTCTTTAGCAATTAGAGATTAAGTACCAAGCTCTGTTACTAGATCACTTCTTGGGCCTATTTCGAAGGTTCTGTTTCCCTTCCCTGTACTTCAAACATGGCTATTTCCCAGGGTCTCACTCTCAAGCAATATCTTCTTAGTCTACACCTCCCTCCCCCAGAGAATCTTATCTTTGTCAATGGTTTTAATTACCTCCTACTCGATAAGGCTCCCAATCAATTTCTCATGTCCTTCCTCCTCTCCCACAATTAAATCCATATTTACAGTTGTTTACTGACCATCTCCGCTTGGGTCTCCCATAGGTACTTTAAAAACAACATAATTAAACCAGACCTATGATCTTCTCTACCAAACCTCTTCCTCTTCCTTATAGTCACATTATCAGTGAATGACACCATTATCCACTTGGCTAGACTTGAGAACCCTAAGCCTCCCACATCCAATTCCTATCTATAGATATTTTGGCTCCCAGGTATCTAATTATTCTATCCCTTACTATTCATGCTTCCTGCTGTGCTTTAGTTCAAGTCTCCACAGGACCACTACAAAACCTGGTAATTGTTTTCCTGCTGCCTAATAATATTTATCTTTGAGCTTCAGCAAGGTATATGGTACAGTTCTGCTTTGCTGTGGCCACAGAAGCTGCAGACTTCCTTAGGACCTAGAGCATTTGGGTCAAAAGGCTAGGTGGATTTCCTCAGCCCAGCTCAGTGACTGTCACTAATTACAGTCTCTACTTTTCATCCTTTGTTCCAGGTTGGGTTGGGGGTCCTGCTCCCCATCTTGTCCCACCTGGTCCAGCAAGGTGAGTGAACATCAACTGACTACAGCAGAATATCAAACTGTAGGACTCTGAGCTACTGTATCTGCTTCTGGTGCTTGGGATTGAGTTGGGCTGCCAGTGGCATGAAGGCATGGGATGTGATGGGGAAGGGTTTGGGGGTGTCTAGAAGAAGGGAAGCACCTAAGCTGGAGAAGCAGATGGTCCATTGAGAAGCCTGGGATTCAATGACACATCATTGAGGGGCATAAGCAGTGCAGCCACGGCCTGGATGGCAGGAGTCCTGGGCTCTAGCTCTTACCAAGTCATTTAACCCTCTGGGCCTTTGTTTCCCTCCTTCACAAAACAGAGGTGTTACAAAGCAAGACTCTGTATGCTAGTCCAAGCTCCCCAACCTTAAATAATTCTGGATCCTTCTACCAGAAGTGAAATGTATGGGCCAGAGGTGAAAGGTAGGACTGTTTACCTAGTTCATCATTTATATGTATAAACTGTGAAATTACATCATAGTTCCATTTGTAACGCAACTATATATTTCATTCATATAGTATAATGCTGTCCAGTAGAAATATAATAATGCAAGCCATATATGTAATTTTTAATTTTCTAATAGTCATATTAGAAAACTAAAAAGAAACAGGCAAATAGAAACAGGTGAAATTAAGCTTAATATATTATATTTAACCCAATATTTAAAAATTAGCATTTCAACATGTAACCAATATATCAAAGTTATTGAGATAGATTACACTGGACACAGTTACTAAGTCTTCAAAATCCAGTGTATTCTACATTTACAGCACACCTCAAATCGGGCCAGCCACATTTCAAGT
This sequence comes from Eubalaena glacialis, assembly GCF_028564815.1. Taxonomy (NCBI): domain Eukaryota; kingdom Metazoa; phylum Chordata; class Mammalia; order Artiodactyla; family Balaenidae; genus Eubalaena; species Eubalaena glacialis. The sequence continues at coordinate 34,275,765 of NC_083718.1, forward strand.
GCTCAATAGCCATATGCGGCTAGTTGCTACTGTACTGGACAGCATAGCCCTCGACCAAGCAGCTGGCAGCAGCACATACCAGATGTGCAAGGCCAACTTACATCATCCTTTTGGGCCACCAGGTGACTGCAGCCACATGAGTGACTCCAGGCATGACAATCAGAAGAATGTCCCAACCAAGCTCTGCTTAAATTGTTGACCAGAGAATTGTGAATAAATGATATGGTGGTTGTTTTAAGCCCCTAAGTTTTGGGGGTGGTTTGTTACGCGGCAATAGAAAACTGATACAGCAGTAGATAGTGCTGCTGTCTTTACTAAAGAAACGAAGGTCTTAAGAGTTCAAGGGACGAAGGGGTTAACTATTCAAGAGGGTAAAGAAGGGTGAAAGTAAAAGTAATTTTCAAATTGGTAGTCAGTGTCAGAGATTCACTTTATTTCAATTCTGCCGACTCTAAGCCCCCCTTTTATGCTTGTATATTGCTTGCTAAACCATCACATGCCTACACAGATGCAAGGCACATCCTTGGTGCTAAGTATTAACAGAGGAGTCCACAGAACCTTTTTCCCTGGGCTGGGTTAGGTGCAGGGCTCCATGGAGGAGGACTGGAGAAGATAACATTTTCTTTGTAGACTAGTTTTGTTTGACCAGAGGCTGGGGCATGGCAGACTAAACGGCAGCTGTTGTTGCTACCTGGGCATCTTTCCTCTTCATCTCCATCCACAGGAAAACTAATAATGCTTCCTGGCACCACCCCCAGCCCCACTCTGTGCCCCACACTCTTGCTGGTATTGAAAGAAAATCTATCTTGCCTCCTGTCCATTGTGGTGTACGGGTGTGTGGTCAGGTGCCTCTCAGCCACATCTGTCACCAGGGCCTTTGGCCTTTCCTTCCAGCCCCAGACAATGCTGTAGTGACCAGCTCTGTAGAGCTACGTACTTCACACAGGCACCACCCAACCGTGCCTAGACTTATGCCCACTTCCTGTACCTCCTGCTTCTGGCCCTAGGGCTTCCTATGACACTGGGGGTTGAGACACAGCAGGGCCTACTCAGGGAGACTGGGCATGTGCAACCCAGAAATGCAGGGGAATTATGCCCAGTGGGATAAGCCTTTGGCCCATGGGAGAGGGGACCCCTTCCGCTCCTGACTGATTGTCCCGAGGAGCAGTCAGTTCTTCAAACCCTGAAAGACTGAACCACCGGTTGGGCTTGATACCAAGTGCTAGCCAGATCAATAAAGTATCCTCATGTTGGCCTGCCCTTTCCCTGCATCTCGCCTTCTCCTTCACTTCTGTTCTCTGGGATTGCACTCCCTGATAAAGGTGCAGCACATAAGCCTTTGCCTTAGGCTCTGTGTTCTAGGGACTCTGGGCCAGATGCCAAGTAATCTGGGATTTTTCCAGCTGGTAGATCTTTACGTTCCACCCTCAAATATGACGCTAGGCATCTTATGCTTAGCTGCCTCAATGAAGACCCAAATTTCTTTGGCTCCCAATTGAGGTAACACTTTCTCTACCATCCCACTCTGCTTGCCCAAGAAGGCCCGGCCCACGACCAGAGCACCAGACCAGTGGGCAAACACCAGGGCATACATGCACTGTCATTCCCCTCTACCACTCCTCTTGGAAAAGGGCCCCTCACTTTCCAAAGACACAGACACCGTTTTTCTTAAGTACTTTTACTTATGATGCTTAAAATACTTCACTTCTCCCCTTCTCCTGGTATTACTTCATGCCTAGTTTAGGAACAAGAGCTTGAGTTTCACATGCTCCCTTGATTTACCTGTAAAATGCATGGGTTGCGTGCCTTACAGCCTGCCTTGTATTGCTGCCTAGATCTTCATGTAGAGCAGACTGGTTTTCTCAAGCATCCTGGAGGCACTGTGAAGGCACACGCCAGGTCTCACACAGCTCTGGCCCCTGGGCCACTCCCAGCACAAGCACACCCGGAGCAAACATTATCTGAATGAATGGATGGGGGAAGGGGTGGATGTTACCAAGGAAGTGTCTCAGGGGATTTAAAGTGCTAACTCTTCCGCAGGTCTAACACCCAGCGAGTCAGCCGCATCTGCCTCCGTGCTGTGCAGCACCCTAAGCAGAGGTAAGAGGGCAGCTCTCATAGACAGGGGAGGCCCACAAAGACCCTTCTGGTCTCATGTGATCACTCTGTTACAGTGCAACCGGAAAGGGTAGTCAGTTACTGCGCAGGAATTGCCCTTTTAAGCCTCAGCATGATGCTGAGATAAGGTTGGGTCTGGTTACAATTAGTTGCAAGCATTGATGTTAATGGATTCTACAAATTTGTACTCTGAAGACCTGATGACAGCTCCAAGCAGCCAGAGAGATCACCGACTACCACCCAGTACGTTTACCTTCCATGACTGTTCCTGGGATCTGGGAACTCTTACAAGCCTCTATTTTAACCCGACTGAAGGAAACAAGGATGATAGACATTTGGAGCTAGACTACCTGCTTCTGGGAAAATGGCCTGGAGGAAGAGAAACACAAAGTCCTGGGATCTAACAAGACATTTACCACTGTGGAGAGACATGGGTAAAGCAAACTGTAAACCATGAAACTCTATACAGAAAGGCAGTATCATCTGCTGATACAGCGTAGTAAAAAAGATGGTATTCTGAGCCAACAGGGATTCTGTGGATTAACGACCACATCTGTTTCACTGTTCCCCTCTGTTAACCTGGATAATGGAGCACTAGAACAAAAAGAGTCATTTCTGATGACCTCAGTAATGGGCTTCTTGCTTTAAAATTTAAAAAGGAAGTAACCTAGCCACTTAGTTCCCTGACCCTGGATAGGGTGGAAAAATGATGCTGATACACACGTTTTAGGAATTCTACACCTGGTTGCTATTGATCTAACTGCATTGATAGAAGGATTTTATAAACAAACCACAAAGAAAATGCTGTATAGTCTTAGTTTTCCTTAAATTTAAAAATATAATAATTGGTTTTAAGTCTCACAATATCCTCTTGAGTCACCTGAAGAGACATTTGGGTTTTTGCAGACTTGGGCTGGAACAGTGAGTTGGCGAGTCTACAGCCTGTTCTTTCTTCTCCTTCAGACCCCAACACGCTGCCAATTCTAGGAGTCGCTGCTCTAGATCCCTCCAGACAAGACTGGATCCCAAGGAAGACACATTCTTCAACCCTCAAGCTGGCACCTACTTGGAAGCAGAAGGCACTAGGCCTCCCAATTGGCCCCTCTAATTCCAGGGCAGCACAAGATTCCCTGGAGGTGGTATAGCCCCAGAGACTGTTGGGTGGTGGCAAAAACCAGTCCAAGTAGTTGGTTATTTCTTGCAAAATGCCCAGCCCTGGAATCCTGCCTGACAGCATTCTAGCCCTCTTGTCACACTCATTCATTAATTCTACAATTATTTCTTAATCTCTACTACATGTGAGGTCTTCCCACGCCACCACCTGGCATGCTGCCTCCCAGATTGCAATCATATTCCATATAGAGAACTTAAGGTGCAGTGTAATGGGGTTGGACCCACTGATTCCAGACTTCATTCTGCAATACAGTGGGAGTGTTTGGGGCTGGCAAGATTTGATGGACAAGAATACAAACTATCAGATAAATGCCCAAAGACAAAGAGGGAGGCAAATATGAGTGGAGACTGGTGGCAGTGAAGTCAGAGCAGAGCCAAGGAGTAGAAGACCGAACACCTAGGAAACATTGCAGTCTCTGGTAGTAAACTGGAAATAACAGGGTCTCTTTATCACAAGGCCTTAGGGCAGTTGATTCACCTTCCAACATTAGCACCAGATAGATAAGAGCCAGGGACTGTTCCAGCTCTGTTTACCCACTAGTTTGTTAATAGCAGGTCCATATTTCTAGCCTCAAGCTCCCAGAATCAAAAGCAAATCAGGTTCCTCAAAAAACTAAATATAGAACTACCATGTGATCCAGCAATTCCACTTCTGAGTATATACCCCAAAGCACTGAAAGCAGGGGCTCGAAGAGATATTTGCACACCCATGTTCATAGCAGCCTTATTCACAATAACCAAGAGGTGGAAGCAACCCAAGTGTCCATCAATGGATAAACGGATGAATAAAATGTGGTGTATACATACAATGGAATATTATTCAGCCTTCAAAAGGAACTGAATTCTGACACATGCTTCAACACGGATGAACTTTGAAGACATTGTGCTAAGTGAAATCAGCCAGACATACAAGGACAAATACTGTATGATTCCACCCACATGAGGGACCTAGAGTAGTTAAAGTCATAGAGACAGAAAGTAGAATGGTGATTGCCAGGAGCTGGAGGACAAAGAAATGGGGAGTTGTTGTTTAGCGGGTACAGAGTCTCAGTTGGGGAAGATAAAAAAAGTTCTGGAGATGGATGTGGTGGTGATGGCTGCATAACAATGTGTACTTAGTACACTTAAAATGGTTAAAATATTAAATTTTGTGTTGTGTGTATTTTAGCACAATTTTTAAAAAAGAAAATCAAACACAAGTTATTCCTGTGGTGAAATAAAAATCATGACACAGTTATACTAAAGGGCCAGATTATTTGAAATCAGGAAGGTCGTACAAAATCTTAAAACCTTACACTCACGTTAACTAGTCTCCACCCAAGAAATAATAATTTGAGAAGCATTGGACTGGGCTTATTGAATGCCTGGGTTTCAGATCCAGCTTTGTCACTAATCTAATTATACAACACTTGGTGAGGGAGTCACTCCTCCCTATACCTCAGTTAACTGACATGTACAATAAAGGGGTTAGATTTGATGACCAAAGCCCCTTTCAGTTAGGTCAGGGGGTCTCAGAACATGGTCCAGCAGCAACAGCATCACCTGGGAGTATATTAAAATGCAAATTATCGAGCCCCATCCAAGACTTACTGAATCAGAAGCTCTGTGCATGAGCCCAGCCACCTGGGTTTGAATAAGCTAAGAGGTTTGAGAACCACTAACATAAAACATTTTATGTTTTTATAATTGATAATGAACTCAGTAAGCCACATTTTTAATAAAATAAAAAGCACAAATATCCAAACACATAAAACAAATGCATTAGGAAATGAAGAGGACAATCACTTTTTAAAAACATGAGATGTAAATATAAAGTAGCAAAATCATTTAAAAAAATCAGAATTAATGTACCCAAACGAGTACTGTCCTTAAAATAATAAGAACCTATCACCTGTGTTCTAAGGATGCAGTCCTTGCACAAAACATCTTTTAAATTTTATTTGGAACCGTTTTCTGAGTCAGTGTAGAAGCTGGATGAAATCAGCTTCATTTGTTTGCAACTGAAAGTATCTTCATTCAGCTTGATCCTATACTTATTTTCTTGATTAGGCTGCTCCCCGAAATCAAATTCCCTCTAAGAAGAAGACTACCCTTCACTGAGGAAGAATGAATGTGCCACAGGCTCAAAGGCAAATTCCAAAGCAGAGCTCACACGTGTTCTAAATAATGACAGACGTGTGTGTTTGGCATCTCAGAGTGCCCATCTGGAAAGGGCCAACACTCGCTGCATCTGAGCTCAGACCTGAGAGCTGGCGGTGGAGCAAAAGACTACCCCACCTGGCCAATTCCTCCCTTCAAAGTGAGTGGAATGGCCAGCACCACTTCACAGGTGAAGCCGTTAAGGCCAGAGGGGCTGATGGATTTGTCGAAGGCGAGGGAACTAACAGGTGGAACAAGAACTGCGCTTTCCTAAAGAACCCTGCATAGGTTCTTGGAGCTCGGGAGTGGGAGCTGGACGAGAATGGAAGGCCCAACCCACCAGGCTATGACGTCAGATCGGAAAAGGAGGCTCCAGCTCAGCTGCTTTCTTCAGCAAACAATAGACTCTTTTGAATTAATCGAATATTTTGGCACCAGCCCTGGTCGATTCTTTCTCCTGCTGTGGGTTGGAAAATATTTCTAGCATCCCACAGAGAGTCCAGTGAGAGTGAAGAGGGTGAAAGATTCCTCCTCTATCTAGCCACACAGACTTTCTGGCCTTTGGGAAGGAGGCACCCATGGACCAAGCCCCTGGGAGGGCAAGGCGAGGGTAAGGATGGAGCTTTCTGTTCCCCCGGCTACTGGCCACTCGGAACTTCTGCCTGCCCCTCAGCGGGAGGACTTTCTCCTTGCTCCACGTGTGTTATTCTAAAGTGTTCACTTGCAGGGGCGGGGACATACTAAAAGTGGAATATTACTTTGAATATATATCAAGTTTTTTCCTAATCCCACCCGTAACTCCTCAAAAGACCTTTAAAATCCTCTTCTTCCCTTTGCAGATCTCTCCCCATTTGAGATTTCTATGTATGTTGTGCACTATCCTTTGTTTTATGTGTAATTCTCCCGCCAGACTACGTGCCCAGTGGCTGATGCGTGATCCTCTTTATTTTTCACAGCATCCTGCGTAGTGTTGGGCACCGTGCAGGCACTCAGCTGTCCTGTGGTGCTGATGGGGATGCTAAGTTACCTTATCACGTTTGCCTACTGGTGCTGGGTACTCAGATAAGTGCTCTGTGGATATGGATTATCTCAGTGAATCCCCATATGGTGCAAGGTGCCAGGGACTATAAAATCCACTTTTCAGATAAGAAAACTGAGGGTCAAAAAAGTTAAGTAGCCTATTCAAGGTCAAGGAGATTAAGTAGCCTATTCAAGGTCAAGGGGAGGGGCTTGGGTGCAAATCTATGTCTCCCTGGACTCCGAAACCAGAGCTCTTAACACTTAGACATGGCTTATTTCTCAAGATCCTAAATTAAGGAGTTAGAAAACCCCTGACCTAATCTTCTACTTCAGGTATTCCTGCCCCAGCCAGGTCTGCCTGCTCTCTTCCTAACCTCCACACTCTCCTGCCTCCAGGCTGGGGGAAGGGGGCAGGAGGAAGGGACCTCAAAGCCCACGTGGTGGTTTTAGGAACCTCCATCAGGATGACTGACCCTGGAAGAACAAGCGGGAGGTGGCAGGAAGCTGTGGACAGAGAAGGGTAGGGCATTGCGGGGCACAGACATCCTCTTCCTCAGGCCTAGCTGCCTTTCCACTCGGGAGCCACTCTACACACAGACATTACCTGCAGGGCTGACAGTCCCCCAGACACAGTCCTGCTTGAAGCCTGACAGGGTGAGGAAGCCACATCACAGCCCCGTGTCCAAGGAGAATAACTGTTACCCCAGCAGAGAGCAGGATACATTTATTTTAACTTCTCAAAGCAAACCTCAATGCTTATGCGTAAGATACATGGGCCAAAACCGAGGTGCTGAAGTATTGCTGCCCGTATCTCATGGCCCACCTGGGTTCCTGTCCTAAACAGGAGACAGCAGAAAGAGCACTGTGCTGGGTGTCCCGACTCTTCTGTAACTCTCTGGGCCTCAAGCACCCCATCCCTACAACAAGGGGGTCGCTGCGTGGCTTGTAAAGGGCCTCCCAGCTCCTCAGGTCTGCAGTCTGTGACCAGGCTGGGAAGCCACCTTGCCAATCACATGCTGCTGCACCAGCCGGGATGCAGACAACGGAGAGCTGATGCAGGAGATAGGGCCGTATCCTGGCCCACTCCCTGGGAATTTGACCCCGCTCCCCCTCAACCTCAGGCAAGCTTTGACAGTCTCCCAAGGAAAATGCTGACCTCTGGTCTGGTTGATTCCCAGTTAAACAAAGGACTGCAAGCTGGTGAGCTGGGGACCGCCTTCCCCAGGGCTGGGTCATCTTCCACCTACCAGCTGACTCCCGCGCACCCTCCATGCCCCAGCTGCACAGGCCACAGGAGGGGGGCCAATGCTCCCTGGGGGGGATCATGCCAACATGACTTCAGTGACACATAAGTGATGAGGAAGGGGCCAGAAAGCAGAGTTTATGGGTTACTGCTCCACTGCAGTCCCAGCCCTTGCACAGCTGTCACTCAAATTCAGGCTTTCAGAGCATGAAGTACCCTCAACTTAACTGCTTCACCTTGTTCTATCCAAGTTCAGACTCCATTTCGACCAGGGACACATGCTCCCCAGTGGCCCGTGAGGGCTTGCCCCATATGGCTTCTTAGCGTTACAAACCAGGCCCTCAAAACGAGTCACCCAAAGCTCTTCTGTCCTGTATTAAGACCTGCCCCTTCCTTCTAACTACTGCTTAAGATCTGTTTTCCAGGAAGTCCTCCAGAGTCCACCTCCAATGCACCCTACCTCGTGAGCCCTTATGTGCATGATTTCCAACAGCTACACATGGATTTCCCAAACTTGACTAATATACAGACATCTTCCAAAGGAAAAAAAATCCCCAAACTCCCATGGGCACATCCAAGAACCCCCAGGGGTCTGTATACCCAGTGTAAGAGGTACTGTCTTAAGAAACCAAAATCTAATTTTATGAACAATGTCTTTCAATAGCAAATTAGAATTGCAAAAGAGAAGTTTTCTCTTTTTTAAAATTTTTTTAAAACTTTATTGTATAGTTGATTTACAATGTTGTGTTAGTTTCTGCTGTACAGCAAAGTGATTCATTTATACATATATATACATTCTTTTTCATATTCTTTTCCATTATGGTTTATCCCAGGAGATTGTATACAGTTCCGTGTGCTATACAGTAGGACCTTGTTGTTTATCTATATATATATATATATATAGGTTGCATATATATATATATATATATATATAATAATATATAATATATATATAATAGGTTGTTCTATATATAATAGGTTGCATATATATATATATAATAGGTTGCATCTGCTAATCTCAAACTCCCAATACGTCCCTCCCCCACCCCCCTCCCCCTTGGCAACCACAAAGCTGTCCTCTATGTCTGTGACTCTGTTTCATAGATAAGTTCATTTGTATCATATTTTGGATTCCACATATACATGATATCATATGGTATTTGTCTTTCTTTTTCTGACTTACAGAAGTTTTCTCTTTACAACGGGTGGAGTAATATAAAAGCACATTGTAAACATTCTCACAGAATCAAATGCAATCCTCTGAGCTACACAGTTTGTCACTTAGTCATCCAATATTTATTGAGTGCTTCACACGTGTCAGGTGATGCTCTTAGCAATGGGATTCAGGGGTAAACAAGACATTGTCCCAGCTCCGGAGGAGCAGACCTTCCAGGAGGGGAGGCAGGCAATCAAACAGTGAACAAGTAAATATACAAGTGCTGTGAAGAAAAGCAGAGCAGGGAAAGAGGGTAAGTGAGGGGTGTGGGAAGAAAGGAAGGGCTGATTTGACACAGCGTGGTCAGGAAATGATATCAAAGCAGAGGCCTGAATAAGGTGAAGGAGGAGGAGGTGACGGGGGGAAACAGCTCTAGGCCAAGGGAATAGCAAGGAAGGGCCCCAAGGCAGCAGCCAGCTGGAATCCTGAGGAAGAGCCCAGAGCCCAGTGTGGCAGAAACCAGGGAGCCTGGGGGAGGAACGGGTGGGAAGGGCCCATGTACAGTACTGAGTACACCATGGAGGTGAGTCTGACTTTATGGGAAGCATGAAGGGAGGCCACTGGAGGGCTTAAAATAAGGAAGCCATGGCTTTTTCCTTCTCTGTCTTTGTCCCCTACCCTATGTCTTCCTGTGCATCTGGTTGTCCCCATCAAACTGGGAGCCCACTGAGCGCAGGGGTTTTCCCCCTCTCATACCAGGAGCTCCCTGATGGCACAAACTATGTTTCCCCTTCCTTCTGATACCTCCTTTCAGCCTCCAGGACAGGGCCCAAACCCCAAACCCTACCTGCCACCTAAAGTGCAGCAGCTCCACACAGGTGTGGCCTACCTCAGGTGCACCGCCGCCCTCCCGCTCCCGGCTGGGCCACCTGAGGCCCTTAGAGGAGCCAAGGTGGCAGCTCAGGCAAAGCTGGTCCCTGCCTATCATGCTGAAGCACCATCATGCAGAACACACCGACACCAAGCCCTGTATCACTGCAACAGCCTTGGGGAGCCTCAGTTGCCCGTATCCAGAGCAACCGGCATTTGTGAGTTGCAGTCCCTGGAGGGCAGGCAGCATCACTCTTGCCATTTATTCTGAGTGGAGACTCGCTTTTCTCCTGCTGGTTTGGAAGCGCTCAATTCCTAAAAGAGGTGTCCTCACCCACTTTCATCTATTTCCTCTCTCTGTCAGCAAGGTGCAAATGGAGATGATATGCTGATTTGAAGATGGGATATTCTCCTGGGTTCTATTTGAAGCTGATCCTGCATAAAATCTTGCTTCTATGTTACCTGGGAACTCAGAGTGGGGACAACTAGAAAAAAAACAAATCACACACCTGGAAGGAACTTGAGATGTTCCATTTTCCTGCCTCTGAGCCAGATGGCACCTTGCCCCATCTCACGGCAAAAACAAAACAAAACAAAAACTTTAAAAAAATGAATTAAAAATTAAATTAAAATGCTAATAATAAACATTTTCCTTTCCTTAAAAGAGATCCCAGCCTGGGACTCTGATTTCAACATTTCATATTTCTTTCTGGTCAGGCAGGCAGAGCTTTCTACATTTATCTTACACTATAGGTTACAGCTTAAACATGGGTAAGGATGAGGGGCTTCCTGGGATGAGTGGAAAAGAGAGTCATAGGTTTTCTTTTAAAATAAATAATTTACTGCCCCCTGCTACAGAGGTACTTGCTGATGCAACCTTAGAAAATATGTTCAAACTCAAAGCAGGCCTCCATGCGAAAGAAACTGGGCACACCAAGCCGACTTCATCCCGGAAAGAAAGGAATGGCACCACCAGCTGCTCTTGTGACTGGGGGCCCACCCCACCAGAACCCAAAACCATCTGATATCTGGACTAAGTCAAACCAGATCAGAAACTGTCCCTTCGTTATACTTAAAAGCACTTCTCTCATTCCCACAACTCCTCTCCCTTGAAAGATGCCAAATCTTCTTTTAAACAAAAACAGAACAAACCTAGCTCATTCTCTTCTCTCAATCCCTTTCTGCAGCCTCAGGAAAGAACTCTTTCTGAAGTTCCAGTCTTCACTCTTCCCCTCCTCCCAAAGAACTTCCCTGTCTTCAAAATAAAAATAAATCCCACAGTCCTCTGTAAAGTCGAGAGGAAAAATATACCTACCATTTGGCTGCCCCCAATCCTACGAGAAAGCACATCTGGCGGGGTTTTATACACGCACGTTCCTGCAGCTTAAGAGACAGTCCCCAGCCCCCTCTACGTTCTCCCACCTGTGCCTGAACTCCTCATTCTGCTCAGATGGGGCAGCGCAAACACAATCAGCTCCACCCCCTGCCAGCTACGTGGGAGGCAGTGAGCCCCAGTTTCCTTGTCTACAAAATAGACACAATTGTACCCATCATACAGATTGTGTTGGGGGGTATAATCAGACAATGTACATAAAGTACATAAAGTGTCTGGCACACACACATGTTAGCTGTTACTAGCTGTTATTTTTGTGGACCACAAATTTTTCGAGAGCAGACACCAACATTACATAGTTGGATTCCCAGCATTTAGCGCAGTGCCTGGCACATGGTGGATATTTAAAAAAAAATAAAAATTAAAATGTTTGTTAAATAAATCTAGTTGAAGAGGCCATAAGCTTATTTCCCACTGGTCCCCGCTCCATCCTAAGACTGCCTTGGTTGTTCCCCTAAGGGAATGGTTATCCTCACATAACCTTCTCTCCTCCTACTCAGAAAAATTCCAATAAAATCAAACAGAAGAAGGAAAATGCTCTAAGAAAGGGAAGCCTCTCTGCACACCACCTTGCCAGGACTTGCCAGGCCTCTCAAAAGATTTTTCCCCCTTCCCCTGCCTCCTGGATGGTGTTCAGTACCCAGCCGAATAATGAACCATCAGAGAGGATTCCAACCGGTGGCAATTAACACTCTTCCAGCCGGGAAGAGATTTAGCTTCATGATGCCCAGATCTACCGATTCCCCTTCCCTCTTCCAGAAAACACCAACTGCTGCCACTCCACTTGGGAGGACCCCACAGATCAAAAAGAAGAACCTGATCAATGAAACAACATTGGCCAAGTGTCCATACTTGTTGAAGCTGGGTGATGGAGACATGGAGATTCATGATACTACTGTCTCTACTCTTGCATATTCTAAAGAATAAACAAAACCTTGATTAATAATTCCACCTTTTACAGAACTAGGGCAAGGAAGCCTAAAGGGTTACTCTTTTCAAATCATAGGGGGAACTCCAGACGTGGATTTCCATTATAAAAGAAAAGATCCAGGAAATACCTCTGGCATTTGAAAGATCAGGGTGGTATTTAGGTGGTATATAGAAAGAATGTTGGCCTCTGTGAGCTTGGGCAAGTAACTTAACCTCTCTGCCTCTCCTCTGCTTCCTTACCCTTAAAACTCAGGCTTTGTCCCTACCTCACAGGGCTGTCCAGTGAGGCAAAGGAAGTGAAGCTTGTAGTACTGTGACAGCACCTCAAGCGGTACCTAGCACATAGTAGATGCGGGATAAAATTTAGTTTCTTTTCTTCCCTTAATGGAACAAAGATGTTCTATTGTATTCTAGTATTAAGAAGCTTAGTGGAATCAAACTCCAGAAGTTAGCTGGTGGACAACAGTAACTAAGACACACTAAAAAGAATGCTTCTAAAGAAAGGAACTCGACTCCATTGCCTGGGAAACCTGAGCTCCCAAATACCCATCCAAGACTGAAGTGTTTGAAGCGCATCATTTGTCATAGGCACTAAGCTAGAAGGGATAGGGCGGCAGGCTAGGAAAGAGAAATGCATCCCTCTCCCAAGCCTCGGGCGGCAGTAGGTTTAAGCAAGAGGAGATGCTAGAAGGGATTGCGGAGCATTTGAATACCATGATGACCAGACAGATATTTGTACACAAATGTTCATAACAGCAGTATTATTCACAATAGCCAAAATGTAGAAACAACCCAGATACCCACTGACAGATGGATAAACAAAATGTGCTCTATTTATACAATGAAATAACATTCAGCTTTAAAAAGGAACGGAATTCTGATACTTGCTACAACATGGATGACCCTGGAAGACATTATGCTAAATGAAATAAGCCAGATACACAAATACTGATTCCACTTACATGAGATTACTAGAGTAGTCAAATTCACAGAGACAGAAAGTAGAATGGTGGTTACCAGAGGCTGGGAGAGGGGGCGAATCGGGAGTTAGTGTTTAATGGGTATAGAGTTTCAGTTGGGGAGGATGAAAACTTCTGGAGATGGATGGTGATGATGATTGCACAACAAAAAGAATATACTTCATGCCCCTGAACTGTACACTTAAAAATGGTTAAAATGGTAAATTTTATGTTGTATGTATTTTACCATAATGAAGTAATAATAATGATGATGATGATAAAAAAAATACTATAATGACAACATCCTGGTTTTAGTTTGTATCCCTTTTTCCCAAGGGCTGAAAGCAACCTTAAAATATCCTCAAATAGGCCCACTTGTAGCATGGGTCAACTGAATCCCAGAAAGGTTAGGCAAACTGTAGCAAATCTTTAGCAATGTGTCCTTCTCCAGCAGGCTGCCACCTAGGATCGCTACTGCCATGTAAGAGTCAGTCCTGTCTGCTGCCCTTCCTGCCTGCCCAAGGGCAGGGTGAGCTGCAGACCTGAGCACAAGCTGAAAAGCGTGGTGCTGATCAGCCCCAAGCCCCCTGCTGCTTATCCTCTGGCACCTCCTTGCTGGGCAGGACACGCACACATCTCAGTGCCAGAGCCCTCAGGCTGGGCTTGACCAGGGTGTGAGGAGCTGGCCTGTTCACTCCAGCACCCCGACAGAAGCTGCCCTCTGAAGTCTGCATCTTGTGCCTCCCTGCCCCTCAATTCACTCAAAAGGACCCTGGAACTCCAGGGTGAATGTTCCCCAGGAGAGCAGCTTTCAAACCCACTTCGATGCAAAGAATGGCAGCAACAGTGGCAGCAAAGCCTGCAGCAGGAGAGAGGACAGCCCCCTGCTGCCCCAGCCTTAGCCCCGCAGGCTTTCCAACCCGGATCCCACATCCACATCATGGTTGAGAACAGAATCCTCCACATCCTGAGTTCCTCAGCCATTGCCAGAATTCCCCGAAATCTCCTCTCCCTCCGGTTTCCCTAGACTCACTGCTGAAGCAGAGGGAAGGGAGTGTCTTTCTCCTGCCAATGTATCTGTGTCCACAAACGAGGGCTAAAACAGGCTGAAGGGCTCAGGGAAGGATTGAGAGGGTGCAGAGACCTGGGGAAATCAAATCACTCTTATTCTCCCCTGAGGCTTATCAAACGCTAGAAGTGGCACAGAGACCAGCCTATATACAAATACACAGATATCTAGAACAGCAGAAACAATCTACAATGACAGAAAGCCCTCAGAGGTTGCCTGGGGCCAGGGCCGGGAGGGAAATTGACTGCAAGTGGGGTGAGGGAATTTTTAGGGGAGATGAAATAATCTATATCCTGATTGGAGTTGTGGTTACATGGGTATATACATTTATCAAAACTCATCTGACAGGACTTCCCTGGTGGTGCAGTGGTTAAGAATCCACCTGCCAATGCACGGGACACGGGTTCGAGCCCTGGTCTGGGAAGATCCCACATGCCGCAGAGCAACTAAGCTCATGCACCACAACCACTGAGCCTGCGCTCTAGAGCCTGTGCTCCGCAACAAAGAGAAGCCACCGCAATGAGAAGCCCGCACACCGCAACGAAGAGTAGCCCCTGCTCGCTGCAACTAGAGAAAGCCCATGCGCAGCAACGAAGACCCAACGCACCCAAAAATAAATACATAAATAAATTTATTTTTAAAAAAATACCTCATCTGACTCTACCTTTACAATGAGTACACTTTATTGAATGGAAATTATACCTCAATACAGTTTATTTTAAAAGTTAAAAAAAAAAAAAGAGCTCAGGTAAGAAAGTCACATGCTTTAGTAGTAATTTAGGAGGCAAATCTTAAAGGCTCAGGAAGGAAGACAATTCATCCCAAATGACTGTGTATTTACCAGACAATTCTGTGCTGAGTCTAAGAGACCTACAGACCCCTCCTCCCTCCGCCTCTCCCCACTAACCCCAGAATTTCAGAGTCAGGCAGACAAAGACCCCATCAGACCTCTCCTCAGGCTGATGGAAGTAGAATTCCAAATGCTTCCTCAGAACTAGTTAATAACATCCTGTCTTGGTTGGGAATTTGCGGAGGGGGGAACTGGGTGGCTGGTCCCTACCATTGGCTCTTAGTGTGTGCTTAGGCCCATTACCCAGCCACTTACATCTTCCCTTACAAAGAGCCCCCAGCAGGGGAGCTAAGAGGCTTGGGGAATGGGAAAGCTCCAAGGAGAGCCCAGAGCCTGGAGACTGGGAGCAGTGATTTTTATGGACTGTACGGGTGCCCACACTCAGCGCTCCTGGGCAATCTGCAAGAATTTTGCATTCATAGCCTGTTTTTAGGGAGGAGAAGCACTTCAACTTTCTATTACTGTATTATTCAGGCACTTCCAGACCTATTTTTCTTTTCCCTTCTTCTGGCAAAACATAGTCTATTCTCAGGGACGCGTGACTTCTGGGAAGCTCACAGCTTCAGCAGTGTCCCCACGCTCCTGGTCTAACCTGGAGGCTGACAGAGAGCAATGGGAGGCTGGGGTCTCCCCTCCTCCCTTCAGGGAGGTCCACAGAGAAGGGATGGAGAGTTACAAGGAAGGGACATGAACAGGATGCTTGGATTTGCTCAGGGTCAAAAATCCAGCTCCAGGGTAATCAAAATTCAGTTATGTCTACATTAACATCCCCTATCCAACCCACCTTCTTCTAGAGGCTGCATGATTCCTGGAGAATTAAACAGACCCACACTCAAATTCTGACTCTCTCACTTAATCACTGTGTGACCTTAGGTAAGTCACTTAACCTCTCTGTTTCCCCATCTATAAAATGGGGATTGTGGTATCTGCCTCCTCAGATTATTGAAGGAACTGAATGAGGACATACATCAAAAGCACAGGGCAAAAAAAAAAAAAAAAAAAAGGACAGGGCAGTGCCTGAGGGTAGCCAGAGAGCATTATGCCACCCTCCTCCACCCAACCTCTTCATCCTGACCCTGCTCAGTCCAGAGCAAAATGGAAAGTTACCTCTCTTTTTCAAAAGTGATTATAAATGTGGGCTGACTCCATCACAGGGGCCTCCTTTAAGTTTCGCATACCAGAAAGAGAGTATGCTGTGTTCACACGGAAATGAAAATGTGGGCCTTGAAGTACTTTTAAATGTCAACAGATGTTTGCTTTAGGCATGCGAAGTGTACCGGAATCCATGAGAAGTATAAACTGGGTGAGGTTCAGACCAGGGACAAGACAGAGGTGGGAAGGGGAGAAGGGTGCTGGCAGAGAAAAGGCAGGATCTGGGGCAGATGCAATCAGGACCAGGAGCCAGAAAGGCGTAGGGAGGGAGGTGGGTGCAGGACGGTGGGTTAGAACTGTAGGCAGGGCCCTGGAGAGCCTAGCACAGGGCAGAGAGGGGACGGAAAAAAGCCATGATTCGATTCCCAGGTCCCCAAAGTGCTGGTAACAGCTGAGCTGTGAGGAAGACCCATGAAGTCAGAAACTCTGGCGTAAACCAGAGGAGGACTCTCACCTCCAGAGACCCCGAGTAAATGGGGCCAAAGGCAGGAGTCAAGGAGACCTGAACCTTGAGCGTGCAACCTAGTGTTGGCTCCCAGAGCTAAAGGGGGTGGCGGCAGGTAGCAGCCAGGAGATTGCTGGGTTCCTTCACCTGAGCCAAGGTGAGCAGCAGGAGACAGAACCACCAGCACTTGGCAAGGACAGCCCCCCACGTAGGCCTGGCCCAGCATAAGACAGTCTGGGCCTGGGAGAGAGACCGATGTGGCCACGTGGCCCTGGACAGAGGGACCCTCCTCCTCCTTCCTCTTGTGCTAAATGATTTCATGGATTTGTTCATTTATCCTTACAAAGGCCAAGAGGCAGGTGCTATTAATATCACACTCGACAGACAAGGAAGCCAGGAGGTCACCCAGCCAGGGACAGAACTGGGACTGGACTCCAGACAGTCTGGCTCCACCACCCACATGTCTGACCATTCTACCACACTGCCTCAAGGGTGCTGTACCCCCTCTTCATGGCAGCAAATCAGGGGAGGAGAGACAGCACCCCCATTCTTCTGAGGCTGCTCCATGGTACAGATCAGGGTGACAGAGGGGCAGAAACTGCATGAGCAGCCCTGCAGCTGGCTGCCAAAAGGAGCCCCATCCCTGCCCAGATGCTCACGGATCTCACTAGGGGGCCCTGTGCTCTGGCCCCTACACTGAGTCGGCTTGGAGAGGCCCCAGCTGCCGTCGCTAAACATGTATCCACTACAGACGCTTCAGTCCTGTGTGGGGAGGCCCAGGAACAGGGGCCCTGGCAAAGATAAGTACTGCTTTCTGGGTGAGCAAGGCACATCCGCCTGGGAGTCCATTAACCCACAGGCTGCTCCAGAGCTCCCAGGAGCAGTTCCCCTCTCTCAGCCTTCCTCTTGGGGCCTAGGGAATTATCCAGTCTCCCCAGGTTTTCCACATCCCAAACCCCAGTTGGGCACGTGATGCGCCCAGAAGCCATTGACACCCGTGTTACTGACACACGGGCTGGCGTCTTTCAGGGACTGGCCAGGGGTCCAGGAAACAGAGCTGCCAAAACCCCAAGAAAGAAAATCCATCGAGTGGTCATCAATCCAGAGTCTGGTCTGCAGGAAGGCCCCCTCCCCCTCCTGAAGAGCTGGATGCTTCTCAAAGATCGCTAAGGAAGAACATTCCACACCGTTCCCTCTCACTGTCAGGAAATATCCGTGCATCTGAACTCAGTCCTTGCGGCACCAAAATAACACATGCTGTTGTCTTCTACTGGGGAGGCAGCACGGCACAAGGGCTCAAGGGAGCAGGCTGTTGAGCCAGGGCGGACAGTGTGACACCGGGCAATGTGTTTCACTCCTCTGGATGCCAGCAGAGGACAGCACAGGTTGTTGGGAGAGTTACAGGAAATGACAGAGGTCAAGGCTCCAGCAGTGCCTATCCTAGGGGATGCTCTCAATGAACGGTCGCCACTGTTACGGCTGTTAATGGTGTCCCCATCACCGGGGAAGGCCACCTTACCAGTTCCTCCTGCTACACTGAGAGCACGGCAGCCGCTGAGAGCAGCATGGCCACAGCGTGACTCAGCCTGCTGCCTCTATGAGGAAGGCCCCTGTCTCTGTTCCTGGACCTTCCAGGAACCTCCCACAGCAACTGACAACCATAAACATAGCCAGTAGGAACCCCCGAAAAGCTTGGTGGAGGACACTGGGTCATTCCTCCAGGCCAGGTGCCCAGCCGGGCCAACTCCCATTGGACTGACCACACACACACACACCCCTACACCCCACCTCCAGCTGTTTCTCCAGCTCTCACGTCCTCACTAAGTAGAAGAGCATCCAGCAGAGCAGATAAATCACAAAAACAGTGCTCCCAAGAGCAAGCAGATGCTTCTAAAAATAGTCACTGTTTCTTCAGACTGTGGGAGGCGGAAGGGGAGCGAGTGCCCACAGCGCCTGCAGGAGTGGAGAGCCCAGGGGGAGCATCGTCCTCTGCAGCGCCTGCCCATCGCCCACCGCACTGAGGCCAGGGCCAGGGCAGGCGACGCCAGGGATGTGCTGTGCTCACAGAGCCTGTCCTGTTCGCTGTGTGCACACGGGTGAGGGAGCAGCCTGCACGGCTCCCAGTCTTAGGGGGAGGTCCCCCCTGCTTTGGGGGAGGTTGTCCCTTTCTGGTTTGAGGCAGGGATGTGATGGCTCAATAACCTAGAATCAGCCCATTCTGGCCCTAATGCAGCCTCAAACCTTCCTAGGTTAAGTGGGGTCACTGGATCCTTAATCCAAACAAAAATTTAAAGTCACTAGGTCCAAACCCCTGCCACAGGGAGCCCTGCACCCATGAGGAGGGCAGGACAGACCGTCCCCTCCACCACCTTCCTTTTCCTTCCCATTTCACAACCAAACAAGCACACATCTCTCAGACAGAGTTGCTTGAGATGAAAGGGTTTCCTAACTCAAGGTAGCTCCTAGCCAGGCTGCTTCCAAAGGTCAAAGGGAGCACCATCAGCTCCTGATGAAGACAGGTGACCCACGCAGCTGACTTCCCCCTTGCTCTGGCTCCGCACCACGTGATAGGGAACCAAGACTCCCCTGAACCAGGACCTGCTCTCCATCCCTGGAAGCCAGCTGAGAGCAAAATGGCCTATTCTCACTTCTTCCCAACCAGCAGCTTGTGCATTCCTGACCTGAGAGCCAGAGATGCCAAGACTGAGACAGGCTGGGGTACAGAGAGAAGGCTGCTTTGGGCCTGGTGGAGCCCAGAGTAAAGGGCTGAAGGAAAGAAAGGGAGAGACTCAGGAAAGACTAACAGAGGAGAGGACCGAGTCACAGAGTTAATGCGGGCTCTGCAATTAGGTCCATAGGTCCGAGTCCTCCCTCTGCCAAAATGCTCTTCGGCATCTCCCTTTCCCAGACACCCCCGCCCCTCAGACCAAAGCTCCCCTGCCCACCCTCGCCCTTGCCTCTCTTCCTCCTACATTTCAGTTCATTCAGCACAATCGCTTCTCTCCCTTCTAGCCTGCTTGCTTCACGTTCCTGATTCTAACACCAAACGGGTCCACTCTCTGGCTAGGAAGCTTCTTGCAGACCTTGTACACAAACACAACTCCAGCATCGTCAGGAAACCATTCACAATTCTAACACACACCACTTTGGAGATTTTTGAGGCCAAAGCGGTAGGACTCACCTGGAAGGAGGAATGGGGTGGGGATAGGAAGCCAAGGGGTAGGGAGAGTCGACCCTCCGAGCTCTGTCCTGAAGGAGTCGTGGCCAGTTCATGCAGCATCTTCTCAGTCTCCCTCCATGGGGATAGGTGGGGATGGAAAGCTAGGCGTTCCTTAGACCCCAGGCCATCCCAAGGGGCAGATGTAGGCCTGAGCAAAATCTCAGCTAGACCTTCCCCTTGGATACTGGCCTCAGAGCAAACACAGCAGCCCTGTCCTCAGTGGAATCAAAATAACTCCTGGCTTCCCTGCTCCTTGCCACCTCCCACTGGCCACCTCCCCAGCCCTCCGTGGCATAAACAGGGCTTTATTATCTCAAGCCCACCACGTCCTCCGAGAGGGCCGTGAATGGAACGCCACACAATACACTTGTTTATTAATAACCACTCACACCCCCAACCCGCTCGCTCACTCGCTCACCGCTGGATTCCCTCATGCATAATGGAGGAGCTGTGCGGCCCGTGACACAAGCCGGGCTGTGCTGCTCAGGCTCCAAGGGGGTAGACAGAGAGGGGTGCCAGGCTGGGCCAGGCTCCCCGAGGCAGGAGTGGAATGGGGAGCAGACCCCCCCAGTTAAGATTCGGAGACGTGATGTTTGTGGGGGACCACGGTGTGGAGTGGGTGGTACCGCCTCCCCCCGCCATGAAACCCAAGCCAGGGACGGCAGCAGGTCACGTAACATTCACTCAACGCCCACCCTGCCCATGCACATCGTTCTGTGCTGGCCCCGCACAGAACAATGGCTCTCCGTAAACCTCAACTTCAGCCCACTGGTCCACTTCTGCTCCAGGGCCTCAGGACAAACCTGTCTCTCTTCCACTTGACAGCCGTCACACATTTGATGGTAGCCATGAGTGTGCCCTCCCTCCAACACTCCAAATCTCCAGGCAAAGTACCTCCAGTCCCTTCAACTGCTCCTCATGAAACTATTTCCAGCCATTGCACCATTCTGCTTCCCCTACGAGGGCCAAACTTCAGAGGGTCAGGCTTTCCCTCAAACTGTAAGGCCCAGCTCTCCTATCCTGCTGGTGAGAGTGTACCTTGATAACATCCTTCTGGAGGAAAGCTTGGAAATACATTCAAAATAAAATGTTTATGCCCTTTGTTCCATAAATTCCATTTCTGGGAGTAGATCTTAAGTAAATAATCAAGGATAATTAGAATATATAAGTCACACAAGTGTTCATCAGAATATTGTTTATAAAGGTAAAAAATTAGAAACATCCTAAACAGCCATCACTAGGGGAAATGTTAGACTATGGCACGTCCATGGTTTGACAGGGTGTTAGAGTATGGAAACAAGGGTTCTGGTTCTGCCATTTATTGGCTGTGTTACTTTAGGCGAGTTACTAAGCCTCTCTGTGCCTCACTCTCTTTATTTGTATAACCGGAATAATAAAAGTATCAATCTCAAGTTACAAAGATTCAATGATGACAGTGTCTGATAGACATGATAAATGCTTAAAATAAAAAGGCTTGGATTCTTACTACTACCATAAGCAATGAAATATTACATAGCTATTAAAATGATGAAATACTGTAGAATAATATTTTAATAATATGAAAAATTAAGTGAAAAAAGGCAGATTACAAAAATAGGATAAGAATGGCTACCTTTGGTAGTGAAACTATAGATAATTTGCATTTTTTTGCTTTGTGCTTAATTATATTTTGTAAATTTTCTGCAAAGAACATAAATTACTTTTGTTAACAAGAATAAGTATTCTTGTACTTATGGTGCCATCCCTAGCATGCAGCACAGGGCAGCCCTGGTCCTGGATGCTGCCCTTCCTCTGGGGAAGCCAATCTGGCATTGCCTTTGACCATCACATCACATTGCTGCCTTGTATTGAGCGTCAAGTCAATAACCCAGCCTCACAGCCCTGGCTCCCTCCGGCCCCCACCTTGCCCCCAAGCCTGGCCTTTTCCCAGGGGCTGCTGTTGAGCCCTTTCTCTTGCCTGTAATGAACACGGGGCTAGTGGAGTTTGCAAGAGTGTGGGAAGGATAGTTGAGAAAGGCACAGCCAGAGTGGAAGGTGCTGGCCTGAGGTTCAGTGCTGCAATAGAGGGGTCCCTCTCAGGTGGGGGGCAGAGGCAGCCCCTTCTCCATCTCAGCAGGGTAGGGAGGGGTTAATGGAGAGACCAGATTTATCCCACATTGAAGAGGAATAAAGGGAGGCAAGACTGAGAAAATCAGGCCAGCGTCCAGATTGGGGGTGCACCCAGACGGTAGCGGCTCCCCCACCCCACCATCCACTGCTGTAGAGTGTCTTTGGCTCTTCTCATGGAGGTAGCCACACTGGCCAACCCCTCAGAGCCACCCGCAGATAGCAGCCCCTTTCTCAGCCCAGAGCGACAGCTCAGCGGAGAGCAGCGAGTGGGGAGGCTTGGCAGCCAGAGGGGAGGAATGCAGTAGAGGGCAGAGAGCTGCGGGGCTGGCGGGCCGGAATGTGGGTCACATTTGCAGAGGACGGCCCACACCAGCCCAGAACGGCTGTAACAGCAGCTGGCCTGGCGTGCCTGGGGTACAGCTCCGTCCCATCCTAGGCGGGGCAGCCGAGTCCTGCTCCCTAACCCCCTCAGGATCACTCCCCCGTCACCCACAGCCCCCTCCTAAGAGGACAGGTGTGCCACTCTTCCACACCAGAGCAGATCAGCAACGAAATGATCTGGGGGATTGGTGACCTTGCCAGAGTGTGGCCAAGGGACTGTCCATAGGATCGAGGGGACAGGGCGGGGCTGGGTGAGCCTGAGGCCCTCAAACCGTATTTGTTAACTGTTAACTGTTGTGGCTAAGGGTCCAGTCTCATCTCTAGGGACATAATCCCCATTTTCTAGAATGAAAAGCAAATTCTACTACAACCAGAAACTTGCTGTCGTGAAGTACTTTGTCTAAAGTGGTTAAACAATAGCTGGGTGACCCCCATCAGAGGAGCTGTAGAAATCCCTGCACGGAGCAGGAGGTGGGCTAAGAGCAACTCCGAGGGCTCGTCCAGTGCCAACACCCCAAGATTACACAAGGCTGGAGGCGGCCGGCAGGAAGCAAATCATTCAGAAGTGAGCCTGGGATGAGAATGGCAGGTGTCCGTAGAGCAGCGTGGCCTAGGATTGTACCACCCAGGTCTGTGGTCCATCTCTGCTGCGCTGTGACTGCTGCTTGGATCTGTTTGTGGTTGTGCCTATGTGTGAGTGTGCGTTTGTGAGTCTGTGTGAAGGCACACACCTGGGGAGGGGTTTTGGTTACCACGTGTACGCCCCAGTGAGTGTGAGCACACTTTACTCGGCCGTGTGTGTGTGAAGGTGTCTCAGTGTATGTATATCTAAGTGCATGCCTACCTGCCTGGCTTGGTGGGCTTATGTGTATGACTAAGAGTATCTGTCTGTCTAGTGGCATGTGCATGCGACTTACGCTATTAGTGTGACTCATTATGTGTGGGTATTTGTCTGTCTGTGCATGTCTACAGGTATTCCAGTTCACATATGTGGTATGGGATGTGTGTCTCCTCGGGTTTATAGGTTGGTATCTGTGTAGGTATGTGAGTGCAAATATGTGTAAGTTATGATATATGTTTGATGTGTGGGTCTCTTAGTCTCGTGCGTGTGTTTGTCCTGGTTCCTATATGCATGTTTGTGGGTATGTATGTCTACCTTGATGTCTGTACTACCTCTGTGTGTGTGTCTGCACGTGCACGCGCATGGGTGTGGAGGAGCAGAATCAGGACGGCGGGGGGCAGTCCCATGGTCTCCCTGCTGCTCTCCAGTCAGGAACAACACTGAATGAATCTCCCACCTGCAAACCCTGCAGAGGCTCCCTGTTTCTGCAGAATAAAACCCACCTCCCCCAGGCTGACACCTAGGGAACTCCATGTCAGCGTCTAGTAATCTGACTATACTTGTTTTTCTCCAAATGTCCGAGATAGCTCACCTTCACCTGTGCTTTTTCTGTTTCTCTGCCTAGAGTTCCCTTACCCTGTCTCTGCCCAACAAAATCTTACTCATCCTCTAAGGCCAATGCCACCTCCTCCAGGAAGCCAGTCCAATCCTCAGACCATTCCCACCTTCAGCGTCCAAGCAAATTACGTATATCCCTCACTAAGCACAGATCCCGTTCTCCTTTCATTGCAATGATGTGTGCAAGTATTTCCTCCACTATCAGACGATGAAGAACTTAGAGTCAGGAACTTCATCCTGTCCTTTGTAGCTCCCTAGGTGCCTAGTTCAACGTCTGGTACACAGAGGCCTACAGTAAATGTTTACTGAACTATATGACTTGACTTTAGCTACCCAGCAAGCTGAAAATGGAAACGACATTTATATTGTCTTGGGGCCTTTAGAATTGGGCAAGTATAAGACATAGGCTTGCAAGTCCCCAGCCCTGGTGTGCTGTAGAGCTAGGAAAAACCAATTATCCTCTCCAGACTCAGGCTCTGTGTCTAAAGGAGCCTCTTCAGAGAAAAACTGCCCAAGGTCAAACGGGACAGTTGGGCCAGCTTCTTCATTCTTGTGAAGCATGGTTACCTAAGAACGGACCTCTCTCAGGGGCTGGGCACTGCTCCAAAAGTCCCACACACACTGGAACTCATATGGCCGGCTGCTGCAGCCAGGATGGAGTCCAGTTACCAATTTTCCTTTAGCAACTCTACACGCACACTCCCAATCCCAAGGTTCTCTCACGTAGGTTGAGCTTTTGCACTGTGAAGATGCAGCCTATTCTGCCTGCCCACCAGCCAGATCTCCAGCCTCTGGAGCAAGACCCTGGCTCACGTTGATGGCGAAGGGAGCAAGTAGCACTCTTCAAGTCCTGGCACTAGGAGAAAGATCCCCTGAACAAAGAATTGAAGAATAACAGCGGTGTTTGACTCATACTTTGGGAAAATCTACCAGAAAGGTTAAAATTCTACCCAAAAAATTGACATTACTAAATGTTGGTAAAGATGTTGTGTAACTGGAACACATACACTGCTGGTAGAAGAATAAACTGGCACAGTCACTTTGGAAGACTGTTCGGCAGTGTGCACTAAAGCTCAGCATACTTACGCCCTGTGGTCCAGCAGTTCTACCTCTGGGCATGCACCCAACGGAAGTCAGCACTAACCTCCATAAAAAGGCATGTTCAAGAGTGATTATATTCAAATTCATATGGAGTTGCAAGAGGCCCTGAAGAGCCAAAACAATCTTAAAGAAGAACAACAAACCAGAGATTCACATTTCCCAATTTCAAAACTTTGATATAAAACTACAGCAGTCAAATCAGTGCCGTACTCACACTAGGACAGACCAATGGAATAGAATTTAGAGTTCAGAAATAAACTCATATATCTATGGCCAATTGATTTTTGACAAGAGTGTCAAGTCCACTCAATGGAGAAAGAACAGTTTCGTCAACAAATGGTGCTAGGACAACTGGATTTACACATGCAAATTAATGACATTGGATCCCTACCCCACACCACACACAAAAATTAACTCAAAAGGGATCAGTGACCTAAATATAAGAGCCAGAACTATAAACTCTTAGAAGAAAACTAGAGGTACATCTTCACGACCTTGGGTTTGGTAATAGCTTCTTAGATGTGACACCAAAAGCACAGAAAACAAAAGAAGAAATACATAAATTGGACTTCATGAAAATTTAAAACTTCTATGTATCAAAGGACACTATCAATAAAGTGAAAAGATCTGCAGAATAAGAGAAAATATTTGCAAATCCCATATCATAAAAGTTTAATATTCAGAATATATAAAGAACTGCTAAAACTCAACAACAAAAAGCCAAACAACAGGTAAAGGATTGGAACAGACATTTCTCCAAAGAAAATACACAAATGGTCAAGAAGCAAATGAAAACATGCTTAACACCATTAACCATTAGGAAAATGCAAATCAAAACCATAATGAGATACTACTTCACACATACTAGCATAGTTATAATCAGTAAAATGGAAGATAACAAGAGTTGGTGAGGTGGAGAAAGTGGAACCCTCCTACATTGCTGGTGGGAATGCAGTATGGTACAGCCACTGTGGAAAACAGTTGGGCAGTTCCTCAAAAAGTTAAACATAGAATTACCGTATGATCCAGCAATTCCAGTCCTACATATACACCCCAAAGAATTGAAAACAGGAACTCAAACAGATACCTACACACCAATGTTCATCACAGCATTATTCAAAATAGCCAAAAGGTGGAAAAAACACCAATGTTCATCAATGGGTGAATGGATAAACAAAATGTGGTCTATCCAAACAACAGAATATTATTCAGCCATAAAAAGGAAAGAAGTTCTGAGTCATGCTGAAATACCAATGCATTTTGAAAACATTATGCTAAGTGAAATAAGCCAGACACAAAGGTTCCACCTACATGAGGGATCTATGTAGTCAAATTCATAGAAATAGAAAGTAGATTAAGGTTACCAGGGGCTTGGGGAGCAGGGAATGGGAAGTTGTTGCTTAATGTTTACAGAGTTTCTACTGGGGTGATGAAAAAGCTCTGGAAATAGAGACAGTTGTACAACGTTGTGAATATCCTAAACGCCACGAATTGTATACTTAAAATTGTTAAAATGGCAAATTTTATGTCACAAACACACACACATTTACAGCAATAAAAAAAATTTTTTTTAAATCACTGCAGCATCCTTCCCTGCTTTGCTATCAAACCCATCAGTATCTGACCCCAAATAAATGATGGTCAGGATAAATGCGACAAAGCCATGAGATTTCAGAAGAATATTTCCCCAGAGGGCGATATTCTTCAAACCTTGGAGTGAGTTACTGTGATGATGGAGTGGTAGAGGGATCTATTCTTGAAATTCCACTGACCTTGTCATTCACAGTGACCCTCCAGGCCACTCTCCAGATGTCCTTAGTTCCATCCCCTTCACTGCTGACTTCAGCTATCTTTCTTTTTCTTTTTAATATTTATTTATTTAGTTAGTTAGTTGCACCAGGTCTTAGTTGAGGCAGGCAGGCTCCTTAGTTGCAGCTTGCAGGCTCCTCCTTAGTTGAGGGTCCAAGGCTCCTTAGTTGCAGCTCACCGGCTCCTTAGTTGTGGCATGCAAACTCTTGGTTGCGTCATGGATGTGGGATCTAGTTCCCCGACCAGTGATTGAACCTGGGCCCCCTGCATTGGGAGTGCAGAGTCTCATCCACTGCACTACCAGGGAAGTCCCTTAGCTTTCTGAACAAGGAAGAAAAACACTACCATCCAGTAGGTGAAATATATCCAGAACATTGGCCTAGAAGATTTGCCTGGAGTTCTCTGACAGACTTCCAAAGCTGGCTGAAATATTTAACCTTTAAAGGGAAGCCCTGGGTTGTCCAGGCTACAGCAAGAGATGTGCTACTTTAAAATTTAAAAATTCAACTCACCAAGGTACCAGTTCACCTGTACGTACTGGTCACCAGCCTCCCTTCTCACATTGCCCCCAAAGATGGAGAATGATCAAAACAGACATTCTGTACATGGTCCCCTTCCCAGCCAGACCAATGGTTGGAATACCCTAACTGCCCTACTAACCCTCATGAAGAGGGGATGCTCTCCACTGATCCCTCTCTTCCCCAGCAGTTGGGCAATACTATTTTGTGTTAACCATCCCACCACACTCCCAGGTTATATTTTAGACTTTGTCTCCCTAAAACTCCTAAAATGCATATCTTTCGTGATATCTTGGAGCTGTATATAATTCAACAACCATTCATATCATCTTTTTATTGTACGCCTATAAGGCTTTCTGACTGATCTTTTAAATGAACACACCAGAATTTATACATTCAAATGAGTGCTGACTCCTTCAAAGAAGTCCCCTTGGGAGGCTACATACATATTCCAACAATGCACTTGCCCGTGCTGAGAACATTTCTGAAGCTTCTCCTTTGGAACTGCTTTCAAAGCCTGTAGCATATTCTTTTGATGGGCCCCCAAGGTGGCAAATTTTTATCCTATGTGGGTAGATTTGATTTTTTTTCTTACCTTGAAAGATAGGGCTAAGAATGGCAAAGATGGTCGGTGATGCAGTTGGGAGTACTATTTAACGTTAAAAGCAAAGAATGATTATCAAGGCAAGATCTCTGAAGACTGTTCCTAGGGAGGATGAAGCAAGATTCTGAGCACTGGCCCCATTGTAGGGACAAATATGCAGCCCTCAAGTGGTGCAGCTTTGGAGGACAGCGCATGTGTGAATGATTAAGATCTGGTTATACCATTAAAAACAATTAGAAATCACTCCATTGTCACCATAGATTCCTTTGTTGTGTCCACTCACGTCACTGTGTCTGACCAGGCGCTAGGAACTAGAAACTTGCCAAAAGTGGCTGCCAAAGGTCATAGCCTAGAGTGGGCATAGGGACCAGGCTGCCCCCTCTCTCAAAAGAAGACAGGGACTGGCATATGTAAAGACGTTAGCAAAGTCTGGTGGGTCCTCGTTAAGTTAAACATTGAATTACCATATGACCCAGAAGCTCCACTCCTAGGTATATACCCCAAAATACTGAAAACAAGTGCTCAAACAAAAACATGAACAGAAATGTTCATAACACTATTCACAATAAACTACCAAAATGTCCACCAACAGATCAATGGATAAACAAAATGTGATGTATAGAGATGAAATATTATAGAGCCACAAACAGGAATGAACTGGGAGATTGGGCCTGACATATATACACTAATATGTATAAAATAGATAACTAATAAGAACCTGCTGTATAAAAAAAAAAAAGTACTGTCTCCTGCTACAACGTGAATGAACCTTGAAAACATTATGCTAAGTGAAAGAAGCCAGTCACAAAAGGCCACATATTGTATGATTCCATTTATATGAAATGTCCAGAAGAGGCATGTCGAGAGAACAGATTAATGCTTGCCAGGGGCTAGAAAGGGGAGAACTAGACAGTGGTGATGCCGCACAGCACTGTGAATAAACAAGATGCCACAAACTGAACACTTTAAAATGGTTAAAATGGTCAGTTTTATGTTATATGTGTTTTACCACAAAGAAGAAAAAGAAAAAAGAAGCTGGCAGAATTTCCATGCTAATCTCTGTCAGGAGAGCAGTATGCAGAGGGCAGTGGTGCTGGCGCCGGTCGGCAGCACTGACAGGGAGCAGTGCTGAAAGCGTCACAGGTGGGAGAGAAGAAAGGGTGCAGGGCCACTGGCCCACACACCAGTGACAGTCACCAAAACCATCAAGCCCACAGTAAATGCTTTTTGATGGGCACTCAAGCCATGTGTGAAAAAAGATCCCCTGTGGTGAGAAGCAGGGACATTTCCAGAGATAAGGCCAGAGGAGGACATTTCTAATTCAGCTGCTTTTCCTGTCAACTCTAATCTCTGCCTGCAGCATCATGACCATCTGATTAGGACATCACTGCTATCTCTTTTGGGTCATCAGGGCTGTGAGCCTATGGGCTGGGGAGGGGGCAGGGAAGGAGC
Source organism: Eubalaena glacialis (assembly GCF_028564815.1). Classification (NCBI taxonomy): domain Eukaryota; kingdom Metazoa; phylum Chordata; class Mammalia; order Artiodactyla; family Balaenidae; genus Eubalaena; species Eubalaena glacialis. Next base: position 34,304,935 of record NC_083718.1, read on the forward strand.
TGTCCTTCCCCTGGAGATAAGACTCTCCTCTCCACCAGCAGCTGCTTGTCGTGAGGGCAACCCAGGCCACACTGCTCTGCAAGGCACCCCCTCCCTTCTTTCCCCAACTCCCCGACGGGCTCACAGATGCTCCCGGGGCATATCTGCATTCCCAGCTCGAGGCTTTAGCAGGAAACTCACACACCAGTCAGGCAGCTGAGGCTTCTCTCCAACCACCCCTGGCAGCCTCCAGCTTAGGGGTATGTTTTCCTAATCTTCGTGTGTGAGGATTTACAAATTCAGAGAACAGACAAGACCCTTAGCACCAATTACAAGACTAATAACATTAAGTCTTACATGGTTATTACCAACCCAGATCCCTTATTAGTTGTGACAGCCAGTGAATCAGGGGAGCAGTGAATTGTAATACATATGAAAAATAACTTAAAAAATTCAGTGGTCTCGGGTGGTGGTGGTGGGATGAATTGGGAGATTGGGATTGACATATATACACTAATGTGTATAAAACAGATTACTAATAAGAACCTGCTGTATAAAAAAAACCAAAATTCAATGGTCTGTCTTGCTGAGGCTCACTGCAGCTGTTGGACCTGAGACCCAGCATCCGGGAAAGACTGGGAGAGAGACCCAGGCACACAAGGCCTGCTGCTGACTTAGTCATTAGCCCAGGCCTCCTTCACACCTTGCTTTCATTTCTTGCACACACAATGCCAACATTTACTAGGCACCTACTATGTGGCACCATGGAGCCTAGAGTACAGCGGGGAGTACAGACTTCCTGGTTAGCTGCATGCTTCTGGCATGTTCCCGTCCACCGAGGCCAGGAGGAAGGAATGACGGACGGACTTCTGTAGCCAATGACGGGCAGTGCAAGGATGACTAAGGCAGGGGAAGGCACTGCCCAGCTGCGCTGCTTGAGGGGATCTCCCCAAGGACAGAGGCACAGTGAGTGTGGCAAGAAGTTAATTCATTCCATTTGCTAGGAAACATCCAGGGACAGTGTGAAACAGGCTGTAGGAAAAGCAGCACGCAGAGTGCCTGCACTAAGGGGAGAGGCCCGGCAGTTGAAAAGCCGGTGAAATGACCTCTGGAGGGTCTTTCCAGAAAAAGGAGTCAGGCTATGGCCCTGGTCATCCCCCACCTTGGGGCCACACCGGGGTGGGGAAGGAGCTGCTACAGAGTCCCCACACTGAAAGCAGGCAGGCTCCACCCCATAAGAAGGCTCCTGAGACACAAGAAAAATGAGGGGAAGGGGAGGGAGGGCGAGAGGAACCGAGTGAGGAGAGGCAGCTTTGAGAGGCAACTGTCAGGCCAACCACTCTGGAGCCGCCTGTTGCCATGACGACGCCCTCCTGCATGGTATCCAGGAATAAATTACTGATCATGGACACTGCTTGCCTGCCTCCTCAAAGCCCCCAGTGCCCTCTTCAATGCCACCATTAATCTCCCCTCCTCTACCTATTCTGTATTTGCCTGAAGGAGAGTCACTCGGAAACCAAAGAGGAACCAGGAGAAATCACCGGGGCCCCCTAACCCTCCATCCCCCCGCCTCTCTGCCTCCCTCGTCATTATCCCCCTAGCTGCTCTATCCACCTGTTACGGGCTGAACCGTGACCCCAAAACTCCTATGTTGAAGTCCAAACCTCCAGTATCACAGAATGGGACTGAATTCTGGCCTTTTAAAGAGATAATTAAGGTAAAATGAGGTCATTAGGGTGGGCCCAAATCCAATATGACTGGTGTTCTTATAAGAAGAGAAGGTTAGAACACAGATGTACTGAGGGAAACTCATGGGAGAACACAGGGAAAAGAGGACCATCTACAAGCCAAGGAGAGAGGCCACAGAAGAAACCAATCCTGCTGATACTTTGATCTTGGACTTCCAGGCTTCAGAACTGTGAGGAAATAAATTTCTGTTGTTTAAGCCACCCAGTCTGTGATACTTTGTTATGACAGCCCTAGAAATACACTACCCAAATAAGACCCCCTTAAAGCCAGTTGTCATTTTGGGGTGCCACACAGAATGAAAACATCATCTCAGCAGCACAGCCAGAGAACTTTGAGATCCCATGTGTTCACACAATGGGCTTCCAGGGCCCTGAAGCTGGGAGACAGAGGGCACATGAGAGGCAGGACAGCCCAGCCCGGAAACCAGCCAGCAGAACCAGTGCCAGGAAGGCAGGGCCAGTCTGTACAGGAAACTGCAGTTTCCTGGGTTCCTCTGCTTAGGATGACCACAGCAGAGTCATCCCACTTCTTGGGGCTCAGCTCCCTAACCTAAGAGAACACAAGGCTGCCCTGAAGGCAGAACCAATGTGCAACAAGGAATGCCAAGAGCTAGAAGCGGCCAAGGCCCCCAGCCCAAGGTGAGTGGACTTAAGGCTCTATTGTGAGAAAGAGGCAGCACCTGCTGTCTAGTGTGTAAAACCGTGAGGGGTGGTCTTCAGGTCAAAGGATAAGCACCAGGTGGAGGCCGTGGAGAAACTGGAACCCTAGTGCATCACTGTGGGAATGTAAAATGGTGCAGCCACTGGAAAAAAACAGTTTGGTGGTTCCTCTGTAACTTAAACACAGAATTACCATATGACCCTACAATTCCACTCCTAAGCAGACACCCCCAAAATTGAAAACAGGTACTCAAACAAGCGCACATATACACATTTTCCATAGCAGCACCATTCACAATGGCCAAAAGGTGGAAACAACCCAAAAGTCCATCAACGGATGAACGAATAAACAAGTTATGGTATATACATACGATGGAATATTATTTAGCCATAAAATGGGATGAAGTCCTGATACGTGCTACAATGTGGATTAGTGAAAACTAAGTGAAAGAAGCCAGACACAAAAGGCTACACATTGTATGGTTCCAGTACAGGCAAATCCATACAGACAGAAAGCAGAGGAGTGGTTGCCAGGGGGTGGGGGAGGGGGAAATGGAGAGCAATTGCTCAATGGGTATGGGCTGTTCTTCTGGGGTGATGAGAAAGCTTTGAAGCTAGAGAGAGGTGGTGGTGGCACAACATTGTGAATCTACTAAATGTCACTGAATTGTTCACTTAAAAATTGTTAATGTTACGTCATGCAAATTGCATCTCAATAAATTATTTTTTTAAGTTAAGCCCTAGGTATATGGGAGATTAGTCTCTCTATCTTGGTGTAGGCTTCACAGACATTTACACTCATGCGTGCACACACATGCACACAATCAGGGATCGCTCAGCCTCCCCTGTTCCACACATACATCTTGTCCTGCAGTTAGAGGTCTCCTCACTCTTCCTACTCCCTCTGCTTCCTTATTCATCATTCTCTCTCCTTTGCCCCATGTGAAGTCAGAAAGAGAAAAACAAATACCGTATGCTAACACATATATGTGGAATCTAAAAAAAAATGGTTCTGAAGAACCTAGGGGCAGGACAGGGATAAAGACACAGACATAGAGAATGGACTTAAGGACACAGGGAGTGGGAAGGGTAAGCGAGGACGAAGTGAAAGAGTGGCATGGACATATATACACTACCAAACGTGAAATAGATAGCTAGTGGGAAGCAGCCGCATAGCACAGGGAGATCAGCTCGGTGCTCTGTGACCACCTAGACGGATGGGATAGGGAGGATGGGAGGGAGACGCAAGAAGGAGGGGATATGGGGATATATGTATACGTATAGCTGATTCACTTTGTTATACAGCAGAAACTAACACACCATTGTAAAGCAATCATACTCCGATAAAGATGTTAAAAAAATATATTATTGATCTTTTAATGCTGAGCTTAAAGCCTGACTTTTCCACAAAGCCTTCCCCAACGACCCCAGTCAACAATGGACTTCCTTCCTCCCTCCTATCCCCACTGCTGTCTATCGGCTGCCAATTAGAGTCAATTATATTCGAGCATGGAATGGTATTCCTGAGTCTTTTTCTGCATGTGTAATTTCTGTTCCCACATTAAGATTATAAACTTGAGGAAGGGACTGAGGCGCATACATGTGCTCTATCTGCCAAGCACTAACGCGGCCTCTGTGGTGGTGGCAGAAGCCCATTGCTGCAGTCAGGTGGGCTGAGAGCTGATCCTGGCTCCAAGCCTCCCTCATTGACTGAGCCTGAGTCTCAGGGGTCCTCATCCAGGCTCCCAGTCAGAGTTCTCCAAGCGCTGTAAGGAAGCTCAAATGTGGTCTTGCAGGTAAAGAACGCTGCACACTCCAAAGCATGAGACAACGGAAGACACTCTTCATAAAGCACATGCTCCATAACCACTTGATGAGCACAGGGACCTGCCCTGCACAGCACCCCCCAGGGTTCCAGCGTCCCGGAAGGTGGTGGGTCTGGAGGAGCAGCTGGCAGCACAGTGAGGCCTGGAGAGGGTTCAGCGGAAAACTGCTTCTCACCAGGGACTCACCAGGGGACCGAACGGCTCCTGCCTGGACAGGGGTGGAAGGAGACCCTGAAGGAGGAAAGACTGGGACTCTGGCTAAATACACCATCTCCTGATGGTCCTCACCGAGAGAAAGGAGCAGAAAAGCCCCCAGGTAAGTCAGATCTGTGCTAAGCTGGGACTGGGGTTCCTGTATCCCCCAGACAAATGGATGACTGGGGGAGGACTGACCAGGCTGGAAGAACTCCAAAGGGGTTCACCTCCACAAGGATGGCAAAGTGAAAGGAGACACTTGTCCTAGGGAGGCAGCCACAAAAGGGCTAATCCCAGGCTGGCACACACCCACCTGTCCAAGGGCCCCCTCCCTCCTCAAACTACAACGTCTGCTGGGAATCAGTATGCAGTTTCTCACTGCAGGTAATTAGGTCAGCTTAGAGGATTTCCCCGGTCAGGAGGGTGGGGGAGGCAACGCAGCCCGGCTCTACTGTCTCAGGCCAAGCTCCCGGGTGCTGAGCTGGCCCCCTCCCCCAAGACAGGAACTCACCTCCTGGGTGAAGTGTCTGCCACAAAATGAAGCGGCCCAGGTGGGGAAAGTGGAAGTAGTTGAGGTCACCTACACGCAACCCCCACTCGCAGTGGGATGAACCCACGGCCCAGATATCAGAATGAGCAAGGGAAAGAGAAGTGGCAAGGATTTTGGCTCTTGCCGAGAGTCTGTGAATAGGTCAGACAGAAAGGCCTGGAGGGTGGAGTGAGGAGCAGGCAGCCTAAGGGCAGTCAGCGAACAATCTAGCTGCAAGGTTATGCTAATGGTCAAGTCTAGGTTTGAGAGACAGTCAGGAAGCTTGCTTGGAGCCCATTCAAGAAGAGCAGAAAAGAAGCCAATCAGCTCTCTGGTGGCCCATCTCTCTCTAGCCCCTCCCCCTTCCATCTTTCCTATGCCAGCAGAGATCCCGTTGAGTAGCAGGCAGATAGGGTGTGTCCTGAGAACCCCACTGAGAAACTCATTCACACCTTCACCACGGGGATTCCCTTCTCACTCTCCAAGTGGGCAAGTCAAGAGGAGCATCAGAGACTTCTCTCAACATGTCAGTGAGATCTGGAGGGGCTGGCATGGGTTTGACACCATACCAGGAGGTATGCACCGTGTGAACAGCTGTGCTCAGGACACACACATACACAGCAAATGCCTCCCTCAGATAGGAACAGAACATGAAGGACTGGCTCAGGGTTATAAACCCTATGCTTCAATTGGCTTCATCTTAACTGCACCCCAAAATAATATGGGAGCCAGTTACTGAGCCCTGACTATAGAAAGATACAGAAAGAAGGCCCTAGGCTGGGGCTTAGAGAGGCCAGTCAAGTCTAAATGGGGTATATGGAGACACACACACACACACACACACACACAGGAAATGACCAAAGTTGAAGAGAATTAACATATAAGAATATAAGCTAATGTGATTACAGGGAACTAAAAGCAATCAATTATCTGCAGCAAATGTCCAGGCCTAGGATAGCTTACTTCTGAGCCTGAATGAATGCAGTGGGTACCCCACTTCTAATATGGGCTCAAAGTATATAAAAGCATTTGTTTTCAGCCTCAACAAAAGAAAAATTAGGAAAGATAATCTGTGTAAAAATGATATGCAGTAGGTCATTCATAAACCAAATGTGGACTGTAGATTATCTAGGGTTTGGGCTTTCTGTGACATTGCTTCCCATCTGTTAATGTGGTCAGAAAAGAGGCAAGCCAGGCTGGAAGGAAGTGGCATGGAGACAGTGTCTACTGACAGTGCAGAAGATGCTTTAGGCTATGTGAGGCCTCAGATGTGTCCCAACTCCAAGTCCGAGGGCCTTTCCTCCAGACCAGGCCATTAGCATCTCTTTCAAACATGTAGCTAAAATTCTGATGCCATTGAAGACACGCCAGCCAGCTCACCCAGTCGAGGCATGCCTAAGAGTTTGGTGAGAGCCCCCATGGTGCCACAGCAGCGCTCCCAGGAGTCCCAGGACCAGGCCCCAAACTCATCCATCCCTGGACTGACCTTTGCCAAAGACAACTTTTAGGGGAGAGAGCAGTGACCATTTGGCCACACTCATTTCTGAGCCCCACTAGCAGGCTCCAGCCATTGAGGCCAGCAGAGCAGGCCACCATCCCAGGCCTGGGGTCAACTGGCCTCTGCTTAAACACTCCCTAAGACACAGAGCTAAGTCCCTGCAAGGCTTCTCACTCCACTTCTTATTTGGAGGAAGCTCTTATAGGGTCAGATGATATCTAACGTCCCATCCAACTCTATAATCCAATGAGTCTAATGGTTAGAAAGTTCTTAGGTAAGTTGGACAGAATGTTGCTTTCTGTAGTTCTGACATCTGGACTCTCAAAGACCTTGTCTAATCCCATTTCCAACAACAATCTAGGGTAAAGGGGGCACACTGTGTCCACCACCCCCAAAATATCATATTCTCCTGTTCTTCATCATGGTTTTCAGACCCTGCACCATCCTAGAATCCTAGTGTGTCAGAGGCAGAAGGAACCTCAGAAGTTGTTCTTGTTAACGCTTCCCATCTTTCTATCTTGTAATCACGCCAAGGAAATGATAACATAATTTGGTTATTTTTGCATATCTTTAAATTTAAAAATATGCTATTTTAGATCAGATTATTATTAAAATTTTTATAAAGTGCAGTTTTAACACAATCTTTAATAATGGTTATTACATGCATAAATTTGACTCTCCCCCTTCCCAATTTAGCAAGTCGCACATACTGTCCAATTTAGTTCAGGTTAACTATATAAGAAGAAGCATGATTTGTTAACACATTTTTAGATGGCATATTATATCATGTCAGGCTTGGGGATCAAATTACACTATAATAATTTAATCAAATGTTAAGATACAAAAATAGTCAAAAGCTGCTCTCACATCCTGAAGTTGGAAATTCTTATCCTTGGTGCTTTGTAAGTTTGAAATTTTGTTTCTGCAAGAGAGAAGTATTCAGACTAATTTACATGCACTTCTCTGTTATAGGTGTAAAAAGTGTTTATTCCCAGTAAATGAAAATCCACTTTAGGTATATTTATCACTTTTTTTGAGTATTAGAAACATCTTGATGTGCTATATAAAAATTCTGGTCAAATGAATACAATCTGGTAACCGTCATCTTCAGGCAAATTCGTAGAATTATTATTATTGTGCTCCTCATTAGCTCTGTGACATTCCATGTTTCCTGTCTCCACTCATGGTTCATTATGGATAAATGCAACAATAGATGACTAAGAAGAGAAGCAAATTAAAACTCTGAGGGCAAAAGCACCCTGCAGTCAGCAGTGTTCAGAAGATAATATAGTACCTAATCTCCTCGAAGTCCTCACACCTCACACGCTAGGAGAGCCCCAATCTGTCTCATATTAAGGAGGAAAAAATGGAATAAAAGTATTAATTGATTAAAAACAGAAATGAAGGGGCTTCCACGGCAGCGCAGTGGTTAAGAATCCACCTGCCAATGCAGGAGACATGGGTTCGAGCCCTGGTCCGGGAAGATTCCACATGCCACGGAGCAACTAAGCCCGTGAGCCACAACTACTGAGCCTGCGCTCTAGAGCCCGCGAGCCACAACTACTGAAGCCCACACGCCTAGAGCCAGTGCTCCACAACAAGAGAAACCACAACAATGAGAAGCCCGCGCACCGCGATGAAGAGTAGCCCCCGCTCGCCGCAACTAGAGAAAGCCCATGCGCAGCAACGAAGACCCAACACAGCCAAAAATTAACTAACTAACTAACTAAATAAATAAATAACAGAAATGAAGTCAGATGACATTTTAACCACTTGAGAGCCCCCAGAGTTTTAGAATTACAGGTTAGGGAACAGGTCTTGTTCAACCATCACCTCACCCACTGCTGCACTGGATTTTTTAATGAAGAAATTGAGGTCTACCGAGAAGGATTTAGCTGAGGTCTCCTGGTGAGCCGGGGCTGAGTGAGGCTCAGTACCCAGTCTCCTAACTCTGAGTTCTCTCCTCTCCCTGTGCACCCAGCAGTGACAGGATGGCTCCAAAGCCCATTTGAGGGTGAGGCCCTGTCAAGGGACCAGACCGGAAGAGAGGGGAATGAGCTGCCACAAAATGCAGACCGTCCTGTTTGCCTGGTTACGCCGCACAGCAGCAGGCACAGCTCTTTTCCCACAGGATATACCTGATAACTGTTTCTTGGATGAATAAATGGAATTGTAGCAGGGCCAGGATTTGAATACCTGCTTCTCCTTCTCACCCCTGGGTCATGCTGTATCTGTTCTTGTCCCCTTTCCACAGAGTTGGGACAGTTTCTATCCCATCAAGAAAGCAGTTCCTCACGACCCAGCTGCTGGCACCTCCCGGAGGATAAATGGACCAGGACGTGGTGTGGTCCACCACGCCGGCTTAGTCCCTTCAGGCTGCTCCAAAAACAATACCACAGACTGGGTGCCTTACAAACAACAGAAATTTACTTCTCACAGTTCTGGAGGCTGGGAGTCTAAGACCAGGGTGCCAGCACGGTCAGGTTCTGGTGAGGACCCTCTTCCGGTTGCAGACGGCTGCCTTCCTGCTGTGTCCTCACACAGTGGAAGGAATGAGCTAGCACTCTGGGGTCTCTTATATAAGGGCACTGATCCCATTCATGAGGGCAACACCTTCCTGACCTCATCACCTCCTAAAGGCCCTACCTCCTAATACCATCACCTTAAGCATTAGGTTTTCAACATATAAAATTTGGGGGGAACACAAGCTTTCAGACTATAGCAGGCTCACACTTGCGAAAATGAAAGAGTTGGATCAGCGGTTCTTCAAGTGCGGTCCCTGAACCAGCAGCAGCATCACCTGAGAACTTGTCAGAAATGCACATTCTTGGGCCCCACCCCAGAAGGCCTGACTCAGGAACTGTGGGGGTGAGGCCCAGCAACCTGTGTTCTAAGAAGCCGTCCAGGGGGCTCTGATGCAGGCTGAAGTCTGAGACTCACAGAGTAGCCTGTGCTTAAGGTCCCTTGTGGCTCTGACAGTTTCTATCCCAGCCTGGATAATGAGACAGTGGTCTGGATGACGATGGTATCCGGGAACGCTGGCAGAGCTCTCGCAGCACCAAGTACTCTTCTGAACACTCCACGTAAAATGAGTTAATGCCCCAGTGGAAGCCGATCTCTGCAGGGAGGCTCAGACGCAAAGAGTTGAGGTTGACGGGCCCAAGAGTGAGGCCACATCCTCCTACTCAGTGGCTGCTGCCCTCCAAGTCTTGTTCAATAAGCCCCAAAGGGAGGCCTGAGAAGCAGGCTAGAGGCAGACACCAATCCAGATGTGTGTAAACACGCAGCATTTACCCAGGCCAACTGGTCTCCCTGGGCCACACCTGCCCTCAAGTGCTCTAGGACTCTCTTCCCGACGTGTCAAACCTGACTTTTGTACTTTGAACAATGCAGGGTCATTCAAATAATGGCCTGCACGGTGTTACTTCTAATTATTTGATTTACTAACAGTTGGGGCAGGGATGATAATGTTTCTAAGTTGCAGGTGAAGATCAGAAGCTAATAATAAATAAATAAATAAATAAATAAAGATCAGAAGCTAGGCTGTAGCTGGGACCAGGAATGAAACATCCTGAGAAGGGGCAAAGGACCCTCCAAGACCCCTGTCCTTGTCCTCTGTCCCCAGCAGCCGACTTCTAGCAATAACTCTCAAACCAGGATAAGATCAACTGAAAACATGAACATCAAATCTTAATGGTTCTCAACAGCAGCCCCCAGTTGAGAGCCAGCAAGGAAATGGGGATCTCAGCCCATAGGGAACTGAATTCTGCCAATGGAAGTGGACCCTGAGCTCCAGATGAGAATGAAGCCAGGCCAACACCTTGATATCAGCCTAGGGGACACTGAGCCCGAGAACCCGATGAGCCAGGCTCAGACTTCTGACCTACAGAACTGTCAGCTAATAAATGGGTATAGTACCAAAAAAAAAAAAAAAAAATCTTAATGGTTCTTATTTCTAAGTGATTGGGGTTTTTGTTTGTTAATTTTTTTCAAGTTTTATAACTTTTACCTTTATAACCAGAAAACTAACATTTAAGAAACATAAAATGTGGATTTCTGTACTTTACTGTATATATGCTTTACTTTAATACAAGTTATTAAAAAAATAATGACAAAGGGGATTGTATCCAACCCACTGAGTCTCTCTATCCCTGCTAAGAGGTAGCGTCAGTTCCTGGACAGGATGGATGAGGACAGGATGAATTCTCAAGACTTCCCTGGCTGGGGCTCTGGGTCCCTGAGTCTCAGTGTGTCCCTCTGGGAAATGGGGAAATGATCACTGTTTCCAGTGGGTTAATGGGAAGACAAAGGCAGAGCCAGAAATGAGTCCCTAAGACCCAGACTGCCCTCCACCTGTGTATTCATCTTCTTATCAACAACATAGCTGAGACTAATGCACTTGAGGGATCCTGTGAGCTTTTACCTCAGAAAGAGACAAACCTGACAACTCCCACCACTACTCCTTACCCCCCATGCCTACTGCTCATAGGGAAAGAAGCAAAACACAAAGTGGCCTGTCTTCAAATGGAGATGGAAGCGCATCCGTCACCAGGCCAGGGAAGAGTCTCTCATAACCTACTGGGTTTGTGGACTTTTCTGGAGAGAAAAGGTAGAAGGGGGTGGGGAGTGGCAGGAAAGAGTCAAGTCCTCTACAACCCCCCGACTTCCCAAGTGCACCAGAGAGTAACCAACACAAAGGAAAAGAGGCTGGTGGACTCTGGGGGAAAGAGCTAGTCGGGACTCTCCCCTGCCTATGGAAGTCAGTAGCCCAGTGGGAAAAAGAGAATTTGGCCTGGCCCTCCCCCTTCCCCACTGTCTCACACTGGCATCTGGGGTAGGTGGGTGGAGAGGCGTGGGGCAGCAAAGGTGCTCTACAAGTAGACGGTGGTGAGACAACCTTGGGCTACCAGCTGGGAGGTTGGGTTCTACTCCTCACTTTGCTATTAGGTTGCTGCCAGCTTTGAGCGAGTCCCTTCCTCAGGCTTCATCCTCCTCCTGTGCAAAGTGAGGGACTCCCCAAGCTCAGATGTCTAAGAAACCCATGAGATACTAAGGCTTCCCCATAACCAAGGAATCCACCAGCTGGTCAGACCCGTGCCTTTTACTCCAGCGGGAGGGAACAGGGTGGTGGTCAGGGTTACAGTGGACTTTCTGGCAGGGAAGGATCTTCTCAGCATTCAGGAGAACACCGAAGGTTAAGAGCTCAGTAAGACAGAATCTGACTGGAACCAGAAGGGTCTGAACTGAAGCCCCGACCACACAGCTTACTAGCCGAGCAACCTCAGAAAAAAGCCATCAAGCTCCCTGTGCTTCCCTTTCCTTGCCCGTAAAGCAAGGCACTGAAAATACTTCATAAGTGAGTGTGGAGTGAGACACCTATTAAAAGCCCATAGCACATAATCAGCTCTGAGTATATGGAAGCTGCCATTATTCTAACCTCACTCTTCCTATTATTACTACTACTGCTGCTGCTGCTATGACAACAACCAGGGATGGGGGAGGTCACAGGCGACTAAATGCCTAGAACCCATGACCACAGCACACTTCCTGTCCTCCCACTGGTGGTCAGGCTGATAACCAAGGTCAATTTACACACATCTGAAAGAAGAAAACCACAGGGGCTCCCAAAAGACAGTCACATATCAGCCTTGAGTTATCTCCTCCCAGAATGAGTGCCCAGTAGAGAAAGAGATTTACTTTTCAGGAAGCTTAACACCTTCCTTCCTCCCCTGCCCCCCAGCCCTACACACACAGAGCCAGCAGTCTTCCATCAGTACCATGGAGAATTCTAGGATAGACTGGGGCAAAGGTTGAGCAGGTGCCAGCTGCCCAGCTGCAGCTGAATATAGGGCTCAGAGCAGCCTACACAAAACAAATTAAAACTGAACAAGCAAGCTAGCCAGCAGCCACATAGCCAGTGGTGATGCAAGAAGACAATGGGCTCTTCCCAGGCCTGGGCACCAAGTCCCGTGGCTGTTGAGACCAGGACTTGAAATGCTGCCAGAGCTGGGAGGGTGCAGTGATGGTCACATGGTGTTCTGGGCCAGAGCTGCTTGAACTGCTCTCCATCCCCCTAGGGATCCAGGGCTTGCCTTATGCTAGACACCAGCTGAGACCTGTGTCCCAGAAGAAGCTCAGGAGAGAGACAGACTGGGAATCCACAGGTAGATAATTTGGCTTGGCTCTGCTCTGATTCATGCTGCTTCCTGAACCGGTCACCCAACTCTCTATGCTTTGGTTTCCCCACCTCTACAGTGGAAATGATACATTAACTCAGGGTATTAACTTGGTGTGGCAAGGGTATGATAAGGACACAAGTAGATTACAGGAAGCAAAACTAGGGAACTGAGATGGCTTATTATAAGAAATGAACTCTCATACTCTGGACTGATACGTGGTCTCACTTCTACCTCTGTTTCATTGATTAACCTTGTGTTGATTTCCTCCCTGTGTCTGTGCCTCAGGAAAGTCACCCCTTTCTCCCCACCATCCTTTTTCCTTATAGGTGTGGCCAGCATGAAATTAGAAAATTAGGGCTTGAGGATAACTGGATTGTCCATTTCTTCTGAATTTCTACCTCCTCCCCTTTGGAGACACTCCCTAATGAGCGTGTTAGGAGCACAGAAAGAGTAAGAGCTCTGTCTTTCAAAGCTCCACTCTAAATCTCCTCCTTGAGTCTTCCAAACTACCATACATTAAAATGAACTCTCTCTTAAACTCCAAGAGCTATGTGGTCCAAACCATACATTTGCATTTATTCTTTATTACTTTGTGTAGTTAGTCATCTTGACCATGCATGGATGCCTGGTATGCTTGCTCAACTGGAGTGCAAGGTTTTTGAGGGCAAAGATTGCCTTTCCTTCTCCACTGTAATCCTCATAGTACCTAGCACACAAATGAGCACCTATTTGAGGCTCAAAACTATTTTCTGATTGCTCCCCAAAGTTGTTAGGTGTACGTGAATAAGGCAGGGCATGAAGCTACTATAAGGAAGGGAAGGCGGGGAAGTAACAGCAGCTCACTTTCATCGGCTACTTGTTATTTGCCAGGCATTATGCAAAGGGGTTCATGTGCATTATCTAATTTAATCTTCACAAATCCATGCAGGGTAAGCACTATTTAACTCCCCGGTTTACAGATGAAAATTAGAGAAGATTAAGTCATTTGCCAAAGATCACACAACTAGTGAATAGAGAGACAGATTGGAATCCAGGCAGCCTGATTTCAGGCCTTTGCTCTTGCACTATCTTCTGCTTGCAAGACCAGATGCATGCCCTTGAGCATTCCACACTGGGAGCTGAGAAAAACAAACCTGGGAGGGCAGAAAGAGGAGAAAGCAGATAAATGATCTGGAGCAAAAATAGTCCAAGCCAGCAGAATATCTTTAGCCACCACTGAGTAGTCCTTGGCCTGTTTTGGTCTGTCCCCAACATACCAGCATCTGGGTAGACCCCAGATGATGTCACCAGCCTGTGGAGAAACAAAGCATTCTTGCTATCAGAAGCCCCCACTGTAACTTTTTAGGGTGCCATCCAAAAGCTTTCTCTTTATTTTTCAAGGTTTAAGAATGCAGAGGAACCATGGGATGTGTTCAGAGAGGGCTTTCCCAGTCTGACTCGAAATGGGGCCCTGACCCCACTCCCGCACCAGCCTTCCAGAACCTTCCAGAAGGATCCAGCAACACAGCGTCATAGTCTTTTGCTACATCTCCTTTTAGCTTGACTTCCCCCTAACCTGCACATTCCACATTCCCCAACTGTCCGTGCATCATGAAGGCCCCCGCTGCGGTGAAGGCAGCCAGATGAAGAAGGAAAAGAGCCAGAGACGTGGGGCCCACCAGCCAAACCCACCCAAGTCCCAGAAGCCCAGTAGGCTCACGCTGATTCCTAAACTACCCAGGACAGGTTGTGCTGGAACAGCCACCGTCTGTGGGAGTGAAAAGATTAAGCACTAAGACCCCAGACCTCTACAGTCAGATAGGGTATTTAACGGTGTCACACAGACAGGTCGTGTGTGGTCAAGCTTTTGGGTGATAGGGGATTCATTTTTTAGCCCAGGCCTAACTGGAAGTCCTTATTCTTATCAGAGGGGCAGCATGCTGACCATGCACAACCAGAGATAGGACACAGAGTTCTCAGAAACAGAAAACCCTAGGGACACTCAGAGAGAAAGAGAAAGGAAAACCAAAATATAAAATGGAGATTTAGCAGAGAAAATATTGAAGCAACACAATGGATAAACACTCTGCACTTAAAAGTAAACATTGAACAATTCATAAACAAAGCTTAAGAGAGGTCTGGATGCTGTAATACTACTGGCTTTGATACAGGAAAGCAATATCTCAGCACAGAATTTCATGAAATGCATAAGAAAAAAAATCAGCCAAATTGGAACACAGCAAGAGGACAAATGCAGACCAGATACATGAACAGAGAGTTAGTCATTTCTCAGTGACGAGCAGAAATTTATATCCAAAGCCCCAACATGGGATATGTGTAGTGCCTGTGTAGTCATGCTTGAGTTTGCTGTCCCAGTGAAATATATATATATATATTTCTCTTTCTCAGTGTGGATTCTGTTAGACTCAGCTAACATGTGATAAGATCCTGAGTTAAAGAACTCTTCCAGGTAAAGACAGATAAGCACCTGGACTAGGTGGATCCCTCCATAACTGGTCAGACCATGCAACTCAGCCCCCCCCCCCCCGCTCTTTTACTGAATAGCTTAGCCAGGATGACTTCTGCCAGGATGTGTCCTTGTCATAATGGCAGCACTGCTGAAGCTAGAGAGGTGGCCAGAACAACAGACATTGGGATCTCCTCTCAGTGCTAAATCTGTTGGAGAAGACCCCCCCACACACACCGCAGGATAGGAGCACGAGCACCAGATGATGAAAATATTCTGTTGATGTTACATGTGTGGATGAAGGGAGGCTCCTGGGATTGTCCCCTTTTATGTTCCCATTTTCTTTTAGCACCAGAATGAAAGGTAAACCTCGGAAGGCAAAACAGACGAGAGCTGGGTTCAGTGGCTCTGTCAAGCAGAGAAGGGACCGTGGGACAGATGGTGATTCTTCTGTGTGCAAAGTGTCACAGCCTCCGCCTCGGGGCCTGATGAAGACTCAGAGCAGTGGTTCTACAGTGCCTTGTGGGCCAAGACTCAGAAGACTTCGGTGCCATTGGACCCTAACGTTCCCTAACAGAAGACTGGAGTTTCTGTGTTACCCAGACTCTTACCTCACTCTTCAATACAAGTGACTCCCAGACACGGAAAATTCTCAAACAAGGGGCCATCAGCCCCATGTTGGAATTCAGAGTTGCCCATTGGCTAATGAGCCAGGATTAGGAGACTTTGGAATCAGATCCAATCCCAGCTCTGCCACTTAGAGCTATCCTACTTTGGGCCCATTCTGAGCAACCATTATTCCACGTGATGGATATAAACATCCAGTCCAAGGTTGTGATGAATCAATGAGATGACAAAAGCCAAGCATCTAGCATAGTCCCTGACACAGGGCAGGTGTCCAGTCAACAGCCCCTCCCTTAGCCCCTGGCTGTCCTGTGGACAGAGGCACACATGGCGGGACCTGGGAGCGTCTGTAGAACAAGGGTTGGAAGACCAATACCTATAGCTCAGCCAGCCACTTTTAAAATGAATTCTTATACAATCGCTTATCTGTACAACACTAGCATTTATAGAGCCCTTTCTCCTATATTATTCTTATTTAAATAGTCTTATTAGGTAGGCATTATTGTCCCCATTTTACAACTGAGAAAATTAAAGCTAAAGAAGGTTAGATAACTTGCTCTAGTCCTTTCAGGTCCCTAATCCATCTGGTTTTCAGATCCCTAATCCAGTGCCCTTTCTGCCACCCCACACTGGAATAATCATCCATTCAATATATATTTCCTGAAAGTTTACTATGTTCTGGGCATGGATCCAGGGACTGGATACCCACTTTGACTGGTTCTAGGAGTAGCACTGGTCTGCTCTAAGCCAGCCACATTCTTTGATACCTCATGGCTGGTGGTACATCCATGGGAGCAGTGGCCAGAGTGATAGAGCGAGCCGCTGACCACCTTCATGCTGACTGAGGACAGCTGTGGGGCAGGGCTGGTGAGGTAAGACATTCTGTGCCTTCGAGGCACTTATCATCTCCTGGGGTAAGGAAGGAATAGCCAGGTGAAAAGCAGATCAGAGGGAGGAGAAAAACCATCCAGAGAGCCAGTGGTTCTCAGCCTGGGCTGTATATTAGAATCACCAGGGGGACCTTTAAACATTCCTGTGCCGAGACCCAACTCTTAGAGATTGTGAATTATTTGGCATAGAGAGGGTCCCAGCATCAGCACATTTAAAATCTCCCCAGGTGAGGCTAACTCGTTGCCAGGTTGAGAACACACGTCTAGGGCCTTGCCAATCAGAGTGTGCTTTGCTGACTGGCAGTACTGGCATTACCTGGGAGCTTGTTAGAAATGCAGACTCTCAGGCCCAATCCAAACCTACTGATTCTGCCTCTGCACTTTAACAAGATCCCAGGTGACTCATGTGCTCGTGGAGGATGGAAAAGGGCAGGCTCCTCCCTGTGAGTCAACCAGAGAAGTCCCTCCCCAGCCCCAGCTGGGAGATGCAGCCCACCTGCTCCCCAACAGGCAGGGCACACCCCTCGAGAGTAGAGCAGGGGGCTCAAGTGACTTCGGGGAGCCACGTCACTAAGCTCTGCTTCTCTCATCGCCTCCAGAGCCTCACCTGAGCCTGCGTCATGGGGCTCCATGTACCAGAGCTGCTGGAGTCCCAACAAGCCCCTCTGTGACCAGGAGGGAATCTGAGAGCAGGACCTTGTTACCATTTCAGTGACAAGAAAAAAAAGGAGTTTCTTCCTCTTCCACACAGTCTTTGCCCCCCCTCCCCTTCTCCCCTCTCCGAGTGTCTTCACCACAGAAGAGGCAAGCTCAGGACAGCAGCGCCTCGGCACAGCCCCAGCGAGACAGTGAGCTGCCTGATCCACCATAAAGGCAGCACTGTCACTGCAGGCATGGGGGTGGCTGGTACCAGCTAAGCCTCATGAAGGAGGGAATCCTCAAGAGAAGGCCAGACAGAGACACACACATAAAATGACCCTTCCAGCATCCTGCACCCCTCCCCCAGCTCTGTATCCCTCCTACCACTTCAGTCTTTGTTTCTGTCTATCAGATGTGTGTGTGTATAATTTTTCACACATGTCTGCCTTTGCTCTCCCATTAGACTGAGATCAACCATCCTTGCCTCCTCCTTTGTCACTGCCCACAGTACCAAGTACAGAGACTTATGCCCAGCAGGGGCTTCATAAATATTATTTGTATTCATGCACACACATTTTCTAGGAGTCAAACTGATAGCTCCAGGCTAACAAAGAGCTACTCAACAAGCAGGCATTTATTAAGATTATCAGAACACTGAGAGTCTATGGAAGAAAACTGTAAGGCATGGCTTCAAAAAGCACACACTCTGGTTTAGGAAACCAGACTTACACATAGAAAGCCTAAGACCTGAGACCCAAAGAAATCAAACGTGTTTAGGATATGTGCATTGGCACATGCCTATACAATGGAAATTTTCTGCTCCAGTCTTTTGACAGGTTATTATTACTTGCTTATTAATTGGCATTTTAAAGCATTTTCCCCCTCTAGTATCTCTACCACTGACCCACATCCCCATCCTGGGCCACATCCACCATACCAGGTAAACAAGATGAAATGATGCCTACAGTCAGAAAGGGAGATGGATCAAGACCAGGAACTTCTCTCTGCTGGATGCCCACAAACATCTGATGTAACAGCACAAAACCTGTACCCCACCTCACCACAAAGCCAAGTGTCCAGGGCCATACACACTGCGTTGCTTGCCCATTCAAGGTTCCAAAAAGTCTCGGATCAGGTCCCTGGGACCAGAGCCAGAATCCAAGGAGCCTTCTCCCTGCCCTTGAAAGGAAAACCGCAGTGCGTCATGCAGTTGTCCCCACTGTGACAATAAAAAAGGGCAAAACTCACAGCCAGGCGTGGACTTTCAGTTCAGATTCAGCTTGGGGTTTTCTCCAGCAATGTGTCAAACTCATCCCCATTCAACAGTCCATTTTTACTCTAAGTCAAAGAGGTTTAGGTATGAGGGACAAATATGCAAGGGTAAGTGCAAATTGCAAGGATTCTGACATTAGAGCTCTGCAGTTTAATACAGTAGCCACACATGGCTATTTAAATTAAATTAAAAATTCAATTCTCAATCACATTAGCCACATTTCAAGTGCTCAATAGCCACATGTGGCTAGTGGCTACCATGTTGGACAGTGCAGATACAGAACATTTCCATCATCACAGAAAGCTCTATTGGACAGCACTAATGTTGAACATTTAGATGTTTCATTTGAAGCAATGAGTAGGGTCTTCTGGGAACTTTTGTTGCTCTCTCCAGCGCATTGCTTCTTTCACAATGAAAGAAGCAATGTGCTGAGAGTCTCATGTAAATACAAAGACTCTAAGGCAAAATTTATAGGGCTACAAATTGGGTCATTTTAACATGCATATGTGCACACACGTGGTCACTCCTTCTTAAAAGGGCCATTACTAGTTTCCCCCAACCCAAACTTTTGCTTTCATCACAAGGATTGTTAAGTCAGATGCTGCAGACCAATTTGTTGCCAGAAAGCCCACATGCTACCTAGTCCTAGTCAGAACAGTTTTCCAGATCCCTTTTGGGTGGTTCCATGCATTCCCTGGCTTTACCTGTTTTGTTTTGTTTTTTAAAGATTTATTTATTGATTGATTGATTGATTGCTATGTTGGGTCTTCGTTTCTGTGCTAGGGCTTTCCGTAGTTGCGGCAAGCGGGGGCCACTCTTCATCGCGGTGCGCGGGCCTCTCACTATTGTGGCCTCTCTTGTTGCGGAGCACAGGCTCCAGACGCGCAGGCTCAGTAGCTGTGGCTCATGGGCCTAGTTGCTCCGCGGCATGTGGGATCTTCCCAGACCAGGGCGCGAACCCGTGTGCCCTGCATTAGCAGGCAGATTCTCAACCACTGCACCACCAGGGAAGCCCCTGGCTTTACCTTTTAACCTGGCATCACCAGGGAGAAAAATCTTGCAGATGGCAGCTCAGCACCCTGGACAGCGACAAGCTCCCAACCAGCCAACAAGTGTTTAAAAGTTCCAGTACTCCCCTTTTCTCCAAACACCCTTCAGAAGCAACTATCCCCAGACACCACTGCCTGTGAAGGGATTTCCCATGCACTTCTCCTAACACCACAATCTTGTCTTTAGAGGAAGAGCAAGCTCAGCTAAGAAGCTTAAATGCTCCTCACCAAGACAAAGTCCAACTCCTTAGTCAGATTCAAGATTCTCTGGAGTCTGGCCCCAGCTGGTCCCTCCAGCTGTACCTTCCACTGATCCAGCCTGGCCAATTCAATGCCTGAGTATAAGTTCCCTCCTCTAAACCTTTGATTCTGCTCCCTTACCCCACCAGAAATGCCATTCCCTTACCTTTATCTATTCAAATCCTACCCATCCCTAGGAACCCAGACCAGCCCCTGTTTCACTTCAAAACCTTCCCAAAGGACTTTAGTCTACATTGATATCCTCTCTTCTCTGACATCTCAAAGCATTTCTAGTTTAGATCATGCTTTAAGGAACTTGATTACATACCCTCTTGTACAATTACTAGGTTCATATATAGTGTTTAAAGTGGCCTGGTATGTGGAAGAACGGACTTTGCCAGAAACTAGCCATTTTGATCAGTAAAATAATGATCTTAGACTAAACCATCTCTAACATTCTATGAGTTGAAGATTCTCTCAAAACAAGTTGCCACCCAGAAGTGTGCTCTGCTCATAATAAAGGCTTCAAAGACTAAAGAGCATTGTGTAAAAACAAACCAAGGCACAGCTCAGAGCTGGGATCAGCCAGAGAACCCTGGTTTAGCTCCCAACATGAGTCACAAAGGCTTCATTTCCACTCAGTGTGTGATGATGATCAGAAAGAGATCTAGTTTCTGTCCTTGCCTACGTCAGCATAGGAAAATTGCCTGTGGCCTCAGAGGCATTTTCCTTCATAAAGAACATGTCACCTCCAACATGTGGAAAAATACCACACGATGGGTATTATAACCATAGCATTGTAACAATGTCTCTCATACAAACATGCATGGATAGGTCAACCAACACCTGACAGCGGTGTACTAACTCCATTACTAATTATGCATAAGCCCAGATAGACTATGGAAAATAACAAAAAGCATAATCTTTGTTGGTGCCCTCAAATAAAACTCTGACTAGTCTTACAAGTCAAGAGGTTCCAAGGGGGAGAGAGAACTGACTTAAAATTCAGCTCAATATTTTACTTCTTGTCAAAATGATAGTTATAGTACCTCCTCATGTTTAAAATCCTATTCTCAAAGCATTCAGTTTATGGATCTACGTACAATAGGATACAGGGATGACTCTTTCCCTCTTGCACATGGAGAAATTAAGGTCCAGAAATGTTTAATAACTTTTGTATTGCAAATAAAGATCACACTAGAATGAGAATCTAGTTGGAATAATTTCAATAACATAAGCAGCATGCACACACGAACGCACATATACATGTACACACACACATTCAAAGAACTCAATAATATAAAGAGATGAGGGAGTTCCCTGGCGGTCCAGTGGTTGGGACTCCGAGCTTTCACTGCTGAGGGCGCCGGTTCAATCCCTGGTCTGGGAACTAGGATCCCGCAGGCTGCTGAGCAAGGTCAAAAATAAATAAATAAATAAAAGTGGAAAATAATATAAAGGGATGAGTTATGAAACTCACTGACCCTGGAACTGGAAGATGCCACTGAATACTTGCAAAAAAGTGCCAAAGCAAATTGGCCAGCATCGGTAAAGAAGGAACTCTCATCACTGGGAAAAGTCCTTGCTCTGCCAGCCAATCACTCTCATCCCAGAAAGTCGTAAGATCTGAGAACAAAATTTAGCATCTGGTCAACCCACCCCAGTTGGCCTAAACTGGATCCAGGAAAGTGAGTTCAGCATGAAGGCCAGAATCATCCTGTCCTAAGGCCTTCCCCAAGCCAACCATCCTAAGTGCTCGGAGAGGGAAAGCAGTGAGACCCCAGTATGACCAGGCTAGAAAAGTAAAGGCTCCATTACTCAGGATCCTCTATGACTATGTCTCAATATACTGTTCCCTCACCAGGGAATTACACGCACCCACCACCCAAGCCATGCCATTTATTCATCGTGACTCAAACATCCCCTGCGCACTCGTGCCTTTGAATCTGCTCCTCCTCCAGCAGCTCTGACCATTAAGTCTTCAAGTCTTGATGTCTCAAGACCCATGCAAGAGGCTTTTCCAGATCATCTAAGCCCAATATAATCTCCTGTCATCCTTCTAGCATTTACTGTCTGGAACTAGCAAATGTTTCTTATTTTTGAATATATATCTCTTATCTCCTTTAGGGTGGAGACGAGGTCTCATGAGCCTCAATTCTGCTCCGGAAGATGGTGCAGTACCCCTTACCCACGTTCAATAAATGTTTGGTGATGATGATGAGAATGCTAAGACCTCTCCAGAGGGTCATGTCACCTAAGGACAAAACTAGATATGCAACTATGTCCATGGAGCTGGGTGGGGCAGGCAGAATGAGCCCCAAAGGGAAACCGCTTGGAGGACAACTGCTCACACAGCCTTCCTCCAACTTCAGCGCCAGGGGCTTCCTCATTCTAGGACTGAGTCAGAAATCTTCCCTTCCTACCCTTGAGCCGCTGATCCCAAGCTGTTTATCTCGTTAACTCTATTTATTGTGATCCTGGTAAGAGGTTCTGAAGCCCTCCAAGCCCCTCTCTAATTAAATTCATTAGAACAGATTGGAGCTTTCTTTCTGCATCTCAGAAAAATTATCAACACGATTAGCATCATAATGACGGGGAGAGGGGCTGCTGGGGAGGCCTTTCAGGAGGGGCTGGCCCAGTCTGGGAAGGGAGGAGTGAAGAGGGGCAGCCGAAGGAGAAGGCAGATGCTCAGGCAGCTGCTTCCTGGAGGAGGGGAGCTACAGTAGTCAGGAAGGGATGACGACAGCCTGAGGGGATGACCCCACCAGGCCCCAGGCATTCCCACTTTTTCATGGCTTTGGGGAGAGGAAAGGCAAGACAAGAAATTAATCAATGACATGAATTCCAGAGACACGGGCTTCTGCGACTAGAGACTTTTAGCAATCTTCTAGTTTTACAGAAAGAGAAACACATTTAAGCTCTGTTAATGATGGGGCTGGAAGTAAAACATAAACCCCTCACGGTTTTCATGAAGGTGTCCTTTTCTATAAGGCTGTACTGCAGGAACCCGGGGAAAGCAGGCAGGGTGAGGCAAGTCACTTCTTTCCCAGAGAACCTGAACCCACCAAGTATTTGCTTATACCCCTGTGGGTTCCCTTATCTAGAAAACTCTCATCTTCCCTTCTTTATTAAAATTCTACCAATTTTTCAAGGCTCAGCTCCATTCCCACCCCTCTGTGAAGAGCATTGGTGAGTGTTTATTGCCAGCCAGGGAGGGTGCTGGGCCCTTCACTGCCTTACCACATTTAATCCTTATAATGGCTCTGCAAGGTTCATATTAATACTCCCATTTTACAGACTGGGAAACTGTAGCTCCTCAGCCAGTAAATGAAAGAACCAAGGTTTGAAGGCAGGTCTGTCTGATGTCAAAAGCTGAGCACTTTCTATGATGCCATGTCACCTCCCTGACTCAAAAACCATATTGAGGCATAACTCCTTCCTTTGCAATTTTACTGTCCAGGGTCTGAAGACTTAATTATACAATGTCTTGTATTAGTCCCAAGGGTTTTCACATGTTTCCATCTTATTTCCCCTATTTGAAAGCAGGAACCACATTTCTGTATCCTTCAGAAGGACACAGTAGGTACTGAAAAATGCATGCTAACTGAGCCCTTCTAACAGATTTTCCTAGAGAGCCTTGTACAAGTGGATAAAACATTCCAGTCCTACCAGGGTCAGAGAGCTCACAGGAGAGGAGCATGGGCTTTGGTGTCAAACTAATATAGTTTAAATTCTAGCTCTGCAACTCACTGTTCTATAATCTTAAATCACAACCTCTATGGGTCTGTTTCATTATGTGTAAAACCAGGATCCTAACAATACTGTTTTTGTAGCGTTAACCCTTATGAAGATTAAATAAGATGATGCATATCAAGCATATAGTAGGGTGCCTGGCACATAGTAAGCACTCTATAATGATGACTATTGCATTACGCCACTTTTATTTTTCCTAGCTTGTCTCAAAACCTAAGGAAAGGAGGGTAGTTCAAGAAATCTCAAGCTGGCTGGCACAGTCTGACCAATATCCCAGGTCAGCAAAGCTGTGGAAGTGCCTCCTCAAGCACCCAGCACAGCCATTAGCTCCCAGAGCCCTTCCCTGCAGCCCCAAGGACCAGGCCATATGCATCTAACATCTGTCCTTGCAACTAGGCCTGGGCCCTAGCTGAGCATTTGGAGTAAACGCTCAAAAGTTTGACATCAGGCTGCTCTAGCCAAAGCAGGGGTCTATCCAAACAGTGTGGTACAATCACCCCAGGTCCTACAGCCCACTGGGACCCCTCAGCCATGCTCTTACAATGCCAGGAATCCGTTTACCTCCGGTAGAGCATTTCTTGTACCGAATTTTAATTTGTTTTCATTTCTGTGTTTCCCACTTGACTTACACACCCAACATCTAGCTTAGTTCCTAGGACATTTTCAAAGGCTCAGGACACACTAATGAAATGAGCTAAATCAGATGTGTAGGTGGGGGCGGGGAGGCATTCCTCAGACAGGTGTGGCTGGCTGTCTCTATCCTTATGCTCTTTCCCAGTTCAGCTATGGATGTTCATGGTGACCTGTGCTCAAGCGTAACTTTTAAGGATTCCCCTGTCACTATCAACCTCCTCTCCCCTATCTGGACCTCTTTGATGACTCCCACCTGACTCTGACCTCCCAGAACTCCAAGACCCTTCCACCCATGTCAGAGCTCACAATATTTTGACTCACCTTGTTTCTGAGCACATACCTGAACTTGCTATTTCTCCATCAGCCCCCGGGCCTCTTTCCTCTGACCCACTCTGACATTCTAAGCATATTCTGACCACACTTTGCCCCTAAAATACAAGTGCTTAGGAAACAGGAATGGGAGAGTTGAGTAGCCTCGATCTTGTCCCAGAGTTCCCCCTTCAGGCTGAAGCAGTAGCCAGCAGGGTTCAGCTGCACACAGAACATCCCCTCTTCCCCCTCAAGCTGTGGATCTGGTAACATCTTGCATCTTACCTTCTTCTCCCTCACATTCAACTTCCAGGTCAGCCCTGAACCACCATTCTGACAACATCAACCAGCCCTCTTCCTAGCTGTGGAGGAGGGGGGGCTGATGCCACTGGAGTGAAAGATGCTGCTGTTCATCATTCCTGTCCCCATGTCCTCACTCAAGCTTATCTATGTTATTTGTCTGATTACTTGTCTCTTTCATTACACTGGCAGCCCTGAGAGACTCTTTTCATCTCTATGATCCCAGCACCTAGCAGAGCAGCACACCATAGGGTTTAATTAGTATTTGTTGAATGAATAAGTATGTAACCAGCCTTAAATTCCTCTTACTTCCTTCTCCCTTCTTCTCCCAGGCCAAACAGACTGAAGACTGAACTTCTCTGCCTCTCTCTTTCTAGTTTCCTAATAAATTCTTTTTCTAAAGACTAAGTGATGATCCTCACACCCCAGGTCTTGGATGGTCTTGGAGGAGAGTGGCACCAGGGGAAGGGAACACATTGCAACAACAGAGTGATGGGAGCCTTGGAATCCTGTCTCTCAGTCACTGCAGAAACAGGACCACCTTCTATGCCTCGCCCCTTGGATATCCAAAGCCAGAACCCAACCCCCAGATACCAGCTACCTCTTCAATGTACCCCTGAAAGATCCAGCCCGGCCCCATAAGCCCAGCCTGCATCAGCCCACAGGGAGCTAGTCAGGTCTTGCTCCAGCTCTGCAGGGAGCTGGCTTCCCTTTCTGTGTGCCTCAATGTATCCCTGCTGTAGCCTCTGTGATGTCAAACAAGGGATGAGGGATGAGATGCATTGCACAGAACTGGGAGATGTGTACATTGTTACCAGAATCCCCCACTTAACCAATCAAGCATTTCAACGTCAGGACCTTAATCCAATCAGCTCTCAGAGACGGCTCCAGGTGATGCCTCCTCCCTGGGCCAGGAAAAGCTGGCAGCTCTGGGAACGCTGATGCCAGAGGAAGCTTCCTGCCCCACCCCCACTCACGATGGGAGGGGCACAGAAGGTTGACAAAGCAGAGGACAGCCAGTCCCCCAGCTGCACACCCGCCCCTCCACCCCTTGCTGGGCACTGCCTGAATCCCATTCAGAGTTGCTGTTCATGAGCTGAAGGAGTCCACTCATGTTTCTTAAGTGAGGGAGCCTTGCGGAGAAGGGACAGGATCCGTGAGCAATTTGCTCTTAACCTCCAATTTAAGACTTGGGATTTTAGCTGAGGTCCCCAGGGCAGGAATCGGGCTGCCCTGTTTCACATTTCCTGTTTCACAGGAAACACAATTTCTGGGCTAAGTGTGAGTGAGTCTCTTTCCTCATCTGTGCTATTCATTCTCATTCTCTCTCTTTTTCTTTCTAAACACGCGTGCGCATGCATGCGCATACACACACACGCACGCGCACACGCACACCTTCAGCTGAATCCCAACACAAGAGGAAGGAATTACTCCCTCAGAAGTGCCCGCTCTGTCAGGACAAAAGGTAGAATTATTAGATGCATAGCAGACCCCACCCCCATCTTCTTTAATTCTTCCTGCAATGCAAATCCACCAGATCCAATCATCCCCAAACCAGGGGAGACAGGTCTCTGCCTTCCTTCTTCTCCCTGCCCGCTGCTCCCACAGTTGGCATGACCAATCCCCAGGGTCTCCACACACGTTTTCCCTGGGCCTCTCCTACGTATGTTTCAAGTTCGGTGGGTTGTGAACCTGCTGGTCTCCAGCTCCATACAAACAATTCAACTCCTGCCCAACCAGGTCTCAAAGCCCCATGATCTGCCCTTGCCGGAGATTTGACTGGGGCCCAGCAGGGCTCATCACAGTTCCGAGGGTAGATAATACACACCAGGCCCTCATGCCTGGAGACAGACAGGCAGAAAAGGTACATTGTCATCCACTCCTTTGGACTGAGGAAGGAGGCATCTCTGCCCAACACACACAGACACACACACACACACACACACCACTGCCAAACGCCAAGGAAGGAATGAGGAACAGAACCTGGCTCAGGGCAAGAGAGGGGCTGCCATGGGGACCAGAGACTAGGTGATTCAGCACTCTGCCCACTCAGCCCAGCCCATGGGCCACACTCATGACAGCTCCCGATGCCAAAGTGCTGACTTGGAGGCTGAGGAAGAATCCTTTCCAAAATCCAAAATTCTCCAACCCTTCAGTGGGGCTCCTCATCCAGGCCTTTGCATCCCCAGGGCTCAGATCAAGACCAGGAAGAGGGTGCTCAGCCATTTCCTTGGACCCCTGCCCCAAGGGTCCTAGTTTCCCTATGCTTAACACCCCCCCCCCCCATGCATCTAGGAAACAAACCTGAACAACTAGGGGAAGAGAGTAGCTGAAGAGGAACATAAGAGAGGCCTACAAACACCCAGTATCCTTTGCCCCCAAGCCATGAATAGGATCAAACATACAGAAGCGGGTTATAAGTGGATTCTGCAACAGCGAGTACATAGAGCCTTCAGAGCCCTAGGCCTCCCCAAGCAGGGAAGGAGGGCCCAGTGGCAGGGAGGGGGGCTCGGTAAAAGCCATGTGGCTACAAAAGCACCAGGAAGGGCAGGTGGAGAAGGCGATGGGTGGCAGGCCAGCTAACAGCCAAGGGGGAGAAGATGGGGTTCTTGAGATAGTGGAGGAGGAAACCAAGAGGCAGTTGGGAAGGGGCTGGGACAGGGTATGCAGAGGGGACCCGAGAAGGACAGAAGCTGTGAGGGAGCTGATGGAGAGACAGGCACACAAAGTGATGGGGGTATGAGCTGGGGACCAGAGCAGGGAGGGCAAGGAGAGAGCCTGGTGTGCGGGGTAGGAAAAATAGAAGGGACAGGGGTCACACAAAGTGGGGTGTGGAGGTAAACAGGTAAGGGCAGAGCTTGGGGATGAGGCAGGGACAGAAGGAAAAGGGGAAGAGAGTGAGGTGCAGGAAGGGGGAGGGGAAGCAGCCAGTGAGATAGAAAAGGTGTTGGGGCGGACGGGGTTGGGAGCTGGATGGGGTGGGGTCCAGATATTGACATATGATGGATTCAGGGCAGGTAACAGCGTGGAGAGAAGGGTCGGGGGTGTAGATGGAGGGGGATGGGGACAGGTCAGGGGATGGAGACGGACAGAGGAGGGCGGGAACAAGGGGGTGTCGCTAAATGGGTTTCCATGACCCCCGTTCTACCCCCACCCCCATTTCTCTGCTGTTCGCGCTCGCCTACCTGCAAGGGCTCGGGCTCCGGCCCTGGGTGCAGTCGGTGCTGTCCGCTGCCGGCGCCGCCACTTCCCCAGCGTCCCCTGCAGCGCCTCTCGCCGCCAGCCGCCGCATTAGGGCAGAGACCAGCCCGTGCGCGTCCCCGGGCGGCCAGCGCGCCCCCGACACCCTGCGTGCGCGCCCCCGAGCCCCTCCCTTCGCGCGCCGAGCGGGGACCAGGACGCTGGAGGAGCCGGGCTGGGGGAGCCGGGCGGGATGCTCCCGCGCCGCCCCGCCAGGCGCGCTGGGGAGCGATTGCAGGGCCTGGACCGGGGAGAAAAAGCGCCTCCTTTTCGCACAGACCCACGGGCCTCTTTGCGGACTGGCGTTGAAAATGATACTAATTAGCGCCCGTTTCCGTTCGCTGAGAGCCTACTGCGAGCCAAACCTACAGCAGGAAATACGCTGGAGACCCAGGGGTATCACGTGTTTGTCCTGTCTATGCCCCTCCACCATCAGACTGACTTCTTGGGGGCAGAAACTTGTCGAACAGCTTGTGTTCCCAGGGAGACTTGCTTCTGATAGACTCTCCAGGAACGTTTGGTTTTTTTTGGTTTTTTTTTTTTTTAACAGCCGATGATCTTTTTTCTTTTTATATAAATTTATTTATTATTTTAGGCTGTGTTGGGTCTTCGTTGCTGCGCGCGGGCTTTCTCCAGTTGCGGCGAGCGGGGGCTACTCTTCGTTGCGGTGTGCGGGCTTCTTATTGCGGTGGCTTCTCGTTGCGGAGCACGTGCTCTAGAGAGTGCGGGCTTCAGTAGTTGTGGCGCGTGGGCTCAGTAGTTGTGACTCGTGGGCTCTAGAGCACACGCTCAGTAGTTGTGGCACGGGCTTAGTTGCTCCGTGGCATGTGGGATCTTCCCGGACCAGGGAATGAACCCATGTCCCCTGCACTGGCAGGTGGATTCTTAACCACTGCACCACCAGGAAAGCCCCGGGAACGTTTGTTGATTGAAGAGTTGGTGGATCCCGAATTGGGGACGTGAGAAACGTTGTGACACCTGCTGGGGGTGGAGTGGTCTTCTTTTAAAAATGGGAAATTTCATCTGCCTTAACGGGGCTCAGGCCTGCCCGGACTTGAGTTAAGAGGGAAGAAACCTGGGACTGGGAGGCCAGAGATCCAAGGGCTCCTCCTGACTCTGTGACTCTCTGCCGTGGTTAAGACAATTCTTTGTGGGCCTCAGTTTTCTCAACTGAACAATGAAAAGTTGATTGGATGATCCCTTCAGGTCCCTTCTGGCTCAGAAATGGAGACTGTGAGGCCCTGGCTGACAATTGCGCAGGCAGAGACCCGAGCTCGTTATCACCTGAAATTGTGGAAAGATCTGGATTGGGACATCACAGAATCTTAGGCTAGAAAGAGCACTTGGAAGAAGCTTTTAGTCTATCCCTCATCCCAAACCACAGTTCCCTTGGCAGCCCCCCTCTGAGGTCCCATTCAAAACCACATTCAGCCCCCTTCTCTGTGCTCACACAGCCCCTGCTCTGGCACCACCTGCCTCTCTGTCCCCCCTTCAGCCTGTAAGCTCTGGGAGAGCAGGAATGCATCTTGTTCCCCATGCTGTCCCCAGCCCTAGAACATAGTAGGTGCTCAATAAGTACTTGCTGAAGGAATGAATGACTGCCAGTGATAGTGAATCATCCAAATAGCTGAGAAAATATCCCTTTTTAGGTGGCATTGCATGGTGGTGGTGACACCAGCTCAGAGACAGCCTGCTGGGATTCAGATCCTACCTCCATCACATCAGATATGGATGAAAGTGGGCCATTTACTTATTTTCCTTTTATTTCTTTTGAAAAATATTATTAAATCTGTACAAGCACGTAGTTGAATTAGAGCCAAATCATTCTATAAGATTTCTTATAAAATATGTTTCCCTCATGCTTTCCCCTCTCTAGACATCATCCCTTTCAACTCTTTTGATCTTTGGTTATTGCCTATTTACTGCTGTATATCTAATAACATGCCATATTGCTACTTCTTGCTTCTGTTTTAGGCGTTATCTGCTTTTTCTTTAAAAGTCTTTATTGAATTTGTTACAATATTTCTCCTGTTTTATGTTTTGGTTTTTTGACCGTGAGGCATGTGGGATCTTAGCTCCCCGACCACGGACTGAACCCACACTCCCTGAACTGGAAGGCAAAGTCTTAACCACTGGACCGCCAGGGAGGCCCCTAGGCATTATCTCTTGATTCCACCCTGTGACGGACACTCTTCACCTCACATATACCCTTCCTGTCCTCCTCTCCAGCCTCCCAATCTAGTCATATCTCGACACTGGTTATATCAGAATTAGTATTTATTATGATTACTTAAATCCTATTCACAACTGACCTTTTCAGTTCCTGCAAACTTTTTGTTTTTTTCCTAGACTTAATAATTGTCATTTTTGTCTACTCATTTTGTTTCATATATAGTAATTATCTATAATTCAACTCTAAACTCTCCATCAATTGTCTGTGTCCATTTGTTCAGACCTTTCAGGTATTCTATTAATTTTATCTTCTTGAAGATTCTCTCCTAGAGCCTTCTGATGTGTTCCAGTCCCTGTTGGTTTCTCTGTGCCCAATGCACTGCGATTGATCTCGCCAAGCTTCAGTTTCTTCATCCGTAAAATGGGGATAATTATTATACCTCATAGAGTTGTGAGGATAAATGAAATAATTCATGTAGTTTGTCATATAATAAGCACTTGATAAATATTACTGATTACTATTCTAGACTAGAAAACTAAAGCTCAAGTAACCTACCCAAGTAATACTTCAAAGCCTACATGTATCTGACAGCACCTAATTAAAACTATTATTTTCGGGTGAGAACTAAAAATCTTAGATTTACAATATTAGAATCTTTCAGTATGGTCAAGTTGAAGGAACACAGGATTTGCCAAGAAAGTCCTGGCTGGCCAGCAGGGTGAACTTGGGCAGATCACTTAACCTCTCTAAGACTTATTTTTCTCATCTGTAAAATGGTGATAAAGTGAACACCAATGAGATAAGGCCCTTTGTAAACCAAAATGCTCTGCACAAATGTTAGCTATTACCAGCATTCTCTTCCTTTCCTTCACCTTTTTTTTTAAAAACAGCTAAGAAAACCGAGGCTAGAGAGAGAGAAAATCACACAGTGATTTGGTGGTTGAAACTGAACTGGAACTCAAGTCTCACAGCTTTAGTGTAAAGAAATTAATTCTGGCCGGAGGGGAATGCAGAACTGCCAGAGGACCTGAGGGTGGCGAAGCAGGTGTTTTTCCTTGGCTTTGGTGTCCCCGAGCTGCTGGCCTGTCCTGACTAGGGGATGGGCACCACCTGCTGGTGATAGACTGTGGGCACGGAGACCAGCCTTGGCTCATGCAGGCTGGTCTACTGGTGTGTCAGGAACAGGCTGAATCAGTAACAAGGGCAGAAAATGGTTGCTTTTTCTTTCTAGACCTGTATCTGGCCTTCCTGCATCCTTTTCTTCCCTGAGTGTGTATCTCTAGTTCTGGCTGAAACCCCAGCAGGCATGGACTCTGCTGACCCTAGACTTGAAACCCCACTCCCTGTGTCCTCTGTCATGGTGAGTGTGAGCCCCTGATGATTTTCATATTCCCTAGCATCTCATGGCTCCCAACCAAATTGCACAAGCCATGCCTTACCCTGGGCTCAGGCCAAGAGAAAGCCCCTGCGCACTGTCTTACGTACTTGTAGGACGCCGGCATTACAGGCCTGGGGAATGTTGAGGGACAGGGCCGGGCCCCACCAGTGTCTGTTATACCCTCCAAGCCACTCTCCTCCGCATGGTCCCCAGAAGATGTGGGGAAACGGACAGTTCCATGCATTATTGCTAGAGGTTTAACTTTATACAGGGCAATTTGGCAGTGCCATCAAGACTTTAATGTAGGGCTTCCCTGGTGGTGCAGTGGTTGAGAATCTGCCTGCCAATGCAGGGGACATGGGTTCGAGCCCTGGTCTGGGAAGATCCCACATGCCGCGGAGCGACTAGGCCCATGAGCCACAATTGCTGAGCCAGCGCGTCTGGAGCCTGTGCTCCGCAACAAGAGAGGCCGCGATAGTGAGAGGCCCGCGCACCGCGATGAAGAGTGGCCCCCACTTGCCGCAACTAGAGAAAGCCCTCGCACAGAAACGAAGACCCAACACAGCCATAAATAAATAAATAAATAAATAAAATTAAAAAAAAAAAAAAAGACTTTAATGTAGCCTTTGACCCATCTAAGCCTCTAGCCTGAAGAAACACTGGCACAAATCACAGAAATATGTACGCACAAGGATGCTCAGTGTAGCCCATTCAGAGGGCAATGGTCAAATACGTTGTGATAATCTGTGCGGTGGAGAGATATGGAGCCACTTAAAAAATAATACACACACATATCCTTTAAAAAGAAGAGCAGTGTAACAATATTTAGAGTATGATCCTTTTCTGGGGGAAAAAAAAAAAAGTCAGTTGGTATAAGAGGGTAGAAGGAGAAGAGAGAGAGAATGATGCCCTGGACCTGTTTAGGAGCTGAGGACAGAGCACCTGGAGGAAATCAGAAGGGACCTGATTTTTGCTGAAGCTTTTCCCATACTAGGCTCTTCCCATATGTTAGATCACTTAGTCCTCACAAAAGCCCAGTGAGATGGGCATCATTGTCTCCAGTTTACTGATGAGAGGCCAAATGAGGTTAGTAAAATTGCAACATCACACAGATGGGATGTGGTAAAGGATTAACTTTGCCCAAAGAGAGGCCTGGCCTCTGCCCGAGGCTTCTGGGAGGTAATCTCTAAACCCTTGGGATGTCCTCCGTGACAAGAGTGTCTTTGTCTACTTCTTGGGGCTCAGCCACACTAGATAGTCTATGCTAACAATGCGGTTTATGGTAGGGGCTTGGGGCACGACCTCCAGAGGGCTGGAAACTCAGGTCAACCACATGAGCTGTCAGCCATGTCTGCGTGACTGAGTCTCAATAAAGACTCTCACACTGAGGCTCCGGTGAGCTTTCCTGGCTGGCCGTCCTCAGTGCCTACTGTCACACATCACTGCTGGGATATAGCAGTGTCCCCACACCTCCACTGGGGGAGGACAACTGGAAGCTCTGTGTGTGGAGCTTTCCTGGGCTCGGCCTCTTCCCATAGCTGACTTTACTCTGTATCCTTTTGCTGTAATAAACCATAACCAAGGATATACTAGCTTCCAGTGAGTGTTGTGAGTCCTGCCATCAAATTATTGAACCTGAGGGTGGTCTTGGGGATGCCCAAGCTTGCAGTTAATGACAGAGTGGGGGTGGTCTTGTGGACTGCTCCCTAACTTTGAAGACGGTAAGTGGTGGAATCTGGAGTCACACAAAGATCTCAAAGACGCCAGTGTGCCCCCTGCCCACTTCCCTGCACTCCCTACACTGCCGCATTGTGTGACCAGCGCTGAAGGATAGAAATTCTAGCGTCCTGTGGAAGAACAGAGTGGTGGCCACACTAAGGGACAGCAAGGCGAGTGGGTGAGGATGTAACAAAGCAAGCTGAGTGGCACGCTCAGCGAGTACAGAAGGACCACATTTTAGAAAGATCCAGGAATCTATGCCCTTCACAGTGCAGGGGGTCAGGAAGGCAGGTACAGAGAAAGCCAATGGGAGAGAGACTGTCTTATCTCTGTGCATCCACAGAGCTTAGCACAGCACGCTGCTCATAGCTGAAGCTCCATAAATATTTGTTCAACAGATGAATGAATGTTTGAATAAAAGCAGAGCTCCTGTGAGTATAGACCACGCTGCCCGGTGATGGTAACCACTAGACACTAGTTTAAATTTAAACTAACTAAAATTACAAATTCAGCTCAGTCACATTAGCCACATTTCAGCCACAGATTGAAGAACATTTCTGTCATTACAGAAAGTTCTATTGAACAGCACTGGACTACATTATGACTGGTGGCACCTTGACTTGTGCAGTGCACAACCTTCACAATTGTTCAGAGCAGACCTCTATGAATGCAGTACCTCCCAGTAGGTGGTGCTGTGCTAGCTGCTGGTGAAAGAATCACACAGACATTAATGGTCTAAGGCAGGCATGAGAACATCTAAAGAATGACCTGTTAATGCATACAGGCTAACTGAAGTAAAGAGATTATGTTTAGGTATTGCCAAACATATAAATAATGAATAGACCAAAGAAAAGAAATGTAAAGAGGTTTAGCTATCTTCATAGCCTGAAAGCTGTCTGTTTCCCTTCTTATGTTTGAAATGAACCTAACTCTGCTAGGATTATTTCTTGGAGAAGTAAACATATTTGACAGAAATAAACATGCCGGCTATTGAAATACAGCTCCCCCCAAAAATATTTGCCTTCACGTAGCAACCGCAGAAGGTCTCTAACATGGTAGCCACTGATATTCTAGGTGACAGTTACAGTGGTCTTTCCTGTTGTTTTCCATAAACCATTGAAATGTCTTATCGTTTGCAACATTTCAACCTCCAAATGATCTTTCTGACACTGCCTCTTGCACAGAGCAAATGCACAAAAATTCTTTGTTTGACCATGTTTCTTGGTTTTCTATCAGGGAAATATGGTCCCTGTACCTTGCAGGTCCTTTCCATCTTCTATAGCCTATGATTGCACGCTGCTAAAGGAACCATAAGTCTAAATGGTTCAGGATGCCTCCTTCTGCACTGCACCAGACCCAGCAGGTTGGGGCAAAGCAAAGGAGGCTGCACCTGCACTTTGCAGCAAGCCAGTGCCCTGCGCCCCAGACCCCAGGCCCCAGAATCCAAACTTCTCTGTTTCTGCCTCTCCCAGCCACTGTTTCCCAGCACAACTCCTGCTGGCTGCCAGCATCAGCATGAGCCGGGAGCCAGGTGGTAGCAGCTGAGAGCCTGACCTGTGGGCCTGGCCACCCCCAATTCGTTTATCTTATTTATGCCAATTTATTAGCACAAAACCTCTGGGAAAGCAGCAGGAGGAGGTTTCTGCTTTAAATAAGCATCAATATGGCATCATGTCTGTAAGCTCAGGCCCTGGGTGGCTGGCCCTCCTGCCTCCCACCTCCTCTAGGTGGGTAGACCCAGGAGAGTAGGTCTGACTGGGCAGATTGGCTGGTGTGTGCTTCTAAACCTTAAACCCAAGACTGGTCACAATTTTACAATTGTGTGTGCCGACTTCCTGTTAAGGGTCCTCTAAGAGTCCTTTTATAACAAAGAATCTGTCTATTAAATGGCAATGCCTTTGTAAATAAAACAGCCTTAATAATTAAATCTTGCTCTCTCTCTCTCAGGGCTTCAAATGGACTAACTCTTTCAGTTCTGAAGTGTCAGGAGCTGGGGAAATGCGATCTTCCTGCTGAGGAGCTCCTGGATCAGAATGAGTCCCCATCATTCACTCCCTTGTTGAAGCTGGGGCTGCAGTAAGGGGTACCCACCCTCTCAGACACAAGAGAGCATTTGAAATGAATAGATGAATAGCCATAATTTAAGATGATTCAAAGCACCTGAGAAATTTTCATGGACCATGAACTCCTTCTGCTTCATAGAGACCAGGTACCATGACCAGGTAGATCTTATCTGCAAAAATGCAGGGGTCAAGGAGGGGGGAAAGAACCCCTCAGATACTGTTTCTTCCCTTACTAACACCCAGCTGTAAAAATTCCAAGAACAAACAAAATCTTCTCACCTACCCATCCTCTTGCCCAGGGAGAACCTTCCTTGGACAGTCATTTGGCCATTGTGTATGTATTTTTGTGTGTTAGGGGGAGAATGAAGCAGGGATGTGTTGGTAAATATTTAACAATGGGTTCACTGGGGAAAAAAAAAAAAATAGAGAAGACCTGATGCGTAGCATTTTCTGATTTCTATGGTGTAAATTCTCCCACCATGGTCAATTTCAAGGTACCAATACGAGGTCACTGCATGTGGAGTTGGGAAGAGACATGCAGTAAGTAGCTCACGATTATATAATATTTCCAATGCACCAGTACAATAGACATGAATAACCTCAAGATCATAGACAGTAGTAAAGTGTAGTAGAATAATTAGGAAATGATGTTTTGAATTATTTCTTACTCTTCAATATAATTATTTAACTGTGAGGTTATATAATTTAATTTTAAGTAATGACTGTGTTTCACAACCAGCTTGCAAAGTTCCTGAAAATTTAGCAGGGGGCTCTTGTGAGCTGACACAGGCTGGCTCGGGCACACTACTGCCCTGAAGCCATGCAGTCACACGGTTCTGTCCCTGCTCTTGCCACTTCCTGGCCTAGAATTTCTATTCTGTGGTTCCCATAACAACTTCAGCAAGGTCAGTATATTAGGCCTGTTTGAAAGAAGTGGAAGCCAGCTGTGGAAGATGCTGCACAGCCGCGTAAGTGGCCAGAGCTCCCATCCCAGCTGCCATGAGCGCTGCAGTGACCGTCAAAGGCTCGCCCTGTGTCGTTCTCTGGGGGCTGCTCTGGCGGACAGGAGCAACTCCTCCCTGGGATGCCTGCAGGTTACGATGGCCAATAATAACTCATGCGGGGTGCAAAGCCTGGCCCCTTGCACCAGAGAGGACTGTGCCATGGAGTGAGTTATACCCAGAGCATCTGTGGATCAAGCCAAGGTCTTTACCTGAGACACAGCCTGGCTTAGCAACTTCCTTTTCATCCTGCTTCCCACATTCCCTGTGTCTGAGAGCAATCCTTCCATAAGTCACAGACACCCAAATCTCTGTCGTAGGCTCTGCTTCTAGGGAACTTGACCAAAGACACGAAGCCCCAGAGGATTTCCCTGAAGTCGCACTGTGACCAAGGCACGATTTGTACCCAGGTCTTCCAATTCCCAAGAAAGTGTTCTTGCCATCATCCCACACTCAAGACTCTTCAGCGACTATGGAATAAAGCTGAAGCCCACACACCTTCACATGGCGTTCAAGCCCCCGGTACTCTGACTCCAACCTTCCTTTCCAGCCTCGTTTCCTAGAATTCTCGCTACTTACACCCTTGACTTCAGCCAGAGCAGACTGCTTTCTGTTCCTCAAACCTGCTCTGGGTTTCTTGTCTCCATGCTTTTGCTTCTGTTGTTTATTCTCCAGAACAAATAAATTTAAATGTAGTAAGTGCCTACCGCATTCAAGGCATTGTACTCTAGAACAGCAGTCTTCAAAATAGGGTAGATCTATCCTTGCGGGTAGCAGACTTTCCAAGAAGTATGTGCATGAGACTAGCTTTAAGCGAACTGGTTTCTAGGTCCTCAGCTATTTGTGTTTTCCTAAAATTGTCTGAGAAGTGGTCTGCATTCAAAATAGCCCTTTTCTAGAACCCTTGTACACTCTTGGTGGGGATGTAAATTGGTACAGCCACTATGGAGAACAGTATGGAGGTTCCTCAAAAAACTAAAAATAGAGCTACCGTATGATCCAGCAATCCCACTCCTGGGCACATATTCGGAGAAAACCATGGTTTGAAAGGATACATGCACCACAATGTTCATTGCAGCACTATTTATAATAGCCAAGACATGGAAACAACTTAAATGTCCACCGACAGATGAATGGATAAAGAAGACAAGGTATATATATATACAATGGAGTATTACTCAGCCATTAAAAATAATGAAATAATGACATTTGCAGCAACATGGATGGACCTGGAGATTATCATACTAAGTGAAGTTAAGTCAGACAGAGAAAGACAAATATCATATGATATTGCTTATATGCAGAATCTTAAAAAAATGATACAAATGAACTTATTTACAAAACAGAAACAGACTCCCGGACATAGAAAACAAACTTATGGTTACCAAAGGGGAAAGGTGGGGGGAGGGATAAATTGGGAATTTGGGATTGACATATACACACTATTATATTTATCAATAAAATAGATAACCAACAAGGACCTACTGGGAATGCAGGGAACTCTGCTCAATATTCTGCAATAATCTAAATGGAAAAAGAATTTGAAAAAGAATAGATATATGTATGTGTATAACTGAATCACTTTGCTGTACACCTGAAACTAACACAACATTGTAAATCAACTATAGAATCAACTACAGTCCAATATAAAATAAAAATTAAAAATAATAGCCCTTTTCCCACCTGACAAAAAAAAAAAAAGGAAAAGCCCTCATCTGTCTCAGTTTTTACTATGGTGCATTTCCCTAAGGTATAAAAATGTTTCAAAATACTGGTTTGGGGGAAGGCTCCTTTAATAATTAGGGCACATTTACCCTTAGGGTGCTCAGTAGTAAGAGACTGTGATGGAAACACATGGTTATGCAAGGTTGGCCTGGGCTTTGATGCCAGGCAAAGGGGTTTTAGCCTCGGTTCAGGAAGCAGCAGGGCCATTTGGCACCAAACAGCCAGATACAGGGATTTGGGCTGGAGTTGGTTTGGGGTCAACATTTCCCTACTTCCATGCTTTACAACATGGGGTCATTAGTGCTGTAACAAGGGTTCTAGAACATGGCATATCTTCAGGGATCATCAGTTTTGCTCAGACTTGATAGGGACAGAGATGGGATGGTGGAAGTTTAGTACTCTAGCTAGTAAGTAATTGTATACATTTTATATTAAAGTAATAATAGCTAACACAGATAGTGCTCACTGTGTGCCTGTCCCATGTAAGAACTTGATATCTATTAAACACATTGATTCATTACATCAAAGCCATGAGGAAACCAAGGCTGAAAGTGGAGGTGAAGTACCTTGCCAGAGGTCTCCCAGCTGGCAAACTGAAGAGCCAGATTCAAACCCATGTGCTTTGGCTCCAGAGTCTGTGCCTTTAACCAAAACCCGGACGCCTTCAAGCAGATGTGTTTTAAAGTAGAAAGCAATATTTGATGACTGTTTAAGCTAAAGCTTTAGGTTTTCAGATTTGTGAACTGCTTCTTTTCCTAGGGGTGGGATGGTGGTTGGCGGGGGGTGGGGGTGGGGGGGAGTAGGACATTCGTCACTTTGCTATGACCTTGGGGTAGTTGGTGGAGAAACTTTTCCATCCTTCTGGTCTCTATTTATTCTGCTCGGTGGGGAATAAAATGGGGAACAAATGGGGGAGGGGTGAGGATGTCTTGAGAAGAAGGGATGAGGACAGACCCTAATCCTGGGGAATGCCATATGGGTATACATGAAGTTAATCTTCTGTTTTCCAGCTCATTAGAGATGCTGGGAGGGATCAGGATGGGACACCTGCTGGAGTCAGGAGGGTAATGATACCTATTTCATCATCTGGGCTGTGGCCGTTCTGGAGAAACCCATCACCAGTGAGAGTGCTCTGTCTGCGCCATGCAGGGATCTGCCAGGGCAACCACAGGAGAGGAAAAAGGTGCAGAAAAGTCCCTAGAATGATGAGGGGCAGGGATCACAGTGAAAGTGGAACCTGTGGCCAATGCTGACTTGCCTTGGCGAAAAGGAGAGAAGAGGATTATGCTAAAATGAGAAGGAAAGAGAGCATTTCTATATGTTATAGCCAATTACAAATATGCCTACAAAGAAATAGGGCAAGGAACTGATAAAAACATGAGTGAATATGTCCCTTGCCCCCAATTCTATTTTTTTAAGTAAGACTTTATGTTTTAAGAAGTTTTAAGTTCAAAATTGAGTGGAAGGTACAGAGTTTTCTTGCATCCTGTCACTCACCAGGGTGGTACATTTGTTACAATTGATGAAACTATGTTGATACATTGTTATCACCCAAAGTCCATAGTTTCCCTTGGGTTAACTCTTTGTTTTGTACGTTCTATGGGTTTGAACAAATGTATGAATGACATGTATCCATCATTACAGTATCCTGCAGAGTGTTTCCACTGCCCTAAAAATTCCTCTGTGCTCTGACTATCCATCCCATTCCTCACCTAACTCCCAGCAACCATCGATCTTTTTACTGTCTCCATAGTTTTGCCTTTTCCAGAATGTCATACCGTTGGAATCATATAGTATGTAGCTTTTCCAGATTGGCCTCTTTCACGTAGTGTGTGTATTTAAGGATCCTCCATGTCTCTTCATGGCTTGATAGCTCATTTCTTTTTAGTGCTGAATGATATTGCATTGTCTGGATGGACCACAGTTTATTTACCCATTCACCTACTGAAAGACATCTTGGTTGCTTCCAAGTTTTGGCAACTGTGGATAAGGCTGCTGTAACATCTGTGTGCAAGTTTTTGTGTGGACATAAGTGTTCAGCTTCTTTGGGTAAATACGAAAAAGCCCAATTACTGGATCATATGGTAAGAGCATGTGTGATCTTGTATGAAACCACCAAATTGTCTTCCAAAGTGGCTCTACTATTAGAGTCTATTATGAGCCCCATTTTACAAAAGAGGAAATAAAACACAGAGAAGTTAAATTACCTACCCAAAGCCCCAAAGCTAGCAAGTCATAGAGTCAGAATTCAAAACCAGTCTGGCTCCCTAGCTCATATACTTCACCCCACACTTCGTTATAGTTCATGAGCATGGGAAGTGGCTAAGGTGAGATAATAAGGGATGAACAGAAATCCCGCAAATGAGAGTATGTACCGCCCTGCCCCCAGGAAGTCACTGAGCTTCTATTTCTTAAATAAACTGGGCACAGCCAAGCAAAGCCCCTCGGTGGGTCAAAATGCAGCCCGTTGGGCCCAGACTGGGCCCTGCTTTAGAGGGAGTTAAGGGAGCTGCCAATATCCCAATATCCCTTGTGGTGAAGCAACTTTTATCTGAA
Source organism: Eubalaena glacialis (assembly GCF_028564815.1). Taxonomy (NCBI): domain Eukaryota; kingdom Metazoa; phylum Chordata; class Mammalia; order Artiodactyla; family Balaenidae; genus Eubalaena; species Eubalaena glacialis. The sequence goes on from NC_083718.1 coordinate 34,345,560, forward strand.
TGTCAGCAATCTTTGAATTACATTAGTTTTTTTTATTATTGTTGTTGTTGTATTTTTTTTTTTTTTTTTGCTTTTAAACATTAGATTATGGAATATAAAAAACAAAACAAAACAAAAAACCCGAAGTAGCTCTATTATTTTGCATTCCCACCAGCAATGAATGAGAGTTCCTGTTGCTCCACATCCTCACCAGCTTTTGATATTCAGTGATTTGGTGCCAATGCTCCAGATTTTGGCCATTCTAATAGGTGTGTAGTGGTATCTCATTGTTGTTTTAATTTGCATTTATCTCATTGTGCACTTGTATCTCTTTTAAGTCCTTTTGGTCTAGGAGGAATTCCAGAGGTTGGAAGTTCATGGCCTCATGAAGCCAGAACTCCCCATAAAGAGTCTCTGAATGACCACTGAGATACAAATATAAGAGCTCCAGCTTCTGTGTGGGTCAGTCAGGCTATGGCCCTTTGAACTTCTCCTATTGCAGAGTAATAGACCATGCTTGGCTGGGGAAATTCCAGAGCATCATGACGTAACTTGTGATATGATATGACCAACCTTGGCAATGGTGGCCGAAGGGGACAAGTGATTTACTAGATATGCCCACAGTCATGTAGGCAGTCAGCCATACCTCTATGACTGATCCCCAATAAGCTCAGGTGAGCTTCTCTGGCTGGCAATAGTCTGTACATGTTGCCATGTACAGAAATAATAAAAAATAATCTATAATAGGAATAGGAAAGAATTTTTATTTGAGTTATACTCAGGACTATAGTCTGGGAGACACAGATTCAAGAAGAACTTGTATTGTGTTCTGCCAGATTACAAAATGGGGGAGGCTTGTAAAGGCAAAACCCACAAAATTACATAAATTGTTTGTCAGGAATTAGGATTGGAGCTGGCAAGAAGTAAGAGTGATTGTTAAGCAAGGATTGGTTGGGGTCCAAAGTTGTTGCTTAATAACTAAGGGGGACCTTGAGACCATAAGGTTGCAACTGGCAGCTAGCAGATATTATTTTGAGAATGGCTAGTGGTGTCCTTGAGTCTGATACAGTTCAGAAAATTCAAGTTCTGAGTAATGTAGGAATGTGTCTGAAACCACATCCACAATGGCCACCCAGCTCCATTTTGGATGTTTGAACAAATGTTACTCCATTTTAATTTTTAAATGCATTCTTTTCTTTAATGGCTAAAGCAGATGTACAAAGCATGTCTGACAGGCCATAAATAGGCTGTTTTTGTTAGCCTAAAGTTCAAGTTAAATCATGTATAAGCTTGAATGATTTCCCTGTGCCCAATATGTGAACATTTCTTCCATCACCACATATCTTTGCTGAGAAAAGTAAGTGCTGTCCACATGTCTCCACTGGGAGAGGACAACTGGAAGTTTGCTCCTGGTCTCTCCTGGGCCCTGACCTGTGTGTCTATTTCCTCTGCTGGTTTTAATATTTTCTTTCATTGTAATAAACTGTAACCATGAGTATGACAGCTTTTCTGAGTTCTGTGAGTCCATTTGGTAAATAGTTGACCCTGCAGGTGGTCTTGGGGATCTCCAAAACTATAGTCCAACTTCTTCTCTAAATCAGACTCCAAATGGACCCTGAGTGCCAAGCCTCTCTGTCCCATTCTCACTCTTCCATGTGTCCCCCTACAGTGACCAGTTGGATGCCTTCCGCAGATCAGTGTGCTGCCGCTGCCAGTTCCCTTCACCCCCAAGGGAAGGGGCCCATGGGAGCCAGTACAACTCCCTGCACTTCCCCTAGGCTCCCAGTAAGAGGGCTCCATTTCCATTGGTCACCCTCCCTTTCTTGCATTTGAGCCACTTCCCAACCGAAGTCCAATTTTGGAACTAACCATGTGATTTGGACATAACAGTTTATTAGCAATGACTTCCTGAGGTCCTATGAACAACTTGCCCCGAACCCCACCAAGTGGAGATGCCGCATGGTCACAACCTCCAGCAAGTCACTTCCCCTCTCCAGGCTTCAGTTCCTTAGCTTCCTTTGGGAAGACTACTTATGACCAATGGTGGCTGTAAATGCTTACAAACTGCAAAGTGGTCTGCACACTTCGGGAAAGGACATTTTCAGAGAGAGTGCAAAGAGTTCTGTCCTGACTAACTATGGACAGAAGTTAAAATTTTGTCTGTTTCCTTTTTCTCCACTTTCCTTAGAAAAGAAATATTTTCTTTTAATACTAGCAAAGGAAAAGAAAATTTCAAGAAAGTTTGAAAAATAGAACGTAGTGCTTTCCCAGGTGCCTTTGGGAAAATAAGCCAGATGTATTTTAGAATTCAGAATGGTTCAGATTTTAGGAAGACAATTTGGTGCAAATACCATACATTATGTAACAACCCCAGTGACATGAGGCAAACACTCTGTAAATCAAACACATTAATACTTCTGCAGTGAAATGTATGAATATTCACACTGAGTGAGATGAATAAAGCTATAATTCATTGCCTTGTGATAGTTCAGGTCAGGTTTGGCTACCAAGTGACTTCAGGCTAAATTAGTTGTTGCTACCATATGTTATGAAAAAAATTCAGTTCATAGAACTTCTTGAGTAGGTTAAATTTTTCCATATGTTTCCTTTTTTGAATTTTTCTTCCAGTTTTACTGAGGTATAATTGACATATAGCACTGTATAAGTTTAAGATGTACAGCATAATGATTTGACTTACATACGTCATGAAATGATTATCACAATACATTTAGTGAACATTCCTCATCTCTTATAGATACAAAATTAAAGAAATAGAAAAAAATGCTTTTCCTTGTGATGAGAACTCTTAGGATTTACTCTCAACAACTTTCATATATAACATACAGCACTGTTAATTATATTTATTATGTTGTACATTACATCCCTAGTACTTATTTATCTTATAACTGGGAATTTGTACCTTTTTATTGCCTTCATCCAATTCCCCCTCCCCTCACCCCCTACTCTGGTTAACAAGAAATTTGATCTCCTTTTCCATGAGTTTACTTGTTTGTTTTTGAAGTATAACTGACCTACAACACTATGTTAGTTCCTGCTACACGGCATAGTGATTTGATATTTCTGTACATTTCAAAATGATCACCAAGTTAAGTCTAGCTATGTCACCATACAAAGATATTACATAGTTATTGACAATATTCCCCACACTATACATTTCATATCCATGACTCATTTATTTTGCAACTGGAAGTTTTACCTCTTAATTTTCCTCACCTATTTCTTTCCTCCCCTCACCCCCCTCTCCTCTGGCAACCACCTGTCAGGTTCTCTGTCTCTATAACTTTATTTCTGCTTTGTTATGTTTGTTCATTTGTTTTATCTTTTAGATTCTACATATAAGTGAAATCATACAATATTTATCTTTCTCTGTCTGACATTTCATTTAGGATAATATCCTCTAGGTCCATTCACGTTGTCGCAAATGTGTTTCTTATTACTGAATAATATTCCGTTGTATATATATACATCATAGTTTGTTTATCCATTAATCCATTGATGAATACTTAGGTTGTTTCCATATCTTGGCTATTGTAAATAATGCTGCTATGAACATGGGGGTGCAGATCTGCTTTTTCGCAGATTTTTTAGCAGGTTTTTCATTTCCTTTGGATATATGTTCAAAAGTGGAATTGCTGGATCATATGGTAGTTGTATTTTTAATTTTTTGAGGAACTTCCATGCTGTTTTCCATAGTAGCTGCACTAGTTTACACTCCCACCAACAGTGCAAAAGCATTCCCTTTTCTCTACATTCTGGCTAACACTTGTTATTTGTTGTCTTTTTGATAATAGCCATTCTAACAGATGTGATGTGATATCTCACTATGGTTTTTTTAAAATTTTTTTAATTTTACAAGAGATAAATAAACTGCTCACTATGGTTTTGACTTGCATTTCCCTGATGATTAGTAACATTGAGCACCTTTTTAATGAATCTGTTGGCCATCTGTATGCCTTTTGGAAAAATGTCTTCAGATCCCCTGTGCATTTTTTAATGAGTTTTTTGTTTTTTTTTTGCTGTTGAGCTCTGTGAATTCTTTACATATTTTGGATACCAACCCCTATCAGATATATGATTTGCAAATATTTTCTCCCATTCTGTAGGCTGCCTTTTCATTTTGGTGATGGTTTCCTTTGCTTTACAGAAGCTCTTTAGTCTGATGTAGAAATCTGTACTTTAAAAATGGGGGGGGGGGGTCAGGAAATAGAGCTATATAGGAGTAACATTTCTATATATCACTGGAATTAAGCTAGTATAACTCGGAAGCTGATTATAACGAGTTAAGTGGTATATGGTAAAAGGCCTAGGGCAACCATTAAAATAATAAATTTTAAAAAGTTTTTAAAAATTGAAGAAATTAAAATGCTACATTAAAAAGATTCACTTAGTGCAAAAGAAAACAGTGAAAGAGGAAAAGAGGAACAAAAAAGATATGAGATGTGTAGAAAATGAAAAGCAAAATAACAGGTGTAAATCCAACTGTATCAATCAAACATTAAATATAAATAGGCCAAACAATCCAAACAGAGATTGTCAGAATGGATAAAAAAAAGATAAGATCCACCTATATTCTGTCTACAGGACTTACACTTTGTTTTGAAAGATACAAATAGACTGAAAGGAGAAGATACACCATGCAAATAGCAACCACAAGAAAGCTAAAGTGGCTATACTGACTGATATCAGATAAAATAGACTTTAAAACAAAACAAAAAAAATGTTACCAGATATAAAGAGGAACATTTCATAATGACAAAAGGGCCAATCCATCAGGAAGATATAACAATTATAAACATATATGCATCTAATGACAGAGCACCAAAATACATGAAGCAAAAACTGACAGAAATGGAGAAATAAACAATTCAACAATAATAGTTGGAGATCTCAATATCCCTTTTTCAAAAACAGAACATCTAGACAGAAGATCAAGTAGGAAATAGAAAACTTTAAGAACACCATAAACCAACCAGACCTAACAGACATCTATGAAGCACTACCCAACAGTAGACTATATATCCTTCTCAAGTGCACATGGAGCATTCTCCAGGATAGACCATATGCTAGCCCATAAAACACATCTCAGTTGCGCTATTGGGCGTTTATGTCAGAGAAATGAAAACATGCTCACACAACAAACCGTATATAAACATTCATATCAACTTTATTTGTAGTAGCCAAAAACTTGAAATAACCCAGATGTTCTTGAACAGGTGAATGGTTAAATAAACAGTATTTTTATCATAATTATTAAAAGTATTATTATTACCAAAAACCACCTGAAAATCTCACCACCCAAAGTCAATTCCTGCTACCACTCTGGTGAACATCCCATCAACATCCTACAAGCACACACATTCTACACACAAACAAGTATGTGTGCACCTCCAGCAATTGTCTATCCTCCCCACCCCTTGCAATGATTCTCAAAGGGAAGCTGAGGCTCCCAGAGGAGCATATCACAATTTCTTGGGGCGAGGGGTTGAGGAAAGCTGCATGGTTTGAAAACCTCCCCAAGTGATTCACCTTCACCCCACTGCCTAGAGATTCCCTGGACACTTTACAGAAATGGGGTCATAGCATTTACACAAATGGGGTCATATGACCCCATAAATGGGGTCATACATGCTTTTTTGTAAACTTTTAAAATTCTACGTTAAATTCTACCTTAATATACCTAATGGCTGCACAGTATACATTTTTTGTTGTGGTGGTGGTGGTGGTGACAGAATTTTAAAACTAATGCCATGTTGGTGTTCTTTAGATTTTTTTCCATTGAAAATATAAATTTTTTTGCAGTGGATGTCTTTGTATATATAATTAGCACCTATATTAAATTCCTATTATAGAATTTCTGAATCAGTGGGTTTGAACATTAAAAATTGTTTAAACATAATGACAAAATACTTTCTAGGAAGATTGTACAGATTCACATACCCATCAATGCTTATTGTTGATAGTTTAGTCGTAAGAGTGTTCCCCACACCCTTGAAGTATTGCCTCCAGGCTCCTGACCTCAAGTAAAGATGCTAATGCTGCTTTTTAACTTCTTAGGTTACAGCACAGCCAGGAGCCTACCACGCCTCTTTTCCTTTGCCCCAAGCAATACCATTTGCTTCTCTCTACTGCCACCTTGTGCTGGAACAGGAGACGTTCATAAGGGAAGACCTGAGCGAGAGCAGCTGGCAACCCCTGACTTCCGGGGCATGCAGGAGCCTGTCGGCAGATCCTGACAATCTGTCCTAAATGGACCAGGACCACAGAGAGTGAGGCCTTTGAACTTCAGTGCAAAGGGAGGTCTGGGACAGAGCCCAGAGGAGACCCTGGTGTGAGGGAAGAAGAGCTCAGAGACCTGAATACTAGATCTGATCTGCCCCTGATTTGCTCTTGGGCGTGTGTTATTTCTTTGTCCTCAGTTTACTCTCAGCGAAATAGAAGTCAGCCTAGGCCAGTGTTCTGCAAACTTCAGGTGGTGACCTGTTAATGAGCTGTGAATTCTGTTTACTAAGTTGTGGAAAGACTTTTTTTTTTTTTAGTGGAAAGGACAAGATAGAAAATTATGGAAATGTCAAAAATACACTGCACATAGTAAGGGTAAGTATTGCTTTCTGAACCTTCTCTACATAGGGTGTCTTAGGTTATGTTGTAAAACGTATTTGTTACTGAGGGTCTTGGCCATTATGGTTAGAAGGCCACTGCCTCAGGATCCTCCCAGCTGGAGTTTGCTGTTCTAATTGGGCTATTCTAGTGAGAAGGTCCCACCATGTGGAGGAAGATTTGGTGCTGTTCTGACACGGTCCTTTTTCTTTCCCTCCTCAGGAAGCCCCAGCTCTAATGAAGATGACTGGTGAGAGCTTCGCATGGGGCCCCAAAGCAAAAACAACAATAAACTACAGCACTTGAGTCAGAATTCCCTTAGAGCAGCTCCCTCTCAGGGGTGCCCAGCATGGGGCTGTCAGTGGAGGTGCATATGTCACTGACCTGGCAGAGGCACTAGATGGAGCCACAGTGCCAGGGAAAGACCCACTTCCCCAACTCATCACTCATCACCACCCTGCTGGAACTGCAGAGGGCAGTGAGAACACACGAATCCGGGATGAGGAGGGTGCAGCAGGTCTAGAGGCCCTGGACGCTCTGACCTGGGTCGCCTTGTGCTCCAGAAGGCTGGAGTGGGAGAGATTGTTTAGCCGCGGGAGCCTCTGATCCTGTCTCAGAGCTGGAGCCAGTGGGTCCTGCTATGGGTTTAAGGTTTGAGGCAGCCGCAGAGGGCAGGAGCTGCCACTAGGGGGCAGCAGAGCATTGATGTTGGAAGTGTGGGCTCTGCCCTCAAGGCTGGGAACAAGAGATAAAGGGGTTTCAGAGGCAGCAGGGAGCAAAGGGCCTCCAGAGAAGAGGGGAGAGACTTTTAAGATAGGCACCCACCAGGGGTGTGCTGGACCTAGCTCGCACAGCCAATGGTTGAATTTTCAAAACATTTGCAAGCCAGTTGTTAAACACAGCCACTGTTAAAACTTACAATGAAAATATATTTTTAAAAAGGAAACAGACACTAAAAAGTCCTTACTTTCTAATTATTATACTACAATCTATTATCTATGTTCCTGAAGTTTATTCAGTCTGTGTGGTGAAAATGCTGTATAGCATTGTATACCCTGGCATCACACTGCCAGCCTGAAATCGGTCACAGTGGGAGAATTTACACTGTGGAAATCAGAAAATGCTACAAATCAGGGAGCCTCCATCTCATTTTGGAGAGCAGTTGTTAATTTTCCAGCACATCCTGTCTCCAGTTCTGTGATCTTCCTCCACCCCACACAGCCACTCCCACCATCGTCAGTTTAAGAGAGTCTTCTCCAGAACAGGGAGATGCGAGACATGGCTTTGACTTTCAGCACTGAGAAGACAATGACTTTACCTGGATAAGCAGACATGGAAGGACTTACAACTGAGACCGGAGTTCAAAAGGAGGACGCTGGGGCAGGGCCGCACACTTCCCCATCACCCCCACCCCACGACCCCCGCTGCATGGGGAGCAGGTGGAGAAGAGATGTTCAGCCTGAGGAAAAGACATAGGAAAGAAAACAGCCTGGCAAAAACTTGAAGGGCTGGCTGTGAGTGGTGGTTCAGATCCAGTATACAGAATTAGGGCGAAGAAATACAGATTTGACTTAATATGAAGAAGAACCTCAACTAGGGCTATTCAGAGATGGAATGAGATATCTCCTGAGTGCAACTTCCTCCCCAGTGGATTGAGTGCATAAAAAGAATTGAAGACTTGTACAAGAAGTCAGCTAAACTCTTGCTACTCAAAATGTGGTCCACAGCTCAGTATCATTAGAAATGCAGGATCTCAGGCCCCACCACAGACCTACTGAATCAGAACCCACATGTTAACAGATCCCCACATAATCCATAAGCACATGACAGTTTCAGAAGCATTAAACTAAATTACCTTTTTAGATATCTTTGAGGGGGTTACTCATTACATTATTGCTTATAATGGCATATTACATGGAAATAATCTAACCATCTATAATTTGGAGAACTGGTTAATAAAGTAAATCCACGTGATAGAATCACTATTCACACAGTAAAAAGAACGAGATGACTTTTATACACTGGTAAGAATGAGATTCAAGCTACATTGTTACATGAAAAAAGGTGTCATTCCTAAAATCAAAATGTGTTCTAGATCATCAATCAAATATTTAAAAATAAAAAGGAAACTACAAGAACTGGAAGAGTCATAAAAGACTAATAAGCTCAGACATATAAAAACCGCACATTTCTACCTGGCAAAAAAACAAAACAAAACAAACACTAAAAAAGCTACGAGTGCAAATGACAGATAAGAAAGTATTTGCAACATCATAAAAAGAGGTTACTTTAATAAATAAAGAGCTCCTACAAATCGATAAGAAAAAGACCAACAATTTCATAGAAAAAAATATGGATGAAGGACTTAAACGTTTCATAGGAAATGAAAGGCAAATAATGCCTTTTATTTTTTTAAATTTTTTTGGCAGCGTTGGGTCTTTGTTGCTGTGCATGGGCTTTCTCTAGTTGCGGCGAGCAGGGGCTCCTCTTTGTTGCGGTGCGCGGGCTTCTCATTGCAGTGGCTTCTCTTGTGGAGCACGAGCTCTAGGCGAGTGGGCTTCAGTAGTTGTGGTGCACAGGCTCTAGAGCGCAGACTCAGTAGTTGCAGTGCACGGGCTTAGTTGCTCTGCAGCATGTGAGATCTTCCCGGACCAGGGCTCAAACCCATGTCCTCTGCATTGGCAGGCGAATTCTTAACCGCTGCGCCACCAGGGAAGCCCCAAACAATGCCTTTTAAACATGTGAAAGGATGTTCAACTCATTCAGGGTGCAAATTAGCACTATGATGAGACATCATTTTTACTTAGATTGGCAAAGATCAAGTAAGTTTAGTACTGTGGGAAAGGAAGGAAACAGGTACTCTCATACAGTGGTATCTCTATGGAGGACTATTGGTAATAGCTCTCAAATTTTAAATGTACATACTCCTTGATGCAGCTGTTTCTGTAGATACACCTGTATAAAATGACATATATTCAAGAATATTGTAATACCAGTCACAATAGCAAAAAATTGGAAATAACCTGACTGTGCATCATTATAGCTCTGGTTAAGTTCATTTCTCACATGCGTGCAATGGTATTATTATTTGAAACCATCAAAAATAATCCAGCAACTCTATAGGGACTTAAATGGAATAATCACCTACATATTTCTAATTTTAAAAAACAAGATATAGAACATTGTAGTGTGTTGCCATTTGTGTTAAAATATAAACTTTTATATTCTCAGAAATCTCTGGAATGATAACATAAGAGACAGGTACCAGTGGAATCTGAGAAGGTAGTCAGGGTAGGAGGGAGCTGAACTTTTCAATGAATATCCTTTTAAAATGATTTACAGTTTTTAATGCTTTAATTTTAAACTTAAAAAAATTCATTCACGGGGAAGAAGATCTCCATGGTGCACACCAAGCACCCCCATCCCCTTCCCAGACTTGAGTGGATGGAGTGTCCTGGGCTCTGCCCTGTTCTTCCACTCTTCTCTCCCTAATTAAATACTTTCTTTTCTTATGGATCATTCAAGGCTCTGACTCCCTACCTCCAGCCTCTGAAGTCAACCTTCCCCTGGCTCTCAACATTTAGCTGGTGGGACGTGCAGCCCTTTCTTCTGGCTGCTCTGGGCATTATTTGCTTTTCTACAGGTACCGTTAGAGGTGTCTGTACTTCCTTATATCACCTAGCATGCTATCGGCCTTTGGTGATATCACCCCTCTCGCCCCTGACACTCACAATCACACCACACAATGCAGTCTGTAATTGTACCCTGGCTGAGTTGCTCACTGGAGAACTGTGAGTCTCACCTCCCCAATGGCACTGGGAGCTCCTTGAAGGTGGGGGCTTGGGTTTGGTTCATCTCTATGCCCCCCTCAGTGCTAAGAGCAGAGTGGGTGCTCCTGAAAGACGTCTTGAGTTCTCAGGTGATGGATGGCCATTCAACATAGGTAACACCACTGCTGTCTTCACTGCTCACCCCCCCTTATACTGGCACTTGGTCCTGAGTGACTGGAGGCACGGTCACTCTCTGTGCTGCGGGGACTGTGGTTCTTTCCTGCAGAGACAGCAGCCTGAAGCTGGCCTCATCCCCACGAGCTCAGAGCCCTGACCCTCCTCCCACTGCTGCAGTCACTGCCCTCCGCTCCACCCACCAGCCCTCTGGAAAACATGTACAAGGGCAGGCAGGTCTCTTTTCTCTATTACTGCACTTCAATCCCACCCCTACCTGAACCATTAATATGTATGTACTGAGGCTTCATTTTCTTTTGTGAATTTCACAAGCTCAGGGAAGCTTTCACCAAATATTTATCAAGTGCCCACTGTATGTTAGACACAGTGGTGGGCACGTATTGTGAATAAACACTACACAGATTCTGCTCTCAAGGAGCTTATGGTCTTTGGGGGGAAAAAGTCACATGAGCAAAATGAATATAATGTTGTTAGCACGGTGATAGAAAGATGCCCAGGGTGTTACAGGAACACAGAGGGGAGGGGATTACCCTTTGGGGGTGGGTGGAATGAGCAACAATTTCCTGCAGGAGAAGGTTCTACACCCCAGCCTGAATGATAAATGAGAATCTGGGGCACCCAGCCCAGGTTTTACAGCCAGTCTTCTCTTTAGCCTGAAACTCTTCATCATCCTTCTCCCTTTCTTCCTCAGCAGAGGAGCTGTCCGATGTGGGGGAAATAAAACTGGTTTTGCTAAAGGGACAAGTGGAATGAAGTGAGATACTCTTAGGTCAGTTGTGTAGAGTCTAAGACTGGGAGGGGCAGTAGCTTAGGGTGGAAGGTTGGAAGGGGGTGGAGGGGAGGCTCTGGGGTGATTAAATCTTGCCTTATCAAGAGTCCAGCTAGAAGTCATCCTACTCCCTTCCAGGGAAACTCCTCTCCAGTTCAGGCTCTGCCCTGTGGGTGCTCCCAGGAAAGGGGCAACGGGGCAGGTACGCTCCAGGCTTGAGGCCCAGGTGCAAGCTGACCACTCTCCCACCCCTTTGCTTACCACCCCTTGCAGAGTCCAGAGGATGACACATCTTCTTCCCAGGATGCTCAGAAGTGTGGTCACACTGTGGGTACTGGCTGGCCAGCCGTGGGAGGATCTGACCCCATAAGAGTACAAGCTCTTGGCTGCACCATTTGAAGTGTTTGAAATATGTGCATTTCCTCTGCTGGAGCTGTGGTGGGGCGTGACTTTATTAGGGGTCTTTGGAGGTTAGCACAGTCATCTAGGACTTCTTCTCTGGGCTCAGCTCTGGAGAAAATCTGGAAACCAGCGTGGATGGGAGTGAGAACCCTCTGCTCCCCCCCGGGAGGACTCAGCCTCAGGGCAGCCAGGTAAGGAGGGTTTAGACCCCTCTGATTAGGAACTTTTCACCTTGAGACTGGCCCTGCAGAGCCAGGAAGGGGTTTCCTGAGTAAAATCCTCCGAAGCTGATTGATTCTCATGGCCCAGAGACCACGATGGCAGCTGCCAGCTAACCTTCCCTTCAAATTCAGACACTTGGGCTGCCGCAGTGAAGGGCAGGCTTCCCGAACACTCAGAGGCTCCTCTCTCCTGCTCGCATCCACCACTCCCCACCCGGGCCCCCTCCCCAGATAAAAGGCTTCTTGTACAAAAATCTCCCATTTGAAGCACTGGGAATCCTATAAGCCGACTGCATTAGCCACATGTCATAAATACTTATGCTCCTGTTGGCGTGTGTCAGAGTGTATGCGTGCAAGCAGGGGAGAGAGGCAGACTTCAGGTCAGTGGAAGGCAGAGTGTTCTAACCCTGAGCACTGTGTGGGGCGCCCACATGGGGTGAGCCTGGGCCTCTAGACAGGATCAAGCAGAGACACGTCGGCCACCATCAGGGATGATGCTGTAACCGGAGTTCTGAATAGGGTAGGAAGGAGAAATCTACAACCCCTTCCGCCCACTCCAGTGCCCAGATGCTGTGATTCTGCAGAACATAGACGATCACTGTGGTTTACAGTGAATTACACGTGGAGACCCAGGCTTCAAGCTCCACGTGCTCAGCGCCAGGAAAGTGCTTTCACAGAGCTCATCGCCTTCTGCCCTCCATGATGCCTGGAGGTTGGTGCCAACCATTCCCTCAGCTCACGGAGGAGGAGAATGAGACTCAGAAGGGTGACGTGACTTGTCTGTAAACAGCAGAGCTGAGATTCAAATTCAAGATCTTGGCTCCAAGACCAGTGCTCTTTTCTCTGTGACACAGCTGCCCAATCAATCCCCCACACTGCAGGCATTGGCAACGTCACAACCCTGCCTGCAGGGGGATGCCGCTCGTCCTGGCCACGTGCTGCAATGGGTGCTTTGAAGACGGGGTAGGGGCACTGTGCGTTGTGTGCACAACACAGAGACCTGGAAGGAGACTCAGCCGACCTGGGAGCCCAGCAGATGGGAGGTTGCAAGGCCGGACTCTGCTCACCTGTAGGCGTCAGCAGGTGACCCCCAGTGCAGTCCCCGAACACAGCCCAGATAGGAGGCTGGGAGCCTCCTGTCTCTCCAGAGTAGGATCACCCAGGATAGCATGAAGGGGTGACTGCCCTTATCTTTTGGTCTTGAGCACTTGCTGAACCTCTTGGAGCTTCTGCTCGCTCTGCTGTCGACCTGCGAAACGGAGCTGGAAGCTGGCCCGCCTCCCCGCGGGCTGCTGTGAGGAGTGAGCGAGAGCTGGCGTCCGCGGGCCTCAGTCAGCCTGTGGAGGAGCAGGTGGCCGACAAGCAGGGAGACCAGGAACTGACCTTAGTCCTCTCCCTCCTCTCCCCAGCGCCCACCCTCTGATCTGGCCGGGGCCGCCCTCCACGTTCCCCGCCCTCACTGTGCCTCCCCTCCCCCGACCTGGAGTAGCCCCCCTGCACCAAGGCCAGCTCCACCCCCTGCACCAGGCCAGCTCCACGCATCCCTAAGGATCCCACCTTTTCCTTAGTGACTTCTGTGACAACTCCGGTCCTCATCTCCTCTTTCCAAAAAGTCTTAGTAATATTTTGGAGGTTACTGTACTGCCCCTGCCCTGCTTGACCCTGGGTTGTCTCCATGTACACAGTCCAGGAGGCTGGAAGCAGTGATGAGTCTCCTAGTTCCTGAACGCCTCTCCCAGCACCAAGCCCAGCGCCGGGCCCACCTGTGGAGGAAGCAAATGGAGGAGCTGGGTTCTCCCACAGGCCCTTAGCCTGCCAGGCCCTGGGCCAGGGCAGGGACATGAGCTCAAAGAGGTGGGCAGAGACAGACAACAAGAAGCAATTATAATGCCAGGTGACAAGGCTGTGGTAAGGCATGCACTGGTTTCTTGGGAGCACAGAGGAAGTTGGTGACTGAGTCTGTGTTGAGGGAGGGAGGTTGGATGTGGATGGGACAGAAAGGGGAGGAAAGGAAGGAAGAAGGATGGGAGGGAGGAGAGAATTCTTCAGTCCAGCTAAGAAGTGTAATGGAGAGAAAGGGACATTTTCTCATCTTTGCCCCTTGCAGACTCAAAAGGGAAAAGGGACCTTGTTCCTGATTGACAGGCTAGCAAAATTTGCCTCCTATGTAGCCGCGGCCCAGGTGGAGGCAAGGCTGGTGGGAGATTCCTTAGACCCCATCCCCACCGGAAGATGCCATGGAAGATGCTCCAAAGGACCTGATCTGCCCAGCATCGGGTGGGGTGGGCCCAGCAAGAAAGCTGTGTGCCGAAGGGCCACACCTCGGTGGTCTTGTTCTCCTGGAATGGCCTCCCTACCTCCCCGCAGGCACTCCCAGCCCTCTTGCCATGCTGGCTTGAAGACCCTGGAGAGCCTGGAAAACCCCGACAGACTTGACACTGGCAGCTGGCAGCTCTCACTTAACCCTGCCTTTTCCCTTGATGGGGAGGGAGAGTGAGGGTGGTCTCTGTAAGGTGAGACTCTGTAAGGTGTGGTGTAATGGGAAGCTGTTAGGGTTTAGAGCCCATAGTCCTGGGTTCAAACCCTTGCTCTTGCATTTGCTGACAGTGTGACCCTGGGAAAGTCATTTCCTCTCTCTACACTGAGTCTTTAATGAGAAACGGCTGCACGATGACCCACCTCACCACCGAGGACTTGTGAGATTAAATGAGATGCTCTCTATGAAGGCGCCTGGCACGGAGCATGCGCTCCGTGTAGACTCAGCAAGTGTTTGCTTATTCATGCCTGACGTGGGCACTGCTCACCGCTCACTGACTGTGGCCCCATCCACCATGCTTCCGTCCCCGCCCATTTTCTAAAAGGAGGTTGCTGAGGTCTAGCCCTCATGGTCCATCAGAGCAGGAGCGATGCCTGTAAGTCTGGGCTGGCGGATGCAATATCGCCCCGAGGCAGGGGGCCTCCTTGGCCTCTAGCCGGCTCTGCCAGCATGTAGCATCCAGAAAGCTTTGTTCAGGTTTGCCTAGGAAGCTGCCCAGCCCACCAGCTGGTACCAGCAGGGCAGCGCTGAGTGTCCGGTGGTCCCCGGGGCTTCCTGGCCTTCCTAGGAGAATGCATATAGCCTTGAGAGAGGTGTGGTTGGCAGAGGAGGGTGGGAGGGAGTCAGGGGGCCTCGGAGGACCCAGAAGAGCTTACCCCACCTCCATGCCCCAGCAGGTCACCAGGACAGCCAACAAGAGGACCTGGGGCTCCCAGCCTTCTCCTGCCCTCCCCAGGGCCCCCTCTGGAAGGCCTGGGACGCATACAGTTGCCACAGGATGCCTGCTTCTGCTGCCCCCAACCCAGGATCTGGGCAGCAGCCCAGGCCAGGACATTTTCATTCCTACACAGAAAATCTGCGAGTTGGTTATCTAGTCCAACCCCTCACCTCACAAACTAGGAAAATGAAAGCCACAGAGGCTGAGTGACTTGCCCAGGTGTGCAGAGCTGGCTGGTGGCAGAACTGTGGTGGTCAGTGGTGAAGGGGGAGCTACAGGTTGTTAGGAGAACGTCTAAGGAGAGGCACGTGGAGTCGGCCGCCTGGAGAAGGGCTGTGACTTCGGTTGAGGAACTGGCCAGCCTGAGGCAGCTCCACAGAGAGGGGCTGGGAACGAAGGCCCCTTGCCTGTGTTTCTTCTGCCCTCTGACCCCCAACAGGGCTCCCCTGGGCCAATACAGCAGAGAGCCTGGTGGGGTAGAAATCCCAGTGGAGAAAGGCCCCCTATCCCAGCCAACCGGAGCCCAGCCCCTCTTGGACTGGAGAAGGCCTTTCTTTCCCAAGTTGCTCTTGCTTCTGTGGCTTTATGGGAGCACTAGGGTCTCCTGGGAATTGAGGAGATGGGCCCTCATCTGCTCCCTCTTCCTGACCAGGTTCAGGACCTGCCCCCATGGTTTCTAGCCCCCCTTGGTCCCTACAAGATTCTGCCCCTCCTCCCTCCTTCTACCCTTAAGTCAGGGCTGCTTAGCCTCGGCGCTGTTGACATCTGGGACCAGATCATTCTTATGGGGGGGGCTGCATTGTAGGATGTTTAGCAGCCTCCCTGGCCTCTACCCACTAGATGCCAGTAGCAATGCCAGATGCCTTCCCTGCACCCCGAGTTGTGACAACCAAAAATGTCTCCAGATATTGCCAAGTGAGTGCCCCCTGGGAGGCAAAATTGGCCCCAGTTGAGAATCACTGCCTTAAATTGACTCTTCCTAGGGCAGACACCTGGGCCCAACCCTGCTTTTTATATTGAAAATGAAAACACTCTGTTTCCTTGCTTCCTAGGTACACATCAGAGCTCTCAATTTTGAATCCAGTCAGTTACACAATTAGCAAACGCAAACACAGCCATTTGCAGGCATCAGCAGGCAGTAATTTTTGCAAAAGAGATACACAAGAATATATACATATACAATGGAAGGCTGTTTAAATACAGATAGGATGTATTTATTTATTCCTCACCTTGTTTCAAAATGGATTTAAGGCAGCTTAAAGTAATTTAAAACAAGTGACTGGAAATGAGACAAACTGAAAATAAGAGCGTGCATTTTAAATGGAGGTTTGTAACCTAATGCACGAAATGAAGGATTATGCTCTCGCTAAAGATGGGCCGTAAATTTAGCTCCATGTTCTTAGTACCCAACTTAAAAGGGGAAGCAGGACCAGTTACAGTGTCCGTGGGGAGCTTTTCGTCACCAGGACCCTCAGCTCAGTTGCCCTGAGTCTGCTTTTTCATGGTGACCTGTCACTGGGCTGGCAGCACCTGCTCCAGGTGCTGGGGATTAGCAGCCTCACTGTGGCAGGTGGCCAGCAGGTCAGGGTCCAGCCTTGAACCTCTCTTGGGAGGGGCTGCTGAGATGCCCAGGCCAGGACCAGAATTTTTAGGAGCTGGAGGGAGGAGCATATAGAACTGTCTTCCTGGTGGCTTCCAGGAGTGGAATGGAGCTCTGTCCTTCCTTCTACGTATTATCATGCTCTTCAGCATATAACTTGTCTCACTTTGGGGCTGAGGACATGATACCCATTTTATGGATAAAAATAATAACAAATGTTTATTAAGCACTTAATATGGACCAGTCCCTCTGTTACATGCTTTATGTACATTATCTCATTTTTTAAATTTTATTTTTTTATTGAAGTATAGTTGATTTACCATGTGTTAATTTCTGCTGTACAGCAAAGTGACTCAGTTATATACATATATATTATTTTTTCATATTCTTTTCCTTTATGGTTTATCCCAGGATATTGAATATAGTTCCCTGTGCTGTACAGTAGGACCTTGTTGTTTCTCCATTCTATATGTAGTAGTTTGCATCTACTAACCCCAAACTCCCAATCCATCCCTCTCCCCACATTATCTCATTTAATCTTCAGAGTAACCCCATGAGGCCGGCACAGGTGAGAAAACTGAGGCTTACAGATAGGAAACTGAGGCTTATAGAATGTTAAGCAACTATCCCACTCTCCCAGAGCTAGTAAACAATGGGACAGGGACTGAAGTGCAGCCTGGTCTTACTCCAGAACCTGTGAGCAGGTGGCCTGCCTCTCCTGGCTCTGCTGGGAAAGCTGGAGGTCAGAGAAGGAAAGGAGTCATACCCTAAACTGAGAGGCCAAGAGGGATAAAACCTCAATACGGAGTCCCAGGCAGTGTTTCCTCCACCCCAGGGAATCCCTGCCTCTGTGCTCAGGGGGAAGAAAAAGCTTGTTTTATGAGATGGGAACTGATCCTGTCTCTATTTTAAAATTAGATATTTTGTTCATCATGGATTTTTTTGCATTAATTTTGATCTTTAAAAGTATTACATTAAAATATTATTCATCTTGATGACTGAGTTTTTTTGGCACCCCGTTAAATTTGCACGCCTGGGGCAAGTATAATACCTTACTCACCTCATCCTAATCCCGGCTTTCAGGGAGCCTGACGCTGACCATCACCCACATTCCCTCACTCAGCCACAGTTTCCTTGTCATGTGAGAAGAAATAGCCTCTTCTCTGCCTGACAAACAGGGCTGAAGAGGCTGAAAAAGCAAACCCCAGAGGGCTGTTTCTTCCAAGAATCATACCAAATACTCCCGGACTTCACAATCTTCATCCTGCCACACCAGCAAGGATTATCGTCCCATGTTACAGGTAGAGAAACTGAGATTCAGGGTCAAAATTACTCATCCAAGGTCATACAACCAGGCTGGACTCATGGTCCAAGGCTTTACCCACCACCCCACCCTGCTTCTTTGTCCTGAGCTCCTCTCGTCCTGGTGGAGAGTATGGGTCAGGTGGCTCTTGTCCCTGATCACTCTTCTTTTCAGGAGTCTGAAAGCTGCCTCCTTACACTGCCTCAGCAAGCTGTGAAAGCCAAGCCAATCCAATCTGTAGCAAAAGCAAATGCACTCTATGGAGAAAACAAGATGCTGTCCGAGTTAATAAGGTAACAATTCAATGTTTCTCTCGTCTACCCTCAGCCTCCCTCTTAAACAAGCTAGCAAGTGTTCACAGTTTGCCTTTAAGTAATTTAGGGAAGGTATTTGAAATTCCCATCTGCCCTGCTCCCCAACCAATGATGTTTCTTGTCACTGGCTAACAGCATTTAAAATATTTACAGCCCTTTCTTTACCCTGGGGTGTATCAGAATAAACCATTGTTACCACCAATAAATCAAAAATTAATCTCCAGAAAGCTCTATGCCTGTCCTATCCCTCAAATAGCAGGTAGCAGAATCTATCCAAGCAAATTGACATCAACAGAATTGTTGTTTCCCCAGCATCCCCAGGGAGGAGGTGAATTGCAGGTGAAAAATGCAAAGAAAAGGGCCCCACGCTGCACTCTGGTGGAGCTGCTCCACCTGGAATTGGGACTGATGCCTGGGGAGCCCTCACTGACATCGACCCCTGGCTCCTCAGCCCTAATTATCATACCAAATCCTCCCAGACACCACAGTTCTCTTTCACCCTGAAAAGGCCTCTGTCATCCTGCGAAAAGTACCTCCCCTTTTGCTATTTTTTCTCTTCATTATTTTCTTTTCCTCCAGTTAGGGGTCCCTCCTCTCATCTTTTCATTCCCTCGCTTTTCCCTCTTGTCCAACTCTTTCCTTAAACTCTATTGATCTTTTTCTCTTCCTTTCCCTTTCCTGTTCCTTTGAAAGCTCCCTCCCTCCTTTTCCTGCTTTTCTTTCTTGCCTTGGAATTCAGGATAGAACAGTCAGACATCTAACATGTATACTATGTGCTCTGTACTATGCTGGGGAAGAGTGAGTCTCCAGAAGTACGTGCAGCGTCTCTGTCCTACTAGTGCCCACCTTCCAACACCTGGCTCTCCTTTCTCTGCCTGCTGGTCCTAGACCCTCTCTGTGTTAACTTCATGTATAGCCTCAGCTCCCTAAACAATATGAAGGAAAATAAAAACAGAAGCTAAAACCTCTCCCCCACCCCCAAATGCCTGCAGCAACAGGGTATGGCATGAGGTGGACAGAGGTTCGGGGCAGGGGTAACAATGCAGGCTGGGCATGGGCTGGGGCTTTCCTCTGTGGTGTCCCTACTCTTTTTTTTTTTTTTTTTAATGTATAACTGAATCAATTTACTGTGCAGCAGAAACTAATGCAACATTGTAAATCAACTATACTTCAAATTAAAAAAAAAAAGAAATGACCAAACAGCACAGATCACCAAAGCAAAGACATTGATAAAGCAAATACAATCTGCAATAGATGCTAAATATCATTGAATTATTATATAATTTAGACAGTAAATATGGTCCATTTTTGCTTCTTTCCAATAGAATACATTTGCTCCCTTTTTCTTTTATACAGCAGGTTCTTATTAGTCATCAATTTTATATGCATCATTGTATACATGTCAATCCCAATTGCCCAATTCATCACACCACCAGCCCCACCCCCCCGCTGCTTTCCCCCCTTGGTGTCCATACGTTTGTTCTCTACATCTGTGTCTCTATTTCTGCCCTGCGAACAGCTTCATCTGTACCATTTTTCTAGGTTCCACATATATGCGTTAATATACGATATTTGTTTTTCTCTTTCTGACTTACTTCACTCTGTATGACAGTCTCTAGATCCATCCACTTCTCAACAAATGACCCAATTTCGTTCCTTTTTATGGCTGAGTAATATTCCATTGTATATATGTACCACATCTTCTTTATCCATTCGTCTGTCGATGGGCATTTAGGTTGCTTCCATGACCTGGCTATTGTAAATAGTGCTGCAATGAACATTGGGGTGCATGTGTCTTTTTGAATTGTGGTTTTCTCTGGGTATATGCCCAGTAGCGGGATTGCTGGGTCATATGGTAATTCTATGTTTAGTTTTTTAAGGAACCTCCATACTGTTCTCCATAGTGGCTGTATCAGTTTACATTCCCACCAACAGTGCAAGAGGGTTCCCTTTTCTCCACACCCTCTCCAGCATTTGTTGTTTGTAGATTTTCTGATGAAGCCCATTCTAACTGGTGTGAGGTGAAACCTCATTGTAGTTTTGATTTGCATTTTGCTAATAATTAGTGATGTTGAACAGCTTTTCATGTGTTTCTTGGCCATCTGTATGTCTTCTTTGGAGAAATGTCTATTTAGGTCTTCTGCCCATTTTTGGACTGGGTTGTTTGCTTTTTTAATATCGAGCTACATGAGCTGTTTATATTTTGGAGATTAATCCTTTGTCCGTTGATTCGTTTGCAAATATTTTCTCCCATTCTGAGGGTTGCCTTTTCGTCTTCTTTATGGTTTCCTTTGTTGTGCAAAAGCTTTTAAGTTTCATTAGGTCCAATTTGTTTATTTTTGTTTTTATTTCCATTACTCTAGGAGGTGGATCAAAAAAATCTTGCTGTGATTTATGTCAAAGAGTGTTCTTCCTATGTTTTCCTCTAAGAGTTTTATAGTGTCTGGTCTTACATTTAGGTCTCGAATCCATTTTGGTTTATTTTTGTGTATGGTGTTAGGGAGTGTTCTAATTTCATTCTTTTACATGTAGCTGTCCAGTTTTCCCAGCACCACTTATTGAAGAGACTGTCTTTTCTCCATTGTATATCCTTGCCTCCTTTGTCATAGATTAGTTGACCATAGGTGTGTGGGTTTACCTCTGGGCTTTCTATCTTGTTCCATTGATCTATATTTCTGTTTTTGTGCCAGTACCATATTGTCTTGATTACTGTAGCTTTGTAGTATAGTCTGAAGTCAGGGAGTCTGATTCCTCCAGCTCTGCTTTTTTCCCTCAAAACCGCTTTGGCCATTCGGGGTCTTTTGTGTCTCCATACAAATTTTAAGATTTTTTGTTCTAGTTCCGTAAAAAATGCCATTGGTGGGGTTTCCCTGGTGGTGCAATGGTTAAGAATCCGCCTGCCAATGCAGGGGACATGGGTTCGAGCCCTGGTCCAGGAAGATCCCACATGCCGCGGAGCAACTAAGCCCATGCGCCACAACTACTGAGCCCGTGAGCCACAGCTACTGAAGCCCGAGAGCCTAGAGCCTGTGCTCCATAACAAGAGAAGCCACCGCAATCAGAAGCCTGCACCCCGCAACGAAGAGTAGCCCCCACTCGCCACAACTAGAGAAAGCCTGCGTGCAGCAGGAAAGACCCAAAGCAGCCAAAAATAAAATAAATAAATTTTTTAAAAACGCCATTGGTAATTTGATAGGGATTACACTGAATCTGTAGATTGCTTTGGGTAGTATAGTCATTTTCACAATATTGATTCTTCCAATCCAAGAACATGGTATATCTCTCCATTTGTTGGTATCATCTTTAATTTCTTTCATCAGTGTCTTATAGTTTTCTGCATACAGGTCTTTTGTCTCCCTAGGTAGGTTTATTCCAGGTATTTTATTCTTTTTGTTGCAATGGTAAATGGGAGTGTTTCCTTAATTTCTCTTTCAGATTTTTCATCATTAGTGTATAGGAATGCAAGAGATTTCTGTGCATTAATTTTGTATCCTGCAACTTTACCAAATTCATTGATTAGCTCTAGTAGTTTTCTGGTGGCATCTTTAGGATTCTCTATGTATAGTATCATGTCATCTGCAAACAGTGACAGTTTTACTTCTTCTTTTCCAATTTGTATTCCTTTTATTTCTTTTTCTTCTCTGATTGCTGTGGCTAGGATTTCCAAAACTATGTTGAATAATAGTGGTGAGAGTGGACATCCTTGTCTCGTTCCTGAACTTAGAGGAAATGCTTTCAGTTTTTCACCACTGAGAATGATGTTTGCTGTAGGTTTGTCGTATATGGCCTTTATTATGTTGAGGTAGGTTCCATCTATGCCCAGTTTCTGGAGAATTTTTATCATAAATGGGTGTTGAATTTTGTCAAAAGCTTTTTCTGCATCTATTGAGATGATCACATGGTTTTTATTCTTCAATTTGTTAATATGGTGTATCACATTGATTGATTTTTGTATATTGAAGAACCCTTGCATCCCTGGGATAAATCCCACTTGATCATGGTGTATGATCCTTTTAATGTGCTGTAGGATTCTGTTTGCTAGTATTTTGTTGAGGATTTTTGCATCTATATTCATCAGTGATATTGGTCAGTAATTTTCTTTTTTTGTAGTATCTTTGTCTGGTTTTGGTATCAGGGTGATGGTGGCCTCATAGAATGAGTTTGGAAGTGTTCCTTCCTCTGCAATTTTTTGGAAGAGTTTGAGAAGGATGGGTGTTAGCTTTTCTCTAAATGTTTGATAGAATTCACCCGTGAAGCCATCTGGTCCTGGACTTTTGTTTGTTGGAAGATTTTTAATCACAGTTTCAATTTCATTACTTGTGACTGGTCTGTTCATATTTTCTATTTCTTCCTGGTTCAGTCTTGGAAGGTTATACCTTTCTAAGAATTTGTCCATTTCTTCCAGGTTGTCCATTTTATTGGCATAGAGTTGCTTGTAGTAGTCTCTTAGGATGCTTTGTATTTCTGCAGTGTCTAACTTCTCCTTTTTCATTTCTAATTTTATTAATTTGAGTCCTCTCCCTCCTTTTCTTGATGAGTCTGGCTAACGGTTTATCAATTTTGTTTATCTTCTCAAAGAACCAGATTTTAGTTTTATTGATCTTTGCTATTGTTTTCTTTGTTTCTATTTCATTTGTTTCTGCTCGGATCTTTATGATTTCTTTCCTTCTGCTAACTTTGGGTTTTGTTTGTTCTTCTTTCTCTAGTTCCTTTAAGTGTAAGGTTAGATTATTTATTTGAGATTTTTCTTGTTTTTGAGGTAGGCTTGTATAGCTATAAACTTCCCTCTTAGAACTGCTTTTGCTGCATCCCATAGGTTTTGGATTGTCGTGCTTTCTTTGTCATTTCTCTCTAGGTATTTTCTGATCTCTTCAGTGATCTCTTGGTTATTTAGTAATGTAGTGTTTAGCCTCCATGTGTTTGTGTTTTTTACATTTTTTTCCCTGTAATTCATTTCTAATCTCATAGCGTTGTGGTCAGAAAAGATGCTTGATATGATTTCAATTTTCTTAAATTTACTGAGGCTTGATTTGTGATCCAAGATGTGATCTATCCTGGAGAATGTTCCATGAGCACTTGAGAAGAACGTGTAATCTGCTGTTTTTGGATGGAATGTCCTATGAATATCAATTAAATCTATCTGGTCTATTGTGTTATTTAAAGCTTCTGTTTCCTTATTTATTTTCACTTTGGATGATCTGTCCATTGGTGTAAGTGAGGTTTTAAAGTCTCCCACTATTATTTTGTTACTGTCAATTTCCTCTTTTATAGCTGTTAGCAATTGCCTTATGTATTGAGGTGCTCCTATGTTGGGTGCATATATATTTATAATTGTTATATCTTCTTCTTGGATTGATCCCTTGATCATTTTGTAGTGTCCTTCCTTGTCTCTTGTAACATTCTTTATTTTAAAGTCTATTGTATCTGATATGAGTATTGCTACTCCAGCTTTCTTTTGATTTCCATTTGCATGGAATACCTTTTTTCCATCCCCTCACTTTCAGTCTATATGTGTCTCTAGGTCTGAAGTGGGTCTCTTGTAGACAGCATATAGATAGGTCTTGTTTTTGTATCCACTCAGTGAGCCTGTGTCTTTTGGTTGGAGCATTTAATCCATTCACGTTTAAGGTAATTATAGATATGTATGTTCCTATGACCATTTTCTTGATTGTTTTGGGTTTGTTTTTGTAGGTCGTTTTCTTCTCTTGTTTTTCCCACTTAGAGAAGTTCCTTTAGCATTTGTTGTAGAGCTGGTTTGGTGGTGCTGAATCCTCTTAGCTTTTGTTTGTCTGTAAAGCTTTTAATTTCTCCATCGAATCTGAATGAGATCCTTGCCTGAGATCCTTGCCGGGTAGAGTAATCTTGGTTGTAGGTTCTTCCCTTTCATCACTTTAAGTGTATCATGCCACTCCCTTCTGGCTTGTAGAGTTTCTGCTGAGAAATCAGCTGTTACCCTTATGGGAGTTCCCTTGTATGTTATTTGTCATTTTTCCCTTGCTGCTTTCAATAATTTTCTTTGTCTTTAACTTTTGCCAATTTGATTACTATGTGTCTCAGTGTGTTTCTCCTTGGGTGTATCTTGTATGGGACTCTCTGCGCTTCCTGGACTTGGGTGGCTATTTCCTTTCCCATGTTAGGGAAGTTTTCGACCATAATCTCTTCAAATATTTTGTCGGGTCCTTTCTCTCTCTCTTCTCCTTCTGGGACCCCTATAATGTGAAAGTTGTTGCGTTTAATGTTGTCCCAGAGGTCTCTTAGGCTGTCTTCATTTCTTTTCATTCTTTTTTCTTTAGTCTGTTCCACAGCAGTGAATTCCACCATTCTGTCTTCCAGGTCACTTATCCGTTCTCCTGCCTCAGTTATTCTGCTATTGATTCCTTCTAGTGTATTTTTCATTTCAGTTATTGTATTGTTCATCTCTGTTTGTTTGTTCTTTAATTCTTCTAGGTCTTTGTTAAACATTTCTTGCATCTTCTCGATCTTTGCCTCCATTGTTTTTCCGAGGTCCTGAATCATCTTCACTATCATTATTCTGAATTCTTTTTCTGGAAGGTTGCCTATCTCCACTTCATTTAGCTGTTTTTCTGGGGTTTTATCTTGTTCCTTCATCTGGTACATAACCCTCTGCCTTTTCATCTTGTCTATCTTTCTGTGAATGTGGTTTTTGTTCCACAGGCTGCTGGATTGTAGTTCTTCTTGCTTCTGCTGTCTGCCCTCTGGTGGATGAGTCTATCTAAGAGGTTTGTGCAAGTTTCCTGATGGGAGAGACTGGTGGTGGGTAGAGCTGGGTGTTGCTCTGGTGGGCAGAGCTCAGTAAAACTTTAATACATTTGACTGCTGATGGGTGGGGCTGGGTTCCTGTTGGTTGTTTGGCCTGAGGCAACCCAACACTGGAGCCTACCTGGGCTCTTTAGTGGGCCTAATGGCAGACTCTGGGAGGGCTCACGCCAAGGAGTACTTCCCAGAACTTCTGCTGCCAGTGTCCTTGTCCCCATGGTGAGCCACAGCCACCCTCTGCCTCTGCAGGAGACCCTCCAACACTAGCAGGTAGGTCTGGTTCAGTCGTCCCTGGCTTCACTGCTCCTTCCCCTGGGTCCCGACGCACACAGTACTTTGTGTGTGCCCTCCAAGAGTGGAGTCTCTGTTTCCCCCAGTCCTGTCCAAGTCCTGCAATCAAATCCCACTAGCTTTCAAAGTCTGATTCTCTAGGAATTCCTCCTCCCGTTGCCGGACCCCCAGGTTGGGAAGCCTGACGTGGGGCTCAGAACCTTCACTCCAGTGGGTGTACTTCTGTGGTATAAGTGTTCTCCAGTCTGTGAGTCACCCACCCATCAGTTATGAGATTTGATTTTGCTGTGATTGCACCCCTCCTACCGTCTCACTGTGGCTTCTCCTTTGTCTTTGGATGTGAGGTATCTTTTTTGGTGAATTCCAGTGTCTTCCTGTCGATGATTGTCCAACAGCTACTTGGGATTCTGGTGTTCTCACAAGAGGGAGTGAAAGCACGTCCTTCTGTTCTGCCATCTTGCTTCAGGCTCCTACTCTTTTTCTTTGCATGACTATGTCCTCAATGAATATGATACTGAATTATTTTCTTGCTTTTTCCTCTGCTTTTTTCTACCCTTAAATTCTGTACTTGAATAGACTTGCTACATGCCTTCTGGTAATGAGGTTCTTTCTCAACTTGTTATTATCTCTGTAAGTACCTGAATTTAGAGAATTTCTAGTTGTCATGACTGTAAAATAACACATGCTCATTGTCACGAATTTGGGAAAGGGAGAAAAATGCAAAGAAAAGGAAATCCTCCCATAATTCCACCACCTATAGATAACCACCATTATTAACATCTTGGTATATTTTATTCCATTCCTTTTCTATACATATGTGTGTTTTTAATAGGGTTTTCACAAATGTGTCATAATTAGAATATGTTATGTAGGGTAGGGCCATATTGCAACAATAAAGATATCCTCAAAATTTCCCATGTTTTAACACATTAGAAGTTTACTTGTTGTTCCTATAACAATCTTGGCTGATTATTTAGCTTTGCAGGGTGGCTTTGCTTCACAGGGTCATTAAAGGCCGGAGCTTCTTCCATTATGTGGCTCTACTGTCTCCATAGGGCCTTGTTATGGTCTCTGCCCAGTTCTCAAAAAGGGGAAGAGAGCATGAAGGAGGCACACCCACTCTCTACAAAGCCTTGGTTCCAGGTAGCACATGCCACTTCTGCTCACATTCCACTGGTGTCCCCACCTAACACCAAGGGAGGCTGGGAAATGTAGTCCAGCCATACGCTTGGCTACAATCCCACTTCTGTTAAAAGAGAGAATACTTACATCCTATGATGCTTCCCACAGGTTCTCTAAGCTCCCCCATGTGGACTGTTCACCATAAATGCCTGTGCTCTCACACCTCACTTCCCTTACATGTGCATTCGCCCTCCTTTGTGGGTGCTGCCCCAGTGCTTGGAGCTCCCTTACCAGCCCCAGTTCCCCTAGGCTGCCCTTGCTATTACTCGCCTGGGCTCTCACATGTCACCCTGTGGGGTTAGATGACTCAATTGTCTCATTTAGACTGTGAGTGTCTTCAGGGCAGCATCTGACAGACAACCAGAAGTCAACAATTTTGTTGTTGAGTTCTGCTGCAAAATAGGTACTTAATATGTATTTGCTAAGCAAGACAGGGAACGTTTAGGAGAAAAAGAGAATATGGGCACTGGCCAGCACTGCAGGGGCGTCAGGAGTGATGAGTTCCAAGAGCCCATCTGATGGAGCAGGTGGGAAGAGAACGGGGTGGTGGAGAAGTTCTGGGCTGGGGGTGGTAGCATAACTAGAGTGGAGGCCAGGAAAGGTCACTCTCATCAAGCACTCTCCTATGGTAACTCCTCATCAGTCATTTCTAAGGGAATGTGTTGATGTGATGATTATTTAGACAACAACACAAAGACATTAGAGGAAACCAGGAGAAAGCAGGAGTGAAACACCAAGAAAAAGTGGTTGAAGGGCTTCCCAGTCCCCACCAGTCAACCACAAGGGCCCCACCTCCACCCAGGCTTTGTCCCCCAGCCCTGCCCTTGCAAGCTGAGAATGGTCTAGAGTTTAGAACCTGGCTGTGCTTCTGGGTCCATGACCCTGCCTGAGATTTCACAGTGGAGTGGTGGGAGTGGGTTAAAGAGGGAATGGGTTTAGAAGATGTAGGTACAATAAATAAAGTCTTTTCTTTTGAGCTGCTTGGCTGTGAATGGAGGAGGAAGGATACTACAGTAGCTAGAATGGGATGTGAGTTCAATAAAGGGCTTTTGGAGGTGGTGGGGGAAGTGGTAGTTGTCTTGTTTTTCTTTGGTTTGGTTTGGTAGTAATCGGAGGGATTGGAGCATGTTTATACGCTGAAGGGGAGGAGCCAACAGAGGTTAGAAATATAGAAGAGAGAAACTGGACCCATCAAAATGAAAAACACGTGCTCTTTGAAAGACACCTTTAAGAAAATGAAAAGACTAATACATATATATTTCATATAAAGATATTGGGTTGGCCAAAAAGTTCGTTCAGATTTTTCTGTAACATATGAAAACCCAAACAAACTTTTTGGCCAACCCAATATAAATATATCTTTATGGGTTGTAAGAGTGTTACAACTCAATAATACAAGAACCAAAAACATGGGCAAAGGATTTGAATGGACACTTCACAAGAGAAGATACAAATGGCCAAGAAGCGCATGAAAAGATGCTCAACATTTTTAGTCAACAGGAAAATGAAAATTAAAACTACAATGAGATACCACTATACATCCACTAAAATGGCAAAAATACTGACAATACCAAGTGTTGGTAAAAATATGAAACAAGTGGACTTCTCACGTATTTCTGGCAGAAGCATAAAATTATATGGGCACTTTGGGAAAAAAATTGGCTGTTTCTTAGAGACTAAACATGCATTTACCATACAACTCAAATTTTCACTTCTAGGTATTTACCCAAGAGAAATGAAAACATGTCTTCATGAAGATTGTATATGTATGTTCATAGCTCATACAACTATGAAAACAATCCAAGCGTCCATCAACAGGTACATGGATAAATAAACTAGTGTATCTATACAATGGAATACTACTTAGCAATAAAAAGGGTGAACTGATGATACACACAAGAGGATACATCTCAAAAACATTATGCTGAACAAAAGAAGTCAAACATAAAAAAATGAATTCCATACGATTCCATTTATATGAAATTCTACTACAGCCAAAACTAATCTATATTGACAGAAAGATCTGTCACTTCTCAGCAGTGGTTGCTGGGCAATTGAGTGCAGGTGGCAGCTTTTTGGGGAGACAGCACTGTTTTACATCTTGATTGTGGGGCTAGTGCTTACACAGGTATATTCATTTGTCAAAACTCACCCATTTGCTAAAATGGTTGCATTTTACTGTATATGAATTACACTTCAATAAAGCTGATTACACACTTTTTAAAAAATATGGGAGAGAGAGAGAATGACTGGAGACTAAGTCCTAGATGTAAAATGGGATGAAAACAATAGATGGAAAGGTTAATCTTGAATAGGAAAAAATGTACTTTCTCCTCTGAGCTATAAAAAAAGTGAAGGTGCGGGAGAATGGAGAGACCTGGGGTGTCTGTGGGGGCCGAGTGAGAAATCTCTCACGACCACAGCGAAAAGTAACCTTGCAACATCCACAGCCCAAAAGTTCTATCTCCCATGAGGAAGACTATGATGGCCTGTATTTTTTACAGCTGTAAAGGCTGACCAGGCGGATTTCAAAGGTTATCCAGGACCACTACATAATGAACCCAGTAGTTCAGGCTGTTAGCTTGGGTTAATACCATTAGCCGGTATTATATTTGCATAAAGCCATTTTGTACTTGCAGGAAAAACATGAGGTCCTATAAAGCATCCAGGAACGTTAGAGATCTCAGGAAGCCTCTGACCACACATTGTTATGCAGCTGAAACAGCAGACATTTGTTGTTGTTTTTTGCCTTGGGTTTTAGGGGGAATGAGACATCCCAGTGAAGGCTTACACATGTTATTTGGAAGTATTGTGACAGCCAAGAAATTGGGCTGGTGTCAAAAGAAACCACAGTGGCTGTTTCCTTTTTATTATTTTTTAAAAAGCAATTTTGATCTTTCAAGCCCTGTGAGAAACAAAGTTTACTAAATATACCTCTGTGGGGGTGTGTGTTGATTCAAGCGTTTATCTTGTCTCTGATCCCAGAGGATACATTCCTCTTCCCCGGGCCTTCTCACCCTCTGCCATCACGCAGGTCTCCTCCTTCTCGGGGGCTCCCTCCCCAGGCTTCTAAAAATCTGTGGGATAAAGAGCAAAGGATGGAGCCCTTTCTGGAGAAGGTAGGTTCAGCTCCTCACCCTGCCACATTAGCCTTATGATTACAAATGGCAGAAAACTGTCTTAAGAAGAAAAAATGAATGTATGGCTTATGTAACAAAAAGTCCAGGTATGGGCCAACTCTGGCTATGGCTGGATTCAGGGCTGAAACCTGTCACAAGGGCATGCTTTTGGTCATCTCTCAGTTTGCCTTCCTCTATGTTGGCTTCAGCCTTGGCTCCATGTGTAGAAAGCTGGCAGCAAAAGTCATACCTTCAATTCCTCTCAGATTCTTATACCTCTAATGAAATTCCAGAAACTGACTTTGGTTGGCACCTTTTGACCTGACTTGGGTCAGGTCACTGTCTCTGGGGAAATGCAATATGCTGGGTTGCTTAGGACCTCAACCCAAAACACATAGCCTGAGAGGAGTGGAAGTTCCCCCAAAGCAATATAACAGAATAATTACAAAGCAATATAACAGAATAATTACTACATGAAAGAAGTGGGTAATGGGAGTCCCAAACAACCAGTGTCTACCACACTCAGGGGCACTAGGCAGGTTCTTCAAGGCTGATTATCCGGCTCGGGCTACTGAGAAGAGAAAGCAAAGGTCAATGTGTTTCCTAATTCCTACAGGGCTTGAAAAAGTATTGCAGGAGCAGATATGGTAGCTGCCAGCGCTTAGAGAGAGAGCTAAACAATTCCGCAGACCAGTTTATAAGGCTTTCCATGCTTTGGCCCCAACCTCTGTCTCCACTTCTCTAATTGAACCCTCTCCTCCAGCCTAACTGATCTCATTTTGCATGAATTAAAAACTCAAGTTCAAATTGCCCAGGTTCAAACTGCAACCCCACCATTTATTATCTGTATAATTTTGAGCAAACATATTACCTCATTTGTAAAATGGAGATTATAATAATACGTACCTTATGGATATCAGGTTAAAAGGATTAAAGGAGTTTGTTCACATAAAATGCAACACCTGGAGGACGGTTTTTTTTTTTTTCTGCTCCTCTCTCAGATCCATTCTCAGCCCTTCTTTGCACCACTTGAGGCCCAGGATACTCATCCCTTTTTTGGACTGCATCACCTGGGTGCCTTTGTCCTCTGGCTTCCAAATGGGTCTGACCATGGGGTTAGAGTATTTCTTACCTGCCCTGCACTTGTATCACATCTCTGGCAGTGGCTGCGACCCTCCATGGACTGCAACTCTTGCCATGTCCCCTTCTCCATGTCTCCACCTCCCACTTTGTCCTTTGGTGACATTATTTCTTCCATTACCTTTTCAGCCCTGGATAGTGATGGGTTTACACCATTGCTAAGCCCGGAGTTCCTTAGCATCCCTCATTTGGTCCCTTAACCCTGCTCAGACCTCGTCATAGCTCTTCATTAAGATAGCTTTATCTACACCACCTGATGTAATGCTGTTTCCTGCTGAGACCTTGACTAGTACAATAGTTGGTAACAGGAGTGGTCCCAGAAAACAACCTTCAAAGTGAGATTTGGGGACCAGTTCTCTCAGTTATTTTATGAATGCATAAATGACCTTATTGCTGGCAGAAATGGGACACTGGTAACCTATACCATGATGTAGCATTAAGATTATTCAAATTATCACTGAGAGTGATGTAAGATAGTCAGTGGAAGGCAAAGTTTTAAGTGATCAAGTGACCGCTGCACTTGATTGCTATGGCAACAGTGGTAATTACAGTAATTGTAGTGTGGGCTGGTTACTTCTGACTGTGCTAGAGTTTATGAGAGAAAGAGATATTGAGGAGCTTTAAGCCTTGAACTTCCAACTCAAGACATGAGTGTAGAACCAGAAAGTTTCTGTGGTGGCCTTAAAAGAATCCTTATCTCTTGCAGCCTCAGAGAAGACATAACTGTGGGTCAGGCCTAAAGTCTAAGTGTGTGGGTTCAAGATTGACAATGCCTGGTAGATGTACCACTTTATCAAGTTTCTATGCTAATGTTAGGGCACTGGTTGGGAAGAGTTATACATTGGGGTAAGGACATTTGGAATGACACAAATGAAACTGAGATAGATGAACCCCTAGTCCCCCTGAATCTCCCTTGCTGGAGAAAGCGGTCCCCTGCATAAAGGCTTACCTATGATTTCACATAGGGCAGTTGCCTTGCAAGAGGTATACCTATGGCCCCAGCTTATCTCACTACCACCAGATTCACAATGAGAGTCACATCTCATCACAGCCCAGGGGAAAATTTGAAAGATCTTCTGCAGGAGGAGGTAATTATACTACAAAGGAATTGCGATATCTTTCCACTTGTACTGTTAGGAACCTTGGGAACATGTATATGTGAATAGATTCCAAGAGTATTTGGCTGAGGAGGATGAAATATAGCTGGATTGAATCAAATTTGTCAATATGGGTGAATTTACCTGGGATTCAAGGTGTAATATTGGAGTTTAAGCAGTTGGGAGTGGCTCTAATAGTTTGCTTGGTTGAGTAATTAAATATTGGATTTAATAGTGCCTTATGTCTAATGAGGCTGAGCATTGCAGAACTTCCCTAGCACGTTGTGGTAGGAATCCCAAGCTTAGGGAGATGGGAAATTGAAATGTATCTATTGTATGTAACCTGATTAATCCCTCCTCTAAGGCCCAGAGGATACTCCCCTCACGAAAACATTTTAAAACTCATCAGTAAGAAGAATACCAGCATCCTTGAAAAGCTCTGTGGTGGCTGTCCTCCATAGGTCAGAGATAACAGTGGGAGATGCTGCTATTGAACTAGGATCTCTAACACGGATTGTAAAAATGGGAACCCCCTAGTGACAGATTACTGGAGACAGGTGGGCTCAGTTACTCTAATGAGCCACAAGAATAGAAGAGTAATCAGATTGTTTTGTTCCACATGGATTTATGGTGGTGGCTAATTGATCACAGGGTCCAAAGGAAGGAAATAGATGTGCAACCTACTATGAAATGGCTTGATCTATATCAGCACAGTCCAATAGAAATACAACATGAGCCACATTCATAATTTAAAACTTTCTAGTTGCCACATATTAAAAAAGTAAGAAGAAACCATGATAATAATTTTAATAATACATTTTATTTAACTCATATCTAAAGTGTTATCATTTCAACATATAATCAACATAGAACATTCTTGATGTGATATTTTACTCTTTTTTGGGCTAAGTGCTCAGTAGCTACATGTGACCAGTAGCTACCACATTAGATAGCATAGATCTATCAATATATCACTGGGAAAATTATTACTGAGGTGGATAGAAACCTGATTCAAGCAGCCATAGTAATAATTCTTAGTTTCCCACCCAGTTTGCCGAGAGTTGTTTACAAACTCAGAATCCTTTGACTGAGGGAGAGGCCAGGTCCCTTTAAGGGAGCCTGAAAAGTGACCGAAAGTGTATTCTGTAAATTTCTTCCAAGCCTTCCCCAGAGGTACCTGAGGGGCCATTTGCTAGGGTGACTGGGCAGGAGAGAAAGGGAAATAAACAGCCCTGTGTAGGTGACTGGATACTAGCTCTGAACAGATGCTAATTTCTGGGAACCCTAAAACCCACCATGATTATCAGCCAGAGTGGAAACTTAGGAAGTTCTGATGATAAATGAAATCTTGGTGTGAGCTCTCCTACAATAACTCTAGCGGGCCCATGGAAGAGACATAAGTGGCAACTGGCAGAGTCCCCACATTAGTTCCCTGATCCATGGAATAAAAACTACTGGGTGAGAAAGGCCAAGAGGAAGCCTCTGGAAAGCTGACTACCCATCCTCCTGCCTGCCAAAGAGCAAACAAAAAGCAACACCACATTCCTGGGGGTACTTCAGAGATTAGGGTCACCATCCAAGCCTTGAAAGATGAAAGGATGGTGGTTCCAGTCATATCCCTGTTTAATACATATTTGGTCAGCAAAAAAGCCATATAGGTCATGGAGAATTACTATGGATTATGCTACACTTTATTAGGTAGTTGTTGCTGACTGCAGCTGCTATTCTGGCTGTGGGGTCTTTATTAGAGCAATGGCACCTGGTAGATAGCTATTGACTTGGCAAATGATTTTTTTATTTATCTTAATTAGTAAGAACAATCAGAAGCAGTCTGCTTTCACCTGGCTGAGACAGTGGTCTACTCTCATTGTCTTCAGGGTTATGTCAACTCTCCTGCTTTCATTTAATTCAAAGGAGCCTTGATACCTCACAGTACTTCATGCTGGTCCATTATACTGATGACATCATGTCAGCTGAACCTAGAGAGCAGGATGCAGCAAGAACCCCTAAAGCCTCTGTAAGGTAGGCATAGCAGGGGATAGGAAGAGAAACCTCACAAAATTTAGAAGGCTGACACATTGATGAAATGCCTAGGGCTCCAGTGGTCTAGGTCATCTTGGGATAACCCTTCCAAAGTCAAAGTTAAATTGCTCCACTTTACACTGTGCACCACAAAGAAAAAGGCCCAATGCTTGATGAGTCTCTTTGAATTTTGAAAGCAACATTTGGGTGATCTACTGTGGCCCATTTGCTCAGCAACCCATAAGGCTGCCATTTTAAGGTGGGTCCCAGAGCAATAGAGGACTCTACACCAAGCCCAGGCTGAAGGACAAGTTGCTCTGCCACTTAGGCCTTATGACCCAGGAGATTCAATGTACCTGAAGTATCTGAACTTTTGACCAAATGATACCAAGTGATGATGTGACCTGAGCTGTTCATTATGAATTGGGTATTATCTTACACCCCAAATCATAAAGTTAGGTGTGTGCAGCATCATTCCATTATTAAATGGAGATGGGATATATAAAACCAGTCCTGAGTGGGCCTGGGTGGCACAGTTCTATGGACTGAGATTCCCATTGCATCTACTCCTGCTGTTTTACCATCTCTTCCTCAACCCACATAAGTGGTCTCATGGGAACTTCCACCTGACCAGTTAACAGAAGAAGGATAAACTGTAGGCCTGGTTTTTAGATAAGTCTATTTCCATGTTGACACCAGCCAGAAGTGGATGGCTGATGCATTACAGCCCCACTAAGGGTGGCCCTGAAAGACAGTGATGAAGAAAAACTTCCCAGTGGGCAGAAACTTGGACAAAAATATCTCATTTGCTTGGAAGGAAAGGTGGGCTGAAGAAGAAATCTATACAGTCTCATGTGCTGTGGCTAAAAGATTAGTTGGATCAGTCAGGGACTTGGAAAGACTAAGAGTGGAAGATTGATACAACAAAGAGAACTGGAGAATAAGTATATTGATGAAACTCTTGGAATGAGTGACGATTGAGGAGATAGTTATGACCCAAGGAAATGATGATCACCAGTGATCATTCACGGTAGAGGAAGCTTCCAAAAATAAGGTAGATAAGATGACCAGCCCTGTGGCTGTAGTCAACTTCTCTCCCTATCCACCCTGCTCCTTGCTCTGTGGGCCCAGGTATAGAGTGGCCAGAGTGGCAGAAATGGTCACAACAATAGAGATTTCCCCTCCCCAAGGTTTCTGGCAATCACCACTGCTGAGTGCCCACCTTGCCAGTAGCAGAGGACAACACTGAGCCTGGAAAGGCTACCAGTCCCTTGGGAACCAGCTAATCACCCAATTTTATTGAATTATTTCCATCTTAGACGGGGCAGTGCTTTGTCTTGATGGGAATAGATACAGATTCTATATACGGATTTACCTTCTTTGCCTGAAACTCTTCTATCAGCACTATCAACAGGGGACCTACAAAATCCCTTATATCACCATCATGGTATCTTATATAAACTTGCCTCTGACAAAGGGACTCATATCAATACAGAAGTTGTGCTCATGCCCATGGAATTCAGTGATGCTACCATGGGCCCTATAATCTGGAGGCAGCTCATATGACAGAAGAGTGGAATGGCCAATAGGGGCTCACTTATGACTCTAGCTGGGTGACAACACCCTGAGAGATTGGGGTGTTATCCTATAGGATGTCATATATGTTTTAAACCTGACCATATGATGGTGCCAATTCCCTCAAAACCAAAATATAAAGGTCTGAAAACCAAGTGGAAGAGGTGAAAATGACACCTCTCATGATTATATCTAATAATACATTTATAAAATTTTTTCTTGATGTGCACATTCTCTTGGTTTGGGTAGGTTTCGAGATCTTAATTCCCAAGGTAGGAATGCTCCCACAGGGAACACACATAGCCATGGTTCCATTAAATTGGAAGCTGACACCACCCCCCTAGCCATTTGGGGCTCCTTTTGTCACTGACCCAACAGCCAGAGCAAGAGTTTCCATAACTAGTTAAGGTGATTGGTTCTATTTACCAAGAGGAATATGGGCTGCTGCTGTCCCCCAGGACTACTGCTTGCTTCAGGGCCCTGTGTGGGGGATGGCTTTAGAATACCACCCACCAAGACCTGGTCAATGGCAGAGGGGAACCTCCAGCTGGCTCAGAGAAGCCCAGGCTGGAGGGCCCTTGTGGGTTCCATTCTCCATCCTTCTCCAGCCCTAGTGAGAAAAGACAGGGTTTGTGGAGTTCAATTCAGTTCAACAAACATTTACTGGAAAGTTTTTGGAGGTAACAGTGCAACATAACTTACTAACCAGCACATTCATGAAATGAATTGTTCTGGTAAATTGAGCTTGCTAAGTAACTAAGTGTTATTCTGAAAACTCTTATTAAATATCTCTCTGAAATGTGTGACTCCACTTCCTTCCCACCATAAGCACTGCCTAGTGAGCATGGTTGATACTTCCTTTGATGAACAGGGACCTTAAAGGACCTCAAGGTGATTATTTCCAGAAGACTAAGTCTCAAATTGTTAATGTAGATAAAGAAAGGGAAGGTGATGGGGCCGAATGAACTGCACAGGACAGAAGGTACTTTATCAAAAGATAAATTCCTGATATCAGCCCGATTCACCATCATTTGCCTCTGAAAGAGGAGTCCTGAAGGAGCTCTGGTTAGTAGAAAGCTTTGGGAGCTGAGGATGTGTTGTTGTGATGATGATGGCTGTTCACCTGTGATCTCATGTTTATATGGTGCTCTACATTTTCATGCCTCTTTACATATTTATGCTCTCATTTGAGTCTCATAACAGCCCTTTGAGATGGCGAAGGCATGTTCTGTTATTCTCACTGAACAGTTGGAACAACTGATGCACAGAGAGGCTGGTGGCAGACTAGGACACAAATCCCTTGAATTGCTACTCATTATTTCTTTGGTTTCTGATCTGAGGTATTCTCTCAGGCCTTGATAGTGGGAAGAAGACAACACATCTCCAATGATCTTGAGAGGGGAAAAAAGAGGCAGAAAAAAACCCCTCAGTGTGTTGTTTTCATAGCAATGGGAAAGCTGGGCTGCAGGAAGATTGGACAGTCAAGGAATTTCCCCCAAATTTCTACATGTGGAACTAAAAGTTGTATGTTTTGCCCACATGGTCAGAACCCCAGGCAACACAGCATGAAGGCCATTCTCCGCCTACAGTGGCAATCTCCTGCCACTGCACTGATGTTCTCAGCCAGGTCTCTGACACCTGCCATGAGGACAAAGTCAGGAGATGCCTCCACCTTGGGAGAAAGACTGTGGCCAATGGGATGTGCCTTTTGCTTCTTGCTGCTTCCCCAAAGGGAGGGGAACTGACCTTCTGGCTCTGACAAAATGTCTCTTCACAGTGGAGCAACCAGGGATGCAAAGAGCATGGAGCTGGCAGTCAGGAACCTGGGTTCAAAGTCTTGGCAATACAACCGCGGGCAAATCAAATGAGTTTTCTGTGGCTCAGCTGATTTCTCATGCACGCAGGAGGGGGCAATTATCCATGTTCCTCTTTAAGTCCAAGACTGCTCTGAAAGTAAGTGAGATCCTATGAAAAAAAAGATGTTCTGCACTTTTTAGAAACTGGAGGAATAGAGACAACCAACCAAGGCACTCAAAGATCCACTGCATTGGTTGTCTGCAGCGTTCTGAGGCTGCCTCCTCTTCTCCCTAAATTTCTGCCCCCTGCCCCCATTCTGCATCCGACCGTATGTTATCATTTCTACCTTGGGTCTAATTGGTGTTGAGGATGAGGTGTACATTAATGTCTGGCTGTAACCCAAATGAACAGGAGTCACTTTTTTCTCTGCAAATCAGTTTTCACATCTATAAAATGTAGAGGGGGAGGTTGAGGCAGGGCAGTCAGTTCTATTAGATGATTTTGAAAGCCCTTTACAGTCTAATAGTCAGTGAGTTGATAAACTCTGTCTCCCTAAAGAGAAACTTGCATGTTTCAGGCCATGTCTGTGAAAAGCTAAGGACCAGACAGGCACAAGGAAGTGGGCAAGACATTTAGGAAGAGCAAAACATGTGGAGGGAAGAAAGGATTTGGACTCCCAAGCAGCTGAGAAAGGGTTAGCCCAGAACGAAGAGTGGACTGCCTGCAGAGAGACGTCAGGACTGAAGGAAGTTCATCAGAGCAGCCAGGGAACCTGGGCACCTCTGCACCTGGCCTCCAGGCCTCTGTGCATCACGCTGGTGCTGGCCTCCGTGCAGACACATCGTGCATTTGTGCATGTGGTCCAGTGGGGTTCCTCACACTTGGAAAGCCTGGCTCTGCCCTCTCTCTGCAGTCCAGTGAAACCAAGAGGCAGAGTTGCTGATCTCCTCTGAGGACAGTGAAGGCAGAACCCAGGCAGCCACAGGCCAGATACTGAGTTATCATGGTGGGAGACCTTATATCTGAGC
The DNA here is from genome assembly GCF_028564815.1 of Eubalaena glacialis. Lineage (NCBI taxonomy): Eukaryota > Metazoa > Chordata > Mammalia > Artiodactyla > Balaenidae > Eubalaena > Eubalaena glacialis. Next base: position 34,384,013 of record NC_083718.1, read on the forward strand.
AGGGTGGATGAGAACATCAGAGCCCATTAGCAGAGCCGGCCACAACAGGCTCAGAGAACAAGTATGGCTGGCAGACCTGCAAGAAGTCTTAGGGCTCACTCCTTACAAACACGGCTTTCACAGGTGCTTGTCTTAATGACAGGGTCCATCAGGCCTAAAAGCTTCTGCTATTAGGTTGATTTCCTCCAAGGAGGAAGATGTGAGGGCAAGGAGGCCCACATTCCTGAGGATGAAGCCACCAAACAGAGTCCCACACCCTCCCTCTCAGCTCTGCAGTCTTTCAACAGAAAGCCTGAAGACTTTGGCAGGCACAGAGGGCATAAATGGTGAGACCCTCTGATGCCCTGGAAGAGCCAGGCCAGCATTTCTCAAAGTCTGAGCCAAGAAATCACTTGTATCAGAATAAGCTGGCACACTAATTTGAAAATGCACATTCCTGGACTCCTTACCAGTGAATCTGAATCTCTGGGGGAAATGGCATTTCTTAGCAAGCTACTCAGAGTGATTCTTATGTCCAGTAATGTTAAAAACCATATGACTACCCTCCATTCCTGGCAAATAGTAGACACTCAGCAATACTGTGTTGAAAGAATGAATGTATCATTGAATGTGTGTGGGGGAGAGAAAGCTCATTCTCAGCAAAGCAAGAAGAAACAGAAGTGACTAGGATGAGAGTCAGGTTTTATTGGACCTGGAAATGGGTTCAAAGACTTCCAACAGAATCAACATTCTCCTACAACAATATATAGCATTTAAAAAATTTTTATTGAAGTACAGTTGATTTACAATGTTGTGTTTAATTTCTGCTATACAGCAGTGTGACTCAGTTATACATATATTCTTTTTCATATTCTTTTCCACCATGGTTTATCATAGGATATTGAATATAGTTCCCTGTGCTATACAGTAGGACCCTGTTGTTTATCCATCCTATATATAATAGTTTACATCTGCTAATCCCAAGCTCCCAATCCTTCCCTCCCCCACTCACCCTCCCCCTTGGCAACCACAAGTCTGTTCTCTATATCTGTGAGTCTGTTTTTGTTTGGTTGATATGTTCATTTGTGTTGTTGTTGTTGTTGTTTGGCTGTGCCTCACCGCATGTGGGATCTTAGTTCCCTGATCGGGGATCGAACCCGTGCCCCCTGCAGTGGAAGCTCAGAGTCTTAGCCACCGGACCGCTGGGAAAGTCCTGTGTCGTATTTTAGATTCCACATATAAGTGATATCATACAGCATTTGTCTTTCTCTTTCTGATTTACTTCGCTTGGTATGTTAATCTCTAGGTCCATCCACGTTGCTGCAAATGACATTATTTCATTCTTTTTAATGGCTGAGTATGACAATATATAGCATTTTGTAGTTTACAAAGCTTTCATCTTTCTTCCCTTTTGAATCCTGATGAAAAAACCCTAAGATAGACATCACTATTGTTAACTCATTTAACACATGAAAAAAACTGAGGTTCAGAGAGTGTTCATTTGCCCAGTATCATGCAGCTAGTCTAGGGGACAGACCCATGTTTCAGGTCCTTTGACAAAGATCTCCAGGCCAAGCTGTCATGCAGTATCTCGGCTGCTACCATTTTCACCAAGTACAGGGAGAGGAAACTGGCCTGGAATGGTACCACAATGGGGTGCTGTTAGGAGGTAGGGAGACCTTCCTTAACATGTGTGATTAAGGTGGTAAGGGTGGTGCAGAGCAGGAAGAGAGGGCAGAGCTGACTACTACTGAGCACCTACTGTATGCCATAGCCATCCACTTTGTACGTATTATCTCATATAATGCTCACAACCACCCTGTAAAGATTTCATTGCCCTCATTTTGCACTTGAGGAAAATGAAGCTCAAAAGGGAAGACAAGGAAGTAACTTGCCCATGGCATTGGCCACAGAGCTAGGAATTGGCAAAGCCAAGTTTAGAACTCAAGTCTCATCAGATTCAGAGCCTATTTACTAAACATTTCCTTTGTCACTTTTTTCGCCTCCTTTCCTGCCTACCATTGGATTGATGCAGAGTTTTTCAATTTTTTTTTTTTTTCTTTGACTGGTTAGTTTTTTTCCTTTTAGGAATTACTTAATTTTTTATATGCACTTTTATTGAATTATATACCTTTAATATTTTAACATATGTACTTAACAATGTCTAACATGACTCATCTCTATCTTTTTCCTGAGCTATACAAGGTCTTTACAATGCTGTGCATCTGATTTCTCCCTCCTGTCTTTCAAGATACTTCCATCTATTCAGTTGAACCACATGAAATCGCCAATATTCAACAATTTTTAACCTATAAAAATGGCAATTTCATACAAATAATATTTTCAATGAAAACAATATGCTAGTTACATTTCATAATTAAACTCCCCCAAATTAGACATTCAAAATATTTGATACTTAGATTTACCAACGTATAAACCAATTTCCTTACACATTATTAATTTTTTTGGTTTATTTTTTAAACATAGAATTTATTTATTTAATCACACACACACAAAACAATGGGAACCAGCCCAATAAATGTTGCACCAGACAGAACTGAACAAACCCTGTGCTGGAGCAACACGCCCTGTCTCTCACTTTTTCCTGATTCTGAGGCCTCTTCATTCAAGCCAAACAAACTCTGAGACAGATAAAATTATACCAAAACATTTAAGTATTATTGCTTCTTTCACACAATTTGACCTGGATTTGATGCACACAGTTTGTCTGGATTTGACCTTGGGTAGGTCATTTTTACCTCTCTGAGTCTCAGTTTTTACTTAAGTAAAATTAAGGTTTTGTGTCTTGGGCATGGGTTTGCATCAGAATCACATGAATTTTTAAAATATCACTATTAGTTTTTGAGACCTACTTCTTTATGTTCAGTTTCATTAAAAGTGTTTTTCAATGTAGGGCTGTGAGTAGCAAACTCGATCTTTAAATGTCTAAAAACATTTTTTTTTCACATTCATTTTTGTATGACAGTTGAACTGAGTATAGAATTCTAGGTTGACAGTTCTTGATCCTGAGCATTTTTCTTACCCCTTTCTCTCTTTTCATAACTCTTATTAAACATTATGTCCAACCTTCTCATTATATCCTCCATACCAGTGAGCCTAGTTTTCATCTCTTTATCTCTCTGAGCTTCATTCTAGATTATTACCACAAATCTAGTGTTTTAAAAATTCATTATTTCTTTCTTTGACCTTGAAAAGGCTATTATTCAAATTTCCATTGAGTTTTTAAGTTTTCACTATTATATTTTTTATTTCTAGAATTTTCATATGCTCTTTTTGACAATTCCACTTTTTGTCATATGGTCTTACTCATGTTTTCCTGATGATTATTCCTCCTTTAATATTTTAACATTTTAAGGGTACTTATTACACTTTCTTTCAAATATTTTATTATATCCGGATATTGCAGTGCAAATTCTTTGACTTCAAGTACCTGCTAACTATCCCTTCGGGTGGTTTGTTTTCTTTTGTGGTTATAATATTTGACTGTGAGCCCCTATTCAGTGGGGATTACTTACCATGGGATTCCCATGTGTCCTGGGCAATGGAAGTGTCCTTTCTCACAAGGCATCTGCAGGGTCCTACAGAGTTCAAAAGTTTCTGGCTGGTTTTTATGTTAATTTCTCCGCTGGGGTCCCTGTACCATGGGAATTGTGTAAATTTAGAACCCAAGCTTGTCAAAATGGTTTAGGATGCCAGTTTCTTGAGAATGGCCCTTTGTACATCCATGGCCAGCGTGGACATAAAGCTTTCCTTATCAATTTCCAAGATGGTTGGTAGAGATTGTCTTATTCTTGTTGCATGGGTTGATCAGACCTTCACAATCCCTACCTTTATGACAGCTCAACTCTACTCCCTGAGGCCCTCAGCCACATCTCCCCTCCCTAGTCAGGTACCAGAACTCCAGCCCCCAGCTGATTTCATAATTCCATGGGCCATTTTGGCTCAGCAGCTCCTAACCACCCTGACTTTGAGTCTCCTCTCTGTTAATCTAGCATTGGGGATTTCTCTCCCTTAACATTGAGCTTGGCTATGTTTAAAATTTTTCTTTTGTTCTATATTATCTGGCATTCCCATGTGTTTGGAGAGGGGTGGGGCTGTGAAGGTAGAGTTGTTTTCTGTCAGCTCAGTGCACCACATTGACCAGAAGTGCCCAGTCCTTGCTTTTACAATGCACAGCTCCTTTTTGGGGGTAGATTCATTTTCTCTTTTGTTCAATGGCTTTTCAGAAGGAATAAAGGCCGAATTCTCTTAGAAGTCAGATGATAAAATGAAGACTCTCATTGGAAGGAAGGAACCTGAGTGAGCAAATTAGAAAGAGCCAAGGGAAGACACTGGCAGGAGTACCTGTTTTAAAAAGAAATTCAGAGCTACTGAATTGCAGTAGGAAGTTGAAAATGGAGCTGATCCCTGAGGCTTGGAGCACCAAACAAAGAGGCAGAAGTGCTGAGGAGATAATTAACATAAGTAATCTAAGCAGAAACTGCATACAAGCTGCTTTAGACCTGTGAAAAGGCCCGAGGCTGCCTGGAGGTGAGAAAAAAAGATAAATAAGCAAATGTTCAGAGAAAGGGAATTTATAACAGTTCTGTTAATGACAAAGCATTCAATGTGTACTGTGGAGGTTTTACTTCTTTAAACCCTTCTCTAACTAGAGTATTTCATAGCTTCTAAAAACTGTTTCCATGCCATTAGATAATTAAATCCTTGTTTTAAATGGAAACCAAGAGAATATATCCAGTGTTACATGCCTTTCTTCTATCACCCCTGCCCAAAATAGTCCAACTACCTGCCCTAGTTCTTACCTTAATCAGGCAACACTGATCACATGGGTGTCAGTCTCTGCTGGAATTAGAGAGCAGCCACTGACCTTTAAATGATGCTCAGCACCCTTGCATGGTGGGAATATCACAGATATCACAACGGAGACAAGTCAGTAGGAGTGGAGTCCATCTAGTATAAACAAAGGGAACGGAGTTTTCTGGCTACTTAATGCTAAGGGGGGTGAGCTACTTCAGCAGATGCTGGAAGAGTTCAGGAGAGGGATGAAGCCCAATCCCCTGCCCTCCCATGTTCCCCACCCACCAGGCTGTGAGCAGTGATAGTGAGTTAGGTCTCTAAGGAAGCTAATGACTGTGAATTCTATTCTTACCCAGTTTGTATGACTCCAATCACCACAGTACAAGCAGCCTGATTATAGGAGCTAAATAAATACCAGGAATGCAAATACCCTCAGGGAGAAGGGGCGAGGGGAGAAGCAGAGCATGGGGAGAGAAGGGTCCTCACCCACTGGTTTAATGCAGGCAGGAAAGGAGAAAATGCTTTCTTAGAAGTGGAGAGGACAATGGCAGAAGTTTTTGGATCCTGCTCTGCAAGGGGTTGAGCAACTAGCATGATGCCTGGACACCAGGAATGCTGAGGCCAGGGGATTCTGGGACTCCGTCCTGGTCCCGATAACAATGTTGGTGATGATGATAGCAAACACTTCCACGGTGCTTGATATTTGCCAAGCACTCTTCTAAGCACTATGTATATAACTCATTTAATCCTCATAGCAACCTGGCAAGTTAGGTAAACCGAGCCACTTCCCCAAAGTCACACAGTAAGTGATGGAGCTGGGATCCAAACCTTGGCAGACTGACTCAGGTGCCCATGTTCCTAAACACGAAGCTCTGCTGCATTTATGTGTGGAGATATATATCAATATACAGTGATAACAATAATACCAACACTAGCACTAATACTGTTCTTGAGCACTTGCTCTGTGCCAGGCACTGTGCTAAGCATTTTAGATACATCATCACGTTTAACCCTTAGGACAACTCCATGGGTAAAGTTGTAATACTCCTCCAGTGCTGTAAATGAGACGAGAGATCCTTAATGGTTAAGTAACTTGGAAAAGGTCACTCAGTTAAAAAGTGGCAGTGCTGGGGCACCAGCTTTTGTGTCTAGACTATATGAGCTTGTCAAGAAAGAAGGGTTATGTGAGAGATCTATCCAAGGGCCAGGAAAAGAGCTTCGTTGGTCTGGTGAAAAGAGCTCCATTGATCTGGTGCATACAAACACAGGCACACAACCACATAAGGCAACACTAACCCTTCCTGAGGTACTTCTGGAAGAGAATGGAAGGCACCAAGGATGGCTCTTTTTGTCAGCATTATTTTCTTTGCTAAGAACAGTGTTGAGATATACTATAGAACAGGGTTCTGCAAACTGGGCCAAATCCTGTCCATGCCTGTTTTTGTAAATAAAGCTTTATTGTAACACAGCTGTGCCATTCATTTATGTAGTGTCTATGGCTGCTTTCATAATATAATGAATTGAGTAGTTATGATGGAGACCATATGGCCCATATGCCTACAGTATTTACTATCTGACCCTTTACAGGAAAATTTGGCTGACCCCTGACATAGAAGTAAAAACTGAAGGGGTCTGCTAGCAGATTGGATGTGGAAAGAGCAGAAAAGGGAGGGATCCAGAGTGACTATTAGGTTTGCAGGCACTCAACAATTCAGTAACCTTCTGTGGAGCCCCACCTATGTGTCAAGCAGTACTCTGCCACCTGCTGAGGACTCAGACATGCAAAGTGTCACCTTCTGGGAGAAGCACACGCAAATGCAAATGGCAGATGGAAATAAAACCGAGATGAACCTGGAAAGGTGGACTTAGTACATCATCTGTGAATGATGAAAACAGCAATGATTTCATTGTCATCTTATCCCAGATGCTTAAGTCAGTGTGATGGGCTCTTCCTCTCTCCCCTCCAGGAGGTTGTATGTAAACAAAGAAGAGTGACCTGGTAAATCAGGAAAGGATGGAGAATTCACTTATTCATCATCAATCTTGGGAGCCCACTATGTGCCAGGCACTGTGCTAGGTTCTGCCCACATGGAGCATTCCTGATTGTAAGCAGAGTGTGGGAGAAGAAGAAAGGGAGAGGGGAAGTAGTTTTGGAAAAATGAGGGAGTGACATCAGATGGTTTCTATTCTCCCAGGAAAGTAAGGATGAAGGAACAGGTGTGGGAGGCTTGAGGCAAGAACAAACGGTAACAAATAGGCATCTCCTGTTGTAGAAGACATTTTCCTCAGAAAAAACCATAGTGGAGTAGCCAGACAGTGTTGGGTGCCATTTTGAGGGATGAGGTCATGAAGGTAAAAGCAGGTTCAGCAGTACATAAGGTTTTCTTTCCACAACATTGAGTTACTCAGGTGAGGCACAAAGATGGACACGGGTGAGAAGGACCAAACAGGAGACAGCCTCACCGCAGGGAGGAAATGCAGGAGCACGAAGTCTATTATGGAGCATCAGCATTTGTTAACTGGAGTAAGGTCGTGGGTCATGATATTCCAAGTATTGATTAAGTCCAGGTCTGCTGAGTAGAAAACCCTGCTTCCTTGTGGAAATCTGAAGATGTTCTCTCACTGAAAGGCTCTAATGATTCTAATGAAGCTAGGACACTTTAGTTCAAAGAGATGATTAACATTGTCAGTTAGGCCTGGATGCATTGATTTTCTAATTAGCCTTTGGTAGTGCTGTGGCCTCTTCTCTCATTCGGCTCTGTAAGCACAGGCTGCCACCAACACAGGTCAACATCCTCATTCAAGCAGGGACTCAGCCAAAATATTTCCTACCTTAAACAATATTTTATCTTGAAAATTATAATTGAACATTTGCAATTTTTTTGATGTAAGACCATGACATTTTTTGTAAGTATAGACCCACTAGTTTTTCCCTCTGTCTTTCTTCCATGAGTCATACTCATAAGGCATCAGCAAAGATTTCTATTTTACCCAAGGACTTGAAAGCATTTGCATAGCAATCTGAATGCAGAGTGGTTAGGACTTTTATAATTCCCCTCCAAACTTTTCCCCACTGATTTTTTTTTAATATAAATTTATTTATTTTATTTATTTATTTTTGGCAGCATTGGGTCTTCGTTGCTGCGCACGGGCTTTCTCTAGTTGCAGTGAGTGGGGGCTACTCTTTGTTGCGGTGCGCAGACTTCTCATTGAGGTGGCTTTTCTTGTTGCGGAGCACAGGCTCTAGGGTAGGTGGGCTTCAGTAGTTATGGTGCACGGACTCAGTAGTTGTGGCACATGAGCTTAGTTGCTCTGCAGCATGTGGGATCTTCCCGGGCCAGGGCTCGCACACGTGTCCCCTGCATTGGCAGGCGGATTCTTAACCACTGCGCCACCAGGGAAGCCCTCCCCACTAATCTTTTACAGACAACTCAACCACACCTAGATAGAAAGCTTTTTTCTTTCTTTTCTTTTCTTTCCTTTCCTTTTCTTTTCCTTTCTTTCCTCCCTTCATAAATTGTCTCTCCTTTATGGGCTTTTTCTAAAGTATTCAACCTAATTTTCATAGAAACAATTCTTTTTTTCGCTCATACTTCATCAGTTTATATAATATTTAATTAAAAGTATGTAATTACAAAAGAGTACTACTGGCATACAGATTTTGGACCAAACACAGCTGGCTCTAGGTAAGCAGACAACATGAGGGGTGGGCATCAGCTACCTGTCTTTCCTGAGAGAGCTGTGGGATAAGGGGGCTTCTGCTATACCTGCTCTGCACGAGGGGAGCCTGAAGTCTCTCAGACAGAGGCCAGGTTGATGGCTGACTCTGTGCTGGGATTTGAGCAGCACAACGGAGCCCACATTGAAGCCTCAATGGCAACAGAGTAGAGTCCTTTCTCTGGGCCTGGAATTGCCCCTTTTCTTGATCATCTTTCAGGCTACAGATTGGCCTTGTGTGAGGAAGGGAGATTCATTAAGTCTCCAGTGTATAGAACTGTTTATCAGATTTTCTTCTCATGGAGGGAGTTGACAGGTCTCAATGTCTAGAAGCATGGTCTTTCCTAAACAACCAGCTTTTGTCCAGGTGCGCCCTCTAAAGAGGGTGGTATGGATGTGAAACACCACCTCCGCTGATCTGGCTTCCTGGGTGTGGATCCCGGTATTCTGTGCCCACCACTGGCTGCCACGGGTGTCGGCTGCCCTGGGATCCACTGCTCTGCTGCGAGGATGCAGGAGTGGGGAATGTGGGCAGTGGCACTTGGGCAGATGAGTAAGAGACAATCAGCCCCCATCACTGTTGACCTTGACTGCAGCTGCTGCCAGAACTGGAGACTGAGCTGACCATGCTATTTATGACCCCAGACCCGTGGCATTAACATAGGGGGTTGGTGACATGGGAGCTCTGAGGGGATGGATTTATGCCTCCCATTTCCAGGATCCTGTGGAAACGAAATTGAGTTATTTGTAGTTATCTATTTTATACATATAAGTGTATATATGACTGTCCCAATCTCCCAGTTCATCCCACCACCCCACCCACCACGCTTTCCCACCTTGGTATCCATACGTTTGTTCTCTACAGCTGTGTCTCTATATCTGCCGTGCAAACGGGTTCATCTGTACCATTTTTCTAGGTTCCACATATATGCGTTAATATACATATCTGTTTTTCTCTTTCTGACTTACTTCACTGTGTATGACAGTCTCTAGATCCATCCACATTTCTACAAATGACCCAATTTCATTCCTTTTTATGGCTGAGTAACATTCCACTGTATATATGTACCACATCTTCTTTATCCATTCGTCTGTCGATGGGCATTTAGGTTGCTTCCATGACCTGGCTATTGTAAATACTGCTGCAATGAACATTGGGGTGCATGTGTCTTTTTGAATTGTGGTTTTCTCAGGGTATATGCCCAGTAGTGGGATTGCTGGGTCATATGGTAATTCTATTATTAGTTTTTTAAAGAACCTCCATACTGTTCTCCATAGTGGCTGTATCAATTTACATTCCCACCAACAGTGCAAGAGGGTTCCCTTTTCTCCACACCCTCTCCAGCATTTGTTGTTTGTAGATTTTCTGATGATATCCATTCTACCTGGTGTGAGGTGATACCTCATTGTAGTTTTGATTTGCTTTTCTCTAATAATTAGTGATGTTGATCCGCTTCTCATGTGTTTCTTGGCCATCTGTATGTCTTCTTTGGAGAAATGTCTATTTAGGTCTTCTGCCCATTTTTGGACTGGGTTGTTTGTTTCTTTAATATTGAGCTGCAAGAGCTGTTTATATACCTTAGGGATTAATCCTTTGTCCGTTGATTTGTTTGCAAATATTTTCTCCCATTCTGAAGGCTGTCTTTTCATCTTGTTTATGGTTTCCTTTGCTGTGCAAAAGCTTTGAAGTTTCATTAGGTCCCATTTGTTTATTTTTATTTTTATTTCCATTACTCTAGGAGGTGGGTCAAAAAAGATCTTGCATGATTTATGTCAAAGAGTGTTCTTCCTATGTTTTCCTCTAAGAGTTTAATAGTGTCTGGTCTTACATTTAGGTCTCTAATCCATTTTAAGTTTATTTTTGTGTATGGTGTTAGGGAGTGTTCTAATTTCATTCTTTTACATGTAGCTGTCCAGCTTTCACAGCACCACTTATTGAAGAGACTGTCTTTTCTCCATTGTATATCCTTGCCTCCTTTGTCATAGATTAGTTGACCATAGGTGTGTGGGTTTATCTCTGGGCTTTCTATCTTGTTCCGTTGATCTATATTTCTGTTTTTGTGCCAGTACCATATTGTCTTGATTACTGTAGCTTTGTAGTATAGTCTGAAGTCAGGGAGTCTGATTCCTCCAGCTCTGCTTTTTTCCCTCAAAACCGCTTTGGCCATTCGGGGTCTTTTGTGTCTCCATACAAATTTTAAGATTTTTTGTTCTAGTTCTGTAAAAAATGCCATTGGTAATTGGATAGGGATTGCGTTGAATCTGTAGATTGCTTTGGGTAGTATAGTCATTTTCACAATGTTGATTCTTCCAATCCAAGAACATGGTACATCTCTCCATCTGTTGGTATCATCTTTAATTTCTTTCATCAGTGTCTTATAGTTTTCTGCATACAGGTCTTTTGTCTCCCTAGGTAGGTTTATTCCTAGGTATTTTATTCTTTTTGTTGCAATGGTAAATGGGAGTGTTTCCTTAATTTCTCTTTCAGATTTTTCATCATTAGTGTATAGGAATGCAAGAGATTTCTGTGCATTAATTTTGTATCCTGCAACTTTACCAAATTCATTGATTAGCTCTAGTAGTTTTCTGGTGGCATCTTTAGGATTCTCTATGTATAGTATCATGTCATCTACAAACAGTGACAGTTTTACTTTTTCTTTTCCAATTTGTATTCCTTTTATTTCTTTTTCTTCTCTGATTGCCATGGCTAGGATTTCCAAAACTATGTTGAATAATAGTGGTGAGAGTGGACATCCTTGTCTCGTTCCTGAACTTAGAGGAAATGCTTTCAGTTTTTCACCACTGAGAATGATGTTTGCTGTAGGTTTGTCGTATATGGCCTTTATTATGTTGAGGTAGGTTCTCTCTATGCCCAGTTTCTGGGGAGTTTTTATCATAAATAGGTGTTGAATTTTTTCAAAAGCTTTTTCTGCATCTATTGAGATGATCATATGGTTTTTATTCTTCAATTTGTTAATATGGTGTATCACATTGATTGATTTGTGTATATTGAAGAATCCTTGCATCCCTGGGATAAATCCCACTTGATCATGGTGTATGATCCTTTTAATGTGTTGTTGGATTCTGTTTGCTAGTATTTTGTTGAGGATTTTTGCATCTATATTCATCAGTGATTTGTAATTTTCTTTTTTTGTGGTATCTTTGTCTGGTTTTGGTATCAGGGTGATGGTGGTGGCTTCATAGAATGAGTTTGGGAGTGTTCCTTCCTCTGCAATATTTTGGAAGAGTTTGAGAAGGATGGGTGTTAGCTCTTCTCTAAATGTTTGATAGAATTCACCTGTGAAGCCATCTGGTCCTGGACTTCTGTTTGTTGGAAGATTTTTAATCACAGTTTCAATTTCATTACTTGTGACTGGTCTGTTCATATTTTCTATTTCTTCCTGGTTCAGTCTTGGAAGGTTATACCTTTCTAAGAATTTGTCCATTTCTTCCAGGTTGTCCATTTTGTTGGCATAGAGTTGCTTGTAGTAGTCTCTTAGGATGCTTTGTATTTCTGCAGTGTCCATTGTAACTTCTCCTTTTTCATTTCTAATTTTATTGATTTGAGTCCTCTCCCTCTTTTTCTTGTTGAGTCTGGCTAAAGGTTTATCAATTTTGTTTATCTTCTCAAAGAACCAGCTTTTAGTTTTATTGATCTTTGCTATTGTTTTCTTTTTTTTTAATTTCGTTTATTTCTGCTCTGATCTTTATGATTTCTTCCCTTCTGCTAACTTTGGGTTTTGTTTGTCGCTCTTTCTCTAGTTCCTTTAGGTGTAAGGTTAGAGTGTTTATTTGAGATTTTTCTTGTTTCCTGAGGTAGGCTTGTATTGCTTTAAACTTCCCTCTTAGAACTGTTTTTGCTGCATCCCATAGGTTTTGGATTGTTGTGTTTTTTTTTGTAATTTGCCTCTAGGTATTCTTTTATTTCCTCTTTGATTTCTTCAGTGATCTCTTGGCTATTTAGTAACATATTGTTTAGCCTCCATGTGTTTGTGTTTTTTACATTTTTTTCCCTTTAATTGATTTCTAATCTCATAGCGTTGTGGTCAGAAAAGATGCTTGATATGATTTCAATCTTCTTAAATTTACTGAGGCTTGATTTGTGACCCAAGATGTGATCAATCCTGGAGAATGTCCTGTGTGCACTTGAGAAGAAATTGTAATCTGCTGTTTTTGGATGGAATGTCCTATGAATATCAATTAAATCTATCTGGTCTATTGTGTCATTTAAAGCTTGTGTTTCCTTATTAATTTTCTGTTGATGATCTGTCCATTGGTGTAAGTGAGGTGTTAAAGTCCCCTACTATTATTGTGTTACTGTCAATTTCCTCTTTTATAGCTGTTAGCAGTTGCCTTATGTTTTGAGGTGCTCCTATATTGGGTGCATATATATTTGTAATTGTTATATCTTCTTCTTGGATTGATCCTGTGATCATTATGTAGTGTCCTTCCTTGTCTCTTGTAACATTCTTTATTTTAAAGTCTATTGTATCTGATATGAGTATTCCTACTCCAGCTTTCTTTTGATTTCCATTTGCATGGAATATGTTTTTCCATCCTCTCACTTTTAGTCTGTATGTGTCGCTAGATCTGAAGTGGGTCTCTTTTAGACAGCATATAGATGGGTCTTGTTCTTGTATCCACTCAGTGAGCCTGTGTCTTTTGGTTGGAGCATTTAGTCCATTCACGATTAAGGTAATTATTGATATGTATGTTCCTATGACCATTTTCTTAATTGTTTTGGGGTTTGTTTTTGTAGGTCCTTTTCTTCTCTTGTGTTTCCCACTTAGAGAAGTTCCTTTAGCATTTGTTGTAGAGCTGGTTTGGTGGTGCTGAATTCTCTTAGCTTTTGCTTGTCTGTAAAGCTTTTGATTTCTCCATCAAATCTGAATGAGATCCTTGCCGGGTAGAGCAAGTAATCTTGGTTGTAGGTTCTTCCCTTTCATCACTTTAAATATATCGTGCCACTCCCTTCTGGCTTGTAGAGTTTCTGCTGAGATATCAGCTCTTATCTTTACGGCAGTTCCCTTGTATGTTATTTGTCGTTTTTCCCTTGTTGCTTTCAATAAGTTTTCTTTGTCTTTAATTTTTGTCAATTTGATTACTATGTGTCTCGGTGTGTTTCTCCTTGGGTTTATCCTGCCTGGGACTCTCTGCGCTTCCTGGACTTGGGTGGCTATTTCCTTTCCCATGTTAGGGAAGTTTTCAACTATAATCTCTTCAAATATTCTCTTGGGTCCTTTCTCTCTCTCTTCTCCTTCTGGGACCCCTATAATGCGAATGTTGGTGTGTTTAATGTTGTCCCAGAGGTCTCTTAGGCTGTCTTCATTTCTTTTCATTTTTTTCTTTATTCTGTTCTGCGGCAGTGAATTCCACCATTCTGTCTTCCAGGTCACTTATCTGTTCTTCTGCCTCAGTTATTCTGCTATTGATTCCTTCTAGTGTATTTTTCATTTCAGTTATTGTATTGTTCATCTCTGTTTGTTTGTTCTTTAAATCTTCTAGGTGTTTGTTTTTTAATTCTTCTTGGTCTTTGTTAAACATTTCTTGCATCTTCTCGATCTTTGCCTCCATTCTTTTTCCGAGGTCCTGGATCATCTTCGCTATCATTATTCTGAATTCTTTTTCTGGAAGGTTTCCTATCTCCACTTCATTTAGTTGTTTTTCTGAGGTTTTTATCTTGTTCCTTCATCTGGTACAAAGTCCTCTGCCTTTTCATTTTGTCTATCTTTCTGTGAATGTGGTTTTCCTTCCACAGGCTGCAGAATTGTAGTTCTTCTTGCTTCTGCTGTCTGCCCTCTCTTCAAATTCTTCAATACTCTCCTGTTCAAAAGGTGAAACCTAATTTCCCTCCCATTGAATGTGAGCCAGACTTAGTTACTGAACTCTAAAAAATAGAATGTGGTGGAAGTAATGCTACGTGATCGTGAGGCTAGGACATCAAAAGGAAAGCTTCTCCCTGGCTCTCTCTCTCCTGGCTCTCTTGCTCTGGTGGAAGCCAGCTGCCACATCATGAGGACACTCAAGTGTCCTCAGAGGAAGTTCACAGGGAGAGGAACTGAGGTTTCTTGCCAAAGGGCAGGACCACCTACTCATATAAATGAGCTGCCTTGGAAGTGGCTCCTCCAGCCCCAGTCAAGCCTTCAGATGATGCAGCCCCACAAAAATCTTGTCTGCAACCTTATGGAGACCCTGAGCCAAAACTGCCTGGCCAAATCTCTCCCAGACTCCCAATCCACAGAAACTGAGTTTATTATGGCTGTTTTTTTATTATCATGTTAAAGCTACTAAGTTTTGGGGTAAATAGACATGCAGCAATAGATAATAAATATACTCCATCTCCCTAAAGTTAAGTGTAGCTTGGGCACTCTGCTTTTACCATCATAGCCAGTCTGTTTGCTGTTCTGGGTGAAGGCAGAAGGGGCTGGTAGGTCAGGAGCAGTGCTCTGAGGGCAAAGAATTTTGGCTCCTGAAGAAAGGCTAGCCCAACCTTTATCCTGAAAGGGGCTCAGCAGCGAGGCCGCCACTTCTTAAAGGCTAGGGAAGGTCCTGGGACCCAGAGCATAAAGGTAGAGCAGGTTTCCAGAAGGGTCTCTGATTGAATGAGCTCTGCCACCAACCACAGTTGGGGCAAACACTGGAACACCAATAGAAGTAACCAGGAAGCTGGGTGCTCAGAGTCCTAACAGACACAGAGACTCCTCTTCTTCCTCTTCCTCTCCCCAGATGCTGGTGCTCTGCAGGGTTCCATCTGCAAGGGGGGAGGGGGGCAGCAAACACATTCCTGAAAAGTGGCACTTTTCACTTTTCAAGGTAATATGTTGTATGACAATTGTAGACTGATGGAAATCTGTTAGACGAGGAAGAGTGTGAAAACAGCACATTTGGAGAGACAGCTGTCAGAGGTGGCACCTTCTTACACACTTGCCCTTCCCCAACCAGAAATCTAATCCCTGCTCCCAGGCAGGCACCCATTGATGTTAAAACCTGAATACATCTCTTTACTCACCCCTCCTCTCACTCTACCTGTGATATGTAAGAGATCTCAATGTTGGAGCCCACCTATTGGAGCTTATCTATTATTCCCTGTGGCAGCTACTGCAACTTGCCAATTAAAAAGGATTCTAGACACAATTCCAATGTGCAGGTGTGTGAGAGGAAGGGGAATAGTTTCCCCATACCACCAAACGATTCTCTAACACCAGCTGGGTGTCCTACAATTCAACTCAATTTTGACACTGGTAACATCAGATCCCACAGGTTATGTGTTTAGTCCTACAAGACTGCTCCAGCCCTCCCACCCCACCCCCACCCCCACCCCCGCCACCCCATCCTTCAGATGACAATAGTAAATCCAGGAGGTTATCACCTGGGCTTCTGACCAACTGGCTGTAGCTTAGAGGTTCCAACAACTCCCTCCTTGGGTTCATTTAATTTGCTAGAGCAGCTCACAGAAC
The DNA here is from genome assembly GCF_028564815.1 of Eubalaena glacialis. Classification (NCBI taxonomy): domain Eukaryota; kingdom Metazoa; phylum Chordata; class Mammalia; order Artiodactyla; family Balaenidae; genus Eubalaena; species Eubalaena glacialis. Next base: position 34,399,984 of record NC_083718.1, read on the forward strand.
TCAGAGAAACATTTAACTTATTAGATTATCAGTTTATTATAAAAGGATGTAAATCAGGAACAGCCAGATGGAAGAGATGCATATTCCAAGGTATGGGGAAAGGGCTCAGAGCTCCCATGCTCTCTCTGAGCATGCCACCCTCCCCAAACCTCCACGTGTTCACCAACATGGAAGCTCTCCGAGCCCAGTCCTTCACGTTTTTATGGAGGCTTCATTACATAGGCACAATTGATTAAATCATTGGTCATTGGCGATTGAACTCAATCTCCAGCCCCTCTCCCCTTCCCAGAGGTCAGGGGATGGAACAGAAATTTCCAATCCTCTAAATACTCTGTTGGTTCTCCTGGCAACCAGCCCTCAGCCCTCTTACCTAGGGGCATTCCCAAAGTTACCTCATTAACATAACAAAAGACACATTTATTGCTCTTATCACAGGAAATTCCAAGGGTTTTAGGAGCTCAGTGCCAGAAACAGAGACCAAATATACATTCTTTTAATTTATAAATCACAATATTATACCAATCAAAATCTGTATTCCTTCTCCTTTTTTTCTAAGAGAACCCAGTCCAAAAACCATGATTCTAAGCCTCTCTTGCAACTATATGAGGCCAGGTGACTAAGTTCAGGCCAGTGACCTATAAGCATAAGTGATTCATGGGAACTCTGGAAAATTGCTTAAAGGAAGCTGACTCAGCTGGAGGGTGGGACCTTTGTCCTCCTCCTCTTTCTTATTTCAGCTACTTAGAATTGGGATGTAATGGCTGGAGCAACAGCAGCCATTCTGGACTATGTGGTGACCTTGAGAATGAAAGCCAAGTGCTAAGGATGTTAGAGTAGAAAATTAGAATGTTAAAATACATGTGACACCATTATGCACCGGGTTCTGTTCAAAACACTTTTTCTATATGAAATCATTGAATCCTCAGCAATCCTATGAGACAGGTACTTTTATTATCCTCATTTTACAGCTGAGGAAACAGAGAGGAAAGATAACTTCTTCACTGTCTCATGGCCCGAGAAAGAATTAAAACCCAGACAGTGTGCCTCTGGAGACCATGCTCTAAGCAGCACCTTGCACTGCCTGGGTTCCCAATGACTGAGGATCTGCCACATCAGCCCTGGGCTGCCTGTCTCTGCACTTCTTTTATGTGAGAGAGAAATAACCCTCAAGCTTGCTTAAGCCCCTGCTATTTTGAGCTTTCTATTGTCAGCTGCCAAGCCTATGCCTCCCTGATACATCCTCCAAATTGATTTTCATGCCTCCAGGCACTTGTTCAAACTGTTCCTTCTGCCTGGAATGCCCTTTCCCTTGTACATGCCTCTGTTAGTGCGCCTCTTATGCAGAACAGCATCACAGTTCCTTGTTTACCCGTCTGTCTCCCAAGCCAGAGGGTCACCTTCCAGAGTGTAGGGACACTGTCTTAGTATATCTGCACCCACAAAACTTAACCTAGTCTAGCACATAATAAGCATTCAATAAATGTTTCCTGAATTTAATCAAGTTGGAGAAAAAAAAAAAAAACCTGCCAGTCTTATACAAAAGCAGGATAAAATAGTGTGACATCAGATATGTTAGAGTGCCTTCCTCTCCTCTCCTCCTCCTTGACCAGTGCTGCCAAAAGTCTTATTTGCTTATTGATTCTTCAAAACAGTTTGTCTTTTATTCCACAGTGAAATGAAACTTATTTTTAATAAACACTCTGGGTATGATAGGCACTTTACATGTTATTTGATTCTCTACAACACTGAGAAGTTTGTTACAGATGAGGGAACTGAGGCCCAGAGAGGTCAAGTGATGCTCCCCAGGTCACACAGCTGGTAAGGGGTAGATTTAGATGAATTCAGGACTATCTTATGTCATACACTCATATTCTTATAAATGAGAGCTCATTGTTGAAAACATGTCATTTGACATCAAGAGTGCTAATCTGGGATTCCACAGGCCTAGTTTCAAATCAAGCCTCTTATCTCTGGGGTTGGGCCTCAGTTCCCTCAGCTATAAATTGTGGGTGGTCTCTGAGAACCCTTCCAGCTCGAATGGTAGATAATACTATGATTTAAATTCGCACTAAGTGTAGGTGATTGAGAGTCTTTTTTATATAGGAAAGAAAAGAAGGCAAAAAGGAAGCAACTGGAAGGCTCTGGTTTAAAGGCAGCTCAGTGTTAATTCTGCTAGACACCGACTCTGCTTGGCCTGCCTGGATCTCAAAAGTCATCAAGCCCATCCCCCCTCCTCATATTATATCCGACGTGGTCACCTATCTGAGCTGGTGGAAGGATAGCAAGAAGGACATTTGCTGGCAGGACCCAGAGTCTATAAACAGATCTCTTTCAGCAGAGTCACTGGGGATGGAGGGGGTGGTCCAAACTGGAAGTTGCAGGCTCCCATGGACCTTTGTGTATTGACATTCACCAGGGAAGCTCCTACTACATCAGGAATTCCAGGAAGGCTGTCACCTTGGGAGTCTGGGCAAGGCGAGTGACTGTGAACAAATACAGCGTGTACTCTTGGAGGAACCAGAGTGCCGGAAAAATCCCTGAGGGGCTTCTGAGAGCCACAGAATGCTAACTGAGCACAGGCTGGAAGACAGGCAGGCTACTGCCTCTCTCAGACCCACAGCTCTCTGCCAGGCCTCCCTGCGCTCCTGCCCTCCCATGGCGGCCCACCCAAGCCCACGAATCCTGAGTTCAAATCCAGCTTTGATGCCACCTGTCATGTGAATTTAAAATTGTAATCTGTTTCTCCAAATTGCTCTTTATTATACAAACAGAATTAAATGAAATGATTCTACTCAAATCCATCAATTCTAACTTGCCACACATATCTGATAATAATCAATACTGACATTAATACTGACATTTTATGGCACTTTACAGCCTATAAATTACTCTCACATCCATTACCTCCTTTGGGCCTCCCTTTAGCCCTAAGTGTAACAATTACGTTGAAGCATACGAAATTGCTGATATTCAATTGTTTTTGACCTACAAAAATGTCACTTTCCTGTGGTTCAGCTTAATATTTGTGCTATCATCCTCATTTTGCAGATGAGGAAACTGAAGCTTTTACTTGCTATGTGACTTGTCCAAGGTTTTATTAGTAAATGACGGAACAGAGACTGTATCTCTGATTCTGATTCCAGACATTGTTTGTTCATCCCACAAGTATTTATTGAGAGCCTGATATATGCCAGGCACTTGCTGGATACCAAATATGCAAAGAGGGGAGACTACCCTTACCCTGTCTGCTTGGGCATGTGCACAGGGTACCGAGGAGCACAGGGAAAAGAATATCTAATTAACACATGCTGAGCACTCGCTCTGTGTCAGGCCCAATCCTGCTTTTATGTTTCTGCTTCTGTATTATTTCCTTGTATATTTACGTTTTATTATTTATAAACATAATAATAATTATTAATACTTATATATTAATTAATCCTCACACCAGCCTTGCCTATTTTCTAGGCTAGGAAGTTGAGGCACAGAAAGGCTAAGTAATGTGCCCAAGGTTAAGTGGCAGAGCCAGGATTGAAGCCCAAGCATGTGGTTCCAGCCTGAATCTGCCTGCCTGGGGGCATCTGGACAGGCTTCCTGGAGATGTCCTCTGTGCCAAGCCCTGGAGGATGAATAGTGCAGGGTCCTTCCGGGCAGAGGGAAAAATCACGTGCAGAGGTACAGAAGCCTGAGAAAGAAAGGCATGCTTTTAGGAATCAGCCTAAGTGTTAGGGAAGTGGTAAGAGATGAGCTTAGACAAATAGGCAAGGGACAGGTTCTGTAAAGGGTTTATATTTTATCTCCTGAGCAATAGGGAGTCATTACAATTCTTGTGGGGGGAGTGACAGGATTAGATTAGCCGGTTGGCAAGGTCACTTGGATGATAAAGTGGGAGACATATTGGAGGCAGGAGGGAGGCTAGAGGGTGTTGTGATTTGGAGGTACGGGTCCACTCACAGTCCCCTTCTCTAAACCTCCTTGTCACTAATTTTCCATCTAGTTCCTTTCAAATCCCTGGCCATCGGGCCAAACCACTTGCTACTGCTCACGAATCACTTTAGTTGCTTACCTCAGGCCATCTCTCCTCATCTGAGTGGTGAAAATATACTGCAAAAGTCCTGTCCCTGGGAGGGCTTGCCTTCTCTGCTGTCCTTCGAGGCTGGCCCTGAGGGCAGTTCTGATGCCACAGCAGTCCCTTACTGTGAGATTCCAGAATATTGTACAGAGCCACCTGCAAATCAGGCTCAATTTGTCCTCTGCAGTCAACAGGTCATAGGGCGCTCTCCACGAGCTCGTAGGTGTGTGCCGAGGGCAGGCGGCAGTGGAACAGGAACAGGTGTGTCAAAAGTAACCTAAATGCAACAGGCTTGTGTCTTCAGGCCCTGCTTGACCCAGCCCCAAATACACTGCTTCCACCTGGTGGTGTGGTGGTGCTGGGCACACTTTTCTTGGCTTACTGGTCATATCATACACGGTTCATAATGGGCAACGTGGGTTGCATGATCCCCTGGTATCTATGTTCTGGTGTTTAGTCTATGAGTTCTGGGAGAAAGTCAAGAGCTGTTTCTCACATGAAGAATTACTGGGCAAAGAGATGACATCATTGTTCCCAAACCCCAGGAGCCCCCACTGGAATCCTCCCACTGGTGTTCTCCAGTGGCTCTACATGGAATCCTGACCTACCACAATCCTGATCACCACTGGATCAGCTGGGTCATGAGAGGCACAGGCCATAGGTGCTTACATTTCGACTTGGACCCTCAACAGAAATGTCTCTTGCTTTTGGCTCCTTTCAAAGCTGGAAGCTGCCAATGGTTGCATTAATCTCTGCATCCATCATGGCTCTGGGAGGACTCCAGAGACTCCTGCTTGGTCCTTCCTATGGCAATAGCCTTTACTCCATGGATCAAGAGCCAAGGCAGGGATTCTGCCAGTCGCTCAGGTTGTTTATTCCAATTGTTTAGTCAGCAACTGAGAAAATAACCATGGGATACCCCATTGGGTCTACCATGAGACAGACTCAGGTAAAAATCCATTTATCACCTGGCCCCAAAAGCCTCACATTGACCAATGGATAAAGTGGTATTCGAGGTCCCCAAGAATTAATGTTATACCAGAACCAGCCTCCAATAAACCTTGAAAGATCTGGGTAATCCAGTTACCCCAATCAATACATAGTTACCCTGGTAGGTGGCCACCAGATCCCTTCAGGGAAGGCTAGAAGATTCTTAATGCACTATCATGGTGTTACTGCAGGATCTTTCCTCAGGAGACTTGACTTTCCCTTTGTTCCATGTCTGTGAACTGATTTAGGAGTGGGAAAGAGGTGAGGGCCATGATTTTCCACTTTAGCTCAAATCAGACCTCTATTTGCCAGTCCTGGAGTTTTTGGCAGTTATACGATTAGGCAAAGAGGAGCAAGAAGGAAAAGGGCAAACGTCTCCCTTCTTCACTGGGAGAGGCTGCAGTCTTTCTTCTGTCGGTTGTTGCTGCTTCTTGGCAGGCCATCGAGCCCCTTGTGGGACAGGCACCAAATGCTTGGCTCAAATGTGAGCTCCTGGTGGACCTTGTGGGGACTTGCACTCTACATTTCCCTGACCCAGGAGATTGACTCTGGCTTGGCTTACCTCCCCATCCCTCCCCAATCCCCACCAAATGTACTCAACCCTGGTCTCCAGATGCCAGGATGACTTTGGTGGGCAGTCAGTCCTCGTGCGGAGTCACTGACAAGACAACTCAAGACCAGCTCCCTTCTGCTATGGCCACCCAACCGTTGGGAAACTCATGGGTCTTTACCATGCCAAATGATAGGAGTATAAGCTTACTGCCCATCCCTGCCCCATGCACAGACCTGGCCCCACCATCTTTCCCCAGGTCTCCTTTCCCTTGCTCAGGTCAACAAAGCAGACATCCAACCAGGGCATGAAATGGCAGTCTTCTCTGCTCCCTTCTTTACAAGTGATTCTCTTAGAGCATCCCCTCTCCTTTCTCCACCCATCAGGTGTGAAGGGAGGGAACAGCTTCTCACCATAAACACTGTATCCCCCAAAGCCTAGCTTATGTCTCTCAGGTATCACTGCACATCGTGGGGACAGTGAGGGTGTTGGTGGTGACGGTACCCCTGGTATGTCCTGCATAGAGGTGGCGTGATGACTCTGTATTTAGAATGTATGATACTTAGCATCTTCTATCCTAACTTTTGGCCTTAACCATAATTCCAGGGCAACAGGACATGACCCACTAGACATCTTGGTAAATATATATTCCTCAAGACAGTGGGAAAAAGAAATGTCTTCTGGGTCCTCAGAGTCAGTGGGCGGGTCTCACATAAATCTATTTCCACATTTCTATGCCCTCAGTTCTCTGCATTCCTTCCTTATGTCTGAGGAATTTCTGGCTTCTCAACTCCATTTAGTGGGAACCAATGTGGAATCCATGCTTCAGTCAACCAAACACAGAATTAGAACTTAGAATTAGTGACTTAGGTTAGGACATTCAATTGTCAATCTTCAGATTCAGACAATCTAATACTGTATTCTTTCCTTGGTCTTATTCTCTCATAATTCATTCTCACATGAATTCCTCAGATTTTTGGTGATTCAAATTAACAATGTCATGTTGTACTTTTGGTGTGTACATTATCTCCTCCAGAGCTTGGCCATGTAATTAACCACCTCCACCCCCCACCCCCCAGCATGCTGTGATCTACCTCTAATCATTTTTTTCTGTCTGGAGATAATAAGGATAGTGACTCCTATCCTTGCAAGGTAACTGCATAAGGTGGGTCCATATAGGGTTTACAAACAAGGCAGAAACAGCTGCAGAGGGGGAGGAGCTACTGTCTCTAGCCAGAAAGACTCAGTCGGGGTGAGAGGTTCAGGGTGCTTCGAGTCCCCCCAGACTTCCCACATATTCTCGGTCCAGCTTTTGGGACTCCACTCTTCGTTGGTCAATGCCCTATTTTTCACATTAGAAATGTAGAGAAGCTGTGGTTTTTTAACAAATTTGTCATTTGACCACCTATAGGATTAAACTTTATAATTGATTTTGACTATCTCAGTCCTGCGACAGAGCTAGAAGAAAGCCTTTTAGTAAGGTCATAGAAAGTCCCTGGGTTTCTATAAATGCCTTGGGCTGGAATTTATGAATTTGGGTTTTCCATTTTCTCCTTAAGCTTCCCAGTGCTGGCAGAAGCAACCCTACAGCCACCCGCCACCGCCCCTTCCACCTCCCACCCTTTAATTCTTCTCTCCACCCTGTTCCTTGACTTAGTTTGGGCTCTCCTGAAAGCAAGCTTGAGACTCAGACTCAGATGCAGGTCGTTTATCTGGGATTTCCATCAGGAAGCAGGTGAGGAAGCAGGGTGAGTGAGACAGGAAAGAGAGAAAAATGAACAGAGGGTGTGTGATTGAGCTGCTGAATGTGGTGGGCTCACGCCCACTGGGGGTCTTCTGAAGCACGTGTGAGGCACCTTTGACTTGTCCTCTGAAGGAAAGGAGTGGAACCACTTGTCCACTGGCTCCCATCCCCTTTTGGTTGAGGTTTGCCCTCAGGAATGCTAATTTTCCTCACACTTGGGAGCTGGCTGCACTGATCATGAGCTGAGGCATTCTCCCGCGCCTTTGGAGAAAGCTTTGAGGCAGAAAAGCAGAGAGACACTGGTACACGCTTAAATGTGACTGCCCCACCGCTGCACTGAAATCTGGAGGGCGGGAGATGTGCTGCAGGCATCAAGAGCATCTGCTCCGGAGCCTCTGTACCCTTGTCTACAGGTGGGAACTTCAGGAGCTGTTTTGCTACTTGAGCCACAGGGTGCTAGAGTTCCTGGCTGGATTCCCACTGTCTTCAGCTCCAACCAGGCAGATTACAAATCCCAACACTCCATTTCTCCAAAAGTCTGTTTCCTGCCACCGCTTAAGACTCTGATTTCCATATCTGCTAGGGTTCTTGACTGTAAATATCAGGACTGACTTAGACTGATGTCATCTGAAAAGGGAATTTATTGAAAAAGCACTGGATAACTCATAAAATTGCTTAGAAGACTGAAGAACCACACTCAAAACAGGCGGGAAGGAAGGCAGCTAGCCCTCGGCCAAGCCGGCCTTCCATTCAGAATTTACTAAGGCTCTCCCAGGTACTGGCCTGGGGGTGCTCTACTGAGAGCTGGGGGAAACACATCTAGAAAGAGTTGAACAACCCAACCACTGAGTAAGAGAACAGACGGCTCTATTTGTCTGGAGCCCTCAGGGAAGCAGGCGTGCCAGCTGGATAGGTGGGGAGTGGAGGCATGAGCAACCTCCCCTGGGGTCATGGTCACCAGAAGACCCCCTGTGGCCGCCATAGCTGTAGGTGTTGGGGAGGGATCCTCTCCTTTCTTAGACCTCAGAACATAGGCCCTTACTTCTTGTCCTCGCATATACTTCCATTCTAGAGGAGGTTATTAAAATTAATAAGCGCAGCCATTCAGATTGTAAATCTACTTTGCTATGGGGAAAGAAAATCTTTAAAATGTATACACATTAAATCCAGTGGAGTAATTTATAGGTACCTGACCTGATCATTGAATCCAGCTTGGCAACCACATAAGTCTGTTTTTCAAAGGTTTAACTTTAATGGCTCTTTGCTCCCTGAAGGCCTCCCTTCCCCATTCTCTAGTGGGTCCTAGACTCTAGACCCTAGACTCTAGCACTTTAGTGTAATCTGCATTCTCACTTCTGCCTCAACCTCCGAGACTCATCCTAGCCTCAGTCATGGCGCAAGTTTAAGGAGCCCTACCTAGTTCAGGAGCTCAGCTGTAAGTCACCCAGCCCTGCTCCGACTACACAACCTAGTTCTTGGGCTTTGTTTGTATCCAGGTTCTCACCAAACATCCCTCCTGGGCCTCTTCAGTTTTCTGCCTAGAAAACTTGGCAAGAACCCAGTTTCTCCAAAGCCAAGACCCGGCCTTACTCCTGTCTATCTTTCCAGGGTACTGAATTCCACCATTCTTTCCAGAAATCTCACCCACAGCCCAAATGGCTGCCAGTTCTCCTTGATGCTGACCACCTACCCATTTGGCTCTCCCATGGCTCCTGTCATAGCACTCCCCCCACCCCGTACCAAGGTCCAGAGCTGCTGGGGTCCTCTCTTTTTCCCTTTGATAGGCTTCCCTAAGATGGCCACCTACGCCCATCTGCACACAGAGTTTACTGCTTGTCTGGATTTCCCCCACCACCTATGGCAGAGCCTGCCTACCCTCCCCCAATGAGTAGGACTGGTTTCTCTATTCTTACCACTCCTGATCTGCCCCTTCCACTGTTCCTGAGTTCTAGACTCCCATTTATAACACAGCTTGTTTCTTTCCTTGAGCCTGACTGCTTATAATTCCTGCCAGCCCTAGTTAATGGTTCTTTTGTGCTCTTCCAGGAATGAACAATCCACTGATTTCAGGTAAAAGCTGCTCTCTCTACAAGAGAATGGCTTCAATCAAGTTGTTTATTCCTATGAGAAAACATTCTATTCCTATGAGAAAACGTTTTCTTATCTGTATGTTATTACATTTTGTTCATTCATTTAATTCATATTTATTGAGCAATACTTTTTATCAGGTACTGTATTAAGTGCCAAGGATATAGGGGCAATTAAGGCATGGTTCTTACCCTCAAATGGCTTATACTCTAGAGGAATAAAAGTTCTATATTAAAAGAAGTACAAAACAATGTGGTAAGTTGTGCTATTTTATTTGACGCAGGAGCAGAATATGATTGATTTTTAAAAATATTTAAAAAATTGTAGTGGATATTTGACTCATGTGTGCAGAAAAGACTGGAGCTGGTTTCCTAGGAAGGCTTGAAAATGCCTAGCTCTCAATCTCCTAGACAGCACCCAGAGGACAGGGGTGGAGGAGCAGCTACTGGATAAGGGCAGGCATGGTGGGAAGGAAGCTCAGAAGCTTCCAGAAGTGGATGGCAGTTAGAATAATAACTAAGTAAAAATAACCAAGTCCAGGGTATGTCAATTATCGTTGTTCAGCACATGAACTCTGACAGAGCATCACTCTATATGTTAGAAATGCATTTCCTATTATCGTAAACTAAACCCAAGGGAAAAGTCCAAGGAGTTAAGGAAAAATAAGCCAGTTAATTCCCCAATGTTTTTAAACGGAGTACAGGATGAAGTAAGCTGCTGGACCAGGCCAGGATGATATGCACCATGGTATGTGATACAGAGCAGAAAAATTAACAAAGAATAATAGGTAAAAGCTAGACTTCACTAAAAACAAAAATTAAAAAACCCATCCATTTATTCTTTTTTTTTAGAATCATTAAAAAATTTCTAATGAGGTGAAATCCACATAATATAAAATTAACCACTGTATTTTATTTTGTTGTTTTATTTTATTTTATTTTAAAGTGAAAGTGAGTGTATTTAGAGAGATACACATTCCACAGACAGAATGTGGTCTGTCTCAAAAGGCAAGAGTGGCCCCAGGGCATGGAATCATCTGGGAAATTGAGAGCAGCCCTGGGAGAAACACACTCCACAAACAAAATGTGGGCCATCTCAGAAGGCAAAAGCAGTCCCAAAATATGGGATGAAAATTAACCATTTTAAAGTCAACAATTCAAAGGCATTTAGTGCATTCACAGTGTTGTACAACCACCACATCTATCGATTTGCAAAACATTTTCATCCTAAAGGAGACCCTGTACACAAGCAGTCACTCTCTACTCCCCCCTCCCTCTAGTCCCTGGCAACCACCAGTCTGCTTTCTATCCTGTGGATTTTCCTATCTGGACATTTTGTATAAACAAAATTATGTAACATGACCTTTCACGTCTGGTTTCTTAGGATATTTTTGAAGTTCATCCACATTGTAACATGTATCCGTACTTCATTTCTCGTTATGGCTGAATAATACTCCATTGTATGTATACACCACAATTTGTTTATCCATTTATTCCATTGATGGACACTTGGGTTGTTTCCACTTTTTGGCTGTTGCGAATAGTACAACTATGAATATATGTGTGTAAGTATTTGTTGAGTACTGTTTTAAATTCTTTGGGGTACACACCTAAGAGTGGAATTGCAGGTCCTATGGTAATCCTATGTTTTACTTTTTAAAGAACCAGCCATTTATTCTTAACCAGGAAATTGCTGTGTACCAGCCAGAAATGGTAGAGAAAAATAACAACAGGACTTCTAAAAGCCCATACATGCGGGAATTTGGGCAGACACCGCTGGCTGATTATCAAACCAAACTCTTTGTCTTCCTAGACACACAGCTAGAGTATATTTCCCAGTCTCTCGTGCAGCTAGGCGAGGCCATGTGTCTGGGTTCCTGCTAATAGAACACGAACAGAAGCAATGTGTTCAAGGTCTGGCCCTTGAACACCACCCACAGGCAATCCTCCAGGCTCTCTCCTCTCCGCAGGCTTGATGCAGATAAGATGGTAAGCTGAGAAACTACATATCAAAGAGGGGAAACCACCAGATAGAAGGAGCCTAGGTTCCAGAATTACCACTTGGAGGAGAATAATTCCATCAGGAATACTTGTTTTAAACTTTAAATAAGTGAAAAATAAACTTTTATTGTGTTAAGTCATGAGAGTTTATGAGTACTCTGTTACAGCTACTAGCATTGCCTTATACTTACCCTAAAAGGCAAATCAGAAGACCACACCTTGCTCAGACAGACCTGGTGCTTGGGGCTAGTATGAAAACCCGGAAATTGGGAAGAGCCCAGTAGGCCAGGGCAGCTTGAGACTGAACTGAATTTGAGCCCATGGTCCTTCTGGGTCACGCACAGAGAGAGGTCCAGGAATTGGTCTCTGGAAAGCTTAAACAGGACAGCATCTGAACCAGCCTGAACTATGACTTGCTGTGGTGTCCTTAGAATAAGGAGAGAAATGAGACCTCTGCACCTAGTAAATTGTTTCAATCAGGAAAACTGTGGGTTTAAAAAAAAAGTGCTTCTGTGATTAGACTGAGTAGACTTGATCTTCCTTAGACTCAGAAATCTGTTGATGCTCATCTGTTTTTATGCTTTGTTGCTTTCTTTGATAATTTCCCATCTGTCTTCTCGTAGTTTCTTAAGAAATTTCTATTTGAAAATTCCAAATCAGACTGTCTGATAGGGAAGAGCAGTCAGGGCAAACTTAGGCCAGCCCCTAGAGGCCAGGTGAAGTAGGGCAGGGACTAATATTTCTCAGTCTGGGTTAGCTAGGTATTTGTGACACGTAGTTCATTCATGTGCAGACTATCCCAAGAACTTCAGCATACTTAGCATCCCTGGCCCCACCCACTAAATGACAGTAGAGACCCAGTTATAGTGACAATCAAAACTCCTTCAGACATTACTAAACAGCCCTAGGCAGGGGTAGCACCCTAACTCCCAGGCTGAGAACCCTGAATGAAAAATAGAAAAAATAGAAAAACCAGGTAAAAGTAGAAGAGATCTGAGAGAGACTTATAAGATTATGACCCCTGAAATTGTCTCTGCCTTCTTCATAGCAGGATTCTTCTCCAGCACCTTTGTAAAGACTCTCCCTCAAGTCTTTTTCTTGACTGTCTTCTCCCTGGACCACTCCAGCCCCCTGTTCACTCAGCCCCTAGCCAGTTCCTCCCACTCTCCAGTGTGGATCAAAATTTTCTGATTTTCATTTTCTCAAAGATTTTTTTTTCCTACCACTTCCCACCTCAGGCCTCAGACCTTCCAAGTGTCCTGCTGGCTTGTTATTAGGGCCACCTCACAACCAGTGTGTGTCTAAAGCCCACCTTTTTTCCTCTTCAAAATAATAGATTGGAGTGTTGATCACGGGTATTGAAGGCTCTGCCAGGTTAGGAGAACAGCCTTAGCAAAGGCTGGGGTCAGGAGGAAGCCTGGCATGCTGGAGAGGTGGTGACAGATGGTGTGGCTGGAGGCTGTGTACTGGGAGAGAAGGTGGGAGAGACAGGCAGGAAGCAAATGATAATGGTCTCACTAAGTCCTCACCTGGATAGTGGGTGGGAGGAGAGTGCCCAGCCCTTTTGATCCAGCTCTGGGGTACGGGTCTTTTGTGATGCTGACACCATAGGAGGGAGATCTGAGTCCCTGGGGAATTGCGGGGAGGCCCTGAGTGCAGTAGCCAGTGCCAGATGAAAGGAGATGAAGGTACCTTTCTGTCTTCAATTCTGGGAGTCACTTACTTAGAATCGGATGCTTGGCATGACAGTGAATGTGAGGAGATGCTCTTTGGGAAGGGGCCCGCAAGAAAGGGCAAGGAGTGGGGCACAGTCATTGAACTCAAGGTGGTTGAGTCATTGGCTAGTGTGCCCACCAACCCACAAAAATCTCTCACCTGAAAAGGTTCTCTCTCACAGAACAGGCCAATAAATTATGCTGACTGCATTTACCGATGAACCAGGCAATTGGTTTGACTATCTCCCAATTACCATTTTCTCTTCATTATAATATGCATCTCCCCTCTTCCTCTACACATGTTCTAACATTTCTGAAATAAGGATGTGTCTTAAAATAGATGTGTAAATTTCTTTTTTTTTTTGAAGCAGCTATTAAATCAGTGGTGTATCTTATAATCAATGGCATATTAGAGTCAAGGAAATAGGGTAATTACCAGAATTGATTTCTCATTTTGATGTAGTATAGACAAGAGTATTCACTGGGCACCTAGAAACACCTTGCTTACTGGTGCATGCAAAACTGTTTGTGGACAGCCTCAGCAGGCATTACACACACACACACACACACCACACGTGTGCTCACCACCCACCCCACCTTTGAGGTGCAGCTGGCTGTGGGTTTGATGCCATCAGACCCCCAGGGAGCCCAGAGAAATGCACAATGTGTGAAATCACACCCTTGGAAACATCATGAAGAAATTGCTTTTGGCCCACTCTGCTGCTGACTGAGCTGTGACCGGTCTCAGTGAGGGGCAGAAGAGCTCTTCCCAGCAGGAGCCCAGGCCTGGCCAATGAGCGTCAGGCAGGCAGATTTGATGGTTGTTGCTGACACAGAAGCATCCTGGGAGCTGAGGTGCTCCCCGTCTGGCACCACAGTCCCGGTCTCCTCAGGGGGCTCAGCTACTCCACAGGAGCCCCCACTGCTTAACCTCCTGCTCTCACGTCTCAACCTGGCTTGGTTAACTTCCCCATCCCTCATCCTAGGGGAAAGGAGGGATGTGGTTGATGAGGTAACCAAGGTTTGTCATGAGAAACAGAGGATGATGGATCACCATGAACACCACAGGCTAAGCCAAGGCAGTGGAGAATGTAAGCAAGTGGACTGACGAAGCAGCAAGGCCTCTGCTGGAGATTCCAAAAGCTTCCATCAGGCAAAGTCAATGAGCCTTGGTGGACCACATGCTGAAAGAGATGAGAGGTAACTCAGGTCACCGAATTTCTAAGTCTCTGAGCCCCAAATGGGCTTCTGAGTATGTTCCTGCCCCAGAACCTGGCCTTGGAAGGAGATGTGGTACCCAGTGGATCATGGCCTTCTTTTCTCAATCTGAGGTCTCTCAGATTCTCAAGGAACTTAGGCTCAGGCTATGTTGAAAAACAGAAAGTCCCTCCTGGCACCATTCCACAATGACCCCTGCCCAGGACACCACCCCAACCTAAATTTTGTGGCCATGAAAATTTCTGATACAAAGCATTTTGCCTCTAACTGGCTCTTCTTTGAGGGTGACTTCGTGCTACCGGGTGGGGTGCTGTGGAATAGGTTGAAGATTTGACCATGATTCAGGCCTGTTTGTTTGGCTCCTTGCCTCCAGGCCAGGGGCTAGGGAAGCTGACAGAGCAGACCACATGCTATAGCTGCTGGCAGAGAAGCCATGGCTGCCCTGCTGAAGGATCGTCCCCACCCCCACTGCACAATGTCTGCAGAGAAACCCCAAGGAGATTGATCAGCCAGCATCTCTGATTTCTAATTTCACTTATTGCTATTAAGGGGGCAGTTTGGGCCATTAGCTAGAGAGGGCTGGCAAGGTTCCAGAATCCTTGGCTAATGACTCTCTTGTATTAATCCCATTAGTCTTCTACTATCTGCCACTTTTGACTAGGTCCCTCCCTTGGTCCCCTCCCCAACCCCAAATCTCCCTTCCCATGGAGGAAGCTCACGACATGTTCCCATAAGCCAGGACTGGGTTGGCCTTGCTCACCAGGCTAGTTTTACCAGTAATTGAAAGAGCAGCATGGGCCATCACCCATGTGGGGTGACTGAGGCAATGCCCTCAGGAGAATCACAGAGTCTCAGTTTGAAGAGCTCTAATCTGTCATGGAACTTTCCCCCTTTTTTCTCTGTAGCAATGGTTAACAATCTTTAGGAGGCACACATACAAAATCACCTCAGGATCTGCATTTTTAATGACATGTTTAACATTCTTATCCAGGTGGTCCTTTGAACCATACCATAGCATCTCTGATGGATGGTTTCTGCTCTCTGATTGGACAGCTTTGTTCTCTGAATCCATGAGAAGTAAGTCTAATCCTTATTTCATATGACCACTTTTCTTATATTTGGACCTAGGCCCCATGAGCCTGTGTCATAGGAGAAAAGAGTCTTAGTTGTAGACTCATACAAATGTGAGATTACATTCTAGTTATGCAGGTAACTGCCATGTGATTTGGGGGCATACAATATCCTGTGGATAGTTGGAGCCCCAGTGCTGGCTCTTACATGTTCTGGGCACCCTGGTTTCTGGCAGGAGAAGAAGCTCCATGGTAATTAGTCTATATCCTGCTTGGAATCTTGTGATTTGGGACAAACATAATGAGTCTCTTTCCTCATTTATGAAATGGAAAAAGTAACGTATTGGGGACTTCTGCTTCTGGGACAATGGAATAGATGTCCTTTCCCTGGTTCCTCCTGCTAAGTACATCTAAAAACCCTGGACATTACATATAACACAAACCTAAGGTGGAGAGCCAAAGGCAGACTGGCTAGGTAATTCAAGACCTGAGGAATTACATGGTAGTGAGGTCCATGGGTCTTCCTTTGGCCTCATACATCCCAGACTTAGAGCTGAAAAGCCAGTGACCCAGAAAAACCAACAGGCACAAAAATAAGACAACAGACACAGAAAAAGAGAAAAATCTCCAACAAAAACCTGGTTGAGTTAAAGGACCAGGAAAGGGGCAGCCTAGCAAGATGGAAAATGTTTAGACAATTACTGCTCCACTCCAGCCAAACACCACAGAAAAAAACCATCACCCTACCTCCACCCATGCCAGCAAAGGCTGAATGGGAAGCTTAGGTTCCTGTCCTGACTAGGCTGTAATGAGGTGTCCCAACACACCTGCCAGGATGCTGTCAGAGAAGGCCAAGTAGGGACCAGGGACTTTCATTCCAGATGACTGATACCAAGATGCCCCTCCAACCACAATGTCAGTGGAGGTCACATGGGAAGTGTCTACTTACACCCCCCACCTAGCAATAATGAAACTTCCCTCCCCTTCTCCACTGGCATGGTGTCAGACCTAGTGGGAAGTCTGGAATTTCATCATCAATAAGTGGTTAACAAATCCTCTTTACCACTGTGCCAGAGGAGACCATGTGGAGAGCTGGAATTCCCACCCCTGACCAGCAGCAATGAGGAACCTCCCTCCCTTGGCTGCAGGCTGAATGGGAAACCAGACTTCTACCTTCACTTGGCAATAATATGGTGGTTACCCACAACATATTCCTCTGTTGGAGCTTAGAGAAAACCAGATAAAAAAGAAGGTTTAACTAAGGTCTGGAGTCTCATAACATAATATAAAAATGTCCAGGTTTCAATAAATCATGTGTCTTATCAAGAACTATGAAGATTTCAAACTGAATGAAAAAACAAAGATAATAAATAGATGCCAACATCAAGATGACAAAGATGTTACAATTACCTGACAAAGATTTTTAAATAGCCATGATAAAATGCTTCAACAAGCAATTATGAGCACACTTGAAACAAGTGGAAAAAAGTCTCAGCAAAGAAATAGAGCTTATAAAAGAGAACCAAATGGAAAATTTATAACTTAACAATACAATACTCAAAATAAAACGCTCAAAGGATGGGCTCAACAGCAGAATGAAGGAGACATTTAAAAAATCAATGAACTTGAAGATACAACAATAGAAATTACCAAATCTTAAATAACTGAGTGAAAATAGGCTGAAAAAAAAAAAAAAAGAACAGGGCCTCAGGGATCTGTGGGACTATACAAAAGATCTAACATCTATGTCATCAGAGTCCCAGGAGGAGAAGAGAAAGAGGGTGAGGATGAAAAGGTACTCAAAGAAATACTGGCTAAAAACTCCCCAAATTTGATGAGACATAAATTTATAGATTCAATAATCAGAGTGAACCTCAAACAGGATAAGCCAGAAGAAATTCATACCAAAATACATCATAATTAAGCTTCTGAAAACTAAAGACAAACAATCTTGATACGGTTCAAAAAAAATGGCACTACCTATAGGAGAAAAATAATTTGAATGACATCAATTTCTCATCAGAAGCTATGGAGACCAGAGAGAAGTGGCACAATATTTTTTTTTCTAGTACTAAAAAACTGTCAACCTAGAATCCTATACCCACTGAAAATATCCATCAGAAATGAAAAGAAGTTAAGACATTCTCAAACAAAGGAAAACTAAGAATTTGTCACTAGCAGATCTACCCTATAAAAATGGCTAAAGGAAAATTTTGAAACAGAAAGGAAATAATAAAAGAAGGAAACTTGGCGCATTGGAAAGGAAAAAAAAAACAATAGAAAAGTACAAGTATGGGTAAATGTAATAAGATTTCCTTCTTGAATTTTCTAAATATTTGATGGTTGAAGGAAAAATTATAACATAGTCTGATGTGGTTCTAAATGTTTGTAGAGGAAATACATAAGAAAATTATGTTGCAAACAAGGAGGGTAAAGGGACATAAAGGATTTACGTTTTCTCTAACTACACTCAAATTGTTAAAATGATGACATCAGTAGACTGTGAAAAGTTACTACAATAATGTAATGCCTAGAGCAATCACTGAAAATGCTATACAAAGGATACACTTAAGAACACTATTGATAAATCAAAATGACATTCTAAAAAGTAGTTGAGCAGTCCACAGGAAGTTAGAAAAAAAAAATAGAGAAATGAATAACAGAGGAACCAAACAGAAAACAAAATGGCAGGCTTTAGCCCTAACATATCAATAGTTACATTTAATATAAATGGTCTAAATACACCAATTAAAAGACAGAGATTGGCAGAGTGGATTAAAAAATATGACCAGCTATATGCTGTCTACAAGAAACTCATTTTAAGTATAAAAATATAGCCAAGCTGAAGGTAAAAAGATGGGAAAAGATATATCATGCAGACATTAATCAAAAGAAAGCAAATGTGTCTATATTAATATCAGATAAAATTACCAGAGACAAAGAGAGACATTATAGAATGATAAAAAGGTTAGCTATCAAGATGACATAGCAATTCTAAATGTGTACATACAAAAGAACAGAGCTGCAAAATATGTAAAGCAAACCTGATAGAAATAGACAAGCCACAACTGTAGTTGAAGGCATCAATATCCCTCTCTCAACAACTGAGAGAACAAGTAGACCAAAAAATCAGCAAGGGTGTAGAGCCTGGAGATTTCTTTTGGGAGAATGTTTTAATTATTAATTCAATTTCCTCAATAGCTATAGAACTATTCAAATGATCTATTTCATATTGGGTCAATTGTGGTAGTTTGTTTTTTTCCAGGAAGTGGTCCATTTCATCAAAGTTGTCAAATATATTCGTATAGAGTTGTTTGTAACATTTCCTTCTTATCCTTTTGACATCTGCAGAGCTTCCAGTGTTATTCCCAGCTTCATTCCTAATATTGATAATTTGTGTCCTCTCTCTTTTTTTCTTGCTAGAGATTTGCCTTGCTAGAGATTTGTCAATTTTGTTGATCTTTTCAAAGAACCAACTTACTGATTTTCTCTATTGTTTTACTGTTTTCAATTTCATTGATTTCTACTGTTATCTCTATTTTCTTCCTTCTGCTTGCTTTGGGTTTATTTTGCTTCACTTTTTTAGGTTTATTGACTTGAGAATTCTTTTGTGGGGGGTCCAGAACTGTAAGAACCAGCAGTGGGGGGGTCCCAAATATCCACAGGATGTGACAGGGAGGGACTGACTGCACCTTAGTGAGAATACTGCCAGAGGATGTAGAATCATCTTCTTTTTTTTTTTTTTTTAATAATTTATTTATTTTTGGCTGCGTTGGGTCTTTGTTGCTGTGCGTGGGCTTTCTCTAGTTGCGGTGAGCGGGGGCTACTCTTTGTTGAGGTGCACAGGCTTCTCATTGCGGTGGCTTCTCTTGTTGCGGAGCACAGGCTCTAGGCACACAGGCTTCAGTAGCTGTGGCACATGGGTTCAGTAGTTGTGGCTTGTGGGCTCTAGAGCACAGGCTCAGTAGTTGTGGTGTGGGGGCTTAGTTGCTCCATGGCATATGGGATCTTCTTGGACCAGGGCTTGAACCCATGTCCCCTGCATTGGCAGGCGGATTCTTAACCACTGTGCCACCAGGGAAGCCCGAATCATCTTCTTTTAAAAGGAGGTAATAATTTCCTTTAAAACATGACAGATTGATCTCACGCACTTATCTGAACTTCTTTCCAGTATCTCACTAAAGTTAGAGTAAAACAATTTAAAGTCATAAACCCTCAAGTTCAAAGAGGATAAGAGTCAAAGATAGAAAAGAAATGTTTTTTTAAAAATTAGAAACTGAAATTTTGGTGTGCAAATAATAACTGACTTAGCAGACCAAGAAATTTGAACCTTAGGAAAGCCAATAAAAAGAAACCAATCACTACCCCAGAGCTTTGTAAAGGTTTTGGAACTGGAGGCTCCTGGTATTGCTGAAGTGAGAGTTGTAGGGTGGGGCTAAAATGGGAGGATTGGTTGAAGATCTTTAAAAGAAGCATTTAGATTTCTCAGATCAAATCTCCCACCCCTGGAACTATGTACCTATCCCAATCCCACCCTAACAAAAGAATAGAGGTTTATTCTCTTGAGACTGAACTAGAGGGGCTCTGTACCTGGGAATACCAACACAGATGAGCCAGGAGTGAGCAAAGGGGAATTAAATCAAAGCTTATATCCTGAAATATGAGTCCCCTACCACCCCAGTCCTCCTTTTCCCCTACTTGGCTCCCAGAACATGGACAGCCAGTCCTACACTTACCTCCCACCTGTAGGCGGGAGATTATAGAATTCTTCATGGTGGAAAAGAGGAAAAAAATAGAAATTTATATTTGTTCCTCTTCTCCTCAAAAGACAGGATCCTTGCTCAATCATTAGTGAAGCCCACTAGTTGACAAGCCCAGCTGAATTTCTAATCAGATTTTGTCTCCTACTCTTAAATTTGAATGGGTAATCAAGGATCAACAACCAGGAGGAAAACATCTAGACAAGTCTTCCCCAAAGAAAAACAACAGGGAAGAAAGAATAATGAAGAAACACACAATGAAAAAAAGCAAAAGAAAACTTAAAAAAATTTTAAGTATATTTAGAGCTATAGGAGAATATATTACATCCATGAAACAAAAACAGGATTCTATAAAAGAGAATAAGAGAATAAGAAAGAGTTCAGAGAATAAGAAAGAATAAGAAAGAGTTCTTAGAAATTGTATATTGTATAATATATATATCAATATATATATAGATAGATAGATATAATTTCAAAAGTCAAAAAAGTTTTAAAAATTATGTTAAGGAAATCTCCTAGGAGTTGGAATAAAAAGAATGAGGGAGGGTGACAATAGAGAAGAGTTAAGAAAACTAAACAATCAATTTATGAATAACAGGAGTTTGGGAAGGAGAGAACAGCAAAATAGGGGAGAAATTAGCAAATAAATAATGTTAAAAAAAACCTTCCCAGAACTAAAAGTATATGTATTTCCAGGTTAACAGTTTTCATATTGACAGATTTCCTAGTAATAAGAATAAAAAAGACCTACACCAGAACACACCCTTGAGAAATTTCCAGATACTAAAGATAAATAGAAGAATATATATGCTTTCAGAGAAAAAACAAAGCAAAACAACTAAGATTACATAAAAAGGTTAAGGAAAGAATCCAAAAGAGAATGGAGCAAAGCCTTTGAAATTTTAAAGCAAGGATTGGCCAACTATGGCCTGTGGGTCAAATCTATGTCACAGCCTGTTTTTCTACAGCCCCTGAGCTAAGAATGATATATAAATTTTTTAAGTGTTATAGAAAGAAACACAAAGAAGAATATGTGACAGAGACCATGTGTGGCCCCTAAAATCTAAAATATTTACTATCTGCTCTCTTCCAGAAGTTCTATGAAACTTATTCTAAAGAAACTTCTTTCAATCCAATTAAACTATTAAAGTTTAAGAATATATAAAACTCACTTCCCAACTTATTCTATGAGATAAGTATTACTCTGATACCAAAACTAAAATTATCACAGGAGTACTACAGACCATCTATAATACTACCGACTATCTGCTATGAATATAAATGCAAAAATACTCAACAAATACTAGCAAACCAAATTCAGCAACATAAAAAAGGATTATACACTGTGACCAAATGAAATTTGTCCCAGGAATGCAAGGTTGATTTAACCTACTAAAATCAATCGATGTAATACACCCTATTAATAGAATAAAGGATAATAATAATCACACGATCATCTCAATAGACAAAGAAAAAGCATTTGACAAATTCAACATTCTTTCATGATAAAAACACTTAACAACCTAGGAATAGAAGGGAAGTTCCTTAATCGGATAATAGGCATCTATGAAAAACCCCCAGCTAGATCATAATTAATGGTGGAAGACTGGATGCTTTCATCCTAAGATCAGGACCAAGACAAGGAAGTCTGCTCTCATCATTTCTCTTCAACATTATACAGGAAGGGCTAACTAGGTCAATTAGTCAATAAAAAAAACTAAAGTCATCCACTTAGGAAGAAATAAAACTATTAGCAGATGACAACACCTTGTATATAGAAAATCCTAAGAAATCCTCTAAAGACTAGTAGATTTAATAAATGAATTCATCAATGTGGAAGGATATAAGATCAATGTATTAAAAATTTAATTATCTTTCCATACACTAACAATGAACAATCTAAAAATTAATTAATTGAGGCATTAAGGAAACAATTCCATTTATAATCACAGTAAAAATAAGAAAATGCCTAGGAATAAATTTAACAAAAGAAATGCAAGACCTGCACACTGAAAACTACAAGACATTTTAAAAATAAATTAAAGATCTAAATAAATGGAAGGGGATCCCATGTTTATAGATTGGAGGAATTAACATTGTCATGATGGTAAATAGTCCCTAAATTGATCTACAGATTCAATGCAATAACTATCAAAATTCTAGATTCTTTTTGCAAAAAATGACAAGCTGATTGTAAATTCATATGGAAACGCAAGAGATCCAGCATAGCCAAAACAATGCTGAAGAAGAAGAGCAAGTTGGAGGACTTATACTTACCAATTTAAAACTGACTACAAAGCTACAGTAATTAAGACAATGTAGTACTGGCATAAGAATTGACATATAGATCAGTGGAATAGAATTGAGAGTCCAGAAACAAACCCTCGAGTATATAGTCAACTGATTTTTAGCAAGGGTGCCAAGACAATTCAACGACGGAAAGAATAGTTTTTTTATTTCAACAAATGGTCAGTGAAAACTAGATATCCATAAGCAAAAGACTGAAGTTAGACCCCTACTTCACACAATATGCAAACATTAACTCAAAATGGACCACAGACCCAAATGTAAGTGCTAAAACTATAAACCTCCTAGAAGAAAGCATAGGAGTAAATTTTTGTGGTCTTTGATTACACAATGGTTTCTTAGATACAACACTAAAAACAAGTGACAAAAGGAAAAATAGATAAATTAGAATTTATCAAATTTGAAAACATTTGTGAAAACCTTTGGGCACTAGCAAGAAAGTGAAAAGATAACCCATAGAACAATACATATTTGCAAATCACATATATCCAGGATATATAAAGAACTCTTACAATAATAAAAACACAAATAGTACAATTTAAAAGTTGGCAAAGGATTTGAATAGACATTTCTCCAAAGAAAATATACAAGTGGTAAATAAACACATGAAAATATGCTCAGCATCATTATTAGGGAAATGTAAAGCCAATCAGAATGAGATACCACTTCACACTCACTTGAATCGCTAAAATAAAAAAGAGAACAAGTATTGGTGAGGATATGGAGAAATTGGAACATTCATACATTGCTGGTGGGAATGTAAAATGGTTCAGTCACTTTGGAAAACTGTTTGACAGTTGCTCAAAATGCTAAACATAGAGTTATGTAACCTAGCAATTCCACTCCTAAGTATATACCCCAGAAATGAAATATAGGTCCACACAAAAAACTTATAATGTCCAGCATAGCATTATTCAAAATAACCAGAAAGTGGAAGCAACCCACATATACATCAACTGATGAATGAACAAACAAAGCGTGGTATATTTATATGCCAGAATTATTATTTAGCAATGAAAAAGAATGAGGTACTGATACATGCCACAACATGGGTGAACCTTGAAAAGATTGAGTGAATAAAGTTAGTCACAAAAGACCACATATTATACGGTGAAATGTCCAGAATTGGCAAACTCATAAGGACAGAAGGTAAATTAGTGGCTGTCTGGGGTTGAGGCAGGGAGTTTGGGGAAGTAAGGTGAGCAGAAATAGTGAATGATTGCTAATGTGGACAGGGTTTCTTTTTTGGGGTGTTGAAAATGTTCTAACATTAAATTGTGGTGTTTATACTACTGTGAATGTACTAAAAGCCATTGAATTGTGCACTTTAGGTGGGTGAGTTTTATGGTATGTGAAATATATCTCAATAAAGCTGTAAAAAATACATAAAGACATTTTCAAGGCTTCAAAACTTAATTTCCCATTTATCTTTCACAAGAAGCTACTTGCAGATGTATTCTGCCAAAAAGAGTAAATAACCTCAGAAAGAGAAAAATATGGAATTCAGAAAACAAGAAATTTAACCCAAGAGAGAGGCAAAAGAAATTCTCAGATTAATGATGAAGGGATGCTCATGATAACAGTTATGCAGCAAGCTTCGACAGTTACAAGTTAGATATAACAGAAAGAAAAAGGGTATAGGAGAGAAATCTTTGAGGGAAAAAAAAGGAAAAGAAAAAGACTACTTAATATGTTTGCACATGTTGAGATGATTTTTATTGTTTGGCCAGAGAATTTGAAATGAATTTATGATAAGTACATGGAAAACTAAGCAAGCAGGCAAACAATGAGGCAACTATTAACTCCAGCAAAACATAAAGTTGTCCAAAAAATAAAATAGTTTTATTGTATTCCCCAGATAAACAGTGAATTACATTTCCATAACCATAACACCATCAACACTGAACACTGATTTCACCCACAAGGTGAGAGTACTATAATGGGAGGATGGGAAGAATTGATTTTGAGTGTGGCAGGAGTGCAGGAAAGGTTGGTATAGGATCCAAAAAAGCTAAAACTGAAAAACCAAGAGATAGCAGTATAATCCTGCTATTTAGAAATAAGGGGTTGGGGGAAAACAAAAGAAACAGAGAAGAGAGTCGAAAGCAGTTTTTTCTAGGAAGCAGGAATTCAGAAAAGTAGGGGGAAAGGATTGCAATTTTTTCACTGTAGACTTAGTGGTACTATTGAATTAAAAAAAAAAATGGTACCCATGCATTACTTTGATTTTTTAAAAAAATAATAAATAGTTTTAAAAATAAGGAAGATAGCTGTACTGGAGTTTCCTCAAAGAAACCACCCTTTCCAGAGAAGCTCCTCGGCTGCAGCATTCCACCCTGCTCTTCCTTTTCTTCAGCCCACATCAGCTTCCCTCCTCAGTGACTGACTTAGCCCCCTAACCACTTGCTCCTTTTTGCCCCAGTATGGTATGCTTTGGCTTCTCCCTCGGTCCTCTCATAGTCATCCAGGTCCATCCCCTGTCTCTCTCGACCTTCCCTTCTGCTTTAGAATCCTGGACATGAGCCTGGGCTAGCCTTACTCTAAATTTGTCAGCCTCAAACAATTAGTCTGCTCCAGTCTGGTTCTCTTGGCTGCTCCACTAGCCTTGTGAGTACTCTGTCTGTACATCAGCAGCAGCCGTTAGCCTGGCTTCTCCTTGGGACTAGAGTGGGCAGCACTAAGTATAGATGTCCAGGGGTGGGCAAGGTCCTCTCCTGAAATCTGGATCAAGCCACAGACCACATATCACTCCCCTTACTCATTCTGAGTCCGCTAAACTCGTTGGTTTCTCTCAAGCTATGATGGCAAGTCTCCACCACATTCGTGGACTTATATAATTGATATTTTAGCCTACATGCAGCATATTTATCTATATAACATTATATCTTTCTAAAAAAAATCTTGTTTTGACTCATCTGTGGAGTAAGGAGCAAGGATAAACACTGTATAAATGACATACAATGTAGACCCAAAGTAGAGGTGCTCAGGCATGTGGCTGGCAGGATGGACACAGTCCTCCCAGACACTTGTCATCTCAAGGAGAGGCATGCTTAGGCCGACCATGACTTGGAGTGCCATGTGTGTGTGTTTGTGATCCAAGAGAGGGAACCTGGTGCCCCATTACCTTGCATACTAATGATGAAGGTCAGAGGGGATAGATCCTGCGCTTTGCAACCTGGGTTACAACCTTGTTGGCATGAGAAATATCCTATTCCCCAATGAGTTGTGTGAGAAGTTTGCATATCAGCATTGGTTCCAACCCAAGTTCTTGAAGCCCTCCTACAGAGCTAGCGTTCTACTGGGCTGCCCAAGGGTCATCCAGCAGACAATCTGGTTTGTCCCTCCTCATTGGGTCTTTACATATCTGAGCTTACTGACTTTTGTGTTATGTTTTCCTCTAACCTTTGTGCTATTAAGCCTTTATCCAAGCCACTGATTAAAATCTTGAAAAAGTCAAAACCAGTGAAAAAGCCCTGTTGTTTATCTCTGTGATGATAATAATCAATACTTTTTGGCTATTAAACCAAAAAGATCTCGATCTAATATGCTATCATCCAACTTATTCCTCTAGTTTGTCCACAAAGGTAGTTATAGGAGTCTTTCTCCAATTCATTCTAAAAATCAAGAAAGCCCATATTCATCAGGCCCTATCCACAGCCAGGACATGGATGGTAAGGGCTGGCCTCAGAGACAGGGGGTGAGGAAGGCGTTCAGGAAGCCACGTCCGGCTGTATGGAGATGGAAATTTTAATTGCCCCAGTGGATGCAACAAGGGAGAGAAGAAAGCATAGCTGTGAGGAGACCCCAGATCATGAGCCTATTAGAGTGAATGTGTTAATTAATGTGTTTATCAAATCTTTCCCTCTAGGATTAGAGAACCCCCCAGACAGCCTGAAAGCCTTGGCACCTAAAAATGGAGACCACTGAAAGAGAGGGGACAGAGACCTGGGAGAGGAGGGTCCCTCAGCCCCTCCTTTCTCTCCATCAGCCCCCTCACACGGCATTTTGTGTCCTCATACATCAGAAGGTGATCGCCTAAATTGCATCATGTGTTAGTTACTCTCTCAGGAATATTAATTATGTCCAGGCCACCAGGGGAGCACAATGCTTAACCCATACAAGTGAATTCCTCTTTCCAGGCTCAGCAGGAAAAGGACTGGGCGGGTACTTCAAACCAGACAGCAAGGTGACACAACACTCACTTTCAGTTTGTTCTCTGTATGCATAGTCATTGTACTTATCACTGTGAGATAGTTGTTTACATGTCTTTCACATCTACTAGATTGTCAGCAGCTTGGTTAATGCAGATACTACCGTGCTGTTCACCTTTGCATTCCCAGGGCCTGGCATGCACCTGGCGTACTCCACCCATCTGCCCAACGAAGGCTGGCCCTAGGGGTCCTGCTAAGGGCTAGGGTGGCATCATTCCAACTGCTCCTCTGTGCTTGGCATATAGTAGCTGCCCAACAAATATTTGGTGAATAAACGAAAGCAAACTATTTGCCTGCCTGCGAGGAAGGTCTTAGGACAATGCTTACAGGGGACTCTGCCTGCATGGCTCATCCTTCTCCTCAACTGATCAAGGCCAATGAAAGAGCCCTGTGGCACTGCTATGGACTTCCCCTCAGGATGATGAGAGTCATGGTGGGTCAGAACGTTCCCTGCAGTTCAGGGAATAAAGAACTACCTTGTGAGGCTCCTCTGCAGCCTCTGGGGTGGAAGGCATCACACTCACAAGCAGTTCTGACATTTGGCACGTGCTGATGGAGCACTGACTATGAGCCAGACCCTGGGGACAGAGCAGAACACACAGGTAAAATCCCTGCCTTCATGAAGCTTATATCGTCTCTCAGGGAGGCAGACAATGCAAATAAATATGTAACATGTCTCATGATGGTGGGGGTAATGAAGACAACAAAGCAGGGTGAAGGGGTAGAGCTGGGGTGCTGTTTTGTGTAGAGGTCAAGGAGGACCTCGGAGGTAGGTAACATTTGATCTAAGGCCTGAATTCAGTTGTTTCTTTTGTGTAGCAGTCCACACGTCTGCCCACCCTCTCTGCTTCCTGCCGGTTCTCCAGCAGGCCAAGCCCCTCCCACCTCAGGGTTGTTTCCACTGCCTGCGATTCTCCTTCACTTCTTCAAGTTTTTGCTTAAATGTCACCTTCCCGATGAGGTCCGGCCTGACCGCCCTGTTTAAAGCACCCTCCCCCTCCCCATCCCCTTATACTCTGCTCTGTGTTCCCCGTAACACTTAACACCTTCTAATGTAGCACCCAATGCACTCATTTGTTAGGTGTGTTGCTATTGCCCTTCTCCCCTCCCTAGAATGGAAGCCTGACTGGTGCGGGAATTCTCACCACTTCGGTTCACTAATCCATCCCAAGTGCCTGGGGTGACGGCACAGGGCCAGCGCCTGGTAAGTGCTTCAGACATCCACTGTTCCTTCAACCTGATGTGCCTGCCCTGCACCAGGTGCTGCCCTGCGGTGGCAAGAAGCCCCCTTGTGATGGTGGAGGGGGGCGTGGAATGCTGCCCCTACTTCCCTCTGTGCTGTTTTGGGCTAACTCTGGGGGGAGGTGGCACGGTTGGCTTGGGAGTCCCTGGGCTCCACTTCCCGACCACCTCAGCTCCTGACCTCTTCTCTTCCAAAGAGCACAGGACGAGGACCTTTCTCAGATCAGGAAGCTGGAGGGGGACCCGGAGAGGGTAGGCATGGCCAGAGACAGGGGACGGAGTCCGAGGAGGGCTGGGAGTCAGGGCGAGGGACTCGGCCTGCCAGAGTGGGTCGGAGTTGAGGCGAGAGGCACAGGGCCACCTGGAGAGGCCAAGGGAGGGGAAATCCCTTCCTTATTGCCTCCCTCAGGGATTCTGTAA
Source organism: Eubalaena glacialis (assembly GCF_028564815.1). Taxonomy (NCBI): domain Eukaryota; kingdom Metazoa; phylum Chordata; class Mammalia; order Artiodactyla; family Balaenidae; genus Eubalaena; species Eubalaena glacialis. Next base: position 34,428,368 of record NC_083718.1, read on the forward strand.
CGAGCCTTGCGACACCATTCCAGTTCCACTGTGCAAGGCTCCTGGTACTCTCAGCGGGGTGTCTGGGAGAATTAACTGCCTGAATGCCTAATGACAGACACAGGAGCAGAGAACAAGTGTGTATGTGTGGGGGGCGGGGTAAGGAAGAGCCAATGCCTTCTCTCTTTAGAATTATTTGTGGCCAATTGCAGATTTCCATCTTCAGAGCCCGTATCTTCTGTGAACTCAGCCACCCCTCCCCACACCACCACTGTTGCCACTGTTCCTGAGTCTCTGGCCAAGGGACTGACCCCTCTGTTTTCCCAAGCAGGGATTTTCAGATTCCCTTCCCTCAAGCTTAGCACCGATGCTCGCTGG